>NW_022900945.1:37710569-37836223 GCF_012274545.1 Fukomys damarensis
ATGAAAGAATTCTCAAATCTGTCTGTTTATGTAGGACTAATCCACCTCTCCTAAAGAAAAGAATAACTGCTTTTCCTCATTGTTCATAGATCAGAAAAATGGCTACTAGTTTTCCCTGTCCTAGAATAAAGATGCTGATTTCCTTTCTACCGCGTATTCTATCTACAAGTACTTTTGAGACAATCTTCAAAATAAATCCTGAATGTATTTATTCCCATTCTTTCCCAGATACCATGCTAGTTCATACCACCATTTATTGCTAACCCTACAATAATGTATACGTGGTCTTTGTCCTTCCAACTTCTTATGCTTAGACACTATTTCCCAAAGAGCAGTCAGAATGATCTTTTTAAAGTTTATGGACATTATCCCTTATTTTAAGCAGATTTGTGGCTCCCCATAGATCTCGGTATAAAATTAAACTTCTTATTCTCTAAGAAGTTTTACATGATCTCTCAGTGCATAACTGTGCAACCTCCTCTCTTAAATGTCTTCCTCTTATTCATGGGACTTTGCCACATCAGAAGAAACAACAGAAACTAACTGGCTAGTTCACGTAATTTTCATTTGTGGAACCCATTACAAGTGTATGGCCTTTAGTCTTGCTATTCTCCTATTAGTAATAAAATTCCTATCTCTTTTATTCTTTTGTGTATTTTTTTTCTTTAACCACACCAGTCAGGCATTGACAATTATTCCAGGATTTACTGAAAGACATACACAGTATTTTACCTGGCTTATTTTACAGATTCTGTCTGTCCTGCTCTTTTTCATCTTGTAAAATGGAACATAGAACACCTGCAGCAAGGATGATTAAAAGTAACAATAATCAAAAAATATTTAGCATATTTCTCAGAACACACCACTGATTACCATTACCAATGGTACACTTACTAAAATGTGTTTCTGCATATTAATTTATTATATTACAGAAAGGACATCTATGAATGCCCACTTTGCTTTGTTTGACCTTTATCATCAGATCAAATGAAATGCTAAGGATGCAGTGACAATTTCGTAAATATTCATTGGATAAATGATTTGTGTTAGATATATAGTGCTAAATCGTATCACATTTTTACATAAGTACTTTAAAGTTTCAAGAGTAAAAGATATTTTCCTGTCACTCAGATGGTAGTGTTAGCTTAAGGGAGCATGAAAGTCTGGAAAGAGAAAACCAAACCTATGTCAAAAGGGCAAGATATCAAAGAACACTGGAAAATCATTTATCACCATTCAGAACATAAAAGTAGCTCCAGTGACCCATAAGAAACTCCAATGACCTGGAAAGTATATTGTAAGCCAGTAATTTCATTGTTGCCTTGAATCAGGCATCTATTTCTTTTTTATCTACTAATCCATGGCACTTGTTAAGTCTTCTTTGCCTTGTCTGCTATTATTTCCACATTTCACGACTCTAAATTACTCCTTCTACTGTGTTCACTATGTCTCCTCACATTTAAACTCTAAAAATATGAATTGATTTGATTGCATAACTAATATCTGTTGCAGAAGTGCCACCTTTAGCTCTTGATAGCCTTGTCCATATTTCTTGCGAGTAGAAGCTGTTTTATTGGGGTCACAATCTGCAGCTTTAGTGATTACTTATTATTGCTTCAAATCAGCTACTTTATATGATTCAAAAAGAATTTGAGTGTAAAACAGAGACTAGGGGTTTCCTCTAAAAGAGATTCCGAGGAAAAATATGTTTTCTATGTTTTTAAAGAGTGTCATGAAGAACACTTTTTTCCCATTGTCTTACATTTACATCACATGCTATCGGTCTTAAGACCACATAATGTAATTCCTGAAACTTTGACAGTCATCTTGAACTGAGGTCCAAGGCTGTGACATGGCTGCTGAGAAGGGAGATGTGTGGTAAAAGACTCTGTGCCATTTGAGAGTCTTCTAGTGAGAATCACACACATCCAGATAACTGATTAAGTGAACAATATATTTCTTTGGAGTTCAAGCCACTATTTGTCACATTTCAGTTATTTCTCCCTAAAAAAATCTCAAAACCTCACATAGTGCATAATAACCTGTATGCAACTGATTTCTTCAGACAGGACATTAAACATTTAACTTCTGAGGAAAATGTTAAGACTAGCATGGGTGGACCTGAAAGTAGTCTAACAATACAAACATGATCAACTGTTAATATTTTTAATTTTCAGGAAGCAGCTCTCATAAGAACAGGAACATAGAGATACTATAAAAATTTTTAAAACATTCCAAAGCCTTATACTGAAGAACTTTTACATGTGATGCAGAAATGATCACAAAACACATATACATATTTTAGATACTCCTAATTAAATGTTATTCTTTGTTTCTTAATCTAGGGTTCCAATACCCAACTTTCTTGTAAGCCTTCAGTGTAAAATGGAGACTCACAAGACTCATCTAAAAATAAAAATAGAACATCAAGATAGCCAATATTGAGGAGAAACCTAAAATTATAAAACTATATCCTCACCTAAAATACCAGAATGCAAATAATAGGACCAAATGTAGAGTGATGAAATGACAAGGTGTACACATTTACAAATGTAGTTTGTTTATGGTTTTTGAAGTACCAAGGATTAAACCTTGGGCACTTTAACACTGACCTACTTCCTCTATCCTATTTATTTACTTTTTAAAAAATTTATGACACACATGTATAAATACTGAATAGTTTCTCTGGTGTGAAAAATTGCAAGTGTAAATAAGATCCGAATTGTATAACTGACAATATGAAATAGGAAGAAAAGGGCTAAAGGTGTAGGGGAAGTGGGAAGGGTAGGGGAAAGGAAATAAGGGGAAAGAAAAAATATGAGAAAAGGAAAAAATGGGAAAGTCTTTGTAAATAGGAAAGGGAGCAGGGGGTGAAGGGAGGGGAGGGGTATGGGCAAAAAATGAGAATCAAGACCTGCCATATAAATGTACAAAGTCCCAATGATAAATGTAACTGTACTGTATACCTAAAACTTACCAATTAACTCAAAGAGAAAATCAATGACAAATCCTCACTGAGTTGTTCAGAATGGCCTTGATGCTGTGTCAATACCCTGAGTATCGTATTTGAAATTCCAAGTATGCACCATAACACCCAGATGATAAATATGCATTTTTAAAAACCCAAGTCATCCGTGCAGATGTCATCATCTACTACAATTCTAAGTTCATGCTTAGTCTGTTAAAGATTCCCAGAATAAATAACATAAGTCAATAATTTGTCTATTCTGTTGTGAAATAAGTTTATTTGTTTGCACTTGGTATTCTTGAATGTTATCAGAGTTAAATTAATTTGTCGCCATTCTTTTTCTTAAATAAGATACAAAACAACCCCTAACCTCCGCACGATGTATTTGTGTCTGTACCGAGTGCTTGTAGTACTCATGAAAAAAAGTATCAATTGCATTTTCCAATAATAGTACTTTTAGGTATGTCAGAAAATGACAAAAAATCCTCCGCACAGTCAGTCATGAAGGTACATTGTGAAGTGGCGATCTTATTTCAAACCCTTCATTTTGTTCTTCTTAGAAGTTGCCTTCTTTCCCGAATGTCAGATAGTGCTGACAGAACGAACGTGTCAGCTCATTCCCCTCAGAGCCACAGTATGAAAGCATTTCCTGAAAGATCCACAGTGACAGTAGAAGATTTTATTTACTTACATTTTCCATACATTTAATTCAAAGTATGGTGTTATGAAATATCTAGTTAAATACTTCATAAGTTATCATTGTACCAACTAGATATTCAATACATCTGATAATTTTTAATATATAACTACAAAGCTTTAGAAAAATGACTCTTTCCTAGCCATTTCTGATTAAGGATATTTTTAAATCCATACAGGCAAAGCAAATTTATCTTCTTCTAACCTATAATTTTCTCATTTCTGCCTCTACATCATTGCATCTGCCAAAATTTAATAAATTATCAAATCAATATATGGATCCCATCACATATCTCTCCTCCTTTGGGATAATTAGGCTAGAAGGCATTGAAAAAGTGTCTAAATGCTTAAACATCTTTTCATTTAAATGATTCCAAACAGGAGGATGAGGTGGATACCCAGGAAAATGAGATATTTAGAATTCCAAATACACAGTACCAGCAAATAATAACTTCATGACACATCATAGTGAAAACGCAAGAAAGCCAATATAAAGTAAAAATATTGCAAGCTATCAGAGAGAAAATTGAATGAATTAGAGGGGCAAAGTCATCAGGATAACAACAGATTACTCAACAGAATGCCTAAAGTTCAGGAAGGCTTGGGATGAATCTTTTTAGTCTTAAAAGAAAATAATTGTCAACCCAGATTTCTATACCCTACAAAGTTATCTTTTAAAGTCAAACTAAAATTAAAATTTTGCTAGTGAGGTTGTAGCACATGTTATTGAAGTTCATATCCACCAAGCCAGCCTTACAGAAGATAATTTGTCTTTTTTTGTGTGTGTACCTGGAATTGAACTCAGGACCTTGAGCTTGTGCTTGAGGGGCAGGCATGGTGCCACTAAGCTAAATTCCCGGGCCTTACAGAAAATAATTAAGAAAATCTGAGACATAGAGAAAGAGTGTGACATTTCTGAAAATGTAGAAAACAGTAAGTCACTGGAGAGATGATAAATGAATAAACAAGTGAAAGAAATAAGGCACCAGAAAAATTATAGAATGACAAAAATTGGTACATTCCTTTCAATAGTAATCTTTAATGTAAATGGCCTTAACTCTCCAGTTAGAAGAAAGATTGATAGATTGGGTAGTAAGAAAAACCCAAGATTGCTGGCAAGAAACACACCTCATCTTCACAGACACATACAGACTTGAAAAAAAAATTGATATGCCTAGCAAATGGAACTCCAAAGTAAGCAAAATTCATTATACCCATGCCTGACAAGGTAGACTTCAAATGAAAATTGGTAAGAAGAGACAAAAACAAGCCAATATAATATTGGAAAAGGTAATAATTTACCAAGAGCAGGTAATAATCATAAACATATATTTATCAAACTTGGAGCAGGCAATTTCAGAAAACAAATACTACATAACATAAAAGGACTTATAGATACCAAAAAAATAATAGTGTGGGACTTCAACACTGCCTCATCTCAAATAGATAGGTCAACTGGACCAAAAATTAGCAGACATTAAAATTAAACTGCAATAAAGATTGAGTAGATTTAACTCATATCAGTAGATCCAACCAGTACCAGCAGAGTACAGTTTCAATTTAGCAGTCTATGGAAATTTCTCAAGAATAGATAATAATGTAGCACATAAAGCAAGTGAGAATAGTTACACACAAAAAAATGAAGTGATATATTGCTTCCTATTAGATCACAAAATACAGACTTTAATATATAAGCAATTAAAGTAAAGTCTACAATTAAGGAAAGCAAGTGGTAGACATCTGGAGATGGAACAGTTAGGAGGGGCACCCAAAGGAGAAGGGAACAAAGTGATTGGAATTGTTTGAACATTTTTAAATGCAGATATCAACTTCCCTAAACAAACTCCATTACTATGTAAGAGTAACAGACATTAGAAAAAATTTTAATGTATGAACAAGTACTGGTATGGATTTACATTGATGGAGGGAATGTAAAATAATAAATCCATTATGGAAAACAGTATAAATACTTAAAAGAAGAATTACCATATGATCCAGAAGTCCCACTTGTAAGTACACATTCAAAGGAAATGCCGTGAGCAGTTTAAAAGAAAAAACAAAAACATTTTTCTTACATGTTTATTGAAACACTAGTCACAGGAGCCATGAAATGGAAACAAGTGCCTATCTGAAAGTGAAGGAATAAAAAATATGGAAACTGAATCCTGTAATGTTTTTCAACACTGAAAGAGCTGAAGGTGTTAGGCTGAGTGACAGTAGTCAGGAGGAAGAGAGACAGACACAACATGAGCTCCCTCATAAATGGAATCTAAAAAAGTTGAAAACTACAGCACTCTGAAAAAAGAAATCGAAGAGGATATAAAAAAATGGAAAGATATCCCCTGCTCCTGGGTAGGAAGAATCAACATAGTGAAAATGGCCATACTACCAAAACTGCTATATACATTCAATGCAATGCCAATTGAAATTCCAACACTATATTTCACAGAACTAGAAAAAAGAATCCAAAAATTCATTTGGAACCACAAGAGACCTAGAATAGCAAAAGCCATTATAGGCAACAGACACATGGCACCAGGTGTAACAATTCCCAATTTGAAACTATACTACAAAGCCACTGTGATAAAATCAGCATGGTACTGGCAAAGAAATAGGCCTGAGGATCAATGGAACAGACTGGAAGACACAAAAACAAATGCAGATGTACTCAGCTACCTCATCTTCGACAAAGGAGCTCACCATCCTCAGTGGAGGAAAGATAGCCTCTTTAATAAATGGTGTTGGAAAAACTGGATATCAACCTGTCACAGATTAAAATTAGACCCTTATCTTTCGCCATGCACTAAATTAAAATCCAAATGGATTAAAGATCTAAATATTAAAACAGAAACATTAAACTTGCTGGAAAGTAAGTTAGGCAGAACTCTGGAAGACATTGGTATAGGAAAAGACTTTATGAACAAATCCTCAGTAGCACGGGAACTAGCAGAAAGAATCAACAACTGGGATCTCATCTTACTAAAAAGCTTCTGTACTTCAAAAGAAACCATTAGCAGAACTAAGAGACAATCTACAATGTGGGAAAAAATTTTTACCAGCTGTACCTCAGACAAAGGACTATTATCAAGGATATATAAAGAACTCAAAACAATCAGTCCCCCCAAATATAAAGACCCGATCCAAAAATGGGCATCCGAAATGAACAGACATTTCTCATACAAAGAAGTGAAAGCAGCAAGAAAATATATGAAAAAATGTTCCACATCACTGGTCATTCGAGAGATGCAGATGAAAACAACACTGAGATTCCACCTCACCCCACAAAGAATGGCTGCTATCAAGAAATCACACAATAACAAATGTTGGCGGGGTTGTGGGGAGAAAGGAACCCTCCTCCATTGTTGGTGGGAGTGCAGACTAGTGCAACCACTATGGAAATCAATATGGAGATACCTCAAAGAGCTTGGACTGGAGGTTCCATTTGACCCAGCCATCCCTCTGCTGGGTATCTTTCCAAAAGAACTAAAAGAATCATATCACAGAGAAGTATGTGCACCCATGTTTATAGCGGCACAGTTTGTAATAGCTAAATCTTGGAAACAGCCTATTTGCCCATCCGTTGGAAACTGGATAAAGAAGTTGTGGTTTTTCTATAAAATGGAATATTACTCAGCCATAAAGAGCGAGAGAATAGATTCATTCATAGGAAAATGGATACATATTGAAGATATACTCCTAAGTGAAATAAATAAGTCCCACATGTGTAAATACCAAATAGTTTCCCTGGTGTGAATATTCTGCAACAATGCATAAGATTCTAATAAGATTACTGACATTTAGAAATTTGAAGAAAGGAGCTAAATGTGTAGAGAAGGTGTGATGGGTAGGGGAAGAACAAAAAGGGAAAAGAAAAAAATGTGAGAGAATGAAAAGATGAAAATAAAGTGTTTGTAGATGGGGAGAGGAGGAGGGGGTGAAGGGAGGGCAGAGGTAAGGGGAAAAAATGAGAATCAAGACTTGCCATGTAGAGGTACATGATCCCAACAATGAATGTAACTGTAATGTATCCCTAAAATGTACCAATAAACACACACACACACACACACAAAAAAAAAGCTGAAGCTCTAGAAATCGAGAGTAGGATAGTGTTTTCCAGAGGCTGAAATACCAAGGCACTGAGGGAGATTGGTGAAGGCTGATAGGTGTATTTAACTCAGAGAAAAACGTTCTGCTATTTCACTTTATGTTAGGATGACAGTAGATGTAATGTACTGTACATTTTGGGAAACCTAAACTAAAGGATTTTGAATGTTCTGATAAAAAAAAATGATAATTTTGGGGGGAGATAGATGTATAAACCCTGATTTAGACTTTATCCAATTTATTCATGTATTGAAACATTATATTCTACCCAACAAATGTGTGGAACTTTGTGTCAATTAAAAATAAATAAAAACTTACAAAAGAGAAAAATGTATAAAGTGAAGACAAGTTAAATGTATAGGTCAGTAATTTTATATATGGTTCCATACATGAAATAACCAACATTAATGGAATTCAAAAATATTTCCCATGTAATTGGGTGTCTCTGTCTTCCATCCCTATAGATTTGGTATTCTGCTTTTTAAATTTTTTTTCATTTTTCCTTCTCTATACTTCTGTTAATATTTGTATGTATACTAATCCTGCATTCCACTGTTAAAATTATTGAAAACTACTTACTTTTATTTGATAGCACTAAAAAGTCAGTTTAGTTATTTTCATCTATTGCAATTGCATCTTGAATTGCTCCATAGTCATCAGTTTTCCCTCTGTTTTATTTAATATCTAAATCCCAGATATTTCTTACTCTTTCTGATAATTCCTGCGCCTATGTCTGGGTTATCTATTCGTTTTCTTCACTTTTTACCATCTCTTTTATTTGGCCATGTATTCTCGAAGTTTTCCAAAAAACAAAAAACATATATATATATATATAAATATTTTATTTATATATTTTTATATACACACACATATATATGCCTCATTGTAGTTTGATGTCTTTCACTCTTTTGTGAAGATATCTAGAAAGGGGAATAGTTGGACAGATGAAATTTATGTTTTTAGTTGTTTTGCTTTGTTTTTTAAGACTCTCTACACTGATTTCCATAGTTCTTGTATTAGTTTATGGTCCCACCAACAATGAAGAATGGCTTCTCTCCTTACCGCCTGGCCAGCATTGGTCATTGGTTGAGTTCGTGATGGTAGTCATTCTTTCTGGAGGGAGATGGAATCTGCAGTTCTTGAATGGCTAGAGAAATTGAACCTTTTTTTAACGGATTTATCAGTGTTTTGTATTTCTTCACCTGAGAAGTGCCTTCATTTCAGATTTACCCCTTTTAAGTTGGGTTCTTTAATTGGGGGACTCTAGTATTTGCCAGCCCTTTGCATATTCTAGACATTAGACTATTTTCTGAGGACTAGCTGGCAAAAATGAAATGTTTCAGGAGAAGATTCAACTTATGTTGATGAATGATCACACATTTGTTTTAGTGCCTTGTTCCGTTCTTCACATTCCTCTTTTAAAACAGTAGCTTAGGCAGATTAACCTCAACTTCAAATGTTACTATGGAAAAAAATTTTTTTTCTTTGAACTATTATTTTTGCTTTAATTTATTTTCTCTCAAAATGATTTTAGCATGCTTTCATATCCTATATTTAGTCTTTCCAGAAAGCATTAAAAATAAATATTTTTATGTAAACAATTAAGAAAGCTTTTGCTTTTAGAACATAATTGTTGTGATATGGTTATTTTATACTATATCTTATATTGATAAGTATTGGTCAATATTTAGATAGAAATATAGGCAACAACTCTCTTCAGATCAGGACATACTTTCCAAGTTCTAATCTACAAATGGAATTAGCAAGTCGATTTTAGTTTCAGACACAGAAATATACAAAATATGCTAATATGAAATCTTCATATATACTTATTAGCTATTTTAACTACAATTTTTCTTATGAAATATAAGTTTTACTTGGCTTTTCCAAACAAAATCTAAATTCCTCATTACATCCTTATTCCTTGAGTTTTCACTGAATTAAATATTAAAAGTGGGTGATACACTAACTGGTGCCATCTGCTGCACTACCAAAATGTCAACATTGTGATGACAATGTCCTAGCAGACACAGGACCTGACACATTTGGGGAAAATGAAGTCGTGGAAAAGGAAATGTTTAAACAATTAGTAAATATGTTACTGAATATTTATTTAAAATGAGAAAGGTAAATGGAGCCTGACTTTTTAAAGTATGATGTTTTGATTTATTCATTTTCTTTGCATTGGAAACATTTATAAATGTGTTCAGTACTATTGCATTTGTCCTAGTATTGTAATCAAGATAAAATCTTTTTGCAAAGGTTACCGTAGATTTTATATCCATACCTGCTCTCCTTTACCATTGTCTTTATGTAACACTTCTTTATATTTCATTTACCTCCTGAAGGTCACCTTGTCTATTTATAATGTTTTGCAAATTTTTAATAAATAAATTCACTAAAACATCTGTTTGCAAGTTTTTGTAGATGTAACTTTTGAAATGCTTTGAGAATACAAAGTCAGTGGTATAGGGATTGGGTCAAAGGGGTAGCCCTCTCCTGGCAGCACATTTTTGGGGTCACATTATGGACAAAAAACAAATATATGTGTAAAAATTTACAAACTTTTAACAACAAAGATTGTAGTACAATGAAATATGATTCAGTTTATCATGATGTTAAAAGGTTATATTTTTTTCACTGAATGAACTCTTTGAAACATACGTAATGTTTTATAATTGTTTTTTAAATATTATTACTAATGTGATTATTAGTATTTTCTTTACTCAAATGTATTAAATCTAATTATAATTTAGTATGCGCTATATGATGATAAGGATTATAACTTCTTATTTTTGCTTTTCATCCTTGATCAGATTGAGTACAGCCATATCAGTTTTATTGATTATTTGTCCTTTCTCAGAACTTGGTTTAATTTGTTTTTGTTGTCTCTATTTTCTGCTTCCTATGTCATAATTTTCTTATTTTCATGTTTTTCTTCTATTCTTACATTTATTTTTTTCTATCTACCTGATCATAAATATCATATCTATATATATATAAATATATATGATCATAAATTTTAATGATAGAGGATAAAGGAACAAGCTACAGAATCAGGAACATTGTATTCAAAATCTGGCATTATTACTGACTTATTTTGTAGCTCTCAAATAGTTTCTCAGCGCTCCACTGTTCAGGTACTTTATTTCTAAAATAACACATTTTAAAACAGTAATGGGAAATTCCACACAAATATGCAAAAGAGCAATAGAGAAAAATGTAGAAACTAAAAATAATATATATTAAATAAAGAAGCTGCAGTAATGTGAGAGAGATTTAAAATAATGAGATATTTCAAAAATAAGAAATTATAAAGATTGAAAGGACAGAAAAATATACAAGAAGAACAGGGATCCTAGCAGAGCCTTGGCAAAAATTTTATTTCAGACAAAAATTTGGGGAAATAAACAAATCTAAGGAACGCAAATTTGTTCTGCTATAGAAAAGGCTCTTATTTGAAGGGAGGTCTAATCCACAGGCGATATTTGGTAACATCTAGAAATATCTTTCATTATCACAGTGGAGAGTGGAGGAATGTTTGGTTTGTAGTAGATTGAAACTAGGAATTCCACTAAAACTAGAAAGCACAGGATAACTTCCAAAACAAAGAATTATTCTAACTAAAATTGTAATTGTGTCAACTGGTCTAAGTTTAAGTGACTCTGTAGAAGATCATTATGTGTTGTGTTCTATTACTAAAATTATTGTCAAATTATATGTCAAAATCCTACCTAGTAGTTCCTCAGAATTTGGAAAGGTCATTAGGCCAAGTCCCAGTACAGTTTGCAGATATCAACACAAGACAGTAAGATAAAGACACAGGGACAGAGATGAAATGCCTTGTAATGACAGGAGCAAATATTGCTGCAATGAAATACAAGCCATGGTGTAGTAAGGATAGCCAGTCACTATTTAAATGTAGACTGAAACAATGAATGTTTCTACCCATAATATCAAAGGGAAAATGGTCCAGTGGATATTTTGGTTTCAGACTTCTCTCCTCTGGGATTATAAACAATTTGTACTGTGTTAAGTCTCTCATTTGGTGAGGCATTGATAACCCTAACCCTAATAGAGCATATACACTAAAAGTGTCAATGAAGGAAAAACTACCATGTCCGACCAGTGTGATTATTCACAACTGTAATACTAGCTACTTTGGAGGTTGAGGCAGAGGTCTGATTTGGAAGCCATCTTGGGTAACTCAGCAAGACCCTGTTTTAAAAAGTAATAATAATAAATGTAAAGGCTGGAGGTATAGCTCACTGGTAGAGTGCTTGCTTGGTGTGTGTAAGGGCTTGGTTTAATCCTCAATACTCTGAAAAAAATCTACCAAAAAATTTTAATATGTGTAATGGAAAAAAACCTCTCAAATTCTTTTAAAATCTAATTTAGATTAAGGGCCAGGGATTTAGCTCAGTGGTTCCGCTGCCTGCCTTGCAAGCACAGGACCCAAGTTCAATCCCTGATTCAAAAAATAAATAAATAAGTAAAACCTAATTTAGATTAAAATTTCTTAAAATATAGAGAACATATCTTTCTACTTTATAAGAAAACTCAATTAATATAAATAGCATGGACTCATTGTAATTCCTTTTAAAACCAAATAAAACATGAATTGCTATTTTCTCTTTTACTATTGTGTATCTTATTGCTTGAGTTAGAGAAAAATATAAATGATTGTTTTAGTTTGCTGAGGCTGCAGTGACAAAATGGCACCAAGTGCTTTAAGAAACAAGTATATATTAGTTCAATATTCTGGAGGCTGGAAGTCTGAGATTAGCTGTGAGGACTGTTTCTTCTCAGGACTATGAGAGAGAATCTTTTAAACTCTATTTCTTAGGTTTTGGTCATTTGCATTTCTGGCAAATAGCTATTTTATATAACAATAAAATAATGTGATAACCTCACTTGAGCAACAAGATTATAATTACATTCATGCATTAGAATGAGTAAATAATGCAGTCATATGTTTTAATTTATAATTTCACTGTGCAAATGCTATTTAAATTCATGACTGTTTTCATCATGCATTGCATGCTATTTCACATAGTAATTTTCTAATATACCAAGAACATTATGAAATCATAATTAAGATTTATTTAAAACTTGTATTTCTGAAAACAATACTGAGTAGTTATTAAACCTTTAAAAGAAATCAGTATTATGAATCCTATAAAAATAATAATTTTATAATCTGTTAACATATAAGAACATTTCTTAGTATTCTGTATTTTAATGCAAAAAATATAAGAAAAAATCTAAAATATATTATTGAAAAAATGAAGTTCATTTTAATTAACTAACAAGTTTGTTTACTTAATTAAAATAAAGACAACTTAATCTTTCAGGACATACTATGATCAGCTAAAAATATAAAGACATGAAATAAGAATGAAAGAAAACCATAACCTTAGATCCAGAAAGAAATTTATGTACAATACATTAAAATGTGCAGAAAGACGTCTTTAAGGTTTTAACAAACTGTTTATTGCATAAATACCTCTAAAGCTATCTTCTTCCATGTGACCTCACCTTAGAATTTCCCCTTGTAAAATGACTTAGCTTGTTAACCATTACTGAAAACCTTCTATACATAACATTTTTAATCTTTCCATTCCTGGGGAATGTGTTTTGAATATATTCCCATGAGAAATATTATTATTTTGGTAGAAATGGTAATAGAAAAGGAAATAAATGATATCTTGTGTACTAAATAAAGTTTTGAGCCAGGGTTGCTTTATTAATTGATTATAATTCAGTGTTGAAATTATCATTAGATTTTTAATTTATCTACTAACATTAAAATCTACTATTATTTTGAAATTCTAGCAATTCTGTAAACACTAGTACCAATTGGAAGAAAGAAAAATATCTGGTTCAAAAAGAGATTTGTTATGTAAAACATACCCTATTGTTATGAATATGTCCTATGTAATTCTTATTTCATTTAAATATCAATGTTTATGATATCTCTTTTAATTGACAATAAAAATTGTAAGTATGTGTGATATGCAACATGATAATTTGAAATACATATATAGTGGGATAGCTGAATTAAGTTCACATTTCATTGCTTCACAAATTTGTTTTCTGATGCAGTAAGTACACTTAAAATCTACTTTTTCACCAGTTTTCAAGTATACAACACATTATTTTTAATAGTCACTATGTTATAAAAGATCTCCTGTGTGTATTTCTCCTAGCTAAAAATTGATATTCATTGTCAAACGTAAAAATAGAAATTTTACAAGGAGAAATTCATATGTATCATATCATCACTCAGACATTTTTAGTATGGATCTTATTTAGAAACTGTGTAACCATTTCTTTCATCTTGATACTGCTGCGGTGCTGGTTTTACCTCTGCTGTCATCTTATAATAATGACCTAAAATAAAACAAGCTTAGAAATGAAATAGAATGCATGCTTTGAGTCTGATCTATTGCCAAAAGCAGTGGTACAAAGGGATTGGTTTCTTTAGAGTTTTGTTTGCCAGAAAACATAAAGATACAGGATAAAATATCAAAGAAAATCAAAGTCATTAGATTAGTGTAGACCACACGGAGTTCCTGTGAAGAAACTTTGAAAAGTGTGTCACGATAAATCTCGCAAAATATATTGACTTTGTCAGCCTTTGTCCACATGGCAAATCTTCCATTCTGTAACCAGGCTGTTTCATGTACAGATTAACCCAGTGATCCTGCACTTGAAAGAGAATGCCCTAGGACTTAATTTATATTCAAACTTCACTGTCTTTGGGGAAAGGATGTGTAATCCATACAAATTGCTAACTGAAAAAAAAAGAAAAAAACACAAGTAGGAATGGAAATGACAAAAACTGTCACTGATTTAACTACTTTTGGAAATAAAACTACATTTGGTTAAAATAAATATGTTTTTGTACAACTAAAAATTAGACCTTAAAAGAATATAATACTCTCTCACGATGACAAGAATTACTGAATGTTACATTAATGCTCTTCTGATCATAGACATTAATTACAAGGGATCCTACAATTTAGTATTAATAAATATATTTATATATATATTTAAAATACAAACAGCACTATTGTTAAATATTTTGATAGGGAAATATAAACAATGGGAAATCAATAGGATTGTAGCAGTGTCCTAGAAAAGGAATAACCGCATGAAATTTAGTCATTCCTGCCTTCTGGACTTAAAGGTAGCGGGAGACATGTGTGAGTTTGTGTTGATATCTGTCCTCACATACATATGAGTTTCAGTGAAGTGTAATTGTGGTCATTTAAGGAGTTGAAACGCACATTTGAAGTTACACACTTTTCTATGAAACAATTCCTGTAAAACAAATGCCAGGTTTCCGTCCTCCTCACTTCTGTAAGTTTAAAGCTGTATCACCCTGAATAATAAATGGTCACGTTTCCTAGACAATGAGAATGGTGTTACACTTTGTAAGTCATGTCTCCATTTTCACATAAGTTCTGAGGGATCCACCTATAGACCCCACAGATAATTTGTGTACTAACAAGAGTTAGACAGAGGAGGTCAACCCGTCACTCCAGTTCTGTCAGTAAGTCGTTTGTTCCAGTAGAGTCGGCCGAGCCCAGAGTTTTTCATATCCATCAAGTGGTTGGGCATCCAGCGAGTCACTGGGCAGGAATAAGTGGAAATCTGGCCCAGTTATATTTGAAATGGAAAAGTATATAGCTTTTGACATCTTTATTGTTACATATGAGATGCAACCAAAATTTTGGGGAATGATTAAATTTAAGGAAAGTCTAACAGTAAAAGATGCATTGCTATTAATTTCACCCAAATGCTGTGTTGCTTGAACACACATCTCACTTGTAATTCTTGCAATTGTGAAGCAGATGTGGAAGGCCTGAAAGTTCTGGGGCGGGCAATTGTGGAAGTTATCTTATATGTTTTTATGAAGTGTGATAAAAATATTGTAAGTGATGGTTGGGGATTTAGCTCAGCAATTCAGCGGCCTGCCCTGCAAGCACAAAAACCCGAGTTCAATCCCCGGTACCGAAAAAAGAAAAAAAAAAGAAAAGAAAGAAAAAGTATTGTAAATGTCCCGTAGATATCTCTTACTGAAACATGAAATGATGACGTGGAAACCAATAGAATGACTAGAGGATATTCCAAGATTCATCAGATCTAAGGTTTCTTCAGTAGGGAAAATAGAATAAAAAATACATCTGCACAAAATAAAAAGTAGAATCGTTCCCCTCTTTCCTTCACATTGAAGAATCTCTGAGAAAGGTATTAAACTTAATTATTTCTGTTATTACACTCTTTTTCAACCTTGGCTTTTTGAACTGATACACAGACTTTTGTTTTACTGAAATAACAATTATATTTCATGTGTCCATTATGAAAGGTGACAGCACTATTTACTTAGGTTTTGTATAAAATAATTATTAATCAATTTTAAATTTTAGGCTAAGATATTTAATTTATGGACTTGTTATATAGGCTTTATATATTTTACCTATGTATTAGATTTTGTAAGTTGCCTACTATACAAGGTTTGTAGGAAAAACATCCTATGATGTTCATATGATAAAAACTTACATTTTTATTTCTAATACTAATCATCTTTCCTCGTATCTCAGAGTCAAGATTACAGAAACACTGTTATACAAACTTTTGACAGAAGGGTAGTTTATTCTTTTAACATACGTATTTTAATACCTTACTATCAGCT
The DNA here is from genome assembly GCF_012274545.1 of Fukomys damarensis. Lineage (NCBI taxonomy): Eukaryota > Metazoa > Chordata > Mammalia > Rodentia > Bathyergidae > Fukomys > Fukomys damarensis. The sequence goes on from NW_022900945.1 coordinate 37,727,039, forward strand.
GCTTCTGCAAATATTGTTATAGAGATCAATGAAGTAGCAATATTTTTTCCATATTCTGTTTGGTTGAAGAATTTTATTTGGCTTCTGCTCTTTCTACCTTATTTTATTGTGTGGGACCCACAAACATATACATACACGTAGAAAGAAAAAATAATTGATGACCTATTTATGTAGATCCTTCCCTCTAAAGCTCTTCAGAAGCACAATTTAAATTATGTAGGATAAATTTTGGGCTCTTTAAAAATACTGTTCATTTTCTTTGTTTCCATCATAGACTCAGTCTGATGCATGTGACAGGCAGGACAATTTTTAAGCAACTCATAACACAAGCAACAGAGTGAAAGAAAATTACCTAAAAATTAGAAGCGACCTTTTTGGAAAGATTATACTCTGTGTATTTTTAAAATTCTAATCCTCTGAAGTCAGACTCCTACGGTTTGGACAATTCCAAGTCCAATAAAGTAGGTTTCCCACTAGATTAATATGTCAACTTGACTGCATTAAGAGACACCTACCAGATAAGTAAAGCATACTTCTGAATGGTGTCTGTTTCTATAGATTATTGGCATATAAACCTCCAAACCAAGGGAAGAAGACTAGGCCCAGGTGTGGGTAGCCTGGATGGAATAAAAGGAAAAGAAGGAGACTGGTATGTGTTTTGAAAAGCTGCATTGTGCTTAATTGGTTACGTTTTTGCTGCTTTTGGTAGTGGACATGAGACTTTAACATTTTTAGCCTTCCAACAGATTCATATAAGAGGGTCTACAAAACATGTCCAGGCCTTTGATCTCAGACTGGTACTCTACCTTCAATCCCTTTAGTTCTGTGGCTTCCAGATCCTTGGACTTGATCCTCCAACTCTGCAGTGCACAGTTAGCCATTATAGACTTTCCTGCCTCTGATCTTGCAAGCTACCTAAACCCCTTGCATAGTTATGTGCATGTACACATAATATATGTAACATTTGTTAAATATAAATATTATGCTATAATTTCTGTTCCTCTAGGGAGAACCCTATTTCTAATCAATGCACCAGGACTTAGCATGCAGTTCAAAAGATAAAACATTGATAAATATATGAAATATTTCGGAACCACGCCATGTGTTGTCCTATACCATCAAGTAGTGTAGCTTTTATTTGAAGTAAAATAAACATACAGTATAGAGTATTTGAAATGACTCTAGGAAAGAAAACTTATTTATTTAAATTTATTTTAAATTTTTATTTTAAAATAATTTATTTTAAAATAATATTGTATATACATTTACTTTTTCTAATAAGATCTTTTCAAATTACTACAAATAGAAGTAAAGTGAAGTGTTTCTGGTAAAAAATAATCTGTAGAATAATACAATGTACACAATTTAATGGCCAAATCAGCAACATCAGGTAAAATGGATTTTTAAATACTTACTTTTGGCTTTAATTAGAATTTCCCATTTGAATGATGACAAATTACATACTTCAGGTATTTAATGAAGTTTTACTGAATTGTAAAACACCCTTCTTCCATAAAGTAATGATTATAGTTTAATAGGTTAATTCTATATGTATAAAAAGTAAATGTGTAGTGCATATTTATCACTGTATGTAATTTTATTCATGACTTTAATCTATAACTCCTTGTATATTGTGGAGACTTTTACAAATTATATTTTATATCAAATGGTTATTCCCATTTTTCTGTACAAAATCAATGAATGTTTAGCTTAAAAATGCAAAGAAAAGGTAAAGTATCAGAATAATATATTTTATCAAAAACTGTAGTAGTTCTTATCAAGCAATTCATAAATCATATTAAAATCTTCATTTACTTTGTAACAAGAATATTTTAAGTGATTATTTTTCTTATATGCTCACTAAAAATACTTTTCCTTTTTTTTGCAGTGCTGGGAATTAAACCTAAAACTTTGTTCACAGTAGGTGCCCAAGCTGTCACTGAAGCACACTAATTTTATAATGATATATAATCATAAATCTAATATATTTAATATTGAAATTAATATTTGTGTAAAATTAATATGATTGAGAGAAAATTGTGATGTCTGCATTTAGATATGATTTTGTCAGTAATATAATGTGACCAAATCAATTCATCCTTTTTATTCTGTGATGAAATTTACCACTCTTATTCATCACTTAAGAGTCTCAATTCACTGTTTTCAATTCTTTCTATAGGTGTTTCAGATACTATACTTGTTTCACATATCAATATGGGAAAGGGCAGGGGATTTAGCTCAGTGGGTCCTGCTTCACATGCGTAAGGTCCTGAGTCCGATCCCCACTACCAAAAAAGAAAAAAAACTTTCAATATGGGAAATATCCAATGCATACTACATATTTCCCTTTTGAAATTACACAGGAACTTCATAATTGCATTTTTTTTCCACTTTTCTGCCAGTACTCAGTTCAGGTCATTTTCAGAAGTACTTTGTGCAGATGTCTATATCTGTTGGCCAAATGTTTCCAGTTCTTCTTCCTTCCTGACTTACACATGTTGGCTCTCTTATGGATTGTTGGAACTATATGATTTATTATAGCTAATGAGAATGTGACTTTAAGGCTGAGAATTTAGTTACTTTAAAAAATATTTTCCAAAATGTCCTTTATTTCCTTTGCCACGGCAACTAAGACCATGCTTACTCTATCATTCCGACAGAATTTTCTATTCATATATGATTAACTAATAGGAAATTTAATACTTATTATAAATCCACCCAAAATTTGAACTTTTCATTACTATAGTGTAACACATTCCATCCTTAGTAAGTGGAAATTAGTACCCAGATATAAGATGCTACCATAACAAAATCAATTCCTGACAACTTAGCAAAAAAGCAGAAGCTATACTCAAAGACTGAACAGAATTCATGTCATGCAGCAGCAAAACGTTTGATAAATTGTCCTCCAGTATAGTGTTACACGCAAATAATGTACCTAACAAATTATACTTCTAAGAGAAAGAGAAGAAAAATGGAATGTTAACAGCTTTACCTCATTATGATTCGTTACATTTCACAAAATGGGTGGAGGAATAGATAAGCATATGAAATAATTGACAGTCGTTAAAAAGAGGAATGACGTGGAGCATTTTTTAAGTATATTTCCTTGCTGCTTTTACTTCTTTGTCTGAGAAATGTCTGTTCATTTAAGATGCCTATTTCTGAATTGGGTCTTTATATTTGGGGGGCTGATTGTTTTGAGTGCTTTATATATTCTAGATAATAGTCCTTTGTCTGAGGAGCAGCTGGTAAAATTTTTTCCCACATTGTAGGTTGTCCCTTAGTTCTGTTGGTGGTTTCTTTGGAAGTGCAGAAGCTTTTTAATAAGATGAGATCCCAGTTGTTGATTCTTTCTGCAAGTTCCCATGCTACTGAGGATTTGTTCATAAAGTCTTTTCCTATGCCAATAACTTCCAGAGTTCTGCCTAATTTATCTTCCAGCAAGTTTAGTGTTTCTGTTTTAATATTTAGATCTTTAATCCACTTCGATTTTAATTTGGTGCGTGGTGAAAGATAAGGGTCTACTTTTAATCTTTGTCAGGTTGAGATCAAGTTTTTCCAAAACCATTTATTAAAGAGGCTATCTTTTGTCCAGTGAGGATGGTCAGCTCCTTGTCGAAGATGAGGTAGCTGAGTACATGTGGAGTTGTTTATGTATCTTCCAGTCTTTTCCACTGATCCTCAGGTGTGTTTCTTTGCCAATACCATGCTGTTTTTGTCATTCAAGAGATGCAGATGAAAACAACACTGAGATTCAAAGTATGGCTGCTATCAAGAAATCACACAATAACAAATGTTGGAGGGATTGTGGGGAGAAAGGAACCCTTATCCACTGTTGGTGGGAGTGCAGACTGGTGCAACCACTATGGAAATCAATATGAACCTCAAGAAGTAGGTCTAGAGGTTCCATTTGACGCAGCCATCCCTCTGCTGAGTATCTTTCCAAAAGAATTAAAAGAATCATACCACAGTGTTATATGTGCACCTATGTTTATAGTGGCACAGTTTGTAATAGCTAAAACTTGGAAACAGCCCATTTGCCCATCAGTTGGAAACCGGAAAAAGAAGATGTAGTTTTTCTATAAAATGGAATACTACTCAGCCATAAAGAATAAGTAATTAGAGTCATTCATAGGAAAATGGACATATATTTAGGATATACTCCTAAGTGAAATAAATAAGTCACACATGTGTAAATACCAAATAGCTTCTCTGGTGTGAAAAAATATAATAGCACACAAGATCCTAATGGGATAATTAAGAGTGTGAAATAGGAAGAAAAGAGCTAAAGGTGTAGGGAAAGGGGGAAGGGTAGGGGCAAGGAAATAAAGGAAAAGAAAAAAATATGAGAAAAATGGAAAAATGGAAATAAAGAGTTTGTTAATGGGGAGGGGAGGAGGGGGTGAAGGGAGGGCAGGGACAAGGGGTAAAAATGAGAACCAAGGCCTGTCATGTGAAGGTACAGGATCCCAGTAATGAATGTAACTGTATTGTAGACCTAGATTGTACCAATAAACTCAATAAAAAGAAAAAAAAAAGAGGAATGAAAAAAATGAGATAATCTCACATTTTGGCAACCAGTTGGGTGAGAAGAAGAAAATATTTTTCATTCTAATGCCTGAAACATAAAACTAAGATTTTGAACAATGAAACTTTTAAAAGTTATCTTTCCATGTTTGCTATCAAAATTGTACTATTTATGATCCTACTCTTCTGCTAAAACCACTTTATTTTTTAGGTAAAATCCAATTAATTATTTTAAATATAGAATATATCACTCTCATTACAAATACTGAAAAGCTCACTGAATGTATTTTTCCCTCAAAATATGAAAAAATATGTTTCCAAAATATAAACATCAAAAAATGTAACAAACACCTTTTTGTGAAATTGTCACATGAAACTCACATGAAGCTAGACAGAGAAAATAAAACAAATGATTCATAAATACTAATTAAATTTTGTAATTTTTTTTGTTATTTGAAGTGACCATTGGCACAATCTTCTGAACATGAAGTATTACCTAGAATTAAGTACAGAGTAGCACATTCCCTCTGACACCAGAGACAAAGGCTTAGTGCAGGAGTTAGTTCAGACTATTGACGATTTCTTTTGAAGAAGAGAGAAAAGTATTTTACACATGGGAAAAAGAGTTGGTGTAATTTATGATAGCCACAAGAGAAAAGTAATCTGTGCTGTATACCAAATGTATCTATTCCTTTCTTATTTGGAGGAAACGGAGAAGATTCCATTCCTGATGGTGTTTGTAGTTGTGTGAGAGTATTTAGTTGTTCCAGCCAATGCGTGAAAAACAGGGGCAATGAATGACATTTCCAGGCCAGGCATTTATCTGACAATTCCAAATTTAGAAACGACTTGTGAAGAGCACACAATATATAATAGAGCGTTATCCATCAGTCTGATTCTTGGGTGCCTGCCCCTTTCCCATTCATTATTAAATTTCAATGGAAATATCAGATAGGGAAGAAATATATTTTTGTAGTTTAATATCATTGAGATTTGGATTTGTCCAGGACTGAAGCATGAGCAAACCCTTAAGAGTAAAGATGTCGGATACATTTCTAACCCTAGTAAAAATCAATCTCCCCAAGGCTCAAGAAGGCTATGAAAATTAGCGCTTTATGTTGTGTGACACAGAGTAGAGGAAATGAACTAAGATACCAAGTTGTCTTGTATGTTTGTTCCCACAGTGGTCTAATCAATGATTATGATGGAGATGCTGGTGTTTTTACCTGTATTTATATGGAAAAAAAAAAAAACTGTTGTAAAGTCCACAGTGTATAGACTCAGGAAAAAAGTATTCTTTATTGTTTATTGTATGATTACATTGATTGGGACGAGCCGAAAGTACACCTACTAAAATATTCTCTTACACTTCAGGTATAACTTTGAAAAATTGTAGATTATTAAAAAGAAATTAAATAGGTTGAGGAAACCATAATTGCTTGAACAAATTACAATAGCATTTTCACTCTTAGTGATATTACCTTCTATTACAACAAATGTAAAAGTAATGTAAAATAAAAAAAGAAACAGATTGAATTTGATTGAAAAGCCATCCCTATTCCCGTTTTAGCTTTTACTTGGAATAAGGAGCAAAATGACAGGAACTTTTCAATTGCTTTGTAAAGGGAAGGGTAATATCCTGGATCATTCTGAAAATTGAAAGAGGAAAGTTGTATTGCTTTTTTCCAATATGTTGGCTTGAAGAAACACAGTATATGTTAAGCCATTGTCCACAGTCCTGGGCCCATTTTGGCCTATGTTCACATCTATCTGGACTGTCATTACTACAAAAAAGTTGATAGAGAAGTGGAGATCAGCACAGATGAACCTGAGACTTGAGTGGGGGAGGACAGGAAATAAGGAAAAACACACAAACGCATGCAAAGAAAACAGTAGCCAGGTTACCCTATGATGGAGAAACTGCAACCCAGTGACTGTACAGCTTGAATATTTTATTTATTTGTTTGTTTGTTTGTTTGTTTGTATTTTCATTGTACCAGGGATAGAACTCAGGACATTGAGCTTGAGAGGAAGGAGCGTGCCACTGAGCTAAATTCCCAGTTCCCCCAGAATGGTTATTTTATATCATTTCATTGAGGTGTGTTGGGACGGTTTCAGAAAGAACAAGCTCTTTGTATTACCTTGAGAATGGGGAAAATAGGACCTCTTCAAGGCTAGCTAGCCATGTTGCAGTTACTTATCAGGAACATGCAGTTTCCGGTGCTATTCCCTTTAGCTCCTGAGCTAAAGGTCGGGTGCTGGGTAGAAGTATCTTTGATTGCTTAATGTAACCAGAACCAGACTTTGCACCTTACCCAGGAGTTCAGCTGAAGAACCAAGGCTCAGTTGCTTCCTACAGCTTCCTATAGAGTAGTGGACACGTTATCTTAGCTGAAGATATTTTAAACTCTTTATTTTCAATAGTGGTATGTACACATTGCTCCTGTTTGAAACAAAGGCATTATAAAAATATTTTAAATCTATTTGCACAGCAATAGAATACAATTCTTAGCTAACTTGAAGTATAAGTCACTTTTCTCTCCCTAGCACAAAATATCCAACAGCTATACTTTAAAGAAGAGAAATTTAATCTGTCTCTTTCAGAGGGCTCAATGTATACATGGTGGAAATTGAAAAATGGCACAGTGGAAAAGGTGGCAAGGAAAGCTGTTCAACCCGTGGTAACCAGGAAGTAGAGAGGGAAGGGTTACCAGGGAACAACAACTCATCACTGCAGGTCACAACCTCAGTGACTCCCTCTGATCAGACTCCACCTCCTAACAGCTGTTTCATCCAGGAACTCATGGATGGATTAATCCACTGATGGGTAGAGTATGTCACGATCCAATCACTTTTTCAAAGCTCCACTTCTGAGCATATGAGACTTCTGGGGGTATTTTAGATTGAAACTGTAACATCTGATGCTCCATTTTCACATCAATCAGCCACATTTAGCAAACAAGAAAAACTGTGACAGGGTCAAGAGATTTCTCTGTGTCCGGTGTCTGGTGGAGAGCTTGAATGATGGTAGTCAGAGAAGAGGAATTTTCGACAAAGAAAGTAATAACTTGTACACAGTGCCAAGACTTCTGTTTGTTAGGCTTTCTAACCATAGACACACACACACACACACACACACACACACACACACACACACAGGCTATAAAAGGATAAAATTCCAAACAAAAATGATAAAGGCATACTACCTGTCCTGCGGGTATTCAGTATTGACAGTCACTCACCTGAGGGAGGGAGTGGGTACTTAAATGATTTAAAACTCTGAAGACCAAATACCGCACATGAGAAACTTACTTAAATTTAAACAACAAAGCAAAGTGAAAACACTGGGCAGCAGGACAGTCTCAGGAGTCAAGGCTCCTCTTTAGAGAAAGATGTGTTCAGTTTATCCTTGAAATGATTGGGCTTTTAACACAAAGATAAAATATAACCTTTGATTTTTAAATCTCACAACTATCCAGTTAGAAATTCAACGTGTTGAGCCACTTGAGCAAAAAATATGAAATAAATGGCAGTTAGGATTTTTAATCTTTTGATTAAAAACAGGTATGCATTGTCCTTATAAATTGTAAAATATATATTTTTAGGTTCCTAATCCACTTGAAAACATACATGGACATTGATAAAAGGCTAATCAATTCCAGAAATCAGGATTTTAAACTTAATTTCTCTAGAAAATTAACTCTTTATAAATATGTGAAGAATTAAATTTATAGAACAAAAATATCTTTTTCTCTGTATATATATATATATATATATGTGTGTGTGTGTGTGTGTGTGTATAGATTTGTATAGATATATATCTATATATATTACATAATCAAGTTTTATGTGTTGTTGTTCAGGGAGACAGGCTGTCATATATACATGGCAGTCTGTCTTTGCCTGAAGAAAGGTTTGCTGCAATATTCACCCAATAAATTAATATTACTTCTTAAAGCATGGAATCATAATTTTTTTAAATTCTTTGTTAATTTGAAAAATTAAATATATTATTTGGGGAGTTAATAACTAACCTTAAGATATTTAAATTAATCTATTCACTCAAAAGCATTTTATTGAGAGCTAATCATTGTTCTTGAGTCTAGGAAAATCATTCTTAATAAGAAGTACATGGAATCTGCACTAAGAGAACTTGTGGTCTAATAGAGTGGCTAGAACAATCACACAACTATTCATGCACTTGTGATTTAGTGTTAAAAGATATCCTAGAAAGACCTAGAAATTTAAAGATTTCTTGAAGGAGACTTCACTTATATAAAGAAAGCAAAGGATGGATTTTTTTTTTTATACAAAGAAATGTGGCATTTGCCAGCAAAAGAAAATCATACATAGAGCATATGTAGAAAGAACATTAAAATATATGCACAGCGAAAAAATCGGCTTGAATCTGGAGAAAGGCAGGTGATGAGTCAAACAAAGCCTTGATTAAAAATAAAATAAGACTTTATACACAAATCACACAGTCGAAATTTAATGTAATAAGATCTGAACATGTCCATAGGCCAAAACTTACACTACTGCCAATGTTGACATTTTCCAAAAAATTATGTTTCTGAAAATTAAATAAATGATGACAAAAATTATTGTAGAAATATCTGTTGTCCTGTTGGTAGACTCGGTTGAAAAACAAATGAAATTTATAGTCAGCTATTCCAGAGAAACTGAAGTTCTTTATCTTTCTTTTATGCTAAAAAAAAAAAGAAAAAAGACCAAAATTGCATTGAAAAATATTCTTAAAAATACGATATTTATTTCCTTGCTATTCTGCCATGGTTCAACTCCATGTTTCTAATGAAATAGGGAGAGCTGAGATTTTTCTCTTCTAAGAGCAGGGTGTCTGTGACTTTTTACAAATATTTGGGAAAACAAAAACTCGGACTGAATTCTAAGTTCCATTGAAGAGTCTCTCTTAGGTTGATCTGTTTACTATTTTGCAGGACGGTGGTGGTACCCACACAGGTACTCATCTGCACACGTAGCCGGGGAGAACGGCCACTTGTCCCCAGATGCTGATCTCCTTTCCTTCTACTTGACAGAGAGCTCAAGCAGAAGGAAGATGAAGGTGGAGATTTCCTCTATGTGAAAGTTAAATGTCTCATCGTGACATTAAGAAACCGAAATACCTAACAAATATAAATTCAATGTACTATATATTAAAATAAGCCAATTTTCCCTGCTAGATAATAGCCTCATGTCTGGTTTTCTTGTTAACTATCTGCCCCAGCTAAGATTACAATAATCAAAAGTGTGTTATGAAACTTGTAGGAAGTATTGATAACCAGACACCGATGCTTCGATACAAGGATAAATTTATCTCTGACTTCTCTGAAGTAAACTATAAATGTACATGTAGGTTAATTCTATATTATTCAAAATCAGTGTTTTCTCCAGTCCATATTGAATATTTTCTCAATAATATTTGCACCTCAACAGTAAATTGTAACCTAATTTGTATTTGTTTTCTTTAATTTATTCTTCACATGCACAAGATATTCAATTAATATTTTCTAAATATTTCTAAATCTATGCAGGTCGTTCACCTATACTACCATGCATGCTTTGAGTTAGTTTTCATCCTGGAAAATACTCCTTGTTTGTATCAGGTGGAGTATAGAGTGCTACACGGACCTCTTAGCATTATTTCAGGTCCACATAAAAGACTGTATCAGTATGAGTATTGTACCTGGCTTACCTACAATTTTTCTTCCTTGAGTATTAATCTGGTCAAAGAGAAAAGAACCCTAACATAGTATAGAAGCAGTTATGCTATTGTAACGTACACGGGTTCTATATGTATAGGTTGTCTCAAGAAGATTTGAGAGACTGAAAATCAGTTAGACCTAAAGATAGAGAATTCTTTAATGCATGGCTTTATCAAGTCCTTTATATAACATAATTAATGCTATCATTTGATGGTCAAAATTTGTTCAGTTAAAAGTATATCTAATAGTGAAAATTTCAAATGGTGCTACAGCAGGTGACTGATCCATTCAGTATTTTTCTATAAATGAATTATGACCGTAAGACATAAAACTGAACAATGACACACTTTTACAATGAATTATCAAAAACATCCTAGATTGCTGAGTATTTGAACTGGATGTTGAAAAAAACAAGTATCCATTAGGAAGACAACAGAGGAATCAGCATTTCTAGAATAATACTCAACCTTTATTGATCATTTATTATATTCCACTCAACACCCTCATTATTTTACTTTCAAACCTTATGAGGAAGTGAATTTCATATCTGTATACTTTCTGTAGACTGAAAAGTAAATTAACTTTTTTCAAATGGTACCTGGTCAAGTACAAAACATTGAAAGGTACTATGTTATTGAGGAAAGACTACAATCTTTTAAATATTTAAAATAATACTATGTTCTACAGAGGGCCTATTACTCTACCCTGAATATAGAAGATTCTCAATGGAAATTGGGAAGAATTAAATAATTATGTTTCCTAGTTATTAAGGAAATAAGACTTACATTTTAATTAATTGTAATCGGAGAACCATAGAACAAAATAAAAAGAAAGTGTTGAAAATAAAACTAGATACAATAAAAAATGATGTCTCAGTGCCAGCAGTAGTTTTGAGAAGAATGTCAAAATATGGGCTCGGTCATTATTCCCTTGGATGTCATGAACTCAGCTCCGTGACTTATTACGTGTGGGATTTGGAGAAAGTCCTTTATTCTCAATCTGCCTATGCTTCCTCATCTCTAAAACGGGAACAGTGGTTACACTTCATCCACAGGGTTTTATTTGGTAAAGCTCAATGAAATAGTCTGCACACAACTTTTGGAGTAGTTCATAAAACATTGTAAGCATTAACTAAGTGTTAGATAAATGATGGTTATGGCTATAATGAAGGAATATTGAGACATTAAAATATAGAGTATTACTTGTGCCTTTGAACTCGCCAGTTTTAAGTAGCTTTCAGAGGCGTATTTCATTTTACAATCACAATTTTTGCTTCCTCCTTCTACCATCAGCTTTCCACTTAAGGCGTTCCTCTCCACCTCCTATTACTTTGATATCAATCATACACAGCGTATATTTTGTTTCCACATAATTTTGAGTTTCTATGCCATGTATTGTAAACATGAATCATAACTCACATTTAATAGGTCCTCAGTAACAACACAGATAAATAGGAAAATCCTAATGTTTGTCTAGGATATCTGTGTTAGCCCTTCATTGCTGTGAGAAAATAACTGAGATAATCAACTTGAAAAATGACATTTTCTTTCATGGTTTCAGAAGTTTTGGTCCATAGACAGATGGATCCATTGATTTAGACCTTAGCTGAGGCCCAGCTTTATGAGGGAAGCATGTAGTAGCAGGGTTCTCTCACCTCATGGAAGCCAGAAAACACACACACAGGTGCGTGAGCACACACAAACACACACACACACACACAAAGAGAGAGAGAGAGAGAGAGAGAGACAGAGAGAGAGACATAGAGAGAGAGAGAGAGAGAGAGAGAGAAAGAGAGAGAGAGAGAGAGAGTCAAAATTGAACCCATCAGTGAATTATTCCAGGAATGGGGTCATGATCCAATCAGTACCTAAAAGACTCACCTCTCAATATGGCTGATGGCTGCACTGTGGACCAAACCTTCAGTACAAGAGACTTGGAAAAATTCCAGGTCCAAACGATACCAAAGCCTTATTCATTTCAGGTCACAGGTGATGAAAAAAGATTCAAACAAATGAGTTGTATGTTTGTAACCTGCCTGGATTTCGTAGATCTTGAAAAATCAGGCCAACTTTTTGAAATACCATAGAATCGAAGCCCTCAATAAGGAGAATTTCATAAATGTTCACTTTGATTGGACACAGAAAAGAGAGGGCATACCTTAGAAATAAGATCTGCAACTAAGGTTAATCATGTCTTGTGAAATACTGCTCCATAAGTCAATGCCTGATTCATACTATTTTATATTATCTATTGTGGATGCAGATGCTGTGAGTTTTAACTCTGGGCAAAAAGGAGGGAAAAAAAAGAAATATCTCTTAAAAGAAAAAAATCTAGGCCACATTTGGCTTCAAAAGCTTCTTTGTTCATTTACTTGATTGTTGTCTTAAATCTAAAAAGTCAAATTTCAAATAAAAGAGTTTTCTTTGTGTCAGTTTTTAGTCTACAAGTGAGGACACAGACTAATGAATGCTCAAGTTTGTTTTTTTAAAATTTCTTATTTCTCTAGTGTTTTTTTTCTGGTTTTGTTGTTTGACAAAAAGATTGTGACAAAAGATTGTGTGTGCAATGGAAGTTTAGCAATTTTTCTGACAAAATGATAATCAGGTCATTTATTCAACAACCATTTACTGACATATCTTAAATCATTATATGAGGTTTGCAGATATGTTTAAACTTTACTGTATCTTAGGTAAATAGGTATTGCTTTAGCTTAATGGAAAGAGACCTTAAATATATATGTGACAAATAAGTCAATTAATTAATGAAGTGCTATGTAATGTCCTCATTGATGTTACAAAACTATAGATTCACACACATAGGATTTAAACAAAGAATTTATTACATGAAAAAAGCTTTAGATATATGTACTGCTTTTTACTTGACAAAAAATTAATTTAATTATTTACTAAGATGTAAAGTTATTATATGGGCAGGGGATGCAGCTCAGTTACACTGCACCTGCCTGCCAAATGCAGGTCCTGAGTTAGATCCCTGGTTCCACAAAAAAATAAAAATGAAAAAATAAAGATATTGTGAAACACAAAGCAGAGCATAAAGCATAATCTCTGCTAAGCACTTACAATTGCCTCAGAGACAACACACAGAGACATGATATTTTAAATGATAATTTAGGAGACACATGAAAATTCGTTCAATAAATGCATAAGAAATTGAGTTCTTTGTGAAGAAAATGAAACTTCTTGTTTTTCTTTTCAAAAGCCCTCAAACCCATTTATGAACACAATGTCAGCAACAAATTCTACTTTGATCAACTGGGCAAAGCAACCAAATCTCAAACAGAAGAAGACATGAAATTATCTGGTAAACATTATTAAAAAGCAGAGTTAGTCACGGTTTAGAACCATAAAGACTGAAAAGCTCAAATTTGGTTACCAGTCTCCCTGTCTGAATCGATAAGCAAATTTTATTGTAAGTTCAGAAGATGACAGATATAATACAGATACAGAAACGTGTACACCAAATTTTATTTCCAAGCATGTGGAATCAAAAACATTGATGCATAGGTCATAAAAGGCATGATAGAAAAGACTGAAAGTGCTTGGCTTTTTATGCTACGTTGTATTTTTACCTGAGAGGCCCGGAAACAACTTTTTTGAAGAAATTTACATGAAAAATTGTTTCAAAAACTGTAAAATGAGGATAATTAGAGAATCTGCTTCCCAGAACCATTGGAAGTATTAAATGAAATTATCTAAATGTAAAGGGTAGTAGCATACCTGAAATATAATAGTAAGCAAGTTAGTTTGATGTAGTCATTCTTATGAGGATTTTGTATACAATAAAATACGCACTTACCTAAAACCACATCCTCTACAAAATCCCAAGTTGGTGTCATGGTTCAACAATTCTTTGAATCCAGGATTCTTGGTATCATATCTTCAAGCGATGTTATCAATACAGCTAGTCATGGTCCAGAAACTTCTGCTAAATGCCAAATGTAAACACTCAGAGTACCTTCAATTTATGTTCACAAAGAAGCGTCAACAGAAACAGCAACATCCAAGTAAGATAATTCTAATGTTGAAATTCAATTGAGGGTGAGTAGAAAAACAGCACCGCATACACTGTTCACTGTCCCACAGTACATGCCACGTCTCTGTGGAGAATCAATTCCTCCACTTCTAGAGAGTGCAATGAATTTTGTATTCCATAAGAGTGGTCTCTATTTCTGTTCTCTGAAAAGATTTATTTTGCTCAACTTATATAAGACCATATCTTAGAGAGATAAGGTATATTCCAAAACTCCTTAACAGAATTTCTCTTATTCTTGGGTAAACCTGGGAATTTCCATAGTGGTAGCTATGCTGGGTCCGTGTTGGCAGAGTGAAGATTCTTTTGAAGCAAAGCCCCTTAAACTCAATAACAAGGCTTTTATTTCAATTACTGGATATGTGAAGAATTACAAACTCATTTAGGAACTTGGTAAAACTTCTACTACTCTCAGTTTTAGCTCAAATCTAAGAAATAAAAATAGCCCTTGTTCTAACATCTACATTATCTGAGAGTGATGCAGACATGGCAGCCCTTTTTAAAATGTTTTTCCACTTTATATCTTTTTATACCTCATAACTTGTTAGTATTTATTTTTACAGTATGCAATTTAATCTTCATTTTTTATAATCAACTTCTTCAACTTCTGCCTTTGGACTATACTTTTTAGTTCAATATGACAACACTGTAGATTTTGGTGGATAAAATTATGTCTTCTTGAATATCAGGAGTTCCGTATTTACCCTTAAGAAGTGCTTTTCTGCCCTTTTTCTGCCTTGTTTTTCAGTATACTATTAGGTATATTTTTTTCTTTGTAAATTTTATTTTATTATGTTTGCAGACCAGACATTTTACAGTCATCTTGGGGAAGTTGTACATGCACCTACCACAGCTTGTTCCTTTTTCATCCTTTTATCTTATACTCCCTCCTTCCTCCTCTAGTACTCCTTTCCAACTTTTCATTCTTGCTGATTTGTTAGTCTTAGTTCATATTTATGGCATATAATGTCCTCGTTCATAATTAGAACTTTGTACCTGGAATATCTCCACTATACCTATTTCCCCATCCACTCTCTCTGACCTCTTGCCCTTGGTACCACGGACCACTTCCCATTTGCAAAAGATCCATTCCCTTGTCTCTTGCTTCCTTTATTTTTTTTTTCTTAGTGTGCTCTTTGCTTTACAAAAATAAGAGATATCACATTTAAGCTTGAGTTTAATTCACTTTGTTATACTTTCTAGGTTCATCCATTTTCTTACAAGTGCCTCAAGATTTTCCTTCTTTAGAGCTGAGCAGTATTCCATTACATTTAGACCACAACTTCTTTATACAGTTGATGGGTATAAAGGTTATTTCAAAGATTTATCTATTGTGCACTGTTTGGCTATAAACACTGGTATGCATTTATTGCCATAGTATGATGCCTAAAACTCTTTGAGGAAAAGTCCTAGAAAGAAGATAACTGGGTCACATATGGAATTTCTAGTTGAGAAATCTCCATACTGATTTCCATATGCTCATATTAGTTTGCATTCCCACCAAAAATGTAGGAAGGTGACTTTTTCACCACCGCCATACCAGCATTTATTTTTTGTTTGTTTGTTTGTTTGTTTGTTTTTGATGAATGCCATTCTTTCTGGAGTAGGATGGGATTTAGCATTGTTTAAATCTTTTTAGTCGCAGAGATGTTGAACATTTTTGTACATATTTGTTGGCTATTTGTACTCCTTCCTATGTGAAATATCTGTTCATTTCACTTGCCCATTTCTTAATTTCTTACATTTTAGGTAGCCCATATTTTTGAGTTATTTACATATTCTAGATATTAATAATCTATCTGAGGAGTAGATGGAAAATTTATTTTCCTATTCTGTAAATCTCTCTTCTCTTTAGTAATTAATTATTTTGCATTTGAAAACCTTTTTAGAATAATATAATCTCATTTCTTGACTCTTGCTGTTGTTTCTTGTGCAATTGAGGCTTTGTTTAGAAAATCCTCTCCTACACCTACGTCTTCAAGTGTTTTACCCATTTTATCTTCCAGTAAGTTTAATGTTTAGATCTTTGATCCATTTTAATTTTAATTTAGTATATTATGAGAGTGAAGGATCTAGTTTCAATCTTCTATAAATAATTTTACCAGCACCACTTCTTAAATAGGTTACTTTCCTCCAATGTACATTTTTGAGTCCTTTGTCAAAGATCTCATAGTATCTGGGTATGTTTCTGTATCCTATATTCTGTTCTGTTTATCC
This sequence comes from Fukomys damarensis, assembly GCF_012274545.1. Lineage (NCBI taxonomy): Eukaryota > Metazoa > Chordata > Mammalia > Rodentia > Bathyergidae > Fukomys > Fukomys damarensis. Next base: position 37,743,559 of record NW_022900945.1, read on the forward strand.
ACACAGCTGTTTTTTTTAGATCTTTGCCATTTTTAACACTACTGTTTTGTAGTATATATTGAAGTCTGATATTGAAAGGCCTCTTGCTCTGTTGTAGATGGCAAAATTTGCTTTTGCTATTTTGGGTCTCTTTTGGTTCCATAAAAATTTTAGGATATTTTTCTCTAGTTCTGTAAAATATGCTATTGGAATTTTTATTGGGACTACACTGAATTTAAATAACAGTTTTGGGAGTATGGCCATCTTGACAATATTGGTTCTGCCTATCAAGGACCAGAGGATATCTTTGCGTTTTCTGATGGCCTCTTCAATTTCCTTTTGCAGAGTACTGCAGTTTTTTTTTTAGAGGTCCTTTGCTTCCTTGGTTAATTCCTACGTATTTCCCTTGAAGTTACTGTGTGTGATACTATTTTCACAATTTCCTTCTCACTGAGTTCATTATTGGTGTAAACAAATGATAGTGATTTTTGTGTGTCAATCTTGTCTCCCGCTATGTCACTATTTTTTTAATTAACAAACAAGTTTTTATTAAATACTATTACAAAGGACATCAGCGAGAGGGGAGACAAAGGTTATGATCGGTTAGTAAACATCTTTACGGTAACAGTCATTTCAACCAGCATGGGGGAGGTAGGCAGAGGTGTGGGTCAGCTTATAAAGTTGATGATTAATTTGAAGAGTTTTTTGGTGGAGTTTAAGTCATCTGTGTAGAGTATCATTTATCTTCAAATGATGATAACTTGAGTTAATTTCTTATATATATATCCTTTTTATTTTTTTCTCTTCTCTGTTTGTTTTGTTTACTATTTTAAGTACTATGTTGAATAGAAGAGGTGATAGTGGGCATCCTTGTCTTGTTCCTGATTTTAGAGGATATGCTTTTATTCTTTCCCGTTATTTATGATACTGGCTATTGGTTTGTCGTAGATAGCCTTCATCAAATTCAGGTATGGCTCATCTAGACCTGTTCGTTTCAGAATTTTTTATCATGAAAAGTTGTTGAACTTTGTCAAAAGCCTTTTCTTTATTGGCTGATATAGTCATGTGCTTTTTAACCTTGCTTCTGTTTATATGATATATTACATTTATTGATTTACATATGTGGAATGATCCTTTTGTCTCTGGGATGAAATCTGTTTGATCATGATGTAGGACCTTAATGATGATGTGCTACATTCTATTTGCTAATATATTATGAAATACTTTTGCATCTATGTTCTTTATAATTGGGTCTTTACCCAATTGTGGAATCAAGGTGAATCTGGATTCCATAATGAAATTGTGAATACTTCATTCCTTTCAATTTCTTTGAAAAGTTTGAAGAGTATGGGGATATAATAACATAGTTAAATATATTTATAGAATTCTGCTGTAAGTCTATCAGTTCTTGGACTTTTTATTAGGCAAATTCTTTGTCACTGTGTCATTTTTATTGCTTGCTTTTGATTGTTAGGTATATTTATGTCTTCTTGGGTTTGCTTTGGTAATTTGTATGAGTCTAGGATTTGGTTGATTTATTCAAAATTTAGTAATTTGTTAGAGTGAGATTTTTTAAAGAAGTCACTATCTTTGGATTTCAACAATATCTGTTGTGATTTTAACATTTTAATTTCTAATTGCATTGATGTAAGTTTTTTCTTCTCTTTGTTATTCAGTGAATTTTTATATAGTTTTTAGTCTCAATTTCATTGATTCTCACCTTACCTTTAAATTTTTTCTCCTTAATTTTGGTTTGGGGCTGGTTTTATTTTCCTCAAGTATCTTAAGATTTCTCATCTGATCATTAATTTGGACTTGATCTATTTTCCTATTGTGAGCATTGATAGTAATAAATTTTCCTCTTAGAATTGCTTTCATAGTGTTTCGGAGGTTTTGGTGAGTTGCTCTGTCATTTTCATTAAATTCCAGAATTTTGTAAATTTATTCCTTGATTTCTTCTGTGAGCCAATAGTTGTTTAGGAGCATGGTGTTAATTTTCCAAGAGATTTTACCTTTTCTGACATTTCTCATCACTGATTTCTGTTTCATTTGCACAGTGGACTGACATGTTGATTGACTAATTTCGATTCTTTTATATTTACCTAAGAATTCTTTGTGGACAAGTCTGTGATCTATTTTGGCAAAAGAACTATGTGCTGCTGAAAAAAATGTCTATTCTTCTATAGAAGGGGAGATACTTTGTAAATATCTATTAAATCCGTATGTTTAAATGTGTAGTTCAGCTCTGATATTTCTTCATTTTATGTTTAGTTGATCTATCTCTTTGCAGAAGTGGAGTGTTAAAATACCGTACTCCAATTGTGTTAGTGTTTATTTGATCTTTTAATATCAGCAGATTTTGTTTAATGAGGATAGCTGCTCTAGTATTCGGTGCATATCTAATTATTAATATTATCTCTTATTGTTGAATTGTTCCCTTAACTGATATGTAGTGACTTTCTTTGTCTCTTCTAATCAATTGTAGCTGGAAGTTTACCATGTCTGATATAAGAATTGCTACTTCTGCTTGATTTTAGGGTCCTGGTGCATGAAATATTTTTCCATCATTTTTTAGCCTATGAAATTTTTTGGATTAGACATGTTTGCTTTTTAATGCAAGAGACTTTTAGATTCTTTTTTTTAATCCAGTCTACCAGCCTGTCTTTTTTTGGCGCATTGAAGCTGTTAACATTGAGCTATATTACTAAAATATGTTGATTATTTATTATCACCCCTTTATTTGTTGCTAAAAGCTTTGTTTTTTCTTTTCCTGATATATTTTTTTTTGTTTTTGTTTTTGTTTATCTATTGACCTAATTGGGGATTCTCATTTCTTATGTGTTTTTAGCACTATCACTTTTGTTGTTTCTATCAATAAGATTTTAAAGTTATTTTCTTGAGTGTTGGGTTAGTACTCATATCTTTTGAGTTGGTATTTTTCTTGGAAATACATTATTTTTCCATCTATTTTGTAGGCTAGCTTTGCTGGATAAATTAATTTGGGTTGGAAGTTATTTGCTTTTAGAACTTGAAATACTTCACTACAAGGTATTCTTGCCCTTAGGTTTATGTTTGAGAAATCTGCCTTGTCTTTAATAGTTTTACTATTTTTCCTCTTTTTTTTATTTTATTGAGTTCATTGGTACATTTTAGGTACACACTACAATTAAATTCATTATTAGGATCTTGTACAGTTACATAACAGGTCTTGGTTCTCATTTTTTCCTCTTGTCTGTGCCCTGCCTTCACCCCCTCCTCCCCTCCCCATTCACAAACACTTTATTTCCAATTTTCATTTTCTCATATTTTTCCCTTATTACCTTTCCCCTACCCTTCCAATTTTCCCTACACCTTTAGCCCTTTTCTTCCTATTTCACATGGTCAATTCTTTCATTAGGATCTTATGTACTATTATAGTTTTTCACACCAGAGAAACTATTCGGTATTTATACATGTGTGACTTATTTATTTCACTTAAGAGTATATCCTCAATATGTATTAATTTACCTATGAATGAATCTGTTTTCTCATTCTTTATGGCAGAGTAGTATTCGATTTTATAGAAAAACCACATATTCTTTATCCAGTTTCCAAATGACGGGCAAATGGGCTGTTTCCAAGTTTTAGCTATTGCAAACTGTGCTGATATAAACATAGGTGTGCATATATCACTGTGGTATGATTCTTTTAATTCTTTTGGAAAGATACCCAGCAGAGGAATGGCTGGGTCAAATGGAACCTCTAGAAGCAGCTCTTTGAGGTATCTCCATATTGATTTCCATAGTGGTTGCACCAGTCTACACTCCCACCAACAATGGAGAAGGGTTCCTTTCTCCCCACAACCCCAGTGGAGTGGAATCTCAGTGTTGTTTTCATCTGCATCTTTCAAATGACCAGTGATGTGGAACATTTTTCATATATTTAGTTGTTGTTTTTTATTCTTTGAGATATGTCTGTTCATTTCAGATGCCCATTTTTGAATTGGATCTTTATATTTGGGGGGGGCTGATTGTTTTTAGTTCAGTCTACATTCTAAATAATAGTCCTTTGATGAACAGCTGGTAAATTTTTTCCCACATTATAGGTTGTGTCTTACTTCTGTTGATGGTTTCTTTTGCAGTACAGAAGCTTTTTAATAAGGTGAGATCCCACTTGTTGATTCTTTGTGCTAGTTCCCATGCTTCTGCGGATTTGTGCAAAAAGTCTTTTCCTATGCCAATGTCTTCAAGAGTTCTGCCTAACATCTTCTAGCAAGTTTAGTGTTTCTGTTTTAATGTTTAGATCCTTAATCCACTTTGATTTTAATTTAGTGCATGGTGAAAGATAAGGTTCCAGTTTTAATCTTTGGCAGGTTGAAATCCAGTTTTTCCAACACCATTTATTAAAGAGGCTATTTTTCCTCTTTAATAGTCCTCTTTAATAGTCAGCTCCTTTGTCAAAGATGAGGTAGCTGAGTACATCTGGATTTGTTTTTGTGTCTTCCAATCTGTTCCACTGATCCTCAGATCTGTTTATTTGCCAGTACCATGCTGTTTTTATCACAGTGGCTTTGTAGTATAGCTTAAAATTGGGAATTGTTGTGCATGCTGCATGTGTCTGTTGCCTAGGATGGCTTTTGCTATTCTAGGTCTCTCATAGTTTCAAAAGAATTTTTGGATTCTTCTTTCTATTTCTGTGAAATATAGTGTTGGAATTTCAATTGGCATTTCATTGAATCTGTATAACAGTTTTAGTAGTACGACCATTTTCACTATGTTGATTCTTCCTACCCAGGAGCAGGGAATATCTTTCCATTTTCTTATATCCTGTTCAATCTCTTTTTTCAGAGTGCTGTAGTTTTCAGTCTAGAAGTCTTTCGCTTCTTTTGTTAGATTGATTCCTACATACTTCATTTTTTTGGATGCTATTGTGAAAGGAATTGTTTCCCTAATTTCTCTCTCAGTGACTGTTATTTGTGTATGATTTTTGGGTGTATGATCAAAAAGATCATACATCCTGACCAAGTTGGATTTATTCCAGGGATGCAAGGATAGTTCAACATACATAAGTCAATAAATGTAATACAATTTATTAACAGAGTCAAGGACAAAAATCATATGAGCCTCTCGATAGATGCAGAAAAGGCATTTGACAAAATTCAACACACATTCATGATAAAAAAAACCTGCAAAAATTGAAATAGGTGGCCTATATCTCAACTTAATAAAGGCTATCTATGAAAAACCAACAGCTAACATCATATTAAATGGCCCCAAACTGAAAACCTTCACGTTAAAAATCAGGAACAAGGATTCCCAGTATCACCACTCCTCTTCGATATAGTTCTAGAAACATTAGACACAGCAATTAGACAACAGAAAGAAATTAACCCAATAAAGATAGGAAAGGAAGAAGTTAAACTGTCATCATTTGCTGATGATATGATACTCTACATTGAAGACCCAAAAAAACTCTGCCAAAAGATTTCTATACTTCACACTTTTAGCAGAGTAGCTGGATACAAGGTCAATAATTTTACTTTTCTATGTGATTTTTTTGTTTTGTTTTTCTCTCACTGCTTTTAAAACTCCATTTTTAGATTAATATTTAGTAAATTATTAGGGATATTCCTTGGTTAGCTTTTTTCATCATATTTTTGGCTATCTATAGGCATCACTAAATGCATTTTAAATACTTATATTTGGGAAATTTTCTTCGATAATCTTTACAAATATTTTAGTAAATCAATCTATGTTATCTTCTAGGTTTTGTCTAATTCAAATCAGTCTTAGATTGTTCTTTTGTCATCTAGTGTCTGCTGTATAAAATTTTCTTCTTGTCTTATTTTCTTTGTGGTTTATTTGAGTATGCCATCTTAATTCACTATTCTGTCCTCAATTTTAGACACTCTGTCTTCACATTGTTCATTTCTACAATTTATGAATTCTAAATAGCTTTTTATTTTAGGCATTTCCTTCTGAAATCTTTCGGGGATCCTATGTCTTTGTTTAATCCATCATTCAAGTTTGAATTGTTTTGCTTAGCTCATCCAGTTTTGTATTTTCCCTTCCTGAATTCACCATGGGAATATTGAGCAAAATTGCTATGAACTTTTGGTTCATTTCTCTTTGAACTCATCTAGTTTCTTCATCCCTTCTATAAACTTTTTTTCATGGAATTTGTTGGTACAGTTACATTCATCATTGGGATCTTGAACCTTTACATGCCAGGTCTTGGTTCTCATTTTTCCCCATACCCCTGCCTTCCTTTCACCCCCTCCATGGAGTTCCATTACCTGGTATTTCATTTCTTCTCCTTTAGTGATCCCTTGATCTGCCATGGGAGTCTTGTAAGACCTCAGAAGCCATTTTTTTGTCTTGCTTTCTCGTGCTCCTAAATGCAAGCATAACTGTTTATTTGCATTCATATATGTGCCCCCCCCTCTTTTTTTCCCCTCCTTCTTTTGGGGGAAATCCCGTGTTTGTGGTCTAGTAGAGTGACGAGAGCTTGTGATTTATAGAAAATTTTTTCTTAAGTTATTTCCTCTTCATGAAGTTTTTTCGGATTTATATGTTCGGAAGGTGATATTGTTTACACCTTCTGTTATTGAAGTGATCTTGGTTTCTGTCCTTATGTCTTAGAGAAATAATTATTTCCAGTTTCAACAACATCAACTTTTCAAAGATGTTTTAGGGTTTGATAGCTGTTGGCTTTGGGGTTTGTCTCAGGACCTTACCATCTTCATTTGTTAGATAGGGTAGGTTGCAGCCCATTGAATCTAGTACTCAGTTATTTGGTAATGATTTGTGGTGATGGTTATTATTACCAGACAATGGATATTGTCTGTATATTGGCATATGCAGAACACCAATTGATTGCAATATTCATGCCACCTTGGCTAAAGCATTACCATTACCAATGACAAGGCTATGTGGTACAAATTAGATAATGACAAATGACAATTAACACCGCTCTACCTTTAACCATAGGAACAAGATCTATATTTACAGAAAAATCTAAGAATATACTTATAAACAGTAAATGTCTACTCAACAGAGTAATTTTACTCCCTTTCCAAACAGAATATTATTTAGGTATTGTAAAATATAGTTATCTACATACAGGCTCATAAATGTAAATAGTAGAGTTATGGGAGCATGGAGAAAAAATAGTATGAAAAATTAAACAATAGAAAGAAGTTGGTAAGATAAAGCTGGTTAAAGGTCCTATTAAGGAATAAGGGAAAATTCATAATATTACGCAATAGTAATAATAGAAAAATACTAGGATAAGGATTAATATAAAGGAATTGAGATTGAAGTAGAGAAAAAAAATTAGAAGAAATACTCAAGAATCAGGTTGACAGATACCAAGAAAAAAAGACAAAGAAAACAGAAAGGAGCTATTCAAACAAATATGACAAAGCTAAATTTTAAAATGAGGGGATAAGAAAAAGAGTGACACAGGTGCTTGCAGCACTGATGTGCTCAGTGGTGTGTCATGGGCATCCAAAGCAGACCTTTACTTAACCCTTGCTGCTAACAAGGCAGGAGACTGGCTTGACCAGGTTGGGATTATTCCCAGAACTCTAGCAAAACACCTGTTGCAGCACTGATTAGTGGTTGGGTGCTGAATGGATATGGCCACTGTTCAGAACTCATGCTGGCTATCAGAGTCTTTGGCAGGGCCAGGATTGCAGTAGGGTAGTAATAGCTGGGTGTAGGCTCAAGTGAGCCCTGGGTGCTGGGTATGAACTTGAACTGGACCAATAATATCTTTGTGTGCCAGATGAATGTCCCAGTTGGCATGGAATAAATGTCAGGCTCCCAGCAGTGATGCAGGCAGGCTTGGGATCCAATGTTGAGGACTCTGGTCACAAGCAGTAATTGCTTGTTTATCTTCTCAAAGCCTGAGATCAGAGGGATGGGAGAGGCAGCCTCTTATGCCTCCAATCACTCACCTTTGCTGTGTGCTGGCAAAAATGCTGCCAATATGCAGCCTCCTCAGTGTCTGGAGAGAAGACTAGGGGAAGGAATTCATATGACTCCAAGTCTGTCCTTTCAGGCCAGACTCTGCTGAGGTTCCTGGATTGCATCAATTATTTGTCTAGCTACTTCAATAAAATTTTTTAGAAAACCTTCCTGTCTGTTGGATGCAAGAATAGTTTATTCTTTTTTTTTCTTTTTTTCTTTCTTTTTTTTTGTACTGGGGATCAAACTGGGGTCCTTGTGCTTGTGAGGCAGGTGGCTGGGCCACTGAGATAAATCCCCAGGCCAGTTCAATCTTTTTATTGCAAGGTATTCATTTCTCAATATACCACAATAGAATTTGTCTATTTGTCAATTGATATTCATTTGTCTATTTTTTTATGTTTGTGTTATTACTAATAACACTTGCATTACATATCTTTATAAGGATGAATGTTTCCATTTCTCTTAAGTAAATACCTAGGGTAAAAATACTCTATGATGCAGGTAGTATGTGTTTCATTTATAAGAAACTGTCATATTTGTCACTCCAAGAGAAGTGCTGGAGACTTTCAAAATGTCTCCATCTTGCTAACACTTGGTAGAGTAAGACTTTTTAATATTAGTCATTTTAATAGATGTGTAATGATATCTTGTTGGTGCTACAATAAGTATTCCTTAAAAGCAATAATTTGGAATATTTTATGGTGTCTTATGTACTACTTATGTCTTCTTATATACTCCATTTAGGTTTTGGTAAATTTCTAATTGTATATCTTCTTACTGCTTTTCAGGATGTGTAAAATTTTGCATCTATGGCTAGTGTTGTCCAGATAGTTCTTCTGAAATTCATGTTTTGGAAATATAATACCCAACTGACTAACCCTGGGAATTGGGACCTAGCAGGTAGTATTTTGGTAATGAGTGGGTTGATATTGCCATGAAAATGCTTTATAGGAAAAGGTTTGCTTTCTTATGCTCTTCTGCTTTTTCTACTCTTCTGCCTAGGAAGGACAAAGCATACGTCTTCCCCCTTCTGTCTTTCCACTCTCTGTCATGCAGGAATGCAACATTTCTACTCCATGGAGGCCCATACATTCCAGGTGCCTTGCTGGAGGCATAGAGGAGCCTTCAGTACTCAGTGGAAATTGACCATCTCAAACTTGAATTTCTCAGTCCACAAAACTGTAAGAAATAAATACATTCCTGCTCTTTATCAATCATGCAGTTTCTGATTGTCCTGTGAAGGTAACACAGAATAGATCACCTCCATCACTTCCCTAAGATAGATGATTAGAGTGAATCTTCTCCAAGTCTGTGTCTTACTTTTTAATCTTCTTAAAGTCTTTTGAAAAGCACACATTTCTACTTCAGATATATACCACCATATTTATTTTTGGAATCATAAAATGTTATAACTAAGAAAATTTCATAACCCAAGTTTGCAAAGATGTCCTCCTATGTTTCCCCCTAGATGGTTTTAGTTTTGATAGTATACTCATGTATATGATCCATTTGGTGTTAATTTTTATAAGGGTTATGATCTGTAGTACAAATTTACTTATTTTTGTGAGTAAATTTCCAAACATTACGGTCACTGTTGAAAGGATTACCCTTTTCTCAGTGACTAGACTTTATATTTCATTTGAAAATGAAATGATAACGTATGTATGGATTTGCTTCTGTATTCCCTATTTCACTCCATTTAATTATCTATCATGACAGATATATCTCATAGTTTTATAGTTATAGCTATATTTCAGATAACATGAATTTGCCAACTTTTTCTTTTTAAAATGTTTTCTGTTATTTTTTAAATTTCTAAACAAATTTCAAAATTAAGGTATTATTACTCAGAAAAAATATTTAGAGTCTGATCTAAATTATAGTGGATGTGGAGTAATTTCCACCTTAATAATGTTTTATGTAAATATATTATATAATTCCATTTCATTAGATTTCTAAAACCTTTTCCAAAACTTGTAGACTTTGTTGTATATAATTTGATTTTTTAAAAGATTTCCTCCTGAATATAGAAAGTCCTTGATTTACAAACCAACTGCCTTCTGGAAAGAAAATGTTCGTAAGTTGGATTCATTTGTAAATCCAACAAAGTGAGCTTTATACACCTTTGATGCAAATATACAATGTGATGCATAAAACAAACACACAAAATACTGTGAATAAACCATTTTTACTTTTGAAGCTACTTAAAATGGTGGTATAGCACTTCTGCAACTTGTTTAAAATATTTGGAATGTAGGTCCATTATAAGTTAGCTATGAATTCTTTCAGAGCTAATAATGCAACTCCAATAATCACAAGTCAGTGACTTACTGTATGTCATGCATTTTATGTAAAGGATTATTTTTTCTATTTCACATTGTCAATTATATCATTAGAATCTTATGTACAATTATAGTTTTTCACACCTGAGAAACTGGTATTTATGTATGTGACTTACTTATTTTGCTTTAGAGTAGATCCTCAATAGGAAGAAAGGGCTAAAGGTATAGGGGAAGTAGGAAGGGTTGGGGAAAGGAAATAAGGGAAAAGAAAAAAAATGAGAAAAATGGAAAAATGGAAATAAAGTATTTGCAAATAGAGAAGGGAGGAGGGAGTAAAGGGAGGGCAGGGGTAAGGGGGAAAATGAGAACCAATACCTGTCATGTAAAGGTACAAGATCCCAATGATGAATGTAACTGTACTGTATACCCTAAAATGAACCAATAAACTCAATGTGAGAAAAAAAACATTCTTTAAAAAAAATTATTTTTAAATTTAAGTTTATGATTAGTGGAGTACAGGTAAAAAACATTGATTGTTCTATTATTGTCTGTGTTACTTTAAATAGTTCTGATAGTTCTATAGATTGCAAATATTATCAACATATATTATCTTGTCATCTATGAATAATGGCAGTTTACACCGTTCTTCATCACATGTTTGATTATTTTCTTCCACTCTAAAGTTTTGTAAACGTTCACAATTTTTTCCTTTCTCCCCTCATCACCTTTGATTAAAATTATTGTATTTTGTTCTTTATTCCACATATAATTGAGATATGAAGCATTTGCCTTTCTGTGCCTGGCTAATTTATTCAGTGTAGCGCTCTCTAATTCCAACCCCGCTATCATAAAATTTATTTTTAAGGCTTATGAATGCTTTTTTTTTTTACAAACAATTCAGCTTTCATTCAGCAAAATTTTGCTTCCATTTGCAAACAACATTGGGTGACAAGCACAGTCATGGCCATCTTCCTCACATGAACACAAACACAGCAATCTTTCCAAAGTTTGTGAAATATATATACAGTCCATAAAATTAATTCATTCCACAATTCATATATAAATATATATATTTCTCTTTACTGTCTTTAACCATTCCCCTGTTGATGGACAGGACACTAAAGTTGATTCTGTAATATGCTGTAATGGACAGTGCTGCAAATGAAGCTGGGAGATGTCAAGAGACTTTGAGAAAATGAACCATGAGGCCTTCGCAGGTGTCATTGTGCTTGGGTTCCATTTTCTATGGTTTGGGTGCCATTTTTCCAACCTAACAAGAGTCCCCCAATGTAATTTAAGCAATCAATTCCAGTTAAATGTGATGTATACTAACAAATGTTGAAGATGAACACGACCCTGTGGGAAGATGAGAGAATTTCTCAGGGTGACTCTGGCCCATGGGGAAAGGGAGTGTGCAGTGTTTCCCAGCAAAGGGAGTTCCATAAACAAGACAGGAAGGCAGCAAAGAGTCACAGAAAAACACAATGACCAAGGCCAGGGCACGGGTGGATCAACAAACAAAGGCTTCGTTGGATTGGAGAGATTCTTGCCCAGTAATAACATATTGATACCTTTCTCAAGAGTGTTTTATTCTGTTTGTTCTGCTAATTTTACAAAAAGTTACAATTAATGGTGCTTGCAAAAGTGCGCCTGCTTCATGCATTGAAGACCCACTTCTAAGTAAAACTTTCCTGCTTGTAACCTATAGACTGACTGCAGTTTGGCTGAGACAGTCATTTACAAACATAAAAATCTCTAGAAAAAGAGTCCAATTGGCAACCTGTTTGGGTTCCGACCCAAGTTCAATAACCAGGGACTGTTTTGGCTTTAAAATAAATGCTGCTTTCTGCTTTTAGCCTACAGTAAATGCTTTTGTGCAGTCTTCTCTTGACTCCCTGCCCTGTAATTCTTTCTGGACTGAGAAACAGACACCAGGTGGATGGTAACAGCAACAATCCTGCAAGTGCAAACATTCCTAAAATATGTTTGTGAGCCCTCTCGGTTTAACATATTTTTATATATGTTCAATTAAGATTCTTTCACTTTTAAGTTTTTCCATGTCTTTTGATTATTTAGGTTTTGTTTTGTAAATAAAAATGGCCAGTATTTATATTTATTTCAAATTTAATTCTAGGTTGGCCAAGGGATTTGCTTTATGATTTGAACTTTTAACATTGTAAAAGTATTTTTGTTTTATTTTATGCACAGCTTTGTAAACATACATATATATGTGCACGTTAAGTTTGACATACTCTATGAACAAATCTCTGTAATATGTATTAATATTAAATGCTTTCACACTGTTGTGAAATCAGTAATCATAGGCTTACTGTTTTATAAATCTCAAACTCAATAGCCATTAAAAATCTCCCTATTCGGGCCTGGGATTTAGCTCAGCGGTTCGGTGGCCTGCCTTGCAAATGTAAGAACTCGAGTTCAATCTCTGGTACCCAAAAATAACAAAACAAAACAAAACAAAACCAAACAAACAAAAACTCCGTATTCTACATTTATCCTTCTACCCCAGCCAAACATGATTCCATTTTCCTTTTCTGTGAATTTGACTACTTTAAATGCCATATATAAATGCATTTAGTTAATAGTTCTCTTCCTATGACTGGATCATTTCAGTTGATATAAATTTCAGCTTAATACAATTACTTTGTTCTCCATTGCCGAACAGGCAATCAGATATTTAAATGATTCCCATATAACTTACACCAAATTCTACAATGGGCTTTATAGTTCTTTCAATTTAGCTACTACTTGAAGTGGAAAAAAAGAGAAAGAACTCAGGAAATATGCAGTGACTATCTTCTTTCTTTTTCTCTTAAATGGAAACACACATCATTTTTCATTGGGTATTTTCTTATCTTTCTTCTAACATGTTATTTTGTTGAGTTTCCTGCTTGTTGTTTAATGATTTCTATGATATGTTAAGTGTTATTGTTAAGTTATATGTTGACTTTTTGTAAGCATAATAGTGATCACCAAATTTAATATGAGAGAAAATTATATTACATAGGAGATACCAGAAATGCAGCTTTTGAGGTAAGTCTGTCAGATCTGTCAATCTGAGTTTTTCATCATCAGATTTATGGTGTTTCTTCTGTTTTTAACTTTAAAGTAGGGAGGAGAAAACAGTGAAAGGGGAGGAAGAAACAAGTCCCATTGTCAAGATTTTAGTCAAATACATATATCTAATTTTTATTTACCTGTTTACAAACACATACATATTTATTTTGTATTAGAAAATGTCGCTTTAGTAGTGTAGCCACACTGCAATTAAACATATTACAGGCACAGGTTAATGTTCCATCATTAAAAGAAGAGAGAGATAATAAATACTGGAAAGGAATCTGTAGTCCATGCTGCAATTAAATATTTGCAAATTTGTCTTGGTAGAAGTTGTAAATTGTCTCTGTTCTGCTTGCTTTTGCTTTTGTGTTTTAAGTATGAAGCAAACAATATAAATCAGTCAATATTCCTGACTAAGTGAATATTTCAGGAGGAATATCTTTTGCCTGAATTATTTAATCTAGTGAGTCATAATTTTAAAAGTAAAATACAGCATATTTTAAATTCTAAAACTAACACTGACATACCTGAAATAGATTTCAGATTTAGGTCTAGATCAGTGTGATAAATAGATATCACTATGAAATATGTAACAGATTTGAAAATATCCTAATACATATACATGCTTTGTTTACATTATATTATAAAGTGCTGCACTAATAGCATTGTGTCTTAAATTTTATCGAAGACTTTGTAAGTATGCATTTTTCTTAAAATATCATAAGTCATCCAAGTCTTTAATGAATCACAATCCTTTTGCTGGTGGACGGTCATGCTTTCATGTAGATCTTCATTGACTGATCAGGAGAGATGGTTTCAGAAGGTTACTATTCTAAATCTTTTGTTTTCATTTCAGTCATATTCACAGCATTTTGACTAACAGCAGATTCCATCACAATGGAACATTTTCTTTGCTTATCTGTGAGAAGCAATTTTTCATTTGTTGAAAAGTTTACCATGAGATTGCAGCCATCCAGTCATATCTTTTGTTTCTTTTCTAGATCTTTTGTGACTTTTCCTTGATATCCTGAATCCTTCAGTTATCCATGAATATTGGGATTGACTTCTTTTAAATTTGTGTCATATTTTATATTTTAACTTCCTCCAATAAACCACAAATATTCTTAATGGAATCTAGACGATTGTATCCTTCCCAAAAGATTGTCAGTTAACTTTGCTCATATCTACCGGTGGAATAATTATCTATAGCAGCAAATCTTAAAAACAAAAATTCCTAAATAGAATTGAAGGTAAACATGCCTCTTTGATTCACTGGTTGGACTGAGAGTTGCTTTTATTAATAGGAATGCAAACAACATTAATCTCATTGTACATCACCTGAGTTCTTGAGTGATGAGTTACTCTATCAATAAGCAATATTTTAAAAGGTGTATTTTCTTCTAAGCAGTAGGTCCTAAGTAGTTCCTAAGAGTGGTCTTAAAACAGGTATTTTCTAAACAATATTGTACCACATGTGAGGTTATTCAGGCTTTTTAATTTTTGTAGGGTGTTGCAATGTTCATGGGATTTTAAAGCTGTAAATGAGTATCATTTTCAGCTTTAGGTTACCAGTGCCATGAATCCCTAACAAGGGTTTCATCCTTTGAAGCTTTGAAAACAATCACGACTTGTTCTATTTAGCCTTCAAAGTCCTAGATGGTGTCTTCCAATAGAAGACTCTTATATCTACATTGAAAATATGTTATTCAATGGACCAACCTTCACTAATTATTTGGATAATTGCAGCTTCTATGTCAGCTCCTTCTGCTTCAACCTTATGGGAGGAGTCCTTTCGTTAAGCCCCATTACCTTCAAATTTATCTCTGATACTTACAAACTTATCTTTTATAAAGTTTCCTCAGCTTTCTCAGTCTTCATACAACTGAATAGATTTAGAGCTTTAGTTTGTCTTAATCAGATGTTGCAACTAGTTTGATCTTCCATCTGGACCAATAAATCATTCTCAATATCAGTAGTAAAGCTGCTGGACTTCTGTATCATTCATGTGTTCATGGATAGTGTTTTCATTTTTTTCAATAAGATTTTCCAATAAGTTTTATGTTGCATTCACAACTTGACTAACTCTGGTACAAAAGGGCCAGCTTTTCATTTTTATATCAACTTTGGAGATCTAATGGCTAACATTTTATTTAAAATGAGAAGACAAAACTATTCCTTTTATGTCAACATTTCGTGTTAACTGCGGAGTCATTATTCAACTTCAATCATATTTTTTTCTCAGGAAATATGAAGGGCCATGGAAAGGGAGAGACCTGGGAGAGTGCCAGTTGCTGGAACAGTCAAACCCTCCATTCATCAATTCATTTTACCATCTTGTATGTATGTTAGTGTTTTCTTCCCCCCGAATTACAGTAGTAAGACCAGAATCATCAATTGCAAATCATTAAAAATATATGATAATAAGTAAAAAGTTAAATATTATGAAAATAACCAAAAGTTAAACATTACAAAAATTACCAAAATATGAAGCAGAGACATAAAGTGAGCACAGTGTTGATAAAACTGCCTTCAGTCAACTTGTTCGATATAAAGATGCCACATTCAAGCTGTAAAAAAATCACTATCTGAGAATAAGAATAAATTGAAGTATGCCTGTATTTTATTTACAGAACTTAAGAGCTCTAAAAAATATTTCCTTGCAATTAGCACAAATCATCTCTCTCAATAAGGAAATGATGACCAATAATCTTATATTCTCATTTTCCTTTACATTAATTAACAGCCAATTTCATTTACGAGTAAATATAGATGTAAATCATATGACTGATTCCAAACTTATCATTTGTACTTAAGTAATTCAAACATCAAAAATGATGAATGAGTACCAATTCCAAACAAGTACAACACCAGTTGTTATTTATCACTGGTACTTAACATCCTAATACTTAGATAAGTATTTAATGCTTAGTTAAGATAAAATATCTAGTGGCCTTTAAAAAACACAAATAAAAATATAAATTTCAGTTTTTAAATTTTAAGAAGTTTAATTTTTTTTAAGTAAAGCATTCTAATACACTGATGAGAATTAATTCAGGTCCCACGTAACAGGACTCAGATTGATATGTCAAAGATATCATAAAAATTATCACCTACATTTCCCCAAATTCTAATAGAAATTGAAGGATTGGTTGAGTAAAAAATTCTATAACAATGTCACAAGTGAAATGGTTATGATGAATTAAATAAAAGTCATTTCTTTCTGAGTTGGAAGGTTAACACCAATCCTGAAAGTATTTTTCTATGGGAAAAAATGCTTTCTAAGTAGAATAAAATGAATTTTAAATAATGTAACAGAGAAAATTATATTCATTTTGCCCACTATTAGCTATAGGTGAGTTCTTTCCCTCTCTATGTAAGCCTTTATTGCAGTGGGAAATGCACACATTCAAACAAAGGCAGAATGTAAAACCAAGGGCATACCAACTATGGTGGAAAGGGCAAGAGAAAAAAACATTTTCAGACTAAAGTGAAGAGATGATATGAATAGAAATCTCTCAAGAAGAAATAAACTCTAAGGGAGGAAAAGTATAAAACATCAGTATAAATAGTTGATGAAAAAGAAGGAAATTTAAATTTTAAATGTAAAAATCTTCCATGGAAGAATTTATAATTCAAGAAATTGAAAATTCCCCATATAATATGTTAACTTTATACTCTAGCGAGCTTAATGACAATTTGAATCTTATAAGAACCTGGCAGGAGAAATATCATATATTCAAACAACAGAATTAGATTAAAATGGATAGTGCATATCTGGAGAATCGAATTGAAGGTAAAAGTGATGCAAAAATAAAAAATAAGAGACTAAAAATACAATGCATACAAATGTCACTTTGGTGACAAAGGAAAAGTTTTGAATTGACTGCAAATTAGATTTAAAAAGGCAGAGGTCTCATCAATTCACAAAAAGTTATATTATATTAGACAGACAAGTAACTGAAATGTGTAGTCAATAAAACAGAAAATATATTCAACTAAATTATTGAAGGTCATTGCCATGGAGTGGAGAAAAATTATATATGCAACCTAAAAGGATGAAAAAAATTGCAGAAAATTTTGATGCAGCATGATTCATACTAATACATCTCTGTGTTGATGACTTATTTTAAAATTATAGAAAAATACATTCAATTTCCAAATTAAAGCAGAGAGGGCAAAGATCAGCCTACTCTTATACTTGTCTACATAATATAAAAAATTTTAAAAGTTTGATTACAAAGAAAATATTTTTGTAGCATAAAAATTCCCTCTATTATTAAGAGAAGCTGAAGATGTCATTTATATGCTATTATTTACAATATTTTAACCTAGTGCTTTTTGGAACAGCCCAAAAAGAAGGGAGAAGAGTTTCACTGTTAAAAATAATGGAATTGAATTACAATATTTCATTTCATTAAAGTACTTCTTGGCCACAGTGTTCAACTTTTTTACTTGAATACTTTGGGTCCTTTATTAAAATTAACATAAACTATTTTATTTTAAAACAAACAAAAAGAATAAAAGTGAGAGTTTTAAAAAGTTGAAAGGAAAATAATTATTGTAATTATTATTTGTCGCTTTGAATCAGGGAGATTACATTGCATATAGTTTTCATGTTTATGTCTGCATATTTTTCTACCTTGGCAATAAATTGAAAAGGCAGTTAGCATTGCTGTATTATGGGAGGATTTGGCCTCATGAACGTGCTTATATTTCCTGTTTATTATTTCACTTTAAATGTAAAGGTAATTGTTATAAAATGTTAATTTATTAAATACTTGTTTACTGTGACTATTTCATGCATTATGTCAATTGATCTAGCTCCAACTACATGGAATATTGCTTCATTCTTGATTTATTTACCAATGTTCAGTTCTCTACCTCAACGTAATATGTGATAATAAGAGACTGAGCTTTAACTCTGAAACTCTTACATGCTTGTTTCCCTCATGATATAATTTTGTTTTGCCTGTTTATTCTCCCAATTTTAGATTTTTCATATGTTACAGAATTACCTGGATCACGATCGCTCAACAATACTGTGGATTTGATGTCTTCTCCCATGACTAAATGTGGATAGGAGTTACACCAAAACAAATGGAAGGTGCTTGTCCTGTTCACCTGTCAGACTTAAAAGTATATCACAAGAGATAAACAGAATTCTGAAGTGAAATCTCAGCAATATGAATAAAACCTCTTTGAAAAGAGATCAAGAGTTCTAGAGAACACATAGATCAACACTCCAGCCACAACACATATTAAATTTGTAAACACAGGGTAACTTGTACATCACCCTGACCACTGGATCTGAATATACTGCAATAGTGCTTTAATAAGATTTTGTAAAATACCTCCAAATATTATTTACTTTGTCATGTATCCCCTCTAGTATAACAGAAGGATCAGGGGAGCTGATATCATGTCTATTGTGTTTACTCTTGACTTCCAGTATATAAAAGCTAGCACATAAGGTATTAGGTCAAAACTGATATTTTAACAAATAAATAATTGGGTGATACAATACAATACAAGCACTGCTAAACCAAGAAAAATGAAGCACATGTCAAAATTTTCATTTTTGTGGATTTTATAGTTCTGGTTTAATGTTGAGCTTTCAATTTTACCCAATTAGAAGCATTTTTCAGGAGAAAAGACTGGCTTTGACACAGTTCTAGGAAAAATAATCCTTAGAATGTGATTTTCATGCAAATTTTTGGGGAGTGTAAAGGGGGAACAAGATAGAACAAAATTACATGGTGTTTGCATAAAGTTTTAAATGAAGAAAAGGTAAATCTGTGGATTCAGCTCAAAGCCAGTTTGAATTACCAGTGCATTTTATAATAGCTGCAATCCTTTAAATGTGTACTTGAAACTTCTTATGTTGAAAATTTAATTTCCATTTTAAAAATATTAAGATGCAGGGGAATTAAATGATAATTATGTGCAATAGTGCTGCCTTTATGAATGAACTAGTGTCATCATTAAAAGAGTGGTTTATTTTTAAGGAATTTGTCCCATCCCCTCCCCAGAATTACCACAGCAAGATGCCAGCCCATTGACCTTACAGTTTTCAGGTGCTACTGCCATAAGTCAATATACTTATGTTTATTATAAATTACCCACTTTATGGTATTCTGTTAAAAAGGCAAAACATGAACAGAAAACTGATACTTACAAGTGTGGCTGTTGTCCTAAAATATACCACCAAAATATGAATTTATTAAACAACCAGACTAGCAAAATAATAAATTTCCATATGTGGATTACTAAACTTCATTCTCATTAGGGTTCACCAGAATATATAAAGTATAAGGAAACTATAAATATTGGAAATTTGAATAAAGGCTGCTCCTGTTACAAGAGAGGCAAACAGCTTTATGGATGAGTGTCCACCTTCAATAAATTTTTGGAGGGAAAATTTTAAAAGTAATAAACTAAGATATGTGGCAGAAGAAAGTTTTAAGCAAAATACTGAAGGAGATGCAAGCTTTTTTGAAGTGCATATTTACAAATGAGAAAGTAGAGAAATAATGCAAATGTAGAGTCTATCATTGAAAGACAAACAGAATATAAACGTCTGGAAAAATGGACAAACACTTGTTTTGAGTGAGTTTGTGTTCATACCAAATAAAATATAACTTTGGGAAAATGTATTTTCATACAAATATTATGCAAAATTCACTACTTATCTTATTTCTTAGTTATTTATTTAAGAGTATGATCAATAATATCATGATTAAAAAACATTTCCTAAATATATGACTCTGAATACTTGATCTGTTCATGTGAAATTTAATAATCAACTAGCAGTTTAACCCTATTTTCTCTTCTGTACAGGAAGATATCTTTAATAACTATATTATTGCTAGGATAAAAAAGTAATTATAAATTGCTACTATTGTTAAGTTTACCACATTCTACGGTTCCAATTTAAAATATAAAAGTAGTTATTGAATAATCAAAATAGACACAACTAATCATTATTAAAAGGCTATAGAAAATTCATAGTTCACAAAATATACAAATGCAATCTGCCTGAGTGTAGTGAATCTGTCATTAGAGTAAACTGTAAATATTTACCTACTTTTGACAAGTTTCTTAATCCAAGAAAATGTAATTGATTTTATTTCCTCTAATAGTTATCATATTTTGCTATCCGTAGCCATTAACACCACTTCAGTTGAAAATTTCAATGAAAATACAAAAGAGATTTTTTTCCTATTCAGTAGTTTGTCTCTTCACAATATGGGTTGTTTCTTTTGCTATGCAGAAATTGTTTTGTATATTAAAGTCTCATATGTTGATTCTTGATGTTATTTCATGTGCATTTGGAGTTCTACACAAAAAGTCTTTATGCCTATATCTTCCAGAAATTTGCTTATTTTTTATGCCAGTAGATTGTTTTTATGAAAAGTCATAACTTTGGTCACTTTTGATTTTTATTTAATTACACGGTGATGATATAATTCTAAATTCAGTCTTCGACAATTAGGTAATCAGTTTTCCCGCACCATTTGTTAAACAGGCTTTTTCGCCAGCCTATGTTTTGTGCCCTTTTTTCAAAGATCAGATGAGTTTGACCTTGAATTTTTTAGTATGTTCTGTACTGTTCCATTCACCTTCATGTCTGTTTTTCTTGCCAGTGCCATTTTTTTTAATCCCTGTGATTTTGCAATATAAATTGAAACCTGAGACTGTGATGTCTCCTGATTTGTTTTTAATTCTCAGGATTGCTTGTGTTAATCTGGCTCTATTCTGGTTTTGCATAAATTTCCCCCATTCTATCCGAGATGCTATTGATAATTGTATTGAGATTATATTAAATGTTTATATCAGTATTGACTTTATGGCCATTTTAACAATATTGGTGATGTGGAGAGAAACAACAAAAGGGGGAAATAATCT
This sequence comes from Fukomys damarensis, assembly GCF_012274545.1. NCBI lineage: Eukaryota > Metazoa > Chordata > Mammalia > Rodentia > Bathyergidae > Fukomys > Fukomys damarensis. Next base: position 37,764,755 of record NW_022900945.1, read on the forward strand.
TGTCAGTTATTCTTCAGACAGAGCAGTAGTATCTAAAATATATAAAGAACTCAAAACTTACATCCCAAGACTGAAAGACCCCAAAAAATAGACAATGGAAATGAATAGACACTTCTCAAAGGAAGAGTACAAAAGACCAATAGATAGGGCTGGGGATTTAGCTCATTGGTTCTGCCACCTGCCTCTCAAGTACAAGGCCCCTACTTCACAAAAAGAGGCAAATAGATGTTCAACATTTCCAGCCATTAGAAAAATGAAAATTAGAACACTGAGAAATAATGAATATCAAAATAAGTACAGTAATAACAAGCATTGATGAGGCTATAGGAAAAAGGAACTATTCTATACTTTTGAAGGAAACATAAACTGCTATGACCACTATGAAAATCAATTTGGAGAGTCTTCAAAAAACAAAAAGTAGAAATTCCATTTGCCTATCTCTTACCCTCCTAGACATCCTCCTGAAAGATATAAATAAATCATATGACAGTGATACATGTGTTCCCATGTGTGTAGCAGCATGATTCATAACTGCTAACTCTTGGAAGAAGCCAATATATCCATGAACAGATAATTGGATAAAGAAAATTTGGCATATTGCACTCCTAATGTACTGACCTTAGCGATTTCCCAAAATGTGGGAAAGTCAATTGTATCATTTGTGGTAGTAGGAGATTGCATTTGAGCCTTCCCCTGCAAAGAGAGACAGAGGGAGAGAGAGAGAGAGAGAGAGAGAGAGAGAGAGAGAGAGAGAGAGAGGGGGGGAGGGAGAGAGAGAGAGAGGCAGAGAATTTTTGTATATAAACAAAAAGAGAACTACCCTGACAGAAAGAAGCATAAATTTGAGTAATCTGTGGAAAATGGATCACTTTGTGACCATAATGTTAAATGAAATAAATCAGACAAGCAAGTGTAAATATCTCATCATTTTTCTTATATAAGAAACTCATATATAAAGATTTAAAGAACAAAATAAAGAATGAATGATTGGAAACATGGAGATAGATCTACCGCGAACGGAGAAAAGATGTTGAGAGGAGCGAGGGAGAAAGGAGAAAAGGGAAGTAAACACAAGACGTCATGTAAAATGCCAACTCCTCAATTAAATATAAACATGATGGAATAAAAACATATACTCATGGAAATGTTTCTTTCTTGTCCTCATTGAGTTTATTGATACTTTTAAAATATACAGTACAGTTAATTTATCATTAGGATCTTGTGCCTTTACATGACAGGTCTCGGTTCTCACTTTTTCCCCTTGTCCCTGCCCTCCCTTCACCCTCTCCGCCATTCCCTATTTGCAAAGACTTTGTTTCCAGTTTTTGATGTTCTCATATTTTTTCTTTTCCCCTACCCTTTCCACTTCATTTCTTAAAGTGGCAAAGAGCTAGGGATGTAGTTCAGGGCAAAGCACTGGGTTGAATCTCAAAATGAACAAACAAATAAGTAGGAATAAATAAAAATGCTTCACTAATGTAATTAGGAAAGAGGAGGTTGTGTATTAAAATTTATATGTTTTTGAGTTTAATGGAATAATTTTGATTGTTATTCTTCCTTTACAAATATTACAGATCCTTCTTGTAAAGATATACACAAAGCTATTATTTTGTTCTGTCTGTATTTATACATTGCATTGGATCATAATTATTAATAGTGTATATGAACACACACACACACATACAAACATTCCATTTTGCTTTGGAGAAATCATATCTTCAAGCCCAACTTTATAACTGTTGGAGGCTTGCCATTGTGGAGAGCTCCTTTGAGAAATATTAAGCTAAAAGATGTTTTCTTGCTCATTTGTTTCCCAAAATATTACTCGCATTATTGTTCAGTTAGAAGTATTTAATTAGGCTCTCTGGACAAATTAATGTGTCATTTTCCAAATAGTAAAGCTAGAGTCTAGTGAAAACTAATGGTTCCAATGCTTTTCTCACAATAGAAATTCCAAAAGACATGGCCTTGTAATATTAAATTAACTAACCTGTTAACAAAGGTAATTATTATCAAAACTGTCAAAAGTTTTTTTTTCTTTAAATTAATAGAATTACTATTAATATTTGAATTGATAAGGTAATACCAGTGAACTACATATGTGTTAAGGAAAAAAGAATTTCAGGGAAGCCAGAATGTTGTAAAATGATTAGTCTTTAAAAAATCTGGGGATTTAGCTCAGTGGTTCTGGGGACTGCCTCACAAGCACAAGGACCTGAATTCGATCCCCGGTACCAAAACAAAAACAAAAGTCTTATTATTTAATATGATATAGAAAGTAAATAAGTAATTTGGCAATGTTTTTGCTGAATTAACTTCTTATACTATATTTTAAAGCTCTGTGGATTTGTTCTTTTTGTAGCTTTGACACGTTTAGTTTAATAATGTTAAATAATATACATTAGAATTGACTTAAAGAAATATGATTCTTGTATATATGTTAAAAAGAAACATCCTGAAACTATAAATACAAATTCAGCATACTAAAATACTATTTAAAAGAAAAAAAAAAAAAGAACCAGGACAGATTGTGTAAAGGTGCAAATTTCCAATGACTGTCATTTCACTGTACACCTTGAAAGTACCAAAAAAAAAATTAATTAAAAAGAAAAAAGAAATACCACATGACACCAAAAAATACTATTTGAAGAAAATATATTTTTGAAGATGTGACTGAACAGAGACAGACTGGGTGGAGGAAGAGAATAAAATGTCCTTATTGGAAATGAGAGACACACAGAGAAAGAACTCCAGAGATCTGTAAGAGCATTCCTCAAGTTCGGAGTGCTGACTGGCATGCGCACGGGCTTTTGAGCAAAGGGATTTAAGGCACAAAACAGATACATGGGAAAAGATAAGAGATCACAGAGACTATTCATCAAAGAGTAGTGCTAGTTTTACCAGCTATATTAAAGAAATCCAGGAAGCTTTAGGAAAAAAATATACTAAAGTATCTTGTCTCAGGAGTACAGTGTGAAGTAGCCTTAATCCAGAGTTTCTCAAACTTAGTACTTTAGAAACTCTAGGCCCTAACTCTTCATTGTCTGGCTGTTGTCCTGTGCTTTATAGGATTTTTGGAAGCATCTCTGGCCTCTACCCTCTAAATACCAGCCACTTCTATCTCTAGAATTTGGCAACTAATGTCTACAGACATTACCACATGTCTGGAAATGGCAAACAATCACAAATGCCCTTTTGAGAATTATTATCATACTTCCAACACTATACTGCTTTGCATAACAAATCATCAAATCAAGAATCTAGAGGATTAAAGCATATCCAATTAATAAATACTACTCATAATACACATTATTCATGTTTCTGTCTTCAAAATACTCAGCAGATAAAAAATAATTCTCAATATTTGTCACTTAACTTTAATGTTTTTTAAAAATTCTAGATACACAGAGAATCAAGAAAATATAATCCAAAGTAAATAAAAGATAAATTAATAAATCTTAACTAATCCAGAACTGAAAGTTTAGATATAGCAGTTATTTAACTGATATTTGTTTTTTCATAAAGTTAAGTATAGCAACAGGTAACATAAAGAAAGCCTAAAATTACATTTCTACTGCTGAAACTTTCAATGCCTTTATACTAGATAAGATTAAGTATTGATCAACATTACAGGAAACAAAAATAATTCCTTATACAGTGGTACTTTGGTTTATAAACTTAATTTAAGACTCTGGGGAAGGTGGCTATGATCATGTTTGTCATCTGAGGTACAGTTTGCAAATAGAAGAAAAACTTTGCTGAACACTTTTGTTTGCAAACTTACTTGTTTATAAACAGGTATTTTTGTGAATTGAGGTGTTACTGTATTAAGGAAATGAGAATACAAAACAGTCACATAAGGCACTGAGAAAAAAAGATAAATAAATAGAACATCTGAACTGGTTAGAGCAATGCCGACCCACCAAGCATTCTTTCTTTCTCTCTTTCTGTCTTTCTTTCTTTCTTTTTATTTTTTGTGGTATCAGGGATCAAACTCGAGACCTTGTGCTTTCGAGGCAGGCTGCAGAACTACTGAGCCAAATCCCTGGGCCTCCAAGCATACGTACTTAAAAAGTGTGCTTACAAGAAATGAGACATAAAAACCAACAAAATATTTGGATAACCAATTTGTGAACATTTTTCAAAATTTCATAAAACTATATAGTCATAGAAGAAGGAAGTGCAACAAACCCCAATCTTAAGGCAGTGAAGAGAATTACAATTATATTATAACCAAATTTCACAAAAGTGGTAGTAAGAGAAATTCATAAACATAGAAGCAAATGTTATGTTATCTAGCAAGGAAAAATATAAATAACTAATTTTTCCTGGAAATAATGCAAAAGGAAGGATAACGGATATTAAAAAATTAAAGTCAACACAAAGAATATCATACCAGGAAAACTCTTGGGAAAAATAAGGTGCAGTACTCTTATAAAGTGCAAAAAGTGTAAAAAGTTATCATGGAAAAATATCTATTCTAAAAACTGCTTATTGCAAAACAAGACTCATCATACACAGAAAAATGAGACCACAAGTTCAACATCATTCGAAATGGTAATTATTTGAGTGGTTATATATTTTTTATTATTTAAAAAGCAAAGGTATATCAATAAATGTGTAAAAATCTCTAAAAGCAGGGCCAGTGACCTAGTTCAGTGGCACTGTGCCTGCCTGGCTAGTGAAAGGTCTTGAGTTCCATCCCTGGTACTGAAAAAAATAATCTACAACAGCATAATAAATTTTCAAACCAAAACTTCTAATAATGTAATATTGCTATTAAACCAGCACCTCAACTAATTGCCCATGAAAATGATGAGTGAATAATTGAACTGGACATCTCAAGGAGAAAATGCTTTGTATTGTCACTCAACAAGTCATTAGAAACAGATTTTAGCAGCTGATTGAATTAGCAGCACACTGATTAGCCCATAGCACACATTTTACAGATATGTCAGCCCAATATTCAGTCTTTTCTGTATGCTTATTGCAAATTTGCTCTCAGGCTCCCTAAACAAAATCTTTTTTTTTCCTTTGTACAATTAGTAAATTGTACAAAATATTTACAAAAGAAAAAACATTAATTCTACCCAGAATCCTCTAGCATTTGAAAGGAAAAAAATATATAACTCTATCTAAAAGTGAAAACAAGGGCCGGGGTACATTTAGCTCAGTGGTTCTGCCACCTGCCTCACAAGCAATAGGACCTGAGTTCAATCCCTGGTACCAAAAAACAAACAAACAGATAAAAGTAAAAGAAAGAAGAACAGCAGAAAGAGGAAGGGAAAACAAATTTTCTAAATTTACTATTTAAGAAATAGAAGGGAAAAATCAACCCATGATTCTCACAATTGTTGTAGATACATATTTGATGTAATCTAACATTATTCCTTACAAAATTACTCAGCAAATTTGGAAAAAAAACTTCAACAAAGATGATCTATGAAATCCTACCATCAATATTTTTAAAAAGATAAAAGATATATCGCCTTTTCCTTAAGGTTAGGAACTGCATCCACAATTATTATTCCCCACTTCTGTTTATCTTTTACTGGGAGTGTTTTCCAGGGCAATAAGGCAAAAACAAGACAAAGCTTTGAACAGAGACAGAAACAGAGACAGGCAAAGACAAAAACAGGCAGAAAGGGAAGGTGAGCCAGGGTAATATTCAGATTGGAATAAAAAAAGATGTCTATTTTATGAAAACATAATTACTTATGTGAAACATCTGTAGAAATTTATAAATATTCCTAGACAAAACAAAAAATAAAAGGTGAATTTTTTTGTTTATTAAAAAAGAATGAACAAAACTTGAAATTAAGAAACATAATAGCTAAAATAACCCACAAATACATGTATTAGGTCTTCTCAACCAGGAGTTGGTAAAATGTCAACACTTTTTTGGACTTTATTTAGATTTTCACAGTGGTAGTTTTTGAAGCATAGGGCTTGTATCACTTTCATTCCGTTTCCACTACATTATTTCATATTTTTTAAACACAAGGAGATTTTTTAAAAGATTGTGCATTGAATCTGTAAAATATCACTAAATGAAATTTTTAAGAGACTAGAATGAATGTGAAAATATAACATGCTTGTAGGTACATACTCAATGCTCAATATGTCAAATCTTCCCACACTGATCTAAAGTTGCAATGCAGTCTCAACAAAGATCCCAGGAACTATTCCAAGATTTACTGTAAGCCTATAGAAATCAATATGCTATTAGAGTAATGAAGGAATGTAGATCAAAGGAACAAAGTGGGGAGCTATTAGGTTTATTTTTAAAATGTCTCCCAAAGCCTATGCGCTCCAAAGTATGGCTTTGAGCGTGCCTGAATCTAGTGTGTGTGAATATAGATGAAAAGTTTGTAACAACTAATTTAGTTCACTGATTTGTTTAGCATAGTTTGGGGTGTGCACACTGAAAGAACCACCCTCTCTGTGGGTGGCATCAATCCATAGACTTATAGCCTGTATGGAATCTAAGGAGAAAGCAAGCTTGTTGTCTTGTTTTCTGCTGACTTTGTCACAGACTGTTTCTCCTCTGTGATGCCCCTCCACCATGCTTCCCCTACCTTTGAGCAAACTATGTACCAAAACATCTACAAACTGTGAGCAAAATAAACCTCTCTTCCTTTGACTTGTAGATATCAGGTATGTTGTCCTAGGAATAAGAAATTAACTAAGACGGGTGTCTACTAGAAATAAATCCAAATATATATAGTGAACTGATCTTTGGCAAGGAGAAAAAATAATGGAGAACAAATACACCCTTCCACAAGTGGTGCTACAGCTATGTTTGCAAATGTTCAAAAAGAAAAATAAACACAGGCTTCACAAAATCAAGTAGAAATAGAACATACACCAAAATGTTAAATACAGGACTGTAAAACTACTGAAAACTGACACAGGAGAACATCATGATGGCTTTGACATGTTAGATATAATATCAAAGTTGTGAAAGAAATAATTGATAATTTGAACCATATTGGAGTTTAAAACTTATGCATTGTACAGGCTAACTCAGAGTAATTACGGAAAACTTCCAATGACAGTAGCAGATAAGCATATAAAATGCTTATCATGTCATTAGGAAGTTGTGAATAAAAACAAAAATGAAATAGCACTACAGATAAAATGCAGCTGTCAGAATAGAACATTAAAAACGAGGACAGTGCTAATTTCTGGTGAAGATGTGGAACCACATGACCTTTGTTTATTGCTGTTGGGAATGCAAAATGGCACAGCCACTTTGAAAGACATCTGGTGGCTTCTTGCAAAATTGAATAAATATATAAATAAACAGTTATACCTAGTATTTACACAAAAAAGTAAAAAAAAATATTTACACCCATACACATACCTGCACACAAAACAAATAAATGTTTAATTTTCTCGGGGGGGATACCGGGGGTTGAACTGGGGTCCTTGCGCTTGCAAGGCAGGCCACCGAACCGCTAAGCTAAATCCCTGGCCCCAACAAATAAATGTTTAAAGTAGGTTTATTCATAATCACTAAAACTTGGAAGCAACCAAGATACGCTTTAGTAGGTGAATGGTTAAACTGCGGTACATTCAGACAATGTGATACTATCTAGTGTTAAAAATGAATAAAGCATTAATTGGAAGAACCTTACATATCTAGGACTAAGTAAATTGGCCAATAGGAAGAGGCTAGAATTGTGTGATTTCAAATATGGGATCAGCAAAAGGAAAGCTATATTAAAGTGAAAAACTGAGTGCTTGCCAGAGGTTATGAAAAGGGATGAATATGCAGTAAAACTGCTTACATGATAATACAATGGTGGATATACATCATTCTAAATTTCTCCAAAGCAAGAGAATGCAAAACACCAACAGAGGACCCTAAGGTAAACGTTGGACTCTGTATTATGTCACTAGTTATCAGTTGTCACATATGTGACATGGTGGAGTATGTCAGTTATGGAGTAAGTCATACATGCACAGGAATGTTGATATTGGAAAAATCTCTGAATCTTTCCCTTAATATTGCTGTGTATCTAAATATTTTATTAAAAGTGAAGTCAATTAAAAATAAACAGTTTTGGGGTTGGGGATTAAGCTCAGTGGCACAACACCTGCCTTGAAGTGCAAGGTCCTGAGTTCAATCCCTGACCCCCCCCCAAAAAAAAGTTTATTTCTTAAAAATCCTAGCAGGATTTTTGTAGGAATTGACAAACTGATTAACAAAGCCAAAGCTACTTTTAAAACAAAGGAAACTAATGCTACATCATTTCAAATTTATTCTAATAGTAAGATGATATTAATGTTAAAGGTAGAAAATTTGAACAATGAAACATGATGCAATATAAAAATCCCTATCCATATAAAAACCAATTTTCGACATAGGTTGCAAACTCTATCCAGTGATTTAAACAACATTTTATTTTATTAACAAGGATCGTCTTTTCAAAAAATGAAGATATATTATTTGGTTATATACCTGTATGAAAGTGAAATGATAATATTGTGCACCACATAAAACAATTGCGTCACAATGGATCAAACACTTAAATACAATATATAAAATTATTCTTATTTTAGGAAAACGATCTTCAGAGAAATATCTGTGACACTGGTTTAGACAAAGAATAAATTGTGACCGATGACAAAAAGCAGATCATTCCTATTCACTAAAACCATTACACACACATTTTCGATAGCTACTCTTAATAGGATATAAATCACGGATTGTTAAATAAATAGTATATTTTCCCATTTCAAGTGCCACACACAATAGTTATGTCTTGGAGGATATATTTCTCGCTGGTTTTCTACACCTGTGCTCTGCTTCCTAGCTTCCATAAATTGAAGTGATTTGCTTCATCTAATTGTAAAGCAAAACTCTGAAATTATGAGTTAAATTGTGATTCTGCTAGTTTAAATGTGATTATTGGGTATTTCATCAGAGTAAAGGGAAAGCTCGCTGAAACCCTAGCACAGACTATGCTGTTTTATACATGTGCTAAGCATAATCAGATTGTTTTTTGTTTTGTTTTTTGAGACAGGTTTTCACTATGTAGTTGAGACTGACCTGGAACTCACTGTGTAGCCCAGGCTGGTCTTGAATTCACAGTGATCCTCCTGCCTCAGCCTCCCGAGTGTTAGGATTACAGGCACATGCCACCATCAAGTAATCAGAATCTTTCTTAATTGTCCCTCTCCTCCTCATAAACTCCCACGTAAATCTCTTTCCTTCCCTGTTTTTTAAGATAATTATCTGAATTGCCATGTATGAGAAATTTTAATTCCTCAAACATCAAGAATTTAACATTTTACTATTAAGTCTTAAAAAAGGCGCACAAAAAGCAATGAAAAAATGTAAGGTACTAATTTCTGTGAGTTTTTCTTCCCTTTCCTATTTGGGAGATTCTATATTAATTCAGTCTTCTACAGATTTAATTACTCTTATAAAGTTGGGCTATTCTAAGTAAATTCTTCAAACAAAAACTTTTCAAAAAGTTATTTAGATAAATTCAATTATAATTTCTTTATTATTACAATTATAGAAAAATCATTTAGAAAATACGTTTATGCGTAGTTTGTTTTTTCAGTCTCCTTATTGATTCTTGATCTTTGAATGAGTGTATGCAACATGAATTTCACTTTATTAGTGGAATAGCAGAAGAAATGAAAACTAATGACTAATAATTTAAAAGATCTTATTGAATCATCCCATATGTCAAATACAACATTCTGTGGCTTCATATTTTGGGTACAACAACTTTTTAATCATGTCTGTACCATTTTAGATCATATTACTTTTTCCAGCCTGCAAAACATTGGCTGACTTCCTGAAGTGAAAATTTCTTTGTTTAACAGAATCCAAGTAATTAAAATATGTAGTTCAGCATTTTTTCTGAGTTTTACTTAATATTTAAAATACACAAAAACTGAAAATACTTTCAATTTTCCAACATATTAAATATCCTAGTGGAAATATGTACATTTTAGAATTAGGATTTACACTGTCAGCTTTACACTTAGTGAATTTATTATTAGAACAATTGACAAAATAAAATAATAAACTCTGTTACTCAGTATTATATAGTCTTTCATTCATGTAAAACATTTCTGAACACATATAATGTGTGTTAGGCATTCATTACATATCTGAGAACAAGAAGATTTCCTGCTTTCACAAAAAGTATGTCATTTAGAGGAAATATTAATCAAATAATTAAATAGAAGTAGTAAAAATTTTCTGGTATTTTTAAGCTAACCTCATTTCAAATTAAGTTTATAAACTGAAAATATACTTATGATAGTGTATTTCTTTAAAACCACAGTTAAAATATTTATGCAAATCATAGGTATTTTATTCCTCATATATTAATATAAATTGATTGACTATTCTATTAATATAATTGCAGAATTTCTTTACTTGATCCAAAATAATTTAACAAATAAGCAAATTTATATAAAGAAATTTGTTAATTATTTAAATACTTCAAATTCCCTAATGTACTTGTATATCTCATTCATACTCTGATAATTATGTATATAAGGGATAGCAAATTCACAATTTGTTAGGTCAATAGATTCATTAGTAAAGTAATTCTGCAATTATATTAATAAAGTCTGATTGCTCATGGAAACTCAAAAGATATGAGAACAAGAAAAGAATTATGCAACAGTTAATAGGTGACACTAAGAGACTCAACATAAGGCTAATTGGAGATGGGAAAATCTAGAAATCATAATAGAACATTTCCTAAATATGAGAAAAGAGCTCAGTATACAAGCAAGAGAGGCTTTCAGAACAACAAACAATTATGAAGAAAAAAAATGTAGCTTTCAAGACATACATACCAGAATTCAAATGCCAGATGCTCCTAAAGAATTTTTTAAAGCAGTTGGTAGAAAAACAAAACCTCACATGTAAACATAAACCCATTAGAACTACAGCAGACTTCTCAGCTCAAACTTTAAAGCCAGAAGAGCTTGAAGTGTTAATCTCTAAAGCAAACAACTTCTATCTCAGATTAATCTTCCTGGCACAAATTTCACTCAAAATAGAGAAATAAGGACATTTCAGGAAAAGAGAACAACTCGAGAGATGTATGAATACTAAAGCAGCTCTCAAAAAATATTCAAGAATATAATCGACAAAAATGATAAAGCTATAAAGCCTAAAACCCAGATAGAATGAAAATATTACAATGGATTATTAACAACAAAAAATGGTGAAACAAAAATCAAACAAATAAACCAAACAAACTACTCACTACAGAGAAAGAGCCCAATAATCACAATGAATGAACACTTCTCAGTTATATCTCTCAAGTTAATTTCTGGAAATATACAAATTGCCAGATTGGAACAAAGCAGAGTCCAACAGTCTTTTGCATTCACAATTCTCACAAAAGCCAAAGAGATATTCATAGTCTAAAAACCAAAGGATAGAAAAAAATATTTCATTCATAAAGACCACAAAAACAAGCATGTGTATTAATTTTAATCTCAGGATATTTAAAATTCAAGCTCAAACTGGTCAGAAAAGAGAAAAAGGGTCACTACATACTAGTTAAGGTTATAATCCAAAAAGAATATATAACTTATAAATATTTATGCACTGAATCCTGGAGAATGTATCTTCATAAAACAAATATTCTTGGACAAAAAAATCAAAGACTACCAACACCATAGCCGGAGAACTTTAATTTTGCAAAGAGACAGATCAACTCAATGAAAAGATTAATAGAGTGGGAGGGGGTAGGGAAAAGGAATAAATACGAGAAAAAGAAAAAATGGAAACAAACTGTTGGTAAGTAGGGAAGGGTTGGGGGGTGAAGGGAGGGCAGAGGTATGGGGAAAAATAAGAATCAAGATATATCATGTAAAGGTACAAGAACCCAATTATGAATGTAACTGTACTGTATACCTAAAACGTACCAATAAAATTAATGAAAAAATTTTTAAAATGAAATTGATTGAAAAAATAATAGTGCTGGGTGGAGGGATTGAAAGGAGTGCAGGGAAATGAGGGGGGAGAGCCAAGATGCATCATGCAAATGTAGATATTCCCAATGATGAATGTCACCATATTATATATATAAAACGTACTAATAAACTTAATGAATAAAGACATATTCAGCTAAATTTATTCTGAGAATATTATAAACTTAACTTTTTTCTTTCTTTTTCTTTTTTTTTTTCTTTTTTCTTTTGGTACCACCAGGGATCAAACTCAGGCCCTTGCATTTGTGAGGCAGGTGGAAGAACCGCTAAGCCAAATCTCTAGTCCTATATTTACATATTTTGAAGACTTTGTATCAGAAAAAAATCAATAAAGAAATGTCAGACATCAACACACCCTTGAACATATGGACTTAACAAATATCTACAGATTATTTAGCTCTACTACATCACTTGATGCTTTTTCTCTGCATCACTTGATGCTTTCTCCAAATTAGATCTCATACTAGTTCACAAATATAAAGAAAATGAAAATTACCCTACATTTACTATCAGATCAGTGCACAATGAAAATATCAATCAAAGATGGAAGAAACCACAAAAAATTTAGAAGCACTTAGAAACTTAATAAGCCTCTTGAACACTCATTGGGTCACGGAAATAGTAAAGGAGGAGATTAAATAATTTCTGGAAGTTAAAGACAATGTTCATACAACCCCTTAAAAACCTAAGGAGTACTAAGAGGGAAATTCATTGCAATCAATGCTTATATTAGGAAAAAATGAAAAAACTCAAATAAATAAACTAATGAATAATATTAATGTACTTGAAAAAAATAAAAATCCAAACCTAAACAAAAATTAAGGAGGGAAATGCTGAAAAATAGAGTGGAAATCAATGAAATTGAAGCTAAAAACCAATGCAAAGAATCAGCGAATCAAAGAGCTGCTTTGCTGAGAGAATGAACAAAATTGATAAAGCATTAATGAAGTTTACCAAGAGAGAGAAAAGAATCACGTCAATATATCTGGAAATGTAAAAGGCAAAATCACAGAATCTATTGCTAAAATCCAGAAGTTAGTTAACAGCTACTATGAAACAATGTAGCCCAACCAATTTAAAGATCTTGAGGATGAATGTAACTGTACTATATCCCTAAAATGTACCAATAAACTCAATTAAAGCTGAAAAAAAGATCTTGTGGAAATGAACAGTTACCTCATCTCCTACAAATTACCAAAGCTAACCCAACATGACACAAAAATGCTAAACAACCCAATAACAAGTACGGAAATTGAAGCAGTAATAAAAATATGATCCCAAAAAGAGACAAATATCCAACAACTAAGCAAAGCAAAACAAAATGTATAGGCCAATCTCCTTAATGAAAATAGATGCAAATTCACCAACAAGATATTAACAAATAGAATGCAGCACTTCATTAAAAAATACATCATGATCACACAAATTTCATCACAGAATTGCAAAGATAGTTTGACACATGAAAATAACTAAATGTAATATATCACATAAAAGGAAGCAAGGACAAAAATTACATCATTATATTGATAGATACAGAGAAGTCATTTGACAAAATCCAATATTACTTCATGTTAAAAAATTTAAGGCACAAAGGAAACCAAAGCTGAATATAATAAAGACTATTTTAAAACAAACCTATGGCCTGCATCATATGCAATGAGGAAAAACCGAATACATTCTATAAAATCAGGAGCAAGAAAAGGATGCACAAGATTGCCACTTCTATTCAACATAGCACTGAAAATATGAGCTGGAGCAATCAAACAGGAAGAAAAAAAGTAGGATACATAGAGGAAGGGAAGTATATAAATTATCATTATTTTCAAAAGACATGATACTCTATATAAAGAGCCAAAGAATTCCACCAGAAAACACTTACAATTAAAAAGTAATTTTGGCAAAGTAACAGAATATAAAATTAACACAAAACTAATGGTATTTATGTACACCAATAATGACCACAATGAGAAATTATGAAAAAAAAAGTCATTTATATTATCATCAAGGAAAACTAAATATTTAGAAATTAATCTAAAGAAAGACATGAAAGAAATCTACAATGAAAACTATGGAATTCTGAAAAAGGAGTTTGAAGAAAATATCAAAAAATGGAAACATGTCTCCAGCTCTAGGGCAGAATCAATGTCATATGGCCATGACCCCACATTGTTATATAGATTCAATGTGATCCCAATCAAAATACCAACATAGGGTTGGGGATTTAGCTGTGTTTCCACTGCCTAGTTTGCAAGCGCAAGGTCCCAAGTTCAATCCCTGGTACCACAAAAACAAAAAAACAAACAAAAGCAAACAAGCATGCAATTCTTCACAAAACTAGAGAAAGCAAACATAAAATTCATATAGAACCAGAAGAAACCCAGAAGAACAAAAGTAACCTTGGTCAATAAGAGCAAAGCAGAAGGCATCACAGTACCTGGCTTTAAGTTATACTGCTTAACAACAGTGATAGAAATGGCATAGTACTGTCACTAAAACAAACATGAGAATGTATAAAAGAGAAAAGAGGATACAGAAACATCCTCAGACAAATTCTCCTATTTGATCTTTAACAAAAAAGCTAAAAATACCTGTTGAAAGAAAGAGCCCATTCAAAAAATGGTGCTGGGAAAACTATCTATTTGTGGAGTGACAGTAGGCTAATAGCTCTCACCATATACAAAGCTAAAATATAAATGAATCAAAAATCTAAACATTAAAACAGAAATATAGAATCTACTAGAAGATAAAATAGGTTAAACCTTTAAGTCAAATATATAGCGAAGAACTTTCTGAACAGAAATATAATTGAACAATAAATAACAGCCAATATCTTTTCCTAAGATATTCTTTAAAATTTTTTGAGTGCTGGTTTAGTACTAATGAAGTTCCTAAGATGCTCTTTGTCTTGAAAGTATCTTATTTCTCCATCAATTTTGAAATATAGTTTTTCAGGGTACATCAATCTGGATTGAAGGTTGTTTTTCCTTTAGGGCTTGAAATGCATCACTACATGCTCTTTTTGCCTTGTATGTTTGTGTTGAGAAGTCCGCTGTGATTTTGATGGGCTTTTCTTTGATGTGATTTATTCTTTTCTCTAATTGCTTGTAGAATTTTGTTCTTCTGCTATGCTTCTGAAATCTTAACTATTATATGCCTACGTGTAGATTTTATTTTACCATGGCTAGTTGGAGTCCTATAAGCCTCACTTATCTGTATGTCAGGTTCTTTTCCTCTATTTGGAAAGTTTTCTGCCATTACTTCAGTGGACAGTTTGTTTTTTTTTTTTTAATGTCATCTGCACTCTCTCCTCTTTCTTTGACTCCAATCAGTGTTATGTTATTCTTTGAATCAACTAGCAGTTGTTGGATTGATTTCTCATGGTCCCTTGCTATTGTTAAGATTTTTTCTTTTCCTGGTCACTAATTGCAATCCTATCTTCTTAATCTGAAATTCTGTCCTAGTATTGGCTCATTCTGCTGCATAAACTTTCAATTGAGTTTTAAATGTCTTGGAAATTTGTTTGCATCTGTTTTATGGATTCCATTTGTTTCCTATGTTGGGATTTCATCATGTTTCTCATCTCCTCTTTTTTTTATCTGTGTCAGCTCTAGATTTATTAATAATGTCTTGTACTATGGGCAAAATTTCTGCTGTTATCTGAAAAGTCATTTCTGATTTTATTTTTCCAGGTCCTCTTTTGTTGGCAGTTCAGGGAGTCCAGGTAGTTGAGTATAAGATTTTTTTTTCTCATTGAGTTTATTGATACATTTTAGATATAAATTACAGTGGTATTCATCATTGGGATCTTGTACCTTTACATAACAAGTCTCAGTTCTCATTTTTCCCCTTACCCCTGCCCTCCCTTCTCCCCCTCCTCCCCTTACTATTTACAAATACTTTATTTCCATTTTTTTCATTTAGGTTTGAGTATAAGATTATTCTATCTTGTTTCCCTCTGGGATTGCCTTTGGTGATCTATAAATCTGGTTTTGAGACTTACACAACCCCAGGAAGCTCAGAAGAATGAATCCATCAGGCAAAAAAGAAATTAAATGCAAAGGGGGAGAATCCAACAACAAAATAAAGTCTTGACAAGGATAAGTCAATATATATATTAGTTAAAACCATTAATAATAATGGTCTGAATTTACCAATCAAAATAAATAGAGTAGCAAAATCTGTCAAAAACCATATCCAACAATGTGCTGCATACAAGAAACACACCTAATTCAAAAAGAAACTCAATGAAAGTTAAAGAGTGGAAAACAGTACTCCAGGTGACAGGAACGCCTGTAAAAAGAATGAGTAACTATCCTCTTTGCAGATCAAGTGGATTTCAAACCAACACTGATTAAGAGAGATAAAGAAGGACTCTACATTCTAAAACAAATAATAACAGACATGAAAAATCACATGAACACTAATACTATAGTAGCAGGAGACCTCAATACTCCACTGTCACAAATAGATAAATCAACCAGACAAAAAATGAAGAATGAGATAGTACAACTCAATCAAACTCTTAAACAAATGAACTTAACAGATGTTTACAGAGTGTTCTACCCCACAAAATCAGAATACATCCTTTTTGGCTGCATATGAATCATTCTCCAAAATAGACCAAATACTACACATAGAACTCATTAAATGCAAAGGAATAGAAGCCATCCTGTGTATAACTTCAGACCATAGTGAGATGAAATTGGAGATGAATAGCAAGAGAAACCATATGAATTTCATAGACATGGAAATTGAACAACACACTTCTGGATACCAAATGGGTCACAGAGGAAATTGAAGAAATCAGACAGTTCCTGCAATTAAATGACAAACAACATATCCGAATCTATGGGACAGTGTGAAAGCATTCTTACAAAGGAACTACATAGGAGTGAATACTTATATAAGGAAAAGAGGGCTAGCTCAATTGCACATCTGATGCTGAACCTCAAACTTCTACAAAAAGAAGAGCAGGACAAACACAAAGCTCATACAAGGGAGGAAATTATAAAGATGAGGGCAGAAAATAATCCAATGGAGACTAAAAAATACAAAAAAAAAAAATCAATGAAGCCAAAAGTTGGATCTTCAAAAGGATAAACAAAATTAACAAACCCTTAGCCAAAATTATCATAAAAAGGAAAGAAAATGCCTAAATCCATTCAATTATGAATGAAAAAAGAAAAATTACAATGAACACAGCAGAAACCCAGACTTGAAGAACCTATACACCAATAAGATGGAAAATACAGAAGAAATGGACAGATTCCTAGATTTGTATGAATTACCAAAGTTGAATGAAGATGACCTAAAAGTTCTAAACAATGCAATATCAATCAAAGAAATTAAAAAGTAATTAAATGCTTATCAACTAAGAAAAGTCCAGGTTCTGAGGCTTCACTGCTGAATTCCAAAAGACATTTAGAAAGGAACTGCTGCTCCTACTGTTTAAATTCTTGAATGAAACTGAAAGGGAAGCAATACTCCCAAATTCATCCCCAGAAGCATCACCTTGATCCCCATTTATAGAACTTTTTTGAAAAAGAGAACTATAGACCAATCTCACTAATGAATATAGATGCAAAAATATTTAATCAGATACTTCCAAATAGAATGCAAGAAATCATTAAGAAGATCATATGCACTAACTAAGTGGAATTCATCCCAGGGATGCAGGGATGGTTTGACTCATGCAAGTTAAAAAAAAAAGTGATACACTATATTAATAGAGTCCAGGACAAAAACCATATGATCATCTCAATAGATGGAGTAAAAATGTTTGACAAAATCCAGCATGCATTTATGGTTAAAAACAACAACAACAACAACAAAAAATTGGAATAGATGGTATCTACCTAAATCTGACAAAAGCCATCTATGAAAAAACAACAGCCAATATCAAAGTAAATGGTCAAAAACTGAAATCCTTCACACTAAAATCAAGAACAAGACAAGGATGTCCACTATTAGCAGTCCTGTTAAATAAAGTTTTGGAAACTTTAGTCACAACAATTAGACAAGAGAAAGAAATTGAAGGGATAAAGACAGGAATTCAGCAAAATATCTGGATACAAGGTCAACACACAAAAACGAAATAGCTTTCCCATATATGAAAAATAAACTCACTGAGAGAGACATGGGACAAACAATGCCTCCCACAATAGTACCTAAAAAAATGAAATTCCTAGGAATTTATCTATTGAAAGAAACCAAGGAAGTCTACTCTGAGATCTAAAACACTCTGAAAAAAGAGATTGTAGAGGATATCAGAAAATGGAAAGCCATCCATTGCTCCTGGGTAGGAAGAATCAACATGATGAAAATGGCCATACTTCCAAAACTGCTATAGAGATTCAAGGGAATCCCAATTGTAATCCC
Source organism: Fukomys damarensis (assembly GCF_012274545.1). Classification (NCBI taxonomy): domain Eukaryota; kingdom Metazoa; phylum Chordata; class Mammalia; order Rodentia; family Bathyergidae; genus Fukomys; species Fukomys damarensis. The sequence goes on from NW_022900945.1 coordinate 37,783,118, forward strand.
AGTAGCATACTTCACAGACCTTGAGAAAATAAATCCAGAAATTCATTTGGAACCAGAATAGTAAAAGCATTTCTAGGAAATAAAGACCAAGTTGGGGTGTCACACTCTTCAACCTGAAACTTTACTACAAAGCTACTGTGATAAAAAAAAAAAAACATGGTACTGGGAAGGAAACAGACCTGAGAACCTGTGGAACAGATTAAAAGATGCAGAAATAACTCCGGACACACTCAGCCACCTCATCTTTGATGAAGCAGCCAAACACCCTCACTGGAAGAATGATAGTGTCTTTACTAAATGGTGCTGGAAAAACTGGCTTTCATTTTGCCAAAGATTAAAACTAGACCTATATATCTCACCATGAATTAAACTAAAATAAAAATGGATTAAAGATCTAACTTTTAAAACAGAAACACTAAACCAGCTGGAAAAGAGGTTAGGTAGAACTCTTGAAGACATTGGTGTAGGAAAAGATTTTATGAACTAAACCTCAGTTATTGGTGAACTAACACAAACAATTCACCAATGGCATCTCTTGTTTAAAAAGGTTCTTCACAGCAAGAGAAACAACCAAAAGTGAAAAGAGACAACCCACAATGTGGGAAATCGTTTTCACCAGCTCTTCCTCAGACAAAAGTTTACTATCTAGAATATACAAAGAACTGAAAAAAAAATCAGACCTCCCAAATTTAAAGATCCAGTCCAAAAATGTGCATCTGAAATGAATAGACATTTCTCAGCAAAAAAGTAGAAATAGCAAATAAACATATATGAAAAAAGTTCAGCAGCACTGATCATTCCAGAGGTGCAAATAAAACCAACCCTGAGATTTCATCAGTGATGAATGTCATTACACTGTATACCTTAAATTTATCAATAAAATTAATCAATTTTAAAAACATGCAATGGCCAAAAATCAACAAATGGGATTAATTGCAATTAAAATGTTCTCCACAGCAAAGGGATCAACTAGTATACAGAAGAAATGAAAAAAAAATTACCTGCTGTTCCTCAGGCAGAACATTAATATTCATATATAAAAATAACTCAAAATAATTGGATCAACTAAATTAAAAAAATTAACAAATTAGCAAGTAAAATGAACAGATCCATCTCAAAAGAAGTAAAGAATCCCAACAAAGAGAAAACAAATCTTCCATATCTCTGGCTGATACAGAAATGCAAATTAAAATAACACTAAGATTTCATCTTGTACCAGAAAGAATGGCAATCATCAGGAAGTGAAAGAATAAGAAATGCTTGTGCAGCTGCTGTGAAAAGCAACATACCACCTTATCCATGGGAATGAACATAAGCTAGCAAACCATTTGTGAAACTAGAGTGGAGATTGTCCAAAGAAAATCTGAGATTTGATAAGACCTAGCTATTCCTATTCTGTGTAGCTTCCAAAGAATTCATACATCATAGGAATGCAATGATACCAAGGCTTACAGCAGCATGATTCATAAGAGCTAAATCTTGAAAGCACCCTCTATGTCCATCAACAGATGAAATGATAAAGAATATGTGGTATTTAGACACAGTGGAATACTGTACCACTTGGATATAACAAAATATAATTTCAAGACTTTTGTATGAAAATGGATGCACTTGGAGAATTTAGTTTTGAGTGAAATAAACCACACACACACACACACACACACACACACACACACACACACACATTCAAATACCATATGGTATCTATCTGTTGAACAAGGCAAAGTTCAAATATCGAAATAAAGCATGTATGGAAGGAAACGGGATAACACTTTTGCAAATGAGAAGAGGTCTAGGACATTGAGGGTGAACGTTGAGAAGAGGGAAAGGGAAAGTAAGAGCTAAGATATGCCACAGACAGATACCAAATACAATGAATATAAACCATTATGTGTCATAAACACGAGCTAACAATAAAAATGACTACAAGAATGTGAAAGGGGGATGGGAAATTGGAGATGGAAGGATGGAGGGAAGTGGGTGAGAAAGGTAAAGGGACTGAAGAAAGAAGTATGTTGTGCTTTCTGTGTGTACTTACTCCTCAGGATGAATGTAGGAGGAGGGGGTGAAAGGAGGGCAGGGACAAGGGGAAAAAATGAGAACCAAGACCTGTCATGTGAAGGTACAAGATCCCAGTCATGAATGTAACTGTGCTGTATACCTAGAATGTACCAATAAACTCAATAAAAAGAAAAAAAAGATAAATGCGAATTTCATGTCCTGCAGACAAAAAAATTTAAATTAAAGATAGGATGTTTTGTAAACAACATGAGATGTCTATGTTTGTGTGCGTGTGTGGTGTGTATCTGTGTGTGTCACAGTAGCAATTTTAAATTTTTGTAAGGAATTTTAAGTGAAAATAATTTCACTAAGAAAATGTCACAGAATTGACCCATTAAGACAATGTTTAATGAGAAAAAGAACACAATGACGTTGTTTGATATTGGTCAAGTTCAACCTAGGTGAACAGAAAGTATCCAGACAGAGATTTAAAAAATAAAAATAAGAAAGCCTATGGACACCATAAAGGAAGTTAATATTCACATTATAAGGTTCTATATACAGAAACAGGGCAGGGGATTTAGCTCAGTGGTTCCAGTACCTGCTTCACAATCACAAAGACCTGAGTTCGATACCGGTACAAAAAAAAGAAAAAAAAATGCATATCAAAAAATGTGGTGAAAAGCCTAAAAACTTCACTGGGAACTATCAAAATTAATCTGGAAAAAAATATAAAAGAGAGGGGAGGAAGAGTACAAGGGTGAAAAAAAAAACAAAAATATTTAAAACAATTATAGCTACAATGATTTGGTAATGGACACAGAATATAAAATATATAAATAGTAGCATTTAAAACAGGTTTTTCTATGTGATTAAAGATAAATTACTATAAATTTAAAATATACAAGATGATAGCATAACTCTCAGTAAACTCAAAGCAAACTCTAGAATCTATATGCAAATACAGTTATAGCAAATCATCAAATTACATACAATGCTGTGCTGGCAAGAGAAGAGTAATAAATCCACAAGACAAATAAAACAAAGAGCAAAATGACCACATTAATTTTTACTTAGTAATTACCATAAATATAAGTAAAAAGCAATAGAACAGATAAGCAGGTTAATAAAATAACAGTAAACTATATCTTCATAAAAGGGAATCACAGCTTCTATCAGTTCATGTGGACTGCAATGGGAAGGAAAGGGTACTCAGTACAGATGGAAACAAAGTAAGAGGGTAGCTAATTTATATCAAACAAAACAAATCTAAAGTGAAAAACTTTTAAAGGAGACACAAAAGTTTAGCTTACACTGATAAATGTGCCAATCCAACAAATGGAATGAGTATATATACATGTAATTACCACATAGAGGATAGCAATAATATAACAGTAGGTGACTTTAATTTCATACTTTCCACAGTGGTTAAAACATTCAGAGACAAAAATCAGCATGAAAACATCGAATGCAGATAACACTTTGAACAAACGGTTGTAAAAAGTACATACAGAACTTCCTATTCAACAGCAAGGGAAAAAAAAAACTGCTGTTCTCAAAAGTATGTACAACGTTCTCTCAGGTAACTCATGTATTAGGTTACAAAACAAGTCTTGGCAAATTTAAGTTTAACGCCATAAAATATGCCATCTATCTACAAATGGTATAAAATTATGGAAATACTAAAAAATTCACACCTATTTGGAGGTTGAGCCATACATTCCTGAATAACTGGTGCATACAGGAAAAAGCAAAAAAAAATTGATATAAATAATAGAGATAAAATATTCCAAAGTTTGAGATATAGCAAAATCAATACTAAAATAAATTATTAGATTGGAATCACATGGAAATAAAGATGGGCCTCAAATAAGTTAACTTTTTGAATAACAGATTAAATCTAATTAAGCTTAAAGTTAATAAAAATGTAATATAGAACATAGAAGAAAAATTTAGACTAGAAATCAATGAAAGCAAAGTTTATATTTGAAAAGAAGCAAGATCAGCAAAAGTTTAGACTTATAGAAGTCTCAATAAAAACTAAGAAAAAAGGGCTTACAACTGATAACATAAAAATACAAGACGACACCAGTTGTCACACTTTTATACCCATGGATTTCATACTCTAGAAATGGATAAATTCCTAGAATCATATAATGTACCAAACTTAATCATGAAGAAAGAGAAAATATGTATTGATGAATTATGCCTGAAATGATTGAAATACAATTAATTATAAATATCCCTTTAAGGAAAAGCCCTGAACCTGATGGATTGCTGGTAAATTCTAACAAATATTTACAAAATGATCTACCAAGTCCTTCTCAAAATCTATCAAACATTTGACAAAATATGGCATATTTCCAAACTAATTTCATATAACTGCCATCATGCTGATGCTGCAGCCAAATAAGGACATTACATGGAAAGAAAATGATTTGTCACTATCTCTAGTGAATATAAATGGAAAATCCTACAAACCAAATCTTATAGTATACGAAAACCATTTATTATGATCAAATGAGAAATGCCCAGAGAATAAAAGAACATTCAAAAAACATAATAATAAATGAGACATACCACATTTCCAGAATGGAAAGCAAAATTAAGCAAACATATCAACAAATAAAAGAAAAATTGAAAACATTAATCAACATTATTTAATTAAAATTAGGTATTAAAAATATGTGTCAATACAATAAGATCCATATGTATCAAGACCACAGCTTATATCACACTAAATATTAAAATGATGAAAAAATTTCCAAAAAGATTAGAAAGAAGAGAGGGTTGCATATTCTTGCTATTTGTTCAATAGACTGTAATACTGATTATGCCCAAAGCATGCTGTGAAGAGTTAACTCCAAAATTAGCTTGTTTACAGAAGTGAGCCTGGCTGAAGCCATTGTGTTCAGGTCAGAGTGACTCACACCCAAATCCTGTTCCCACAGCTAAAACCTTTATACTAGAAGGATAATGTTCTAATTACAATCATATATTTTGTCTATTCTGTTCCTATTTTGAGAAGTCTTTGTCTTGTCCTTTAAGAGTCTTGTTTACACTAATTTCCATAGAAACCACACATTACCTTTACCACAACTGATTACCAATAAAAGTCAGTGCCTGGGACTGGCCAGCACCTTTGTTAGTTGCACCGGCATTGATCATCCTGGCACCCCGTTTTCTCACTTAGTTCCTTCTCTTATTGTGTTCTTCTCAGGCCTGTGTCACACACTGGGAAGGTGGGTGCTGGTACCTGGATACAGGAGTCTCCATTACTACTTATATATAATAATACAGTGGAAATTCTAGCCAGAACAATTGTATACAAAAAATGAAATAAGACATCTAAATTAGAAAGAAAGAAGTAAAATATTTCTACATATACATAAAATGATTGTAGCACATATGGATACAACATATCCATATGTGTGTGCGGGGTGGTGTTCATTCTAAGGATGCCACAAAATAAAAAACCTCTAAAGGACAATAAATATAGTCAGTAATGATTTAGGGTACAGAATTAATACACAAAATGTAGCATTTCTATTCATCATCCCAAAACCATAAAATTAATATCATTTATAATATTATAAAAATAAAATACAAAGGAATTATTTTAAACAAGGGCATGAAAGATCTTTACACTAAAAATCATAAAATATTGAATAAAAAATTTTAAAAGACATAAAATATATCTACCGTTTGAAAAATCAATATTGTAAAAATGGCTGAAAATTTCTATGCCCTTTACTCAAAGTACTATATAGATTCAAAGCAGTCTGTATCATAATTCTAATGATATTTTTCACAAAAATATAAAAATAGCAATTCTCAAGATCATATAGAACTACAAAAGATGAATCACTAAAAAAATCTTAAGGAAGAAGAACAAAGCTGGAAATATCACACTCTCTGATTTCAAAGCTATAATGATTTTTTTAAAAAGAGCACTAGAATGGAAAGCAGAGAACAATGAAGCAGATTAAAATCAAAATAATAAATCCATCCATGTATTGTCAATTAGTCTTCAAAAAAAGCATGAGAATACACAGTGAGGAAAGAGTCCATTCAATAAACAGAATGAGACAATTCAAAACAAAGGGAAAAGAAAAGGTCTTTATCTTTTCCCATTCACAAGGCTTAGCTAAAAATGAATTAGACTTAAGTCTAATTTCTGAAACTACAAAAATTCTGGAAAAGAAACATGGAGAAAAGTTTCATCAAATTGATTTTGGCAATGATGTTTTGGAGAAGATATGATTCCAGTTTCACAGAAAACAAAGTAAAAAAACACAAGTGAGAAAACATCAAATTAAAAAGCTGGACAGCAAAAGAAATAGAAATGAAATGGTAGCCTATAGAATGGGAGAAAATATTTGCAAAGAATAAATTTAATAATAGGTTAACATTAAAAATATATAAAGAACTCATATAAGAAACAAACTCAGTAGCAAAACCAAGAACAAAATAGTATCACAATGCACAAGGAACCTGACAAGACAGCAAGTGCCATGTAAATAGAACAATATTTAAAATTGGTAATAATGTGAATTCATATCAAAATTATACTGAGGTATCATCTTACAGTTAGATACAGCTATTATAAATAATCAAAAGAACAAATTTTAATGAGGATATTGACAAGGAACTCTCATAAATTATGTGTTAGAATGTGAATTGGTACAAACATTATAGAAAACCACATGGAATTTCCTTTTTAAAATTAAAAATGACACTACCATATGATCCAGGAATCCCTGATATTGTGTAGTGTATTTGACAGATAGAGTCCGTGTTCTTGTGCATAATGAGTAAAGAACCACAAGCATACTTTCAATGGTAAAGAAAGAACAGCCACATTTATTGAAGACCTTGGGAAGACATGTCCGGGACGGGTTCAGGCCAACAAACAGAAAAGGTGGTATGAACAGAGAAATGGCGTTTGGCAATAGGGAAATAAAAGGGCAAGATAAATCAGGCTTTTGAATTTTACAGAAGTACACCCCAGTCAGAGTGTCTCTGATTAGGTCTCCAGTTAAAATGGGTAAGAGTAACTGACAGGGTGCTGAATCATTTCAGGGTCTTTGAACACACATGCCTGTCCCAGAATTCACTCTCCTTAAACTACATGCATGCGATGCGGTCCGTATGTATGAACCTTTAACAAGGTTCAAGTGGGGAGAAGGTTACTGAAGATCATGCTATGAGATCTAATACGCATGTACTCTGGTCTAGAGCTATAGAGATGTTTTCTGGACCTTTGATATTTCTGCTTCTCTAAAGAAAATCCAGAGGCAAAATAGCTCTGTGGTGTTGCCCAAGTTCCAATGCATGGAGCAGGTGTGGTCTCCCAGCCCCAATAGTGTTACTTGTACTACCACTTCTGTTATTTATCTAGAGGGCACCTCATCTCAAAGAATTCTCTGCATTACATTGTCCTGTGCAGCATCATTTACAATAGTCAAGACATGGGAACAATAGTATCTACATAAATTGAAATAAAGAAGAAAGAAATGTTGCGATTTGCACAATATGGGTGAACCTAAAAATATGAGTCTAAGTAAAATAGGATGGACTCAGAAAGATAACAATGCAAAATCTCACTTATGCTTGGAGTTCAAAAACAGAAAGTAGAGTGTGGTTCCAGGGAATGAAGGTTTGCAGAGATGTTAAAGTGTACAAAGATTGATGATTGTAGGTAATGCTTGTAATAATTTATTTGTACACATGAAATTTTATAAGGAGTAGATCTTTAATACACACATCTCCTAAAAGAGTATGTGAGAAGATGTATAAGTGAGTTGTTCATAGGTTGTTCACTATATATATATATATATATATATATATATATATCAGTTATATATCTTAAGTTATAGTCAGTTATATATCTTAAACATATAATTTTCATTTGTTAATTCCAATAGACCTAGAGGGAAAACCATAACATGTTTAATGATTATAAACAGGCTTAGATTGTGTGTAAAGTATTTTTCAAATATTCATCTATTAATTACATACACTAAACACATCTATCATTAATGAAAAAAATTATTCCTTACTCCCTACTGCATTTTAACAGATAAGAAAGCATTTTGATCACTGATTCCACTAGACTCAATCTCTTTCTTTGTTCAGTATCCTCTTCTGAATGGAAACATGCATAGTGGAGAAGGAATTTTCTTTAACTTTCCCTTTATTCATTCACAAAGTCTTTGGGATGCTTACACTGTGAATTTCTATTAATGTCATTGACTGCTGAGAGTCCAGGAATCTATTGTCAGTTTTAAAAATAAATAACTCTACATATCAAAACAAGCATATGTTTTCCAACTCTAAGTTCTTTCTAGGAATTAGGAAAGTAAATAGTTTATGAAATTTAATGGCTTAAAATTTAGAAGAATTCTTAAAAGATGTATTTATACATCTTTCCCATAATGCCTGTAAGTAAGCCTGTCTAAGTCACATCCAAAAAATTTGCATCTCGTAGAAGCTTTCAGTTGGCAATGAGGCTGTGAATTTAGTACCCACACTTTCCAATCACCTGAGTAACTGAAAGTAATAATTAGAGGGTACATGAAATTTATAATCAAACTGGCCATGCATTAATGTCCTATCGCTGTAACAAAGTACTATAATTTGAGTTGCTTAAAATAACACAAAATTCTTATCCTAAAGTTTTGCAGGTCAGAAATCTAAAAATGGTCCGCCAAACTATGCCCCTTCTGTATGAGATAGAGAAGCCTCTGTTTGCCGCAGTGATCTCTCTTCAGACCGGAGCCCACTTCCGTACCAAATCAACTATAAGCTGCACAATCTAATTACCATCCAAATACCTCACCTCCTCTGATGAAGCTCTTGGAGGACATAGATATAAACTATTACAGAGAGTAATAACTAAAAAATATTTGCCATGATAGTCTAAATTTCAGGATTATTTTTCTTTATATCTTGATACAATGTATATTTTGTTCCATGTATAATTTCTTGTAGGAGAAGCCCATGGGAGCATATGTATGGCATTTAACATAAAATCAAACTTATAGATATTTCAAGACTCAAAAGAATTCAAATCAAGAGTAATAAATGGCATTCTTCATACAAATCCTTCAGAATCCTGTGCCAGAAAAGAGGCAATTGCCTTGTCCCATCTCCAGCAGTGACAAGCAATATGTGAGTAGGGCTCATCAGGGAATCTGGGGAAATGGATGGCCAGGAAAATCGGTAGACGTTGAAAGAGGAAACGTGGAGAATTTGAACATTTTTTCTAGATAGTAGAATTTTAATCAAAATTCAAATGGAAAATTCCATTAAGAAACATAGTTCATGTACCAATGAACCTAATAGAAAAAAAAAATAGTTCAACCTTGGTAGTATCATTCATATGCAGGGATTCTAAAACTTTTCATGCATTGAAATTTGTTCCATTAAACATCTAAGGAAATAAATTTACTCAATAACACCAAAAGATATTAGTTTAAATATATCAATTAAGTGATTAAGTATGTAAGATTTAAGCATTTCCAAACAACCTTGTATACATGAGAATGCTACCATCAGCAACACAATGTATTTTCATTATATTTTAACATTTATTAAGCACCACTAGAGGGCAGGGTTATTTCTCAATTTTATTTAAATTGGTTCTCTTAATTATGGACTAAATAAATAGTGTATTATAATCACACTTTTATAAATTTTTGTGAAAGGCTATGACTTTTTATGGTATTTTCAGATTAATTTCAGTGTAATACTTTTTTTTTTACCTTTAATAGTACATGGTACTTAATGATTACATTCACTATAGGGGTTGAGGCATGTACATAATATATTTCAATTCTCTTCTTTCACTCTCACATTCAGTCTTTTCTTTTTCCAGCATCAAATTGATTTATTTATCAGATCTTATAAAATTATTATATGCATAGTCTGAAAGAGTAATAGTCCAAGGAACATATAAAATGTGTTAGAAAATTGTACTGTCAAGGTACACTTTTAGATACATCATCCCTTACAATGTTCTTTCTTTAATTCCCAAATTCCATCCTACTACACCAAATACCTTATATGTTCTACAAGATATTAAAAGTTCATGGATAGATGCTATCTTGAGTTTAAACCATTCCTGATTTATTTAAATATATGAAACATATTTTATCTGGAAAAAGAAAAAAGGATAACATAATGAAAAAATAACATTGTATATGAGCATGTTAACGTAGCATTTTAATGTTAAAAATTCATTAGCATTTCTTTTTACTAGGCATTTTTTCCAAACCTGAGGATGCATGTAGCAGTATATGTCATCTTATATACTTCTTTCTTTTAGAAGCTTATGTTTCTTCTCTTCTTCTGTTTGGAATTATAGAGTCATTTATGTGCTGGGTACTTACTTCCACCTCACAATGTAAAACAATGTTAGAAGTGCCTTCATGCTTCTAACTCTCCTTAGACTCGTGAGCTTCTTAGGCACTGATTCAAGATTGTGTCAGTACTGTATCCTAGTACACACCACAGAGCTTGCCATCCAGTAGAGAGATACTCAATAGAAATTTGTGGCTATAACAGCAATAGAAAACTCAAAGATGAATCAGTTATGTAGTAATAACATAATGACAATATATGTTTTATGATTTTTATTTTATTCAATTTCACATTAATATCATATTGATTTTAAAATGACATACTGTACAGAAAATGAATGAACAAAAACTTAGTTCTCAAGTAAGTTCAAGTCAGCATTTATTTGGCCATGACCTAGTATGTTCCTTGTATTTTGTTCAGTTCTGAGTGTACAAGGACAAACGAGATAGCTCTTGAAGGATCAGTGCAAGCAAAAGTACATAAAAATGATTGGCTTTATTATTGCAATAACATTTTGACCAGTTTATAATAGTTTGTAGGCCAGCAAAGGAAAAATTGTAAAGTGTTGGTAAGGAGAAAACGAATACCACCCATACTGCTGCAGAATGTAAGTGAGTGAAGCTATTATGGAATACAGTATGGAGTCTCCACAAAGAAGTAAAAAATAAACTCAATAAAAATAAAAATAAATAAAAAATAAAACTACCATATAATTTGGCAATTCTGTACTGTATATACATCCAGAGAAAATAAAGCAGCTTACAATTTCACATCCAGTCTTAGAAATGAATTATTTTCTTCCAAATATTTGTTTAGATTATACTGATTTATAAAATTCAAGACAATTAAAAGAAAGTTATATTTATAGTAGCTTATTAGGGCTATTTTAAATTGAAAAGGAAGTAAAAATTAACTGCATTAGGCATTTTTGTTTTGTTTTGTTTTTGCTTTTGAGACAGGGTCTCTCTGTGTATTTGAGACTGGCCTGGAACTCACAACAATTCTCCTTCCTCAGCCTCCCAAGTGCTGGGATTATAGACTTACATTAGGCCATTTGGGGGAAAAAATAAAAGCTATTTGGGAATGAAGAACCTTCTTATTAAATAGATGAGAAAGTAGGCATAATTGAATACATATTTAATGTTTAGATTTAGGAAAAAACTTACAATGAAAGATGCATTGTCATTAATTCTCCTCAAAATACTCCCCTCAATTTAAACATACTTATCCTATCTAAAAATTATTTTTAGTCAGTGTCATTATGAAGTATGATGAAAATATGTTAAATGATGCTTCTGAATGCCATGTATCATAAAGCCACAATGGTAAAAAGATTAAGTATGGTATACCCTTGTTCACCCTGTTCACTGGATATAGAACTCCATGCTTAGCTTTTCCTCAAAGTCAAATGAACGTAAAGGGTAAACATTTTAAATCAAATCAGAACATTGAGTTAGCCAGGGCAGTACAAGTAAAGATACTAATAAAGAAGGCTTCCAGAACTCCTTTAGGAAATTTTAAGAAAAATGGAATAAATGTGATTGAAATAAAGGGATGTATTGTGAATAGCATTAATGCGCATTATATGTTCTATAATAAATTTTTAAAAATGTAAATATTCAGCAGGCCCTCCCCTGCCGGCCCAGCTGCCTCTGCTGCCATATCCAGTGCCAGAGGGCCTGCTCCATGACCTCCCCTGCCAGTGCCACTGCTGCCATCTTCAGCACCAGAGGGCCTTCTGCCACCAGCTAGCTGAGATCAGAGGACTTGGCACTGCACATGGCAGTGCATGTTGTACATTATGACAGCAGTTACATAGTCTGAAAGAGGCCCTTCAAACTCATTTTTTTCTTTATTTTTTTATTCCACTCTGCAAATTATTTTTTTTCTGTCCTTTTTCTTCAACTCAGTCTCTTGTTTCACCATATTATCACTCATCTCCCTTTTTGTTTCTGCTCCTGTCCTAAATCAAATTTTCTCTTTTATTATGTTTTTCTCTTTTCTTTATGTTATTTTTCATGTCATTCTACCTCACTCAAGGGTTATTATATTGCTATTCTGTTTATCCCTTTTGAATTTAACAGTTTCCTGATGATTGTGTGGTCATTTCAAGTCTTCTGGCTTCATGTGAAACCTTCTCTAATTCTTTTATTTGTCTAATCCTCTTGTCCTAACTCTGTTTTAAACCCTCATTCTAAATGGTAAATATCCTTATTGAAAAGATTATTCACTGCGAACATATTTTGGATTGCTTCTTGATTTTAATTTAATTCACATGGTTTGAAGGTGCTAGACTGAAGACTACCACAAGTGGTCAATTTGCAAATTTTGGTTGATCATATTGTGGTGCTGATTGTATCAATTAGGATAAAGGATTGTGATTGATTCAATGAGCTGTTTTCTTTGGTACTATGAAAATAATAATGTTTATGAGTCATTAGAGACCCATGGGCTGAAGCCCAACTATATCAGGAAGATTTAACTAAGACCCTCAAGGTAAAAATAAGAACAACCCAACAACAACAGTAAAAATAAGAAAACATTTAAGCAAGACACAGGGACAGACTTCTAGTTCACCAATGGCAAAGAGTGGGGCAAATGAGGATGAAAAGTCTGACTGAACCATCAGGGCACCCTGAACTCAAAGCATAGGACGTAACAAAACTGATCAATCAGGCTCTAGAGAAATTTAAAACAAAAGTAATTTCCCAGATAACCATAGAGATGATGAGCAAAATGAAAGTTATAATTCGAGACTCTAGAACAGAAACTGAGAGGAAAATAGATGAGCTCCAGACCACAATAGAAGCCATGAATGCCCAGCATAAGAAAGATGCCCAATATAAGAAAGAAATGGAATTCACAGGGAAAATTTTAGCAGATATCCAGGAGATTAAAAACTCTATTGTGAGTGTTCGCAACAGAATAAAAGAGTCCAAAGATAGAATCTCAGATATAGAAGATGAAATTGCAGTCAGTGACTACGAAAAGAGAGGTCTCTTAAAAGCAGTAGGGGATCATGAAAAATTGATCCAACAACTCTTAGACAATGCAAAGAAGAATAACATAAGACTGATAGGAATCCAAGAAGTAGCAGCAGAAAATGCAAATGACTTTAAAAAGCTGTTCACAGAATTAATTATAGAAAACTTCCCAAACAGAGGGGAAGAATTTGATATACAGATAAGTGAGGCATATAGGACTCCAACTAGCCATGATAAAAAAAAAAAATCTACACCTAGACATATAATAATCAAGACCTCAGAAACCCAACAGAAGAACAAAATACTACAAGCAGTAAGAGATAAGAAACAAATCACATGCAAAGGCAGGCCCATCAGAATCACAGCAGACACAAAACCTTAGGTTAAGGATAGCCTGGAATGAGGCATTTCAAGTTCTAAAAGAAAACAGCCTTCAACCTAGACTGATGTATCCTGTAAAACTTTCTTTCAAAATGGATGGGGAAATAAGATACTTCCATGACAAAGAACACTTGAGAAACTTCATGAATACCAAAACAGCACTACAAGGAATTCTAAACAATATCCTCGAAAAAGACAATGAAGGTAACAACACAATGAGGCCCAACAAAACAAATAAAATAGGAAAGGTAAGAAACTAAAAGGAGAAGGTGAAAAAAACATGACAATAATAAGTTAGTATATATTGGTTATAACCATCTATATCAATGACCTCAATTCACCAATTAAGAGAAATAGACTGGCAGAATGGATTAAGAAGCAAAATCCAATAATACGCTGTATACAAGACACACCTAGTGCAAAAAGAAGCCCATAGACTGAAGGTGAAAGGACGGAAAACTTCTTCATGTAACAGAAGACCAGAAAAAAGTAGGGGTAGCAATGTTATTCACAGACAAAGTAAATTTCAAACCTAAATTGATTGAAAGAGACAAAGAAGGCCACTACATCCTTCTGAAGGGAACAATTCAAGGGGAAGAAATAACAAATAATTCATTTTCAATCTGTTGAGTATGTTAGAAAGCACATATGCTTCTTTTCTCTTTTCTCTTCTTTTTTTTTTTCCCCCTAGTGCTGGGGATTAAACTTAGCACATTGTTCTGGCTAGGCAGGTGCAGCACTACTGAGCTAAATCTCAGGCTTTACATTTTATATTTTAAAAATTTATCAACACATTAATTTTTGTTTCTATATGTTGGTCTACCAAATTGATGAGTTATTTTGATTCTCATTTTCTTTGCTTTTTTATTTGAGAATTTATGAAATCTGTATATATGAGTATTATGAAAAGTATTAAGGTCTATCTGTCATTCTCCTCTGTCATCTCTGCCTTTTGCAAACTTCCTTTGTGTCACTACAGCTTGTTTGGTTGGAAATTTGTTAAGACAAATTTTGTTATGTTATCACAATATAACTTTGCACCTATTTTCTACTGATAACGAATATTAATTTTTAAGTAAATTTTATCATAACTATACTTAAATAAATGGATAATAAATCATTGATATCACTCAGTATCTGGCATATATTACAAATTTTCCAACTGCCTGAAAAATGATATTTGTTTTTCTCAAATCATACAAATCACAAACATTCCACACATTACTGCACTGTTTTATTATACCAAAGTATGTATTATATTGTAGAAAATATGCATTGTGTATATGTGTGGGGGTATGTTTTTACACATATGTGTGCACTATTTAATAAGAAATATTGTCATGAATGTGGTAGGATTTTGCACATTTGGCATATCGATAGTTTCTCTGTCAACCTTATGATTTCTCTAAATTACATGCTTGATTTAATCCATAGTCATTTGTTTGGGAAGAATATTACAAATCCATTGGTGTTAAATTCTGTCATTATGCTTATAAAATATAATAAAAATAAGTATGGGATATAATAAATAGAAACAGAAAAATCTGATTTTAAAAATGTGAATTTTTAGTGTTTTTGGATTCCAAATAAAAGTATATTTCTTTTCTGTGGGAAGTTTTGTTAGAAAATGTAAGTGATACAATCAACAAGCATATGATATTTATCAAATTAATAAAACCATGGAGTTTATAAATCATAAAATTTTGAGGACAGTTTCTCAACTCTAATAAGTAACTTTGTTTTATTTGTAAATACATTATTTCAAAAATATTATACAAAAAGAAAATGAGAAAGAACATATAATTTTTGAAGATCATATCAAATTAATAATATATTTGGATTATCAGTCTGTGTTGCATAAATTTTTGTTTATTTCATATACTTTTTGCTCTCATATATTTGTATATTTGAAATTTTTATTTAATATCTTCATTTATTGTTGTCATGTATGTTTGCAATATTTAATAAAATGTATTCATCATAATTTTGATATTGGCTATACTGAGATTAATAAAAAAGAAATCAGAATAGTAAATATAGAGAGAAAGAAAAAGGGACAGAATGTGATGAGAGGCTGTGATATCAGTGTTATCCTGCTACCTGATTAAAAGAAGAAAAACAAAGATTTTACTCATCATCATTGAAATATTCCAGTGAGAGTCTCAGAGGCTGACTCAAGTCTCCCTGTTCCCATTTACACAAGAGCTCTAATTGATCCTGACTTCCCATCTCTTCCTGTCCTTCAGCAGCAGCACAAATTAAAACTGTCCTTCAGTTTCCTCTTTTTAAGTATAAAAATAGCTTTGTAAAATTGATTATATAACTAACACATACTTATTAACATAGTTATTTATATATTTAGGACAAAGCTTACTTGACAGGATTACTTTTGTCTTCATTTCCTTGGAAAAAAATATGTACTGTTCTAGATTAAACAAGTATTTATGATATTTGAACAATAGAGAATGATTTTTCTTATCCTTGAATACATTTACTAAAATAGGTAAGTAAATATTTAGAGCAATGGATAGGGTATTATTCTGTGATTTCCATTTTGAAAAGAAATATAAATATTTACAATGTACAAATCACATGGCATGTCCTGGTATTTGATATTATGAAACAGCTACAACAATTTTTAAAAAGTTCTCAGATAATATCATTTTTTGGGTGTTATTGTGAAATGAATTTTTCCCCTAATTTCTCACTTGGTGTGGTTGCTATTTGTGTACAAGAACTTTTTGGGTGTTGGCCTTGTATCCTGCTACTCTGCTTAAAGTGTCAATTAAGTCAAGAAGTCTTTGGTGGAGTTTTTTGGGTCTTCAATGTAGAGTATCATATCATCAGCAAATAATGACAGTTTAACATCCTCCTTTCCTATCTTTATTGCTTTAATTTCTTTCTCTTGTCTAATTGCTATGGCTAATATTTCCAGAACTATATTGAAGAGGAGTAGTGATAGTGGGCATCCTTATCTTGTTCCTGATTTTAACATGAAAGTTTTCACTTTTTGGCCATTTAATATGATGTTGGCTGTTGGTTTTTCATAGATAGCTTTATAAAGTTGAGATATAAATCATCTATTACAATTTTTTGCAGGGTTTTTATCATGAGTGGGTGTTGAATTTTGCCAAATGCTTTTTCTGCATCTACCAAGAAGATCATGTGGTTTTTGGCCTTGACTTTGTTAATATAGCGTATTACATTTATTAATTTGCCTATGTTGAACCATCCTTGCATCCCTGGAATAAATCCAACTTGGTCAGGATGTATGATTTTCCTGATGATCCTCTGTATTCTTTTTGCTTGTATCTTATTAAGGATTTTTGCATCTATAGTCATTAAGGAGATAGGCCTGTAGTTCTCTTTTTTAGTTACATCTTTCCGTGGCTTGGGAATCAAATTGATTTTCAATTTCATTGAAAAGTCTGAAGAGTAATGGCAGGAGTTCTTCTCTAAATGTGTTATAAAATTCAGCAGTGAATCCATCAGTACCTGGGCATTTCTTTGTTGGTAAGTTTTTAATTACATTTTCAATTTCACTGATTAGAATTTGGGTGTTTAAAATGTTTGTATCTTCTTCATTCTACTGTGGTAATTCATAAGTACCTAGAAATCTGTCCATTTCTTCTGTGTTTTCCATTTTATTAGAGTACAGGTTCTCAACATAGGTATTAATGATCCTCTGGATTTCTGGGGATCTGTTGTGACTTCTCCTTTTTCATTCATGATTGCATGGATCTGAGCTTTTTCTTTCCTTTTTTTTTAATAAGGTTTTCAAAGGGTATATCTATTTTATTTATTCTTTCAAAAAACCAACTCTTGATTCAGGGAAAAAATATTTACCAGCTGCTCCTCAGACAAAGAACTATTATCTAGAGTATATAAAGAACTCAAAACAATCAGTCCCCCCAAATATAAAGACCCAATTCAAAAATGGGCATCTGAAATGGACAGATATTTCTCAGACAAAGAAGTAAAAGCAGCAAGTAAATATATGAAAAAATGTTCCACATCACTGGTCATTCTAGAGATGCAGATGAAAACAACACTGAGATTCCACCTCACCCCACAAAGAATGGCTGCTATCAAGAAATCACACAATGACAAATGTTGGCAGGGTTGTGGGGAGAAAAGAACCTTTCTCCATTGTTGGTGGGAGTTTAGATTGGTGCAACCACTATGGAAATCAATATGGAGATAACTCAAAGAGCTGGGACTTGAGGTTTCATTTTACCCAGTCATCCCTCTGCTAGGTATCTTTCCAAAAGAATTAAAAGAATCATACCACAGTGATATATGTGTATCAATGTTTATAGCAGCACAGTTTATAATATTTAAAACTTGGAAACAGCCCATTTGCCCATGTGTTGGAAACTGGATAAAGAAGATGTAGTTTTTCTATAAAATGGAATACTACTCAGCCATAAAGAATGAGAAATTAGAGTCATTCATAGGAAAATGGATACATATTGAGGATATACTCTTAAGTGAAATAAATAAGTCACACATGTGTAAATACTGAATAGTCTCCCTGGTGTGAAAAACTATAATATCACACAAGATCTTAATGCAGTAATTAAGAGTGTGAAATAGGAAAAAGGGGGCTAAAGGTGTAGGGAAATTGGGAAGGGTAGGGGAAAGGGAACAAGGGAAAAGAAAAAAATATGAAAAAATGAAAAAATGGAAATAAAGTGTTTGTAAATGGGGAGGGGAAGAGGAGGTGAAGGGAGGGCAGGGACAAGGGGAAAAATGAGAACCAAGACCTGTCATGTGAAGGTACAGGATCACTGTAATGAATGTAAGTGTAATGTATACATAGATTGTACCAATAAACTCAATAAAAAGAAAAAAAAGTTCTCTAAATTCTTTACTATAGTTGAATTTGTGACAACACAATAAAAAAAGACAGTATGTCTTCCTGCTGTCTTGGAATTAAGGGAAACATATTCGATGTAGATATAGCCAAACTTCATAAAAAAACAGAAAAACTTAGTCATTGATATGAGTAATTTATAAGGGGCTTGAAGACATATGTTTATTAAGAAAACTAGCACCACTTATTAAAGAAGCTATCTTTCCTCCAGTGAGGGCTTTTTAATCTCTTTTCAAAGATGAGGTGGCTGCATGTGTCTGAGTTGTTTCTGCATCTTCTAATCCATTCCACTGGTCCTCAGATCTGCTTCTTTGCTAATACCATGCTGTTTTTGTCACAGTGCTTTGTAGTATAGTTCCAAATTGGGGATTGTGATATCCCTCTACTTTTTCTTTGCTGCCTAGAATTGCTTTTGCTATTTTAGGTCTCTTCTTCTCTCAAATGAAGTTTTGAATTATTTCCTCAAGGTCTTTGAAGTATGTTGCTGGAATTTCAGTTGGGATTGCATTGAATCTAGGTAACAGCTTTGGAAGTATGGCCATTTTCACAATATTGATTCTATCTACCCAGGAGTAGGGGATTTCTTTCCATTTTCTGACATCCTCTTTGATCCATTTCCTGTGTTTTTCAGTAAAACTAGACCTCTTATTGTGCACTAAACTAAAATAAAAATGGATTAATTATCCAAATATTAAAACAGAAACACTAACCTGTCTGGAAGAGAGGTTACCGAGAACACTTGCAGGCATTAGGGTACAAAAATATTTCATGAACAAAACCTTAGTCTCACGTGAAGTAGCTCAAAGAATAAAAAACTGGGATCTCACCTTTTTAAAAAAGCTTCTGCATAGCAAGAGAAAACACCAACAGTGTGAGAGACAACCCATAATGTGGGAAAAAATTTAAAAGCTGTTCCTCAGACAAATG
Source organism: Fukomys damarensis (assembly GCF_012274545.1). Taxonomy (NCBI): domain Eukaryota; kingdom Metazoa; phylum Chordata; class Mammalia; order Rodentia; family Bathyergidae; genus Fukomys; species Fukomys damarensis. The sequence continues at coordinate 37,802,651 of NW_022900945.1, forward strand.
TCTAATATCTAGAATTTTAAAAAATAGACCTCCCACATTTAAAGACCCAATCCAAAAATAGATATCTGAAATGAGCATTTCTCAAAGTAGAAATAGAAAATAAACATATGAAAAATGTTCCACATCACTGGTCTTTTGAAGGATGCAGATGAAAACAACACTGAGCTTTCATCTCCCCCCACAAAGAATGGCTGCTATCAAGAAATCAACCAATAACAAATACTGGTGGGGTTGTGGGAAGAAAGTAACCCTTCTCAATTGTGGTGGGAGTGCAGACTGGTGAAACCACTGTGGAAATCAACATGGAAATACCTTAAAAACTAGGATTAGAAGTCCCATTTAGCCCAGCTAGCCCTCTGTTGGGTATCTTTCCAAAAATAATTAAAGGAATTATAGCACAGCGATATATGTGCACACATGTTCATAGAAGCACAGTTTGTAATAGGTAAAACTTGGAAAAAGCCCAATTTTCCGTTAACTGGAGACTGGATAAAGATGTGCTTGTATATAATGGAATACTACTCAGCCATAAAGAATGAGAAACTAGAGACATTTATAGCTAAATAGATACACATTGAGGTGATATTCTTAAGTGAAATAAATAGGACACATATGTGTACATACCAAATAGTTTCTCTAGTGTGAGAAACTGAAAGTGTAAACAAGGATCAAAATGTATAATAGATAATGTAAAATAGGAAGAAAAGGTCCAAAGGGGAAGAGGAAGTGGGAGGAGTAGGGGGAAGGAAAAAATGGAAAGGAATAAATATAAGAAAGTGAAACAAAGGAAACAGAGCTTTTGTTAAACCTGGCACCTAGGTGGAGGACTTTATGGGAGGACAGAGGAATGGGGAAAAAACAAGAATCAAGATACATCCTGTAAAGGTACAAATTCCCAGTGATAAATGTCATACTATGTACCTAAAATATACCAATATATACAATGAGAAAAATTTAGAAAAGAAAGCCAATTCAGAAACATGGGGAAAACAGTTAATTATAAATCTCCACCTAGTTCCATAAGCATAGAAAGGCCAAATGGTAAATTTAAATTTTTAACACAATATATTAGAGCCTCTGTTCATATAACTACAAATAAATTTATCATCAAATGCTTTGTTCAGATGATACATTATTTTAGCAGAATATAGAAGTAAATCATTGTAACGTAATTCTGCTCTCAGGCTAAAAAATACATTTTTTTCTTTTCTCTATTTGTCTTATTCATAGCCCTGATTAGAAAAGATTATAAAGCTCTGTCATTTGAATACACGAAAATAATAGCTCCTCAGAGACTCGCTCAGACATTGACATTGTTCTCCTTTCTATGAACCTGGCTGCTCTTGAAAGTTATTTCTGGTTCTCCAACTCAACAGTGTTTGCGTCACTTTCCACAGACTGTGCCTCCATAATAGGAAACCTCCTTGCAGAAGTAGGTGTGGTGGGGTATTTTGTACTTTGCTTAGCCTAGCTCAAGGAGCAACTTGGAAGTACCACCAAATGTCTTTCTTGTAGACTACAGGAATGTCTCCTTTGTACCAAATCACAATAGGTAGCCTTAAGGGGTTAAAATATATTATATTCTGCATTATTGACAATTTAGGGTAAGAATACTTAAAAAAACAGCGGGTGCAAAAAGGTTATTTTGACCTTCATGCTTTTTCATAAAAGCAGAATATGAAATTCTCATGTGAAAAATGCCCTCTGATACTAGAAAAATGCAACATCCTTATCTTTAAAACTTAGATGTCAAGTGAGAAAAACTTTTGGATAATTTGTTTGAAAAACAACTTGCTTAATTTAGTTGCTTCCTTAAAACTCTTCTTTGTCCAATTCCATACGTAAGTAACTGACTCCAAGTAAATGATCTGATCTTCATTTTCTTATGAGGACTCCTTTGCCACATAAAATTTGTATTATACTTCTCTCCTACTAATCTGTGTTGTGTCATTTTGATTCTGAGACCCCGCCAGGACCTTAAGAGGAAGAAATGTTTCCAAGTGCACATTCTTATCATAGTGTAGTATAATTATTTGTGTAACTACCTTTCCCGCTGAACTGTAATTCCTTCAAGAGTATGTCTTAGCTCTGTGTGTTCCCAATACTTAATATAAGTTAAGACATAAAACTGTACCCAATGAATCTTTGACTATTTGTATTCATAGCTTTATCCTGAATTGTGGTAGAAAACAAGGTTTAGTTAAGAGCCTGCATTTTACAAAAATTAGCATTCCATTGAACAATCTGAATTCTTTCTTGTTTAACACCAGGGACAGTTTAAATAAAATTCTAAACCATTCTCTCCTGTTGTAATTCAAATTTTACATAGTCAATTAATACATAAAACTGATTTGCAAAATGACCCTCTTGGGATTTCATTTTTCAAAATGTGTTTAACCAAACACTCCTTTTTACCTTGCCAGTGATTTCTAGTATACAGCATGTGTGTGTGTTTGGGTGTGTTTGTGTGTGTGTGTGTATACATATATTTTTTTATCTTGGAGAACTGTGTTAGGGTTCATGTATAGGGCACTGCCAAAAATTCCTAAGGCAAGAAAAGTATTATATACAGTTTAGTATAAAAAAAAAGCAAATCCAGTTACTAGATACTTTTCAAAACATAATTTGCTTGTAAAGGAGACTATGAGTCCTTAAAGAGATGGTTGATTCTAAAGCAGAGGCAGGGAACTACAAGACATTTCTGAATGTTTTATTGTTCCAGAAAGTATAAATTCATTCATCTTCAGGAAATAAATAAATGTTCTCTCAAGGAATAAAGCAGACTTTCAAAAGACACATAATGGAGTTTAAAGGGCCACCCTGATAAAATCCAGGATAATTTAACATCAAAACAGATAAAGTGTACTGGGTTATGTCCTAGAATTAAATAAGAATCATGAGCCCATACTCATGGAGAAAGGAAACAAGTGAATAAAGGTTGATAAGAAAAGGGGCATTTATATAATCTCAAAGTATTTTCTCACAAAATTTGTACTTAAAAATGAGTGGAAATAAAATATTAAACAAATCCATCTCAAAGGACATTTTAAAATATAATTAGCCTAGCATATTCTGAAATTTTATAGTCATAATAAGAACCACTGAGGAACTGATATAGACTTTAAAATCTCAATAAATTCTTGTAGCTCATTTTTGAACTGAATCTTTTTGTTAAGATACTTTTGAGGGAGTGACTCATAAAACTTGAATTATTTTTGAAGGTTATAGAATAATATATTTTCTAGTTCTCAGTATGAAATCACTACCAACTCAGAGGAATAAAATAATGACTTTAGCATACTCATAGATTCTGTGGGTCAGGAACTTGAATAGAATTTAGTAGATGTGATTTGATTCTGCTTAAAAGAGCTTAAAAGCAAGGCTCTTGATGTGAGCCCAATTTGAGGTTTATTAATTACATGCCTAGTGGTTGATAATGGTTGTTGGCTTAAAATCCAGAAATTTTCACTTTCACACTTGTATCTGCTTGAAGTGTGGTGGCTGGAGGTTTAAGAATGAGTGTCCCAAGAGTATCAGGCAGATGATCTTTTACCATTTTGTCACGCAGAATTCACAAAGCCTGCCTGGAATCAAGGGCAAGCGCTAGACACATACCTGCCTCCTCTTTCCCAGGGCAAAAATCACACATTTGAAAATTATAAAATAGAATTCACCTTTTAAAACAGTATCACAAATAGAAGAGAAATTGAGAGGCAATCTCAGAAAAATAAAATCTGCTGCTTGTGTTGGTATGATGAACTGATTTTCAAAGGTGTGCAGAACGTCTTATGGTAGTGATTTCATATGTAGAAAATTCATTATTTAAATACTCAGGGGTTATATGGTTTTATGTTGATAGCTTACCAACAAATGGTTCAGGAAAGTTTTAATGGAAATATTCTATCCTTAGAAACTTTCTGTTTATGTTTCAGAGCAAATAGTAAATCAGGAAAAAAATATGATCATATGTGGAAGTTTCCAGGAAGATGTGATCCATATTGTTGTACTGTATGTTCAGGTTCAAGGAAAATGGCAAGAATTAATGTAAGGATTTAGTTAAAGGTGAATATCTGAATCAAACATGCAGTGGTAATTGGCCATTAGCTTTTACTGTCCCTTAGCTCCTTTCCTGTGTACCTGGGTGTCTAGGACTGCACAGAGGAGATTTTGGCTTGCACAATTAAGAGGGTTATATATTATATTAGATCAGCAATGGCACATATCCTGCCCTCAGAAATGAAGAATTGTGTATCCATCGTGTGAACAATGCTGTTCTTGACATATTTGGAAAACCAAATAACCAATAACCAAATAGATAACCGAAAAATGAACTAATAAGTGAATTAGACAGGAGAGTTATATAAATATATTTAAGCAATTATAATGCATTTCATAGATCAATTGCAACATAACAGAATATTATTTTTAAGATGTGAAATTGGGTATTAAAATAGAAATATAATTGATATAATTTTATCTTAAGTAGAATTTGTCATGCTAGATATATTTTTTATTGTCACAGTAATACTGAACAATAAATCACAGTTGTTAGAGGCACAGAGTTTAGGGTCAGAAGTATTCCCATCAGTATTTTTTGACCTTGAGAAAATTAAATACCTCAAGCTCTTTTATTTTCTTGTAAAAGTAAATAGGACTAATATCTTATATATAAGATAATGTATCTAGAGTAGTTAGCACAATACATTTAAAATATTTATTATTTAATATATAGCAAATATTACTAAAGAAAATTTTTAGCAGTGATGGTAATAATGCTAGAAATAATAATTAGAAGTTACTTGTATAAGGAGGATGTTGCTGTTATTTTACAAAAATATGACAGTAGTCCTCAGTAACAGAATTGGCTTCAATTTCTGTTTAAAGTAAAAAACTGTTCTCTGGCAAAAGTTTATAACACTTTCTTTACCTACTTTGTAAAAAAGGAAGTGAACTTACAAAGATAGTGTAAATGTAGAAAAATTGAAGAAAATCTTTCTTATTAGAGATACAGAACTGAAGAATCACACGTTGAAACTATTTCCTTAGTTCTAATACTTTAGAGTTACTTTAAATTCCCAAGTGAAGGAGAAATGGTAATTGATACCAGAATCTACTTTTTATCCTTTGAAGTACCAATGTCCAATGGATTTGTACTGATAGCCATATGCAATTTTAAATTTAATAGTAGCCACATTTTAAAATATAATTAAAGGGCCGGGGATTTAGCTCAGTGGTTGTGCAGCCTGCCTAGCAAGCTCAAGGTCCCGAGTTCCATCTCCAGCAACAACAACAACAACACAACAACAATATATATATTTTATCCTTTGAAGTACCAATGTCCAATGGATTTGTACTGATAGCCATATGCAATTTTAAATTTAATAGTAGCCACATTTTAAAATATAATTAAAGGGCCGGGGATTTAGCTCAGTGGTTGTGCAGCCTGCCTAGCAAGCTCAAGGTCCCGAGTTCCATCTCCAGCAACAACAACAACAACACAACAACAATATATATATATATAGTATTTAAACTTACTGAGTTTTTGTCTACATTTTTCCTTCCGGAATGTTGTCAAAAATCTAACATGTATTTTAAACCTGGAACACTGCTCACTGGGATTAGCCACATTTTAAAGTGTTTAGTTGCTGTGCCAAATTGGACAGTGAAGCTTTGGAATATATGAGAGTCCATAATATGTAGGATATGGTTCTGTTGGTTATGATGGACTAAGTACCTGTCCTTTCAGTTGTGTTTTAAAATGCTAGGCTGAATAATTCTGTTCAAGTATTATTAAGTGTAAATGTCTGAAATGTTTGGAGCCTAGCAAATATTTTGGTGTTTTAGCAGATTGTTTTTTAGATAAATCACCACTTGAAGAATTATTTCACTTTGGAGATGGCAAACATTTCTTTCAACGAGTTAATTAAAAGGCTATTTTATAGCTCATTGTGTCCAGCATGAAACAATCACTTCTCATAAAGGCTCTTTGAAATCAGAGAGATTTTGTTGAAGTGTCTCTTATCTTCTGATGGGGAGAAGCTGGATGTTCTCTAAGTTAGAATACATTCTTATTATAATGATAGAGGGAGTTTATCCTAGTTTTATCTAGAAATCTATGATTTCTAGAAAATGTTAGTTTGTAACTTGCTGCTTATCAGTCATCTGTGCCTCCTAAGGTTTATCGGAATGTATTAAATCATTCACACTATATTTTCTAAAATATTTAATCAAGAAATCATCTCATTATCAATAGATAGTAGGTCAACTGTATTTATTTTTTAGTAACCAAACTCTGGTCCTATGCAGAGGCAATGGCTGTTGTACATGTACCAAACGGAGAGTTAGTGTTTCACTTGCACTTAGTTCTTCAACCATTACAATAATTGTTAAAGGACATTACAATATTATCTACCAATATTTGCTATGACAAATTGGAACTATAAGGAAGTTAGGATAATTGCCAAATTTTAGCAACTAATACTGGTACAACTAGCTTCAAATTTAGGTTTGATTCTGCAGACACTGAACTTAACATCTAGGCCACCTATCTAATTTTTAAAAAAGAAGAATAAAAGGAAAGAAAATTGTTTTTTCTATGCATTCACCTGCTTATTCAGTTATTTCTGATAGATGTATATTGGGAGGGATATTTCATATAAATAAAAATTTGTGAGCAAATATTTTAATTATTTGACAAAGGTGACAAAAACTTCAGTTTCTTTTCAATCCTAGAACCCTTGAAAATATGTATTTATAAATATATATTTACATAGATATATAATTTACATATGACAAAATATCCATTTAACCATATCTTGTAACCCTCACTTCCATCAGCCTTAGGAATCTTCCAAAAATGTTTTCCATCTGCCTGACTAATCTAGATATGATATATTCTTTCAGTCTGTGTGACTAATTTTTTTTTATACTTTTGAGCCAAATGAAATTTCGTACTTTTACTTCCCTCTGTGACTCTAGCAGATTTCTTCTGTTCTGAACCAGTGGAGAATAACAACAGGCAGAATAATTCCTCTACGTCTTAAACTATCCCCACTTATTCTGCTGAGTGCATCAGAGATTCTGTCTAGCTTCTCACTAGATCCCTAGAAATTTAACAATAAACGGAGCAATATTCAACGTCCTCCGCCCATCAATCCACGATGCTCACAGAGCCACTCATCCCGGACTCAGGGTGGTAATGAAGTGTTTCTCCTTCATCCTGACAATAGATCCCTGTTTATTGCAGACCAGTGAAATGGACAGATCTGTGCCAAATGATCGATCTGCCTTGAAGACTTTTCTGACAGATGTCGGTGTTACCACTGCCCCTGGCTTTTGTTTTTTAATTTTTTTTAACTTATGGCCCTTCCCAATTTCAAAACCTGCTGTATCTCTAAATGTTGCATTTGATTATTTCCTGTTAGACTTAGAATAACAGTAACCCACAATTTTACATAGTACCATGTGTTTTGAAACTTTGCTAGTCATACTCTTTTTGGTTAGATTTAGCTGAGAGCAAAGAACAATATTTTTCTTTATTTGTAAAAGATGCATGGTCTGTTTTTTTCTACATGTATTTAGAGAAAGCAGGCAGAAAAATTAATACAGCAGCTAGATCATTTTACTTTGTCATTAAAATCAACTTGGAAAGTTAGTTTCTGTAGGAGATTAAATAAATTGAACCAGTCAGGTCATTACCTGATAGACTGCTTTCATGAAAATCTGTTGTGAATTGAGTTGAATAATCTCAAGTAAGAATTGCATTCTGACCTTTAAAGGATCCCTATCTACTTTTAGTCCACTTAACAGCATGATTAAATGCAGTACCATATAATTTTTCCAGAGATAAGATTCTTTACATCTACTTCAGTTCACATTTTTCATTGTTTCTATTCGTAAAGTGGTTGTCTAGATATGTAGTGGTGACATAGTCATCTGAAACTGTCACCTATAGACACCTGTTTCAAACAGCCAGAAAAAAAAAAAACACATAACAAGTGATTGTTACATTGAAAAAAGATTGATAAAAATAATCAGTAAAATTTTGTTGATTTCTTGCTTATAATGAAGTGGAGAACATAAAGAAAGAAAAAGAGCTCAGGGTTATAAATACCCACATCAAATCCAAGGTATTCAAAAACCATCTTGACTTCCATATAAAATATTCTCATTTATTATAGATGTATAGCTTTATACATCATATTTTAAATGCAATGTCATTTTATTATGTATATATATAATGTATATCTGTGCGTGTGTGTGTGTGTGTGTGTGTATATATATATATATATATATATATATAAATACATGAAGTGCATGTACAGTTTAATGAATAAATTGTAAGAGCATTATATAGGCAAATACCATTCAGGTTAAGAAATTGTACTTTTCCAGAAGCGAAATTATTCCTGTCTTCCTTCCTGATCATATCTTCCATCAGCTTCCCTAGAAATAATAGGCATTTCAAAATTTTAAGTAGTAGTGGAGATTTAGCTTAGTGGTTGTACCACCTGCCTTGCAAGAATAAGATCCTGAGTTAGATCCCCAATAAATAAATAAATAAATAAATAAATAAATAAATAAATAAAATTTAACTAGTAATTCCTTGCTTTTAAAAAATCAATTTGCTTACATAACTGAATTAGATAGCTTATGTATTTGTTTTTGAATTTATAATTCCAGATGCTATTAAGATTTTCTTTTTGTCTTTGGTTTCCAGCAGTTTTTCTAAGATATGTTTTGGGGTTGTTCCTAAATATTCAGTTGATTTTGGAAAAATGTGAGGTATTATCTTTTAAAATATTGTTTTTATTCCATTTCTGTTTTGCTCTTGTTCTGTAACCTAGCTATACTTAGAGCTGTTTTCCAGCGTTCTTAAGCCATTTTGTGTAAGACAAATTCATATTTTTCTATTTATCACTTTGAATTTTTTCCCTGATCTATCATCCAATTCTGCACTTTGCTCTTCAGTTTTATCTAATTTGCTCTAAATCTTAACCAGTAAATTCTTCATTTTTAGATCATATATATTTTAGACCTAGACTTACAAATGATTCTTTTAAAGCTCTTTTCTAATTTTTTACTAAAACCCCCTATCTTGCTAATTTTTTGAACATATGAATTGGATGTTTAAAAATCCATTTTTTAATGGTACCAGTGATTGAACTCAGGACCTTGAGCTTGCAAGGCAGGCAGCGGAACCACTGAGCTACATCCCTGGGTGCCTATCAATCCATATTTGATAATTTCAGTACCTGCATTGCTAATGGATCTGTTTGTTTTTGCTGCTTGCTCTTACTTTAACATTCATTTAAAAATATATTCATTAGTTCTAGGTATTGTATAGAGAAAACTGTAGCAATTACTTGAGGTTTTCATGATTTTTATTTTCTTCCAGAGAAGCAGTATTGTTCTGTCTGCCACACAATTTGACTAGAATCTGATCAAGATGATTTGATTTCACTTGATTTGATTCAATTTTTTTAGCATTTTGTAGATTTTTCCAACATCTTTTATTAGTGTATATTAGTTATATAGATTAATGGGTCTCATTTTGGCAGATTAGTACATGCACATTAGATGATTTTATCATGTCCTTTTTATCATCTCTTTCCCTCACCCCCATCCATAGTTTCACATTTTTAGGAGGAGTTTAGTGTACGTTATATATTTCCATCACATTCATGCCTCCAGTCTATTCCCAGATAGCTGATTTGCAATGCAGATTAATTTTCCAGTACACAGGAACTTTTGAGTTAGATGAAAGGGATTGACTGGAAAGAGTTTCAAGTCTGAAAATTAAGCTGAGAATGTGACAATAGGAATAATCCTTTCCCCTGTCACAGGAAGTCAGGTTGCTCTTGCCTGAAGAACCTGTAATACTTTTTCTTTAAAAAAAGATTGTTGATCTTTCTCAGAAAGAGAAAGCTTATAAACCTACAACTAGACAGAAGTACTGTATCATTGGCCCCACAGGATGAATTACAAACTACTGTCAATTTGTACTGTAATAGGCCCAAAAATAATTGCATTATTTCTCAAATTATATTGACATAAACCTAAGAAACAATATATAGAAATAGGTCCTAAGAGTGTTGGTTTCAATTGGAAAGATAATTTTTGGTAGAGCCAAAATTTATTGATAGAAAGTCATCAACTGAATTTGTTATTAAAAATAGAAAAACACATCTCTAAAGTTTTCTGTTGACTGAAACTGGATCCAGTTGAATCTAATTGTGTCCAGTTGTAGACTGCATTAAAGAAAACTGAAAGGCCAGAAATTTTAGGATATGCTAAGTACCTCAACAAAGGTACGAGTCGATTGGATTAACTATATAAATATTTCCTGCTAGTCCATCAACGTATCCCTTTAAAGAGTCCAGAAGGTACTTTCTGCATACACACAAAAAAAAAATTCAAAAAATTGACAAGGAGATATTTGAGATCTATATTATAGCTTTTAACTCTTGAAAATGACTACTGTAGCTAATTTCTGCTATCTAGAAAGAAAGGGAAATTCTGCCAGGACACTGAAGTTTCTTAATGAAGCAGAGATGGTAAGAACACAACCTGGTTGTAATAAGTAGAGGCTATAAATTATCAAAGACAAACAGCTGTGTCCCATAAATAGGGAGGAGAACCAAAGAATAATCTAAATATTTTACCTGCAGCGATATTTGGCATTGACTGCATTCCTCTACAGCGACAGCCTATCGCATTCCTAGATTGTGTAAAAGCTCTGGGTCTAATAATCTCTAGGTCCAGTGAGTTCGTGAGCTCTCTGTCTAATTTGAATCACCATAATAGAAAGTTTGGGCTCCTCAATTCATTCCTTGACTATGCCCTTTCACAAAACTATCATCTTGTGAATGAAAGAAACAGGACTCTAGAAAAAGTATCAGCGTACACAGCCAACATGTTAACATCTTCATTCTTTTTACCTGTATGATCTAAAAACATTTCTCAGAGTAAGGAGAAAGTAAGTAAAGGAATTAAGTGGAGGAAGGTAAAGTAAAGGAAGCTGTTAGAATTTGATGTTTCTAAAGACAAACTTCAACATTTAGATCATTAGATCAAAAGTGCTCATATGGTCCACTACTGAGAAGGAGTTACGGAGGTCAAGGATTGAAGATGTCCTGCTACAGTTAATTATCTAATGAGTCTATAGCACTGCTACATGGCCTACTTCTTCCCAGCCTCTTGGAAAGTTCTTTATCATCAATTGAAAAAGGGAAGATAAATATAATCCCTCTTCATAGTCAGCAAAATACACTATATCACAATAGATATCTGGAACCATGTTGCACAACTACGTCACTGTTCTGAAAGATAATATTAATCACAAATCCCACTAGTAGGTGGCAGTCCAAAGCAGTGTGTTTGGCCATTGTTTTATCGTGAAGAAGAGACACCCAGAATTATGGATCTGCTGGCATATTAGCAAGCAGTAGAGAATAATGTAGCTAATTGTCAGAGTAAGTGATGATTGGAGATTGAGTGAAAATAAATTGAAAACTGGTGACACACATGACTTGGAAATATGTATACATTGAGATTGTATATACTGAATGCTGCTATGTGTGAGGATATTAAAGAAGCTTAAGAGTGGAGTGATTTATCCAGGCTTCAGGAGATATTAAGTAGCTATGATAATAAAGGTCAGAAGGGATACTTCTGGAATGCAGAAAATTCCCTGAAGTGCCTTTTAGCCCCCCTAGGTCTTCTGATTAAAGTTGGTGAAAAGTTACTACAATCTAGCTGGAAAACACTGCTAATAACTAACACATTTTTGAAGTGACAGTTTGAGACACTCTCCCTTACAAGCAACCATGTCTATTCAAAGGACTAGGAATCCACATATTTTGCTTTCACCAAAGAGAGTACAAAGCAGAAAAGAATAAACCAAGCTTTTTTCTGATAAGATGGAATTATTATTTCTGTAACTGAAAAAATGGTATCTTTGTCCCCTGAAGTAGGCAGTATTTTCCAAAAATGTTTATCTTTTAGATGAGTCATATCATTTGATGTATTATAACTTAAATACTGAGATTATAAGAAAGGCCGCTATGGACCCATACTGATGTATAGTGAGGGAACTGAGAGAGAAATTCAAGTGTGCAGACACAATGTCAAGAGAGACATACTTACAATTGTAGAAGTATGTGGAAATAAATCTGGCAAAAGTTAGAGTTTAATGATTTTGTACTGAGTCAATTTGGCTATGTTAAAATCACATTAGCCCAGTTACCTTTCACTGTAATATTCTCTGTAAGCATTGCCAGAAAAGACACTTGAGCACTGTTTGAAAAACATAAGGGAAGCAGCAGCTGTACACTCCTGCACTTTGAAGACCTTTACATGGTGCCACAAAAGCACAAGCGTTTTGTCACCAACACAGTAGCTCACCTAGCTGTGGAGCAGCATCTGGACCCTGAGCACCTGCCAGATCTTCAAGTTCTCTAAGTCCTCAGTCAAGTTCACATGAGCCTGATGAGTAAAGGACAACAGCTTTCTTAGAAGGTTATTCATAGCATAGAAGTTTGAGGTGGAACAGACCAGGTATCTCATGCTTTTGGGCTGCAATTTTCCCTTGCACTTTTCTCTGCATAATTTTAAAATTTTGATTTTTTATGACTACATTATAATGAGTTCAGGTTCAACAGGAGACACAAGAGAAAACCAGTTGAAGGTGTTCCACCAAATTCCACTTTGCTTGGGGCCTCGCCTGGTTAAGCCACCCATATTTGTTCTTATTTATTTATTTGTGTACTTTGGTGCTATAATTTTACTTATGAAGGTTGTGAATGCTGCAGCTCAGGAAACTAAGTTCTCTGAAATATTAATGTCATTTTTAGCAAGACAGAACTGGAAGACATAATGTTGAGTGAATTAAGGCAGACACAGAAAGGCAAATATGCTTTCCCTCATGTGTGGAGGCAGAAAAAATTATCTGAGAAAAGAGATTACCATAATGATCCATCTGCCAAAGGGGGAAGGGAGCGAGCTTGGATAGTGGATACCAAAATTTAGTTAGGGGGAAAATATCCTAGGGTTCATTTGCATGGTGACGTGACTATACTTTAAAATTAATTAGCAGAAGAAGGAAGATGTTAGAAAGCTCCAAACATATAGAAATGGTAAAGGGACTAAAATGTTAATTATCCTGATTGGATCATTGCACTTTGTATACATGTACTAAATTATTACACTCTACTCCATAAATGAATATTAACCAAATAGAAAAACAATATTGAAAAGATAAAAAGTTTAAATCTGATTAGGATAATTGCAAACCTGCCTGAAATGCATTATTGTCTTTTAACAAATAATAAGAGGTAAGACAAATGAGAATTAGTTGATCTATTCTATGTGAGAATTAATAATGAAACAAGAAAAATCAAAGGTTAGCCTTGGTTTAATTCTTACTGTATCTGGTATCTGACCTCTGAGTGATAGTACATTTCCATTCTCACTCCTCTATATTTTTCTTTTATTATTTGGTAACCTACTTTCTCTTTTGAGAGCACAGAGAAAAAGCAGACATTTAAATTACCATCAACACATAAACTGTATTGAGAAACCAACACTTCCAAGTCCCTGTTCTACTCAGCAAAGCAACATTCATGTTATAGAAACCATAAATGTTTTATTAGAGCTTGTTTAAATGAAATTATTAAAACACATCCATACATATGTATCTTGGGGTTGCAGCTACACTATTAATATAGATATCACTGATTTTCTTTTAGAAGTGCCTCTAAATTAGAGACATTAAAATTACTTTTACCTTTTCCAGCTTATATTGACATGTTCACTCTCATTTTAGGAGTAAGGATGGCACTAGATGGACTCGTGGATTTTTTTATTAACTCCTTCTTTATCGGTCCATTTTTCTTGTTTTCTTTCTGTTTTGTTGAATGTTGTTTATTATAGGTTTCTAATAACTCTAAGGAAGACTTCATTTTCTTCATGCTTTTCTTTAAATTACTTCAAATTTTGTACTACTATATAAAATATACACCACCATTTGTACTCAAAATCTTCAGGCAAGAGCTAAGGAAAATTAAGTGAACAAAATGAAAACAGTGACTATACAGGAAAAATTTCATAATTTTATAATATGTGCACATATTTGATTCTGTCAGGGACACTACACTGAAAGATCAAGAATCCGAAAATACTACAGCTATTTTAGCCACATTAAGTTTCCATTAAGTGTATTTTGTCTTCATTATTTTAAAGTACAAGCAGTTTTAATCATTTTTAGGTGTTTTCTTGACTTTGTGAACAGATTTTTCCCCTTGTCATGTAACAATTATGATCTATTTTAAATATTTTACCACTAATTTGTAACATTTTATCTTTTGTCTTTTATCACCTGAAAACACAGTGCTACATCTCTTGTCACTCACACCCGGTCACAACTGCAAGGGGCAGCAGTTCCACTGGCTGAACTCCAGATACAACTTTGCTTCTAGGAATGCTTTGGTGGCCTGACCACTCCAAGCAACAGTTAGAGAGTATGGTCTAGTCTTAACTGAGATTTGAGACCTGAAGGTTCTATTTCCTACATTCCTGTGGATAAAAGTCATTTTTATTGTATTATATATTTTTAAAAAGGATTAATCACTGCAAATACTGATATATAGGTATGTAGCAAAAAATGCAAAGGCAGTTATACCACAAGAAGTAATACAAACTTTTGTGGGTTGGAATCTGATATGCTGTCAGCAATGTCTCTTAAATTCATATTTCTGTTTCCTCATTATCTTCATGCTTTGATACAGTGCAGGTAAAATGCCAGTGAGACTACAAATGAAAGGCTTTTACAAGAAAAATAAATCTTATTGATGAGATATTTCCATTAAACCTTTTGACAGATCAGAAAACTAAAGCTATTGAAAGGAGAGAGACTTACAAAATCTCAGGAGAAAAGAGGGCAGCTAAGAAGATCATGTAGAAATGAAAGCCACCATCCAGGTACAAAATAGCAGACTGTGGGATGCAGGACTTGAACGAAGTGTGTGCATTCCCAGAGTGCAGATTCACATCCTCTTCCTTCAATAGCGAGATGACCTAGAAGCAGCATTTCCCTCACTGATCTTGAGCTGCCACTGATCTCCCTTCTTCCTGACATTGAGGCATAAAGAGGAACTGTTGCTTATTCGAATAATATTCTCAGGACAGCACTATAAGGGCTGAGAGAAAGCAAAATCTAGCATTTCAGTGAATTCAAGGATTGCTGAGAAAGCAAATCTCACCCATTTCAAGACTAGACACAAATAACCAAGTGCTCAGTAAGCAGAAAGCCATTGCTCCTTTAGTTGTATTCAGTTTTGTTTAACGTGTTATTCTATTTTCTAAAAACAACATGATGTATAATACCATACAATAAAAACAGCAAAGAGGTGACAGCATGAAAAAGAAACCATGAAAATAATCCCACTTATAATTTGTTAGGGTTTAGATAAATTCCCCTGAAAGTCTCCTGTGTTTAGAAAAGTGCTTTAGAAATTGCTTAATCAGGTGTTATATTCCTCAGCTGAGTACCTGAATGCATTGTTAACAGGTAAGATTTGCTTAGAAGAGGTGGGTCATTGGGCGCCCAAGACCTGGGAGCCTATGTTCTTGTCTCCAGCTCCTCCCTTTTCTATTCCTTTCCTGGCTTGGCACAAGTCAAGCAGTTTTTTCTGCATGTTCTTCTGTCATGCAGTTAATGCCTTGGAGCTAGATGAATATCAACTGAAATCTTTAAAATCCTGAATAATTTGCAAATAATTTCTCTGCATTTTGCCTGTGTTCAAAGACTTTGTAAGAGGCTCAATTTAAAGGTGGCAGACAAATTGATCTGGTGGAGAAACTTTCAAAGCAGATCAACATTCAGGCTGTGTCACAAACACTGTTGGCTACATTTAGCCAAAAACACAGGGAAAATCAGAAGTGAAAAGGATGCTAGAAAGTTTGATAAACTTATGTTTTAAACTAAAAGGAAGTGGGCCTAAAATTGGAGCCACAGAAGTTGTGGAACGAAATGAAGTACTTTGAACCAGTACAGGTAAGAAAGATGACTTTATGTCACCTCAGAAATTAGCCTGACGCTACACACTTCAGTTACAAGGCATAAAAATAGAAATACCTTTGCGCGGTTCTGCTTTCATAAAAGAGCCCCAGGTTGCTCCCTTCATTCAGGCCTACCTAGAGAACCGTTTCACAGAATTCAGTCCCTTAGGCACTCAGGGACCACTGAAGTGAAGGTACAAGGGGATCCATTTAATATTTGAGCAGAGGTTGGCATCAGCTATGTGTTACTGTTTTGCAAACTTGCAAAATGTTAAAGTCATGTAGCTATTGAGATTTCCACAAGCTTTCAGAAGAAAATTTGGGAAAACAGGAAGCACCTTCCTAGATACCCTCACAAAATGATGTATGAAGTGGTGAGAATGAATTCGATACTATAATGGAGACCCCAGGAAGTTGGGGACCCCAGGAATTTGGAAAGACTGCTGAGAAAAGCTTCAGAGAGTGAGCAGAGTCAGCCAAACTGAGAAGCCATATGGGGTAAGACCAGCCCTCCTACTCTATTTTAGAATGGAAATGTTTATCTTGTGTTAATGTGCATCATAAGTATTTATATTTCTTTTTTACATCTTCTGAACTCACAGGTAATAATTGGCTTTCAATTTCACAGATTATTAGACTCATATTTCTGTGTAATGAGCAAAGATTAAAATTTTGGCAACAGTTGAGATATGCATAATATATTTCACATAAATAAGCCTTTGGGGAGTTCAGATTGAAATATGTATATTAGAACTACAATGTGTCATCCAAATCTCATGTGGTTAGAAGTCAGAATTTCAGGTGATTGGATTAATGAGATTACACACTGACCAGGGGATTAAACTGCTGATCTGATGATGAGTTCATAGCTCACTCTGTTATTAGGAGATTGATCCTTGTTGGAAAACTAGGTCACTGCAGGAGTGACTTTGAGGGGTAGTGATTTTTTTGGGGGGTGGTGGCAGTCAGCATCAAACTCAGGACCTTGGGCTTACAAGGCAGGCAGGATTTCACCAAGTGAAATCCCCAGCCCTAGGGGGATATGTTTTAAATCTGGGCTATCCCCAAAATCCTTCTGTGTTAAAAAGGTTACTGAATCATGAGGACATTATAGAAATCAGTACATTAGTCAAATAATGAGTTAATAGACAGCTTGCTGTTAGCAAGTGGGGCCTGTGTAGAGATTGGTCACTAAAGTCATGATGTAGAAGAATATATTTCTGTCCCCAACTCATTCCTTAACCCTCTGTTTTGTGGTGATCATGAAATGACCAGCATTCCTCTGCCAGGCACTTCCACCATGCTGTTTCTGTCAGATCACCATGAATTAAAAATAGCCAAAACAAACTTTTCCTCCTTAAAGTTGTGGTTATTGGCTATTGTATCTCAACAATGAGGAAAGTGACTTAGATTTTTAGTACCAGGAGTACTATTGTGGCTGTGACCACACTTGATAATGTTGATTAGGAGTATTTTGAGTTGGTTAACTGGAGAAGTTCAGAATGATTTGGAGATGCCACTCTAGAATTTTGTAAACCACGTTGATGTGAGTTTCTGCTAAGATCTCAGAAGAACAGAATGCTGATAGAAATGTGGACAGAAAAGGCCAGGCTCAGGAGGTTTCAGTTAGGAATAGGATTTTCTTTTTCATTTGGACTTAAGATTATGTATGTTACACTCTGTCAAAAAATTTGTCTACATTTTGTCCATGTCTAGAGACTGCATGTGACTGAGATTAAAGACAATGGGGTCATAATTCTGACAGAAGAAATTCCAGGGCAGCTCAACTGATTTACAGTGAGAATTAGGAGGAAAAAGTCCATTTGAAGAGCCTTTTGTTTTTCCAGAAATGAAGCACCTGCAAAGTTTAGGCATTGTTGCAAAAACAAAACAAAACAAAAAACCTGCATAATGGGTAAAACTATGTTCAATGTATGCAATTTATAAGCACTTAATATGTAGAAACGTAAACTGAAATAATTCATTAACAGGAACATAATAATCTTTTTGAAAAATGGCAAAACCCCAAGAACCAACCAATTAAAAAGCACATAAAAATTGTCCATCTGTACAAGAAAGCTTGCTCTACATCATTAATCATTGGAAAAATCCAAGTTGGAGACACACTTTCTCCAATGAGACTGCCTATTATAAAGTACGCACACACACACACACACACACACACACGCACACACACACAAATCAAGTGTGAATGTGGAAACAGAAGAAATCTTTTCTTTTTTTTTAATTTTATTGAGTTTATTGGTACATTTTAGGGATACAGTACAGTTACATTCATTGTCTCTGTTGGGATCATGTACCTCTACACAAAATGAGACTGCCTATTATAAAGTACGCACACACACACACACACACACACACACGCACACACACACAAATCAAGTGTGAATGTGGAAACAGAAGAAATCTTTTCTTTTTTTTTAATTTTATTGAGTTTATTGGTACATTTTAGGGATACAGTACAGTTACATTCATTGTCATTGTTGGGATCATGTACCTCTACATGGCAAGTCTTGATTCTCATTTTTTCCCCTTACCTCTGCCCTCCCTTCACCCCCTCCTCCCCTCCCCATCTACAAACACTTTATTTTCATCTTCTCATTCTCTCACATTTTTTTCTTTTCCCTTTTTGTTCTTCCCCTATGCATCACACCTTCCCTACACCTTTAGCTCCTTTCCAGAAGAAATCTTATACATTGTTGGCATAAGTTAGTATAGGCATATAAGAATTTCTAAAAAATTAACATAGAATAATCATATAATTGAGAAATCTCATGAGTTAACATATATCCAGAAGAAATTAATCTATATCCCAAAAAGATATGTGTATTTTTATGTTTCTTACAGTACTATTCAAAATAGTCAAGATGTGAAATTAAATTGTCTATCTATCTTATGTACTTTCTCATTGCTGAGACACAATGTCTTACCCACACACCATAAAAGAGTAAAGATTTATTTAGGCTTGCAGTTTGTAAGGGTTTCAGTCCATAGTTTGGCTGAATCCAACACGGAATAGTATGGCAGAGGAGGGTCATGGCTTCCAAAAAGCAGAGAGATCAGGGAAGGAGAGAGTAAGACAGATTCTTTTAGGTCATGTCACCAGTTACCCACCTCCTCTGATCAAGTTTCATCTCCCAACATCTAGCTGTAAAGTCATCAACACACTAATTCACTGATGAGTAAGTATCAAGTACCCATGGTCCCACCACCTCCCGAAAGCCCCATAGGTGAGCAGATGTTGCTTTAGAAGTACATCTAGATGTAAGGCATAACATTTTGTGCTGACCCCAAAAAGATTCACCCACATTTCTTCATAAAAATGCATTTAGTCCATTTTCATAAGTTGTGAAATTCCTAAGTTTCAGCATTGCTGAAAATCCAAAGTCGAGTTTCCTGTGAGATTTAAAGAAAACTTTTCTGTGAATCTCTTTTGTCCTACAAGAAAGGACAGGAAAACAAAACATATGTGCTATCAATGTAAGCAGTACTTTTTAGGGAGCAGTCAAGGTCATGTATGAAGACTGCATTGGGTGTGACAGTTGAAACAGATTACTATTGTTGTAGTGCTCTATTGGCGTTGTCATTATAGTTCAATGGATTTTTATTTCTGATGCTATGCTTTGGGTTTTGTAAGTGAGTAAACAGCTGATGTGAAAGTATTGATGTCTATTCTAAGCACTCATCAAACATTTGAGGTTTTATTTTATTGATATCTTATTTTCCTGCTAAGTACACATTATACAACATAGTAGGAAGCTCCTGACAAAACATAAAGAGAAGAAAAGTGACAAGAATAACCTGTCACATAGAAAAGGAAGGGTGAGAACATGTGCTGTCAGTATACATGTGTTGTCAGTATAAGTGAGATGTGTGCAAGGAGCATGCAGTTGTCATGTGAAGACTGCCTTTGTGTGTGACAATTCAAGCAAAGATGATTTTTACTGTAGGGTTCTATTAGTTTCACATAGGTTTTTACTTCTGATATTATCTTTTAGGTTTTGTAAACAAGTACACAGCTGATGTGAAAATGTTGATGTTTGTTCTAAACATGCAATACATATTAATAATTTAATACTTTATTTTATTGACATTTTATGTTCCTGTTACATACACACTGTATAATGTAATAAGAACCTCCTAATGAAATAATAAGACAAATGAGATGTCAAGTAAGACCTACAAAAAGGGAAGGAAAGCAAAACACATGTGCTGTCAATATAAGCAATACATGTATATGGAACATACTGTTGTCGTGTGTAAGACTGCCTTAGGTATGATAATTGAAGTAAATTTATTGTTTTCTAGACTGCTAAAAAAGAAAAAGTAAAAAAAAGAACATTAAACACTTATAACATACACAGGCATAGTGCAAATATTTCCACCCCAGAAAGGATAGAGGGATACAAAGAAATGGAACCAAAGCAATAAGGAAATTATTAAATTCCATACTTGCATGTACTGCATCAGCTCAAGCTGTGGAGAGAAGTGAACTCCAAAGGGCTTGGGTAGCCTGTCCCTATGAAACTGCAGGTGGATGAAGCCTCCTGACCTCTTACCATGAGGCTGGCTTTTCTTACTCTTTGCTGCTTTCCTCAGCTGTTCCATGTTTCTTTCCAACATCCTGGAGTCTCCTCTGTCCTTTCACAGCTTCACACAATGACCTCACAGGGGACACGGCCTTGCCTCCCAGGCTTTCTTCTAAAGTTTAGGTGGGGACTGGGGATTTAGCTCAGTGATTCCACTGTCTGCCTCACAAGTGCAAGGTCCCAAGTTCAATCCCCAGCACCAAATAAATAAATAAATAAATAAATAAATAAATAAATAAAATGTATGAGGAAGTTTCCTTGATCTAATAACTCTTGAATTCTGCATGTATGTAGCAGCACTACATGGATGATGCCAGGTTCTACTACCAACTCATGGTTCCAAAATATGTAACAGTTAATATTTACTAGAGAAACAGATTTAATATATGACATATGAAGGATTTACAGAGTAGGTTTACGGTGATTGCCTGCAGAGTCTGAGATGGAAGAATAAAGGATGTCTACGTGAAGGAGAGCCAGAAAATTAAGTCTGAAGTTGACAGCCTGAAGCTCACTGCAGCAAGGGTACGAGTCCACGTCGGAATGCTGAAGGCGAGCACTGCAAGGCTGAAGAGATTGCACTGGCAGCCTGAATGAACTTCCAAGGCAATGCCAAAGACTGGAGCTCCTCCAAGGAAGCAAAAGAGGGCTTCCTTCTTTACCTTTTTATTTCATCCGAGATACAAGCCTATGGGTTAATGCCGCCTGTACCTGGGGTGGATCAGTGTTCCCTCCTCGGTGTAGAGCTTACAAATTGCTCATCCAGACATACCCAGAACTGTGCTCCACCGATCCTTTCTATGTTTCTTAATTCAATCAAGGTGACACCAGAATAAACTGTCTTATCATCAATAGATAAACAGAAAGGAAATGTGGTACAAGGCAGAAGAATGAATGTGGCATACAAATTCTCCTGGGGGATACTACATTAAGGAAAGTAAATCATAAATGAAAGTCCTTGGTCCTCTCACTCATGTGTGGGTCCTTATGGAAGCCGATGTCACAGAAGTGGATTCGAATACTGTTTACCAGAGTTTGGGGAGGAGAGGAGAGAAGGTACAACATGGAGAGATCGGTCAATGGATAGAAAGACACAGTTAGATAGGAGGAATAAAATATAGTATTCTATTTCCCAGTAAAGTAAGTCTGGTTAAAGCTATTTTATTGCATTTTTCAAAATAGCAAAAGACATTATTTTAATTGTTCTCACTACGAAATAATGATAAATATACATTATGTGTACATGCTAAATACCATGATATGAATGATACAAAATGTACACATGTATCGAGACAGCGAATTGTTCCCCAAAGATATATACAATTATTTACTATACTGTATCTAAGTTAAAAATGAACAAAACTAACAGGAACAACATCTTTTATTATGTTTTTAATATATGAAGCATAGAAAGCAATAAGGTACTTCAACAATGTTTAAGTGAGTTCAGTTCGCAACAACAAATTACCATGTGCTGCATGGTATTTATTTATTTATCACAGTTTCAGAATTTGTTGGTGTGAGATCAGGGTGCCAACAGAATCGGGTTCTTGGTGAGACCTCTCTCGGTTTACGAGTATCTGTTTTCTTGCTACATTCTTACATGGCAGAGGAGAGCAAGCTAGCTGCTTGGTTTCTGCTTACACCAATCCCAGATGGTTTCAGCTTCATGGCTTGATCATTGTAAAGGCCCAGTATCCAAAATCATCACAATGGAGATTAGAGTTCTTTTTTTTTTTTCACTGATAAGGGGAGAGAGTGATTCAAAAATTGAGAACATTACAGTGCACAGCAGTCAAAATTGTGTGTGGAGTAAGCAAATGATAAAGGATTCATAGACATGGCAGCATTTTTGTATATGATAAATGATTAAGAAGTATGTGAAATCTGTAATAGATAGAAATCCATTCTTATGTCAATAGCAAAAAAGTTAGATTGTAGAAGTGGGTGTAAGCCTGGGCGTTACTGTGAAGTGGGGGAAGAGGGGTTGTTGTTGGATGAGAATCTGTAGTCTCAGGTGTCACTGGCAGCGGCTCACACGCGACACAGTGCTCCGACATACTGGGTGTTGTTTATAGCATATGCATTTGTGCACGCTTGGTTCACCACATGAGGCAGTTCAGCTGAGTGCAGCTTTTTGTTTTGTTTTGCGTTTTGCTTTGTTTTGTTTTTTGGTATCGGGGATCGAACTCAGGCGTGCTCGCAAGGCAGGGGGTGAAACCATTGAGCTAAATCCCGGTCCACAGCTTTGTTTATTTACCTAGTACTTGTGGGGAATAAAATCACAGATGAATTCAATCTATATATTCTGCTTGAGTTTTTATACTGTGTTGGGACAGAATTCTGTTTTTAAAATATGCATTATAGCAAAACTGTGGCAATATCTTTTTAGCGACTGATATGTAAAGAATTACAAATTTAACCTCAATAGTTTAAAACTTCTTATAAATGCATGCATGCATCTTCTGGCTTATGACCATGCTGCAATTGGAAATTTTAGAGACACTAAGTGTGTGTGTGTGTGTGTGTGTGTGTGTGTGTGTGTGTGTGTGTGTTTGTAGTGAATTGGCAGATGTAGTGTAATTTATAAAGAAAAGACCAAGTTTTGGAGCAGAGGAAGGAAATAATGCAGCATGTTCTAAAGAACAGGTATAAGTTTAGTAAATCTGTAACCTAATCTGAAAAGGCAGAACTAAGCAAGAAATGACGCTAGAAGATTTGAAAGTGATGAGATAAATATTGCTCAGCAGCAGCTACTAAAAGGAATGAACTTTGTTCTAAAATTAAGGAACATCGCTAAGATCTTTAAACAAAGAAACAGTTCTATACATTCATTTGTTTAAAATATTTTTACTAAAGTTTGAAGAATGATTTGGATTAGAGCAAATTTAGACAAGTGAGGCAGAATTCACCATCCAGTAACGAAACACTGGGTCTCTATCCTCAGTACAATGCCATGCTATGCTGCCTTGGACATTACTGTTTTAGATGAAGCAAGTTATCAAACACTTGTGATTAAAATGTGAGTGAAAATTATGTGAATCACTCATGGACCAGGGTTTTAAAAAATAAATATTAAGTAATATTTATTTTGCAAACCAATGATCTAACTGTCACATTTCTATACATGCATATGAACATTTTTAATTGTATCTATCTTCCCAACTTTCAAATCATCTTTTATTTTAGTTCACATATACTAGAGAAAATATGTGGTATATGTCTTTCTGTGTCTATCTTATTTCACTTAGTATGTTCCACGCCTTCAAATGACATTGTTTTATTTTTCTAGCTGAATAATACTCATATATGTAAATACACCATTCTCTTTATCCATTCAGTTTTTGACATGTACCTAGCTTGAGTCCATGAAAAGTATCAGAACAAAAGTATGCAGAAATCTCTTTTCTATGCTAACTTCTCTTGTATAGTGGAATCATACTGTACTTCTACAATTACTTTTTTTTCCAGTACTGGGGTTCAATCTCAGGACCTTGTGCTTTGCAAGGCAGGAGGGGTGCTACTGAGCTAAATCCCCAGGAAACGCCATACTGTTTTCCACTGTGGCTATACTAGTTTATATTCCCATCAACAATATATAAGGGTCCCCTATTTTCCACACCCTTAAAACCATGTCAATTTTAACTTGTTTGGTTTTGTTTTCTGATAATGGCCATGCTTCCTGGTCCAGGCTGAGGTGGAATCTTAATACATATGTATGTGTATATTTGTGTCTAATTGTTCCCCTAAAGGCACATGCAGTCAGTCATAGGTGGGGCTTTTCAGAGGTGGCTGGATATAGAATATGTGTTGCTTGGATTACATATGAGATGCCAGAATTAAAAGTGTGTGATTACTAAATTAGTCCCCTGATTGGCTTGGCATAGTTCTGAGTGTGGATCATGGGAAGGTCCACCTTGGGTGTGAGTGCCACCTGCCCTAAGTCTGTGTAACCTGGATAGAATAGAAGGGACAGAAAGTGAGCTGTGGCCATCACTGTTGCTTGCCACTGATGCTGCTGCTGCTGCTGGTCTTCTGGTGCCTCCTGCCTGCTCTGCAGCACCCCTCTGCCATGCCACCCTACCTTGAAGCCAGCCTATTATGGACTGAGAGAAATCTCCACAAACTGTGAGCCCAAATAAGTCTTTCCTCATTTAACTTTATATGTTGGGTATTTTGTCTCAGCAACCCAAAAAGTAACTAAGACAAAAAGTCTTGGACAAAATTCAAATATCTTTGGAATAAAAAATCTGAAGAAACTATTTGACAAACCCACAGCCAACATCATGCTGTATAAGAAAACTACAAATATTTTCTGTAAAATCGGGAGAGACAAAGAGACAAGAATGCTCATTCTCACCACTGTTTTGCAAGGTAGTATTTAAAATTTTATTGGATAAATCAAATGTAAGAAAGAAATAAAAGGGATACAAATTGGAAAGGAAAAGTCAAGTTATCTCTGTTCATAGATGATATGATTCTATACATAGACAATTTTAGAGATTTCACCAAAAGACAATGAGAACAGGCAGAAATAAAATCAGCAAAACAGCTGTATCCAAAATAAGCATAGAAAAATCAGTAACTTATACATACAGCAACAGTGAACTTGTTGTGAAGAAATCAGGAAAAAAATTCCAACCACACGAGACTCAAAACAATAAAATATCTGTGAATAAACCTCACCAAGGAAGAGAAAACTCTCAACAATAAACATGATAAAGCACTGAGGAAATGCATCAAAGATGGCACTAAAGGATGGAAAGACCCTACATAGTCATGAATTGGAAGAGTTAACATAGCTATATTGACATTACCTAAACTGATGTACAGTTTAGTTTAATCCTGATAGTCTTCACAGACTAAAAATAAACCTAAAATTCATATAGAAGCAAAAGAATCCCTAAGTAACAATGTCAGGCATTATAACACATGATTTTAAAACATACTAAAGATTTTAACATATACTAAACCCATAATAAAAAAAGCAACATAGTATTGGTTGTTAAAACAGACACAGAGAACAATGGAAAAGACAATCTAAAGAAAAACCTGTCTACAGCCACCTGATTTTTGAGGAAAGCACTGTAGAGAAAAACAGCCTTTATCTCCAATGTTATTAGAAAAGCTGAACATCCACATGCAGAAGTATTAAACTGGATGTCGGTCTTAGTTACTTTTCTATCATTGCTGAGACAAAATTCCTGACACCCAAAGTTAAAGGAGGAAAGGTTTATTTAGCTCACACTTTGTAGAGATTTCAGGGGCAACAGTTCATGGTGGCAGAAGACAGCAAAAGCAGCACAAGAGGGGAAGAGGCCCTCAGCAGCATTCTGTTCCCTACATCCCATGCTGACGACTTAGGGCAGGTCGTACTCAACACCCTCAATCCTAGTGCCCTTGAGCTCAGCACTACACCATGAATCAACTCCAGAAAAAGCTCCACCTACGATCTCATGAGGCTTTGGGGAGACATACAGACACAAGCCACAACAGTGTCTGTCTTTCACTCTGTGGAAAAAGAAACTCAAAATGGATCAAAGATCTTGATGCAAGGCCTGAAATTTTGCAACTTCCAAAGGAAAACACGTGAGAAAACTTCAACCTATGGGCACAGGCAACAATTTCCCTAATAGAACTCCAATAGCCCAGGTAACAAAAAAAGTCAAGGCTTTTAAGAAACCTCTAAGTTGTTTCTTTCTCCTTTGCTGGTTGGACGTAGATACTACTGTAGAAATGCAAGAAGGAAGGAGACTGGGCCCCCGTTTAGTACATGAGGAATGATTGCTTTCAAACCCAGAGAGCTCCACTCGCACTATTAAGTGAAGAACATAGTGGTTCTATTGTGAGTTACCCTTTGTATTTTGGGATAAAAAGGGAAGGTTTCTATTTTTCTTTGTAGATAGCTTGAACTTAATCAATACAGGATGAAAGATTTGTTATGTTGTTTCCATTACCAGGTTTATTATTTCTCTTAAAGTGTCTGCCACTAATTTTCACTTACTTTCAATAAAACTTCACATTATAATGAAAATGCATTTCTTCAGAGAAAGAACTCTTGATATCCAATTTTTAAAAAATCTACAATTGTGTGCTCTCATATGTTTCGGCATATTCCCTAAAATAGTGCTATTTATAATTACTTACATTTTGTTGCACTTTACTCTGCTTTTTTACCTCTCTGAAATTAAAGACATACACTTGACCCTTAATATCTGAAGGGACTGGTTCGAGGGTTCTTCATGGATACCAAAGTTCAACGTTGCCCAAATTCCTTACCTAAAATTCATAGTATTTATGTGTAAACTATGCGCAGCCTTTCTGCATTTTGAATTATCTCTATATTATTTAAAATGCCTAGTGATATGTATATGCTATATAAATAGTTTCTATCCTATACTATTCATAGAATTTTGCCAAGAAAAATGTCTTCATGTTCACTACAGATCAAATTTTTGTCAGAATATTTTTATCTATATTTGGCTAAATCCATGGATTTGTACCCACAAGTAGGCAATCTCAGGTAACTGTTGGTCAGAATAGCCTTCAAAGAATTAAGCACGGTGCCTGATAAGTTATTGGTTGTTGGTTATTGCAAATATCAAAGGTCACCTGCCTCATTCAGAGGTACCATATGTCCGTGCTTGCAGAGCCCCAGTTTAGTTGGGTGTGCCCCACACTGACAAATAGGAAACACGTCTTTCAGTTTAACTCCTGTCTGACATACACCAGTCACTATAACCCAATTCCGCCTTCAAGTTGTCCACATGGGTTTGCTATGCGACATATTCTAACCATCGCGAGCTGGAAGCCCACTTGGGGCTCTCTAGGAATAGTGTCCTTCGCTTTTAGTACGTGATACATGAGAAGAAACACATTTTTCTAAATCACTGCTACATTCATGAGGGCAGCTAAATGATGAGGCTAGAAATGTGGAAAGAATCCACCACGTACCGTCATTTTTGTCAAGCCACCAAATTAGTCCAATCTGAAGCAATATTACCCTACAGATTATCTGACATCAAAATTAAGATCTTTAAGAGGTTTTTGTTATTTGTAACTAAAAATCCCCTCCTAATTAACAACACAAGTAATGCCTGGGCACGCTTCCAAGCTCTAGCAACGCTTCTCTCACGAAACTGCTCACCTTTCTTATCCTTACACTGCTAACTCAAAGTTTTCAAGACCGAGTCTGGGTGCTCATCTCCAGGGTATGTTTTCTCTCCCATTTTTAGGCCAGCAGTCCTTCCTTTACACCACCACAAACCTTGACGTCCAACATAGCCTAGTTTATGATAGCGCCATTATATCTTTACTTATTCACAGTAAACCACCAGTCTCCTTCAAGAAACAGGTTGGGAATGACTAAGGCAGAAAACTGCATTTATTAAATGCTGAACATTTAAATGCTCTCCAGAAGAAAGGAGATGCATAAACTGAATTGACCACAGAATGCTTGGAAAAATATGAGACCTGAGCTGAGCCATGAATCAGGTAGATAATATTGTGTGGAAAAGCAAAAAAAAAAAAAAAAACTTACTCTACCAGGTCAAAAAGTATGAAAAAACAAACCTTTCTTCTCAGGAAACTGGCACTTGGGAAATTAGAGCATATGCTTGCTAAGGAAAACATGCAATAAGATTGGGGCAGCACCTGAATATCCACCCAGGGGGATCGTAATTTACTTTGCAGGTGCCATACTATTAAACTCTTATTACAATACTACCTACTAATACTCGATGATGTTGGTCAATGACAGGTAAAATATCAGGTGCAAATGAGCCACACAAGAAATATAAGGATTTAAAGTTAAATGATGCTTTGGTGACTATTAAGGTTCAGACATAAGCAGAATATTGTGCAAATAAAATGGAAAAACTCTATTACCATTACATAGAAATTACAATAGCCTTCACTTAGAGCACTGGGAATACCAAATTCCATGAAGATATGGATCAAAAGCAACTTTCATTTACTGCAAAATGGCACAGCCACTTAGGAAGACAACTTGGAAGTTTCTCACAAAAACAAAAAATGTTCTTCTCACCCTAGGTAAGCATCACATTAGTTGGTATTTATCCAGAGAAGTTGAAAACAGATGCCTATTTCAAAAATTTTCAGAAGATTTTAGTTCATAATTTCCAAAGTTTGGAAGCATTGGAGCTGTTTTTCTGTAAATAATGGATAAATGAAAACTGATACAACCAAAACATGGAATATTATCAAGAACTAAAGGAAAATAAGCTATCCAGACATAAAATGATGTGGAGAAATTTAAAATGAAAATTACTTGTCAATGAAGACAATATAAGCTGCTACAAGCTAGATGATTCCAATATTATGACATTCTAGACAGGGAAAAACCTATGGAGGTTAAAAGATAAGAAGTTTCCAGAGTTAGAAGAAATGGAGAGAAAAAAAGGTGGAACAGAGAGGAATTTTATATCAGGGAAACTATTCTGTATCATATTATAATGGTGAATGATTTTCATTATGTGTTTCTCAAAATCTGCAGAATTTACAACATTTAGAGTGAATTTTAATGTAAAATATGTACCCTGACTGATAGTGATGTGTAAATCTTTCATCAGTTATAAAAAATGCACTACCCTGCTGAAAAACAGAAGTTTGCAACAAAAATACTATGCATGTATAAGAACAGAAAGTGTATGGAAAATCATGGTATGCTAGCTTCAATTTTGCTATGAACATAAAAGTGCTATTCAAAAAGTCATCTATTTGTCTGTCTTTCTATGTATCTATCTGTCTTATCTCTCAGAACATAGAGAATTACTAGATGCTAACAGGTAATAACAACAATAATAGAGAAACATAAATAAAATATTCCTTGAATTTTCTGGAATTGCACATATAAGTGAAAACTTGGTAAATAGCATTGCACTTTTTCTAATCAATCTAAATGAATTTTTTACCTCCTTTCTCTTCCAACTTTTGTCCTGGCTAAATGATGCTAGGGTTAAATCCACTTGTTTGAATTCGAATTATAAGCATTCTTTCCATATACAAGGCTTGTTCATGCTTCATATTAAAAGCAGTACTGGGTCAGGGATTTAGCTCAGTGGTTCTGCTGCCTGTTTCACAAGTGGAAGGTCCTGAGTTCTAGCCCGATGCAAAACAAAGCTGTATCAAGTCATATTATTTATCACATGGATGCTGTGCTTTTACTGTATGGATGTTAAAAACATTGGCAAATTGACAAAATCACATTCTAAGTTACCTACTTCTTTGCAACATTTGTTTGTCTTTATTAGTCACTTTATTGTTTACTCCCCAACACTTCCAGGAGGAAGCTGAGAAAATTCCAATCATTGAGTAGATAAAATTCCAGTCATTCTCACTATTTACTTGTGGACAAAGTGTATCTAAAAGTATTTCAAGCTCATTTGTTATATTGTTTTATTAATACGATTTGGCATATTTTTATTCATTCATTATTTCAATTGATCAGGGACAGAGATGACAGACAATTAGAGGATAATCTCTACAAAACTATGTTATATTTGATGTGTTCTGTGTTACACATAGTACAAGGCAATTATCTTTACAGCACTGGGTCAATTAATGGAATATGAAACCCCTGAATGATAATAAGAGCACATAATTCAACAATTTGACATTAAATTTTAGAATCGATTCTCAATATTATACCACATACAAAAAATTTTCTCTCCCCTTGTCTTAGTATTTAGGAATTTGAAAGCTTGAGATCACAAACTATGCAGAATGCAGCACACATTTCATTTTAACCATGAACATCTTCCATTTTGACTCAAGAATTGATTCTAATCACAACTGGTCTGAGTGTTTACATTTGATAGTAAAAATAAAAACATCTAATCTCATAACAGGTGTGTGCAAATCAAATGTACTTTTTAGAGATACATTTTTAGATTCAGATAATTTCAGCAGGTTTTCTAATGTGAAGAATGGAGAGTTATAATATAGTTATTCAAATAAAGAAATAGTCCACCCACTTACACCTGAGGTAAAGGTCAGTTCTACAGTTTTGATTTTAAATAGTTGAATAAACAACCCAATTTGGTGATTTATCCTCATTTATTTTCTCCTTTGGTAGAGACTAGAACAAAAATTAAAAATATCTTTCTATTGAATTCATAGTGTGGCATATAAATTAGAGATTCTTCATTGTTAACTTTTCTTGTTTTATCTAAATTTCATGAAGAAAATGTCAGCAAGAACCCATTTTATGTCACCTGAATGTTCATGTAGAAATAAATTAGTAATCTTAAACTTCATTTCTTTACAGAATCCATGTAGCCAAGTAACACTGAGTATAATTTGTTAATGTAAGATTAGACAGATGATGACAAATCTGCAAAGGAATGGAGCATCCTGAAAACCATCAGTCCAAGCAGATAAGGTAAGGGTAAATCAAAGAAACAAAAATAAAGGCAAAAAAACAGAACATAAAGGAAACTTCAGCTCACAATCTATAAGTACATGAGTTTTTAATAATCTTGCCAGTGGTTAATAATCTGAATATATAGTTCTAGGATAATGTATCAATTGATTACATGTATATAATAAAATTATTTTGCAGTAGCTGTATTTCTTTCTTTCTTTCTTTTTAGTTTATTGGTACAATCAAGGGATACAATACAGTTACATTCATTGCTGGGATCCTGTACCTTCACATGACAGGTCTTGGTTCTCATTTTTCCCTTGTCCCTGCCTTCCCTTCACCCATTTCTTATTAATGGTATGTGGTATCAAAATGTTGAGTGAAGAACTTTCATTACATATAGCTATAAAACAACATTATATTTTAAATGTGTAGAGAGTTCTCTTTTTGTAAATAGATTGAAACATACAGTCCCGTGATATTTTAGGTGACCTATTTTATATAATAAGAAAAGATATAAAAAGATATAATAAGAAAAAGAAGAAAAGAGGGATGGAGATGGAAGCAAAGAAGGAGATGAAGAAGAAATATCATCATCAACAATAATCCAACAAATCCCCAAACTTAAAATCAAGTAATTAGTTACCTGCTACCAACTGGTCAGACCCCTGACCATTTGATTTATAGCTAAGTATTTCCTCCAACAACTAGACTTTTAGCCAGTGGGGCAATGTTTCTTTCTCTCTCTGTTTCTTCATCTTATTTTTTGTATTTCTGATCACTCTTGGAGTAGAAGTAAAATGAATAATGAAAAAGAGTAAAGAGAAAAGAGGAGGGACAGCAAGATTCTTACTTAATTACTAATAGCTGATTCTTAACTTTTGTAGACTGACTATATTTAAAATTTTTGTTTTTTTCTAAAAACTTTAATGGTGAGAGAATAGCTGATTTTTTTAAAACTTTTTTAGATTGCTCATAGTAAATTCTTCTATAGAGAGGAAGTCAATATTTTCTTTGTAGCAAAACATATCAACAATTAGTGTTTTAAAATAGCAGCTCTTGATCACATTTTCATCCAACAGATCAGCTATGAACTTCTATTGTCTTGATTAGTTATTTTATTTTATCTTAACTAGACTCACTTAGTAGTCAGGTGGTAGCTCATTTGGGGTAGGATGGTCTCAGAAGGCATTCACAGATGCATGGACTGTGTTTTACTATTGTCTGAAACAGCAAGCGTGGGTGGCTTTTGTGTCTCATCTTTCAATGGTGTGAAACCATTATGTAGCAGGTTACAAAGAGCAGTAAGAGAAGGCAAGTTGCAGTGAAAAAAGTACTTCTTAAATGGCTGCCATGCCAGGTTTGTTTTCTAAAAATAAATCACGTGACCAAGCATATAGTCATCATAGAAAGAGACTAACCAAAGGTGTGGATGCAGGGATCTGTGACAAACCACAAGCTGTCCACCCAGCAATTTAGTACAGCTCTTCCAAAACCACATCCCTGATGATCTGTCATGTTTTTTCCCTAAATGTATACAGCAACCTCTCCTCTCTCTTGCCATTCGCTTACTTAGCAGTTGAAAATAATTCCCTGATATCCTTGGGATTTTTTGCAGTGGTATTCAGCAAAGGGAACCCTCTTGGACGTTGTTCATGGTAATAGGGCCACCTCTTTCACTTACCTGGTACAACAGATTTCATCCTTTGTTTGTGCAATCTATAGGAAATACATGTTG
The DNA here is from genome assembly GCF_012274545.1 of Fukomys damarensis. Taxonomy (NCBI): domain Eukaryota; kingdom Metazoa; phylum Chordata; class Mammalia; order Rodentia; family Bathyergidae; genus Fukomys; species Fukomys damarensis. The sequence goes on from NW_022900945.1 coordinate 37,835,442, forward strand.
AACTTAATTCAGTTACCTGTTTTTTATTTCAACATTTGGGAAAAATATTCTACCTCTTTGCTGTTATATTTACCAGCATAAGTAAGTGTGTACTGTGTCAACCTCAAGACATGAATCAGACAATCCAACGTCCTCCTGAAGCCTATCTCAGTAAGTTTGAGATATGGCATAGTTACCAATCTCCCTTTGCACATGGAAATGATTTGACCCACAATTTACCAAGGCTTCTTTCCAAAATATACCTTTCAAATATTCCTTTATCACCAACGATGCAATTCCTTAAAAGCCTAGATCTAGGTGTGGATTAAACATTTTACAAAATATTTTCATAAAAAGTATTCAACTCAGCATGACTCTTTAGTTGAGAGTTTTATGTAAATGTCACATTTATGGTCTCTTAGTCTCTAGTCAAAGTGGCAAAATTAATGTTTTTATTTTTGCAAAACAGTAAGTGTTGTGAAACAACTATGCATTTTTACTTCCAAATATAAATGATAAAATAAATTACAATAGAAATATATTTAATTTTGTATTATTGATCTCAATTCATCCTTATAGACTTATAGATCATCCTAAAGACCTCTCTTTAATTACTGAATTACCCTTTTCACCTGAATCTATATCAATTAAAAATCTGATGACTGTGCTCATTATGCTTTGATCTAAATAAATTACAGAATTGATGAATAATACAGAACCAATAGGAAGATACTAAGAGTCTTGCCATAAATGAAATTCTCACTTGAAATGGAACCACTCATCTTTTTTTTTTTTTTTTTTTA
>NW_022900945.1:37836262-37854684 GCF_012274545.1 Fukomys damarensis
GAAATTAAATTTTCTTGAAATTTAACCTCCTTTTTTTTTTTTTTTTTTTTTTTTTGCACCGGGGATCAAACTCAGGTCCTTGTGCTTGCAAGGCAGGCTCCGGAATCACTGAGCTAAATCCCTAGCCCCCATTCATCATTTATTAGACATTCTGTATAATCAAGGTTACAGATACTAAAGATAAATCTATAAAACTCCAAAAGAATAGCTTGGATATAGCAGATAACGGAAGTTTTTACACAGAGTAAGCCTGCAACAAATAGTTTTTCTTACTTTTGTGATAAGAAAAAGGTTGGATAATGCTTCCAAGATTCCTTAAGTTCTATTGTTAGATTCTCTAGCGTGCTTTTGCACATTTTCCTCCTTGTATCCATCTACCTTCTATGCTCCCATCACTACAGACACCTAACCAGCATGTAACAACCTAGATTCATATAGTCCTTCTATATTCTTAAAATAATCACTTTACTTTTCCAGGCCATAGTAAACTGAATTTAGAGCAAGGATTTGAGAGGAAAGAGACTGTTTTAGTTCATCAGATTGTGCTAGGTTTCTGCTACTCTTTAAGCAACACTTCTGCTTAAATTCTGCAAATCTCACCCCAAATCCCACACTAATGCCACCTTCTGAAAGTTACTTTTCTCTCCGATGTGTTCTACTGTTGAGATGCTGCACACGGATGATCCAGCCTACATCACCTTATCCATCTAGGAGAGTCTTGGGGTTTTTTTTCTTCCCTTCCCTGTAGAAAACCCTTCAAAGGGTCCTTAGCACATAAGTAATTTCACACAAGTGATTTAACAAAATATCTCTTATGATTCTTCTGTATTTGTCCCTCACTAGCCACTCAGAACAAAATGAAATAAAAACCCAGAAAATTAACTACATCTTCCAAGAGCAAAGAGTGATCGCACCTCAAACACAATGGAATACCTTTGCACTAAAATATTTTGATCAAGAAACGTTCTATTTTTCTCTAATTTCTTCTACTCTCACCATTTATTTTGTCCTTATAATTGTTCCCTTTAGAGTTGTCTAGAAACCGATACCCTGCCAAATGAATCGATGGTCTATTTTGTCTGTTTTTAATGTATTCCCTAAATTGGTACTTTAACACTCATACAACTTTTTTTAAAAGACTTAATAATATTCCTCACAACTCCAATGACAGTAAGACTGTCTTATTTATCTGTGTTGTGTGTAGCCTAATTAGTGAAGGAGATATAGTAAACTCTTTATGAATATTGGTTGAACTAATGAATAAATTGATGAATCGGTTCCCTCTCTGACTAAGTGTCTATGCACTACCGCATGATAAATCAGTTTTCTATCAAAATGGCTGGCCTATTAATCATTCTAAAGAGCCATTCTGCGCATGACATTTCTGTTCTAAAAAGATGAATTTTACTCCTCATTTCATGCTATAGTTCAAATATTCTGGCTTATCTCAAATCATTTGTGTTGTTTACTGAATTCCTAAAATATGAAAGTGTTGTGGAACCCAAACACATCCTCATCTTCTTCCCATTAGGAGAATGTTAAGAAAAGGAGAATATACAGTCTCAAAGTAGTATGTCATGGTAGGAAAAGCAATGCCAAAAAGAAGAACATAAAAGTGAATTTCAAAATACTTAGGGAGTTAATATAACTAAATGTTGATTATGGCAGAATTCAGGAAGTTATATCAGTGTTTGTTTTACTTTGTTTTTCTCCAAAGGTTCCCATAGAAGAGAATTTGGTTTGAGCTAAAATTTAGAGCTAGGCTACACAACAAGAATGTCAAGCAGTCCTGTTTCACAGTCCTTCATATCCTATTCAAATAGTGTCCTCATTCTAAATATCAGAGCTGCATACACATGTCAATGTCTCTCTTCCTAGAACCTGAGGCGCTATAATATTAATATTCTCCAAATTTTGTTTCCTACTCCTTATACCTAATGCCAGTGGATAAATATGTATTAGTAATGAAGTACCTTAGTGTCATTACAAACAATACTGAAGATTTCTAAATTCTGAAGTCAAATAGTAAAGGTAGGCCTTTAACAATTTGTAATCTGTTGAAGAGAGGTAGGTAGAAGAAATATATGGATAGAATCTAGTAGCCTCGAGTCTCTTTGGGACCACCACTCCCTCACTTAGTTACATAGGAAGTAACTAAGTAAACGCTCATGTTAAATTTTGTTTGCATTCCCCCAAAATTGGTATGTTGAACTTTAATTCCCAATATGTTGACATTAGAGAGTGAAACTTTTTGTAAGTGACTAGGTCACAAGAGAGATAAACCTTAATATATCAGATAATTGCCCTTATAAATGACTCTCAAAGTAATTTTTCCTTTCTATCACAGAAGGACACTGAAAGTATCATCCTTGGGTATAGACACTCACCAGACACGAGATCTACCAACACCTTGATAATGTATTTCTTAACCTCCAGATCTCTGAGTGATAAATTTCTTTCCTTGTAAACTTCAATCTGTGATATTTTCTTATCATTATCTCAGTGGATCAAGATAAGCAGCCTGCAAATTCAGAAAAAAGAGTTAGCTCCCTAGGACTTCAAGAGCAGTTAATTTCTGAGATTATCTCTTTTGTGTGAACATCTCTTTTTCCAACAGAGAAGTGCTTATTAGACGACAATGTTACTATTAGGTGCTTTGTTACAAGGATATAAGAAGCAAGGTTTCAGCACACAAAGAATTTCTAGACTACTGAAAATATGGACAAATATATTAACCTGAATAAACTGAGATAAATATAATGAAGACTAAAGGACAAGTGAAAACCTTTAGTAAGTATTAGTATGAGGAGTACAGAGGGGTGATAGTGGTCCCAAGACATTTCTTGGGGAAAATGGGGCTTAGGATTTTCATGAGACTTCAAGGCTGGGTAAGGGACAGTCAAGTGGACTCAACATGTCCCTTTTCATTTCCACCCTAGACAAGGCGTAGAAATTAGCATTCCTGGTTCCAGAGGCAAATCATAGGAGCCAAAGTCCTTTTACCTCAAAGTTGACTGTACCACCTGAAAACATTACAGTTTTTACACATTTCTTCCTAAAAATTGATCATAAAGCAATTCTCTAACTACCTCATTTGATTATAGTCCGTAAGATACTATTCCAAAATGTGTTATTTAAGGAAAGTTTGCTATGGAGAGAGGTCAAGAAAAGAACAAATAAGCTTTTGGGGGTTTTCTCCCTCCATCTATTGCTATCAGATCATACTCTTCTTGTTCAATCATTTCTTCCAACTCTGTCCTTGCTTAATTGAACCTAAAAGTATGGTCAGGTAATACATCCTGAGTCTTTCAGTCTTCAATCTGAAGGCCCCTGTGTCACATGACATTATTATCACAGAGAATTTTTGTACTCTTCTTACCCTGCTTTTGTTTTAAGGGTCATGAACATTTGTAAGGGTAGAAAAAGTATCACTTTTCTTCTTACTCAGACTTTCATTCAGCATCATTTCATGGAAAGGGGATGTTATGGACAAAATACTCCCTTTGCTTCTTGTGAACACTGTCATAGTGAGTAAAACCTGACACTCACCATGCACTGTTGTCCTATCTGACCACCTTGACAGCTTAGCCATGTGGAGCCCACTACGCTAGAGTAAAGAAGCTGAGCACAAGAATATACCACCTGGTCTAACTTAGTTCAAAAACAGGAAAAATAAATCCATGAGAAGCCAGTTCAGAAAGTTGTTCACTGGTTGTCTGGAAGGGGGAAATTAGGCTGAATTTTCTGGGAAAGAGAATTAAGAAACTCACTAGAGAGTTAGAAACTTTTCATATGTTGGTGGCATTTGAATTCATCAGTAAATGGTGTTTGTACTGAATTGTGCATATAAAATTTGTATAAGCTATTGCACCTAGGTTTTACTTCAAAATTATAAATCAAATACTATAAATTATCTTAGAAATTATTATTAATCAATGTTAATTCATAACCAGTATTTAAAAATTTGCAAAAGTAAATCTGAAAATCAAATTCAGTCACAGTAAGTGAATTAAATATAAATGTGTATGTGCTCCAAATCGTCTATAAATTAGAAACAAGAAGACTTCTCTCCCGGCTTTCATTTCAATTAAATTATTTTGCTTATGCAAAGTTTATTATTTCCAAATTATTCATTTAAGGCCTGATTAAAAAGTGATGCATATACTCCCCATTCTTTACTTCAGTAATGCATTTCTCAAAGAAAGAAAAAAATGCTTATCATGAACCTAAATTAATTAAATTTGATAAACTTGCTGTTCATTAAATTTCCTCCAATAGTACAGCTGCATTTCATTCAACTGTGATACTTGGAGGTGAAACATCTAAGAAATAGAGGGAAGGAAGGAAAATAAAACCTCAATAAATTAAAACTGCTCAAATGCAATATATCTGTGGCTGTTGTGGTCAAATCCATGGATATAAAGCTGAGAAAAGAGAAAGTATCAACAATGACTATTCTGTAGAAACCACATTCCACCTTTATCACATCTGTTTCCAATATTCTATAAATATTTCATTTGCTGGGATTCTAAAGATCATATATTTATTGAGACATTGGGAACAGCTTATCAGATCCTCCAATGTTACTTCTGATTCTGACACTAATCAAATAATGAAAATTGCAAAAGGAAATAGGATAAAAAAAAATTTCGCTTTCCAGGAATTGTTACAAGAAATTTAAAATCCATTTTCTGTTGCAAATCTGCAGGTCAATCTGTGTGGAAAATGTTATACTGTTCTAATATATGCCAGGATTTAGTAGTTCTCAGGATGAAGTTAATATGTAGCAAAACCTAATGGCCAATTTAGACTCGAAACAGGTAAGTATGAAGGTAGAGGTCTCGGTCTAAATATAAGCATAGGAATAGGAATAACAAAAAGCATAGTAATAGACATAAGTATGAAAATGTGTAGACATGAAAATAGAAGGGAATGTGGGTATAGGATTAGATGTCAAGACTAAATTATATGTATCATTACCTACAAAAGGAATAAGACCTGTAGAATAACAAGGGTGATAAAGAATAAAATGATGATTTTCCAAATAATGTTGTTGTAGTTTACTAACTTTACCTGAGATAAACATTAAATTTACCACCAATCTTCCTACGTTCCCAGTGTTAAGATAATATTTTCAAAACACAAATGTTTTAATTGAAGAGAAGTTTTTACTCTTCTTTTTTCTTTTCTTGTACTATTTTTGAGTTCTGTTATGTAGCTCTTGAAATTAAGAACAGAATTACATAACAGACAATCTCTTAAACAGCAGTTTTCTAGCATCGGTTCTTATACACTTGGCCCAATTAGTGAATCACTCCATGGTTAAGCCAAGAGCCAGGTGTCCACCTGCCAGTGAGCTAGCTGTGTTCTTACATAGAGCCTTATAAATCTAACACAGGAGGCATAGAGCCCATTGGCACACTCTCTGAATCACCCAACTAAAGTTTCAAGGATAAAATAATTTCTACACACAAATTTTTTAAATGTGTAGTTCTATATCTTATGAATCTATGTATAGCAAAAGTATAAATATTTCTTTAATTCAGAAAGGCAAAGGAAATAATGTTGCAGCATTTTTTTGTAGCTAAATTAATCTTGTTTTTAAAGGGATGTACCTTTTTTTTTTCCTGGATTGTTCATTGTCTAGATATCTTTCCTAGTTCATCTCCAGCCCGTCTAACTCCCTGTGATAGGAGAAATCTCACTGAAGGCAGCAGGGTGATCTTCACTTTAGTTAGTCAACCTACCTTACAGACAGAGGCCACAGAATCACTTGCACCTCCTTTCCCTAACTTTTCCTATCCCATAATACACTGACAGATCCAATCAGAGATACCAAGCACTCTCATCATCTAGTATCAGAAATTGTTTCAAGTTCTCTAGGAAATAGAAAACTGTATCATCACTATTACTCAAAGTTAAACCAACGAACCACTCAGCCTTTCTTTGCCTCCTCTGATATTAATATTTTTTACAGTGCTGGGTAATTTCATTTACAGGTTATCACAGGGCATATCTAAGAATCTCTGTTTATTTACCTTCACAGAGATCTTTGTGCTATGTGGGACACAAAACTCTCCACTTTCATCTCTAAGGTTCTATCTAGCATTCCCACCCTGTTCGATTATTTGCTTTGGAAAAGAAACTATAATACCCATGTTAGAGTACACTGGAACATCTTTTCTTGCTTGGCCAGTAGCTCTTCTCTTTACCCTTGGTGTTAGACAAGGAATTGCCTTTTGTGATCATCTCCAAGGATCCCTGATCCATTTCACTTGCTTGTGGCTATGCTCTTTACATGACTTTCAAACACAGTTAACAATCAAGAGACCTAAAGGTATAATTATTCATTTAATAGTTTCAAAGTATTATCCTCATTGCAGTTACGTCATTTTCCAAGTTACTCTACATGTATAATGCTACCTCTGACCTCACAGTTTGCACATATTTGGCACCTTCTAATGTTGGGGATTTAGGAAGAAAACATGTAAGTGCAGTTTCCAGGAAAATGAACCATACTCATTGAGACTAATGCTTTAAATTAATGAGCTCTTTAAGATGCAAGTATTTCTAAAATAAACTATAATATTCTCGCCAAATAACAGATTGATTTTAAAACAGTCAGATGAAAATGATATGATTTGGCAATATCTTCAGAAACTTTTAAAAGGATGTGTAAAATTTGTGCCCCTACAGTTAGTAGTTTTATACTACTCCATGTTAGTTGACTTATTTCTCCTCTTTTCTTTCACTCCTTTGTATTTATCCTATATTTGCTTGTCTGTTACATAATACTTTATATTAAATAGCAAAGAATAAAAGCAGGATTGAGGACCATGGCTATTTGATTCAAAATCTCATAGATTTCAAACTTTACTGCATTTCAACTGAAAAATACCTAAAAACCAAAACATACTCCAAAAATTTTTATTCTAGAATCAAGATGAGGAAGTATTAGCTGGAAAAATGTGTTCTAATAATGGGTGAAAGTATCCTGATTGAGTCATATTGCAAATAGAAGAGACTTCCAAATAATTATCCTTCAGATTGTTAATACGATAAGCATATTATTTATGAAATCAAATGAAAAATCATTAGACATGAATAATTCTTGGGGACTATATCCCATCAACTGGTAAAATAGAAGCCTTTCTAGAGAGTCATGAAATCAGGTTGCAACTCCTGCCCTTGAAAGAATCTTACACATAGAAGTGGATTTTTCCATTTCCATAACAGAGAGAATAGTTAATAGGAAAGGGTCCAAAATGTCAGATAAGCACGAGAACTGTATATTGGGATTCTCTCTCTCTCTCTCTCTCTCTCTCTCTCTCTCTGAACAATTGAAATGTACATTTTCCATTTTCTTATAGGGAAAGTGTTAAGATGACTTTTCGGGAATACCAGTTAATGTCCTTTCTCTGTCCGTGTTCCTTTTGTGTAGTATCTGTTAGGAATATTGTGACCATTAAACTAAATTGTCAACCTGATTGGACTGATCCCCGGGAAGGAGATTGGGTCCTTGTGGCTCTGTACTCATCAGTGGATCAGTGACATTTATAACTGACTATGGTGTGAGGAGGTGGGCCCAGTTGAAGGTGGACCCCAGAGGTGTGGCTTTGAAGGGAACACAGCATCTCCCACTGCACCCTCCCCCTGTGCTCTGCTTCCCCACGAATACGAAGTGAGCAGTTTTGCTCCAACAACACTTCCATGTGAAGTTCCTGATTTGCAGATGGCCAACTAAATCCTCTAAGATTGGAGATAGACAAACAAATAAAGAATATTTCCTTCTTTATGTTATATATGTTGGGAATTTTCTACTAGTGACAAAAAAAGATTGACAACTACAAGTATGTGCCATGATTTTTAGCATATAGAATTTTCATTATTTGCTTAACTGTTTTTATCTTCTTTATCTGTCAGCCGTATAAGATGTCAATGTTTCATTCATAATTGTTCAAGGAGTTTTTGTTGAAGTACCCAGTAACAAGCCATTTATACACTGAATAATTTAAATTCAATTTAAAACTTCATAGTATCTACCATTGCATTGTGTATAAAGAAAAATTTCTGTATCTAGTATAATAAGTACTCTCTCTGTCAACTGTGATGCATATATTACCCATTTTCTCCAAAGGAGTTAAGGTGGACTAATAATAAAACTCAACATGTTTATGTAGGTAAATACAATTCTTATTATATGCACTTGGGTTCACTTTCTAATATTAATTTCACCTCATTCAGAATGATTTCTCTCTTAATTTCTAAGTAGAAAAGACAAGGGATAAATGTATGTATTTTCCTGAATTTATTATAATATTCTATTGCCTATAGTATTTAGCAAGCAGAATATTTAACTAATATTTAATTTAATATTTTAAGTGTAATATATATCTTCAGTTCTAAAAGAAATAGTCAAATTAACATCCTATACAGATAAAACAATAGACAGTCTTGTCCCTTGACTCTTAAGTTCAAATAACACAACATTTTAAATTTTCTTCTGATTATAGACATATTTATTAGACTATGACTCAAGCCCCTTACTTGGGTATCAATCTCTAGAATCTTAAAGATCTGGGCATCATAGATATGGTGAATGAGGCAAATTCTTTAAGGACATTTTCCCACATATATATTCCCCACGTATATTTTGATGCACATTCTGGATACAGGCTAGAAAACAGAAGACTACAGGCATTGTAAATGTTATGGGTTGAATGTTTGTGTCCCCCACAAATTCATATATTGGAGCCCTGATCCCCAAAGATATGGTATTTGGAAATGTGGTCATTGGGAATGTGAGGCTGCTGTGGTAGTGCCCTTGTGACATGAGAACGTGCTCATGTGTACATGAAGAGGTCAGGTGCACACACAGCAAGAAAACAGCAGCCCAGGGCCAGGAGAAGAGGTCTTAGTTGGCAATCATGGACTTCCTAGTCTCTACAAAGGTCTAATATAAATTTCTACAGTTTAAGCATTCTGTGGCATTTTGTTCCCTTCATCCACGAAGACTAAGACATTTAACCTAGAACAATTCAAGATGGATTAATAAACTGTAATTTCCACAAGATTTGAAAGTATTGCTACAATATAGTTTTGTTCTTGCCCCTCTATACTATTATTGTTATAAAATACATCTTATGCACCAGAAGTCCACCAAGATATTTTAATAATTATTTCTCAATGCCGTTTCCTTTTTAATTGATGAAGAGAAGACTTGCAAATGAAAATGCACTTGCTGTCCTTTATTTTAGCCTGTGTAGCTACATTTCCTTACACTCTTTATATTAGTGTGAGAGCTTGTGTAAATTTTTGATACTTGTATTGGTTATTCCTAACAAGCTGAAAATTCTTTCTAATATTTTCTATAGGAAAAGTTGTTAGGGACAATTTCTCTGATTGTTTATCTGAGAATGGCTTATTTTTTACACCTTTTTGAAGAGCATTCCTTATCTACCCTTCTTTCTCGTTCAGTACTTTTATGTGTTATTATACTACCTTCTGCACATTGGTTAAGAGAAGCCAGTTGTTAACCTTGTGGAGGGTCATCTGAGTGTGACTGCTCACATCTTTTCTATTTTCTAGTTACTCTCTTTGTAATCTCACTTTCCAAAGTCTTACTGTGATATATTTAGTTACAGATCTTTGAGTTTACCCTATTTGAAATTTACTGCACTTCTTGGATATGAATATTAATGTTCTGTTCACAAATTTAGAAAGTTTTTAATGATTATTTATTAAATATCCCTCTGGCTTCTTTGTTATGCTTCACAGTTCTCCTTATGATGTCAAAAGCAAGAAGGTGCCCCCATCTTTCAGATTTCTTTAGCTCTCTACATTTTATTTTCTTTTAATAATCTTGATTAATGCCTTTTTTGGCTCATGTCTAATTTTTTTTTCTCATTGAGTTTATTGGTACATTTTAGGTATACAGTACAGTTACATTCATTATTGGGATCTTGTACCTTTACATGAGAGGTCTTGGTTCTTATTTTTTTCCCATCCCTGCCCTCCCTTCACCCTCTCCTCCCCTCCCCACTTACAAGCACTTTATTTCCATTTTTTCATTTTCTCATATTTTTTCTTTTCCCTTATGCCCTTTCCCCTAATTTGTTCATTTTTTTTCTGCCCACTCAAATACGATGTTGAGTCCTTACAATGTTATCTTTTAAAATATCAATTATTTCATGTATTCATTGAATTTTGCTTTAATTTATATTTTCACCTGTAGAATATATTTGATTGATATTTTCTATGTTTGATTGATACTTTGTTTACAGAAATATTTTCTTATAATTTTCTTTTAAACTCGTTAGAAAAGTTCCTTGAAAATATTATTTCCCTTTATTTAAGAAATTTGTCTTGTACAAAGTTCATCTCAGCTTTCTTGCATTTTCTTTTTTTTTTTCTCATTGAGTTTATTGGTACATTTTAGGTATACAGTCCTTGCAGTTTCTATTAACTTTTTCTATGAACATCAGATCTTCTATTTTAGTTACACTTTTCTTTTGTTGTTAATACTACATATATTAAAGAATATAATAAATAATTATAAATTATAAAAATATTAAGGAATATTGGTTTTTCTATTTTGTTGGTATAATTACATGCTTAAGTCTGAGTTCTGTGTGTGATTACTGTAATTTATGCTGAAAGTGATCATCAGCTAAGCGTTAAGCAATGATTATTTTAAATGTATGCATTCTGGCATTCCTTGAACAATCCAGGAGTTTGCCAATGCAATATCTTTCACTTTCTTTTTGCATAGGACTCCAAGTTTAAGCAAGAGTAAGGAATGGGGCCTTTTCGGTCTCTTCATGGGTGGGCACACACTGATTGCTGTGTATGGACCCTTTCCTTCTAGATCCCTAGGAGCACATTAGAGCTGTTTAAAGCACTTGTAGGTATTGCGTTTCACAGATATTCTTTTGTAAGTTTGTGCCAAGATTCTTATTTGTCCAACTCGTACTGTGTCTGTAGGTAGGTACAATGTTGAATCAATATTGTGTTTTTTTTTCTGGGGAGGGGCAAAATTCTATAGGTAGAGCTTTTCACAATGAGTAGGCTCTGAAGCAGATCAAATAACGTTAAGCCCCAGAATTGGGACTTTTTTGGAAACCTAGAAAACAGGTCAAATAATAACAATTTTCTGGAGATGGAGCTTGTGGAATCAGTTCAACTTTGTCGTAAATCCTGCAGTCACTGCTAGAATGCTCATTTTCAAAGCATGCACCATTGTGTAATTGATAGTTTTCAAGTCTACCGTGGAATTCAGGAGGAGAGGGTGCAAATAAAATAAGTTAAATTGTGCCAATATTTGGAGTTCCTTCTGAATCCCATCATTTTATCTGAGTAAATATTCACTTGATTATAACACCACTTGGTTGACTTAAAATTGTTTTAAATATTGACATTGACAAGTTTTGAGAGTTTTCTTATTTGTAATGAGAGTGGGAAATTTAAGATGTTCTTATTGTGACATTCCAAAAACTAACATAGAATTTTAACAGAAAAAAATCAGTCTTAATTAAAAATTAATAATAAATTATTTTAAAATTAAATTAAATTTATACTGATAAATCATAAATATGAATAAAAATAAGTCAGAAAATGACCTTGGAGGGGGATGCGATTACTTATTTGAAGTACAATGAAAAAAGGATTTAAAAACTACATTAGTCAAGTTATTAAGAGTTATTTTACGCTAATAAATTTGCACATTTTCTATTTTAATACTTTTTCAAAAAAGTTTAATATATATATATATATATATATGTCTAAACTGCTAGAATCATAAATAAAAAGGAAATTTTTTTTTCTTGAAAAAAAACAAATGCCTGGGTTAATCTTTGAGCTTTTCATACATTTACTCTAAGTGAATAAGAACACATCAGAGGGCTCTAATGGTGCTAAAAAAATGGTATTGAATGAATACATATATTATTTTTAAATGTACTAATCAATTATCTGATCTACAGCACTGGTTCAGTATTTTAAATTTTTTCTACATAAAATTTTATTCAATAAAACCCTATATATGTTTGATAACCTGTGAAAAAATGTTTTCCTAAAAAGCCTCTTTCAGATTATTCCTGCATATAAAAGCTTTTAGTAGTGAAGTACTGTCTTTAGCCATCATGTAGGAGTCATATTGCGTGGCTCTGATTGCTTACCCTGCCTCTATTCAATTAACCTGTCATCCAATCTCCAACAAAGGACACAGGACATCACACATCATAAATGGATCTCAAGTGAGCTCACTTCACAGTGGTAAATACATTACGTGGGCCTCCTGCAAAAGGGGAACATTAACATACAATTCTCCTAGCGCTTTGTCTTTGGTTAAGTTTCGCTCAATAATCCAATTCACTTTGTTCTCTCAACTCCTAACAATCTCCTTGGGTCAAGACAACTAACACTGCCCAGTGAATATGACAGTCTGATATGTCATATTCCAGAACATTTAGGTCCTTATTGCGGGAACCTCCAAACGACTATCAGCTTAACAAATTATACTGAATACCCTCGCACCTTTTCTTATGATTACTTACTTGTTCTCAAATTTTTTAAATTGTTTAACATTGAGATGACATTGTCAGCATTTTGTTTCTTTTTAATTTAAGATTTCTTTCTCAGCTCTACTTGGTGAAAGCAATAGGTTGACGTGTGATGGTGATGCATTAAGGCAAATCCTTTAATTTACCGATACAAGGCTGCTCAAGATCATTTTCTCATAGGTGATTCAGATTGGGTAACATAATTGAAGAGCTTTTTGTGTTTGTTTGTTTGTTTGTTTGTTTTGAAGTTTAAAGAGTTAGTTTCTGCTTCATTATTTTCTTTATGTAAACATGATAAATTCACTATTGCCGAAAAGCAGTACTGATATTGTGATTTTTCTATATAAGATTTCAGAGATCCCTTTTTATTTTCCCAATCTGAGGCCAATTTATTGCTAATAATAGAGCCATCTGTGAGAAACTTAATGTCCTGCAATCGGAAAATGAGAAGCTTGTATCTCCAATGAGGAGGAGAAATGTAGTCCATCATTCCCTTAGGGCAAAAGTTTTGAAGTCAACGAAGCTTTGGTATTTGGTATTTTAATCCTTAATTGATGGTATTGTTTGTATCATAAATTTCTTATGAGAATAAAATGAGATACGGCACAAAAAATTTCTAGTGTCTGGGAAATGTGATACATAGTAGCTGCATAATAAATATATTATATTTTCAAGTCTCTTTCCCTCCCTTTCTCTCTCACTCTCTCCACACAATGTAAGCCCAATAAATAGAATAAACTATACTGAGACACAGAAATAAATGAAGATACATTTATTTTGCTGTCAGCATTTGTAAATGCCTGTTGTCAAAGAGTGCAAAAATTGAGATGATTCAAAACTAATTTGTGTATAAATTTTGAGAAAGCATGAAGTCCTCATTGATTTTATTTCTTTATTTGCTGCATTTGCTTTCATTACACTGCCAAATATGAAGGTCACTGGGCATATTAGTTTGAAGAAAAATATTTATGAATTCCAAAGTTTACAAGGTCTGAAGGAAAGAGGAGAGGAGAAATAGAGCAAGGTGATCAGTTAACAATAGTGGGGCCAGACTAAAACCAACAGAGACAATTTCACGTTTCTGATTGTGAAACTCAAACACCACGGGGCCCCTACCTGCCACTTTGTCCTATGCACTACCGAATTGATCAAAAATCAACCAGTACATTTCCTAATGGAAGGCAGTCCTTTTCCAACCCTTTTCCCATGGTGCCTTTCCTTCCTCCTTTTTTATTTGTAGCTGTTGTAGGTTCAGTGTAAACAACTTCTGCTTTCTTTCCCTATATTTTCCTTATTAAACTTTTTTCTGTAGCTACAAAGTACATCTTTGCAGCCACTATTCAACTGTTCTAATGATGAACACTTGTCCCATGAACTGGTACATATCTGACTAGTGTTAGTAATTGCTCAAGTACCCATTTTATGTCAGAAATCCCTCAGATAGAGAGTTTTGTTCTAAAATCTTAATGACTTTTGGGTTTGGTTTTGGATTTCATTACTGAATTTGTTATTGTTTTAATATTTATCTTTCCTGCTCAATATAGAATCTCATATTTATTTCCTATTGCCATTCATAAATTTAGCTCTTTTACAATAACTTGCAAACACATTTATGTGAACACTGTATTCACACCCATGAGAATGATTCCAAAACTACATAGAGCTTCCCCACAGTAAACTCACTATTTCTCAATGACTAAATGAGTTAATCAATGAATGAGAAAATGAAAAAAATACAACTCAATCATTGAGTTCTCCCCTGAAATATCCAAAACAGCTATTAAGCAAATGAAGGACATTCATAAAACTTCTACTTCCACTTTCTGGCATTCAAATATCATGTAAGACAATCTATTTCAGACATTTATCACAAGTTATATTATTGGAAATTATAGTATTGGAAAGGCACTTTAAGAGTTTAAAAAAAATAGAATAACATAGGATACTTATGTTTATCTTATAGGAAAGTATTAATATTTAATGTTTTAAAAATCAATAAGTAAATGCAGTCATCCACATGGTGTGTTTTTAGAAAGTTTTATGAATGATGTTCAATATTGACCAGTTATATTATTGCAATGTTAGATCCTGATTCACACACTGCTAAGCTTCTTCTATTGACTCTTCTCATTTTTTAAAAAAATTAATAAACAACACAACTAAATCTTTTCCTTTGATATTTTTGGCTAGACTACAAGAATCCCACTGTAAAGTAATAGGTTTCTCATTTATTTCTTTTGTTTCATGTATGTGTAAGTTAGGAACAAGTGCACAAAAAAGTAAAAACTTATTTTCCTTATAAATATCCCACAATTCAAATCAAGAATGATTTGAGCATAACTCTCCAATCTCTTATGCAAAAATCAAGAATTGTATCTATATGTGAACATATTTAAGAACGTGATAATGTCAGAAAAACTGTTCTTTTCTCATCTTCAAAATTTAGGAAATCCTAGTACTGAAAATATGATGGTCTATAATCTCTGAAACACTTGTATGTATTGAGGCCACGTGAGTAATACTTTTGCCTGTAAGCATGATGCATTATGATTATTTGGAACAAATAGAGTTATTAGCTCCTCCTTCCAATTTGCAAATTATAAATAAAAGTAACTTCTTAAAATATAGATATAGTTACAGTCATTCTTCTTATAGCTTAGTTTTAAAAATTTTCGGGGGAGTGGGGTACCACAGATTGAACTTGGGACCTTGCACTTGCAAGGCAGGTGGTGGAACCACTAAATTCCTGACCCTTTATAATTTTTTTTTTTTTGGATTTTTTGGTACCAGGAATCAAATTTAGATCCTTGTGTTTGTGAGGCAGGCAGTGGAACCACGGAGCTAAATCCCCAGCCCTAAAGCTTATTTTTAACACTGTATGAAAATAAATATTTCTAATAGTATCAAAGACAAAAAGTTGGTTAGGTTTGGAATCATTGGGACAAAATACCCAACACCCGAACTTACAGGAGAAATAATTTTACTTTGGATCACGGTTTCAGAGGTTTTGGTCCATGGTCAGCCAGCTCCAAGGAGGAAGTGGCAATGGTGAAAGGGAATAGCAGAGGAAAACTCTTCAATCCATGATTGCCTAGGCAGAGAAGTGCTAAAGTCACATACTAGTATATACCCTTCCAGTTCATCCCCACAGTGATCTACGTCCCCAACTCCTGAGAAAACATACAGGTATGAATTTATCAGTGAAACAGTCCCCCTCCCACATTACAATCAAATTCCAAAGGCTACACCTTGGAACATGGTATAGCTTGTACCTAGATGTCATCCCAAAGCAGCATACAGTCATAGATAGAGCTCTTCAAAGGTGGCTAGATCGAGAGTGTGTGATACTGCACTGAAGGATGTGATGCTGGGTTTTACTCATGGTGTGATGCTAGGATCAATACCCTAGATGTAAGTGCAACTTGTCGTAAGCTATCCTGGATAGAATATAAGGGGCAGAGAGAGGGTTGCTATAGCCATTCCTCAATGCTTGCTGCTTCCTTGTTACTCTGCTGCTTTGCTGCCTTCTTTCCTTGTTCCCACCATGAATTGTTTCTTTTCAGTGCCCCTCTACGTTGCCACCTTGCCTTGGAGCCAGTTGTTTATGGACTGAAACCTCTACAAAAACTAAGGCAAAATAAACTTTTCCTTCTTTGAATGTTGAGTATTTTGTCTCAACAATGAGAAAAATAAATAAGACAGAACACAAGAGACTGCTTAGGGAAATTTTAGATCTAAATCATAGCATTACACTCGGAGCCACCAAAAGGCTCATACCTGTTTCATTGTGCAACTATATTAAGCTTATCTTCAAGAATTGCCAGATTCTTAAGAGTTGCAGCATTGCTAAAGAAAAGTCCAAGTCTCTTTTGAGACTCAAAGTAAATTCTAAACTATAAACTTCTGTAAAAAAGAAATCTAACAACAACAACAAAAAAACCCAGTTGCATACTTTCCACGTACAATGGCACAGAGAAAACTTTACCATTCCAAAAGGAATAGGGGAATAAATGGAATTAGACCAAAATAAGATAAAATATCATAAGGGCAAATATTAAACCCTGTAACTCTATGTCCAGTGTCCAGGATAAATTGTGGTAAAGTATAAGCTTCAAAAAACAGGGACATTCCTGGCCCTCTGGCTGTGCTGGTTTCAGCCCATAAGGTCTCTTGCTTGTACTGGCTCTGATCACTGCCTAAAGCTTTTCTTCACAAAAGTTCTAAATGCTTGGAGATGCCACTACACCTTCAACTTTATTCTCACAGATTCTCACCTCAGCCTCTCACTGACAGATTTCCTGGCCTCAACAGCCTTTTTTTTCCAACCTTGTTGGACATCCCCATGACCCCACAATTCTAGCATTCTGCATGCCTGTACAACTTGAGAAACATTGATGATACCAAGGTCTCCTACAATTTCTTGCAGTAGCTGGGCTCCCCTTGGAACATGGCTGCAGTGTCCTCTGAATGCTTGGATGGCTAAATTCCAGGGAATGTTTCCTTAAGTATCCCTGAAAGAAAGTGCTGGAGAGCTCTCATCTCAAAGCAAAATCTTGCAAACAATTTATCATTTGTGCTCTTCAGCTTCTGATGTGTAGATTCTGGCCCACTCTCATAATGCCTTCAAGATATATTTCCCATTGACTGAATGCAAAGTATATGGCTTCTTTTCAATAGTGATGATAATTTCAGCAAACACACTCTGCTTGGACCTAAATTTGCAGGTTACTTTTCTTTTCTGACCAAGGTAAACAGTATTCTTATTTTTGTATCTCCTTTTTGCTTCTGATTCTCCTTATACAACTATATGAAAAAAGATAGCAGTAACCACACCACCATCTGAAATTTGGGCTACATTTTAATTTCCTCTGCCAGACTAATTTGACAGCCATTCTTAAATTCAGCCTCACACAGTCTCAGAACTAGGACAAATGTAGACAAATGTTTTGCCAGAATGATATTCTCATAGTCTATAGCTCCATTACCAATGGAGACATTTTTCCCATCTGAAATCTCTTGACCATTACTATTCACATCCTCTTAGCACTTTGGTCTTCTGAGCTCTGATGATAATTTCTCATCAAGCTCTGCTATAGCATTTCAGGGCTCCTCTAGTCATTATCACCAAAACTTCCCAAACGTTTTCCATGAACCAGTCCATAAGCTTCTGAACATGGTCAAGTATAGTCACAGAAATGAAACATTTATCTGACCCCAGTTTTTTCATATTATTCCCTATCCCCTCACTGTGAGAAAATAACCAACACCTGCAACTTAAAGGGAGAGAGGTTTATTTGGGCTGAAAGTTCCAGAGGACTCAGTCTATTGTTGGTTGACTCCAAGATAAAAAAAAAAAAAAATGACAACATTCCAGGGAATGATGAAGGAAAGCCGCTCACCCCTTGGCAGCCAGAAAGCATAAAGAGAAGAGAGGACTATATAGTTCCTGATCGCTTTCCCAGTTAGACTCACCTCTTCCAAGCAGGTCCCACTTGCTAGCATTGGCTGAATCTACGAGTGAGTTTAGTGGTCTCATGATCCAATTAATTTCCAAAAGTCCAACCTCTGCAGATGTGAGACTTTAAGAGAATATTTTACATCTAAACAATAGAATCACCTATCATTTTGGGAAATTGAAAGAAAAAATTCCAAAAAGACCCCAACAAATTATACTTGTAAGACATGGTTAAAAGTGAGAAAAATAACACCTTTGTCTTAATTTCAGGGACACACATTTAGTCAACTTATGTACAAACAACATATTTGGTCTAAAAAAATCTTTGAAGAAGATTATTTCAGCAAAATATAACTTTCAGAGAATTACCATCACTGTTCAACAACTATGCTCCCAGTAGAAGTGTT
>NW_022900945.1:37854988-37887381 GCF_012274545.1 Fukomys damarensis
TCTCTCTCTCTCTCTCTCTCTCTCTCTCTCTCTATTTTGCATTCACCACGAGGACATACCTAATATAGCTTTTCCTCTGATGGTCACTTAGGTCACTTAGGGTATTATAAGAGCCTAATCAACTCTTCTGGAGGATGGGCTATGACATTGTAGAGACAAGTTGTCCTAGCTAAAGTCATTTTAGATAACTTCACCTGCCAGAAAGACAGAAATATGTGAGTGATACCAGTGAATATTAGCTAAGACTATATATCAGCAAAGCCCAACTGTTGCCCATTGAAAAACAAGCAAAATATAAATATTTATCTCAGTATACCACTGAGTTTTATGGTTGTTATGTAATATTTTCCTACTAATAACTGACACATCTATTCAAACCAACTGGAATTTATTTAATGGTTTTATCTTTTATATAGGCACAATATGATAAAGCTTTAGTGTGTTTAAAATATTTTATCAGCTTATAAACGAGCTTACACATCTTTTATCATACTTTAATATACTTAGTAAATTTGTGTGAGTTAAGTACTTACACACATATTTTATAGATGGGAAGAACACAGACACTAAAGTCATTGCCTAGAGACTCAAAGTCAAGTATTATATCATTTATGTAAATCCTTTTATTATATTAAAATGTTTTAAAGTGATTTTGTAAAATTATATATGTTGGAGGCTCTTAAGAGGAGGCAATAATTAATATTAAAATAAAATGCGGAAGCAGCATTCTGACTCAGGATGTAATAATAGGGCTGAGTGTGTACTTCAGTTGTGGACAGCTTGCCTGTGTTCAATTCCCAACACCAGAAAAAATTTTAAGTGATGACATAGTAGAAAATAGCACACAAATTTAATTGATTACTAATTTGAATATATTTGGTATAAATGCCATTTTATTCCTAAGCCTTGACACTATAAATTACTAAGACCCCCCAAAATTTTTTTAGTTAAATCCAATAGTTCCAACATTAATCAGATAATTAGTGCATTTTATTGTTAATCAAAACTATTTCCCTAGAAATATTTTGGGCATTGATATATTTTGCTTTCCTTATTGTAAAACTTAAAATATTTTAAAACATTGCTTATGAGTATATTCTTTCTTAGAAATGTAATACAATACAAACAAAATGGAAAAAGTTAGCCTATGTAATTGATATAATGAAAATAAGACTAGAAAGCTTGAATATGACTATTCCAAAATAATATCGACATTTTAAAAATTGACGAGTTGTTGTTCTATCACCTCTGTCTTTCAAGTTTATATTATGTTTTACTACTTATATCCCAAAGGAGAATGTAAAGCTCTCTGGAATCTGTGGATCACCACTCGTGATGTTATGATGTTAGCCTGATAATCTCATTGAAAAAAAATTTTAGTGATTGTGTTTATTTTAATTATGTGTTCCTCAGAAGATGGCATAGATTTATATGATAAATATAAGCTTCAAAATGAGTTGTACATTATTGTTTTCCTGTCAGCTATGTTGTTTTATGTAATAAAGTTAATTTCTTACTAGACTGATTTTTGAAAGTTACTATATTTAGTTTCCTCCACCCTCTATCATAGCCTTTCTAAGATATTTGCTACCTACAACTTCCTGGTCCTTTATGTTCTATAAAAGCAGACTGCCAATCTAATTGTAGAGTTACAATCCTTTGTTTAACTTGAAATGTAAATACTGAGCCAGTACTACTCAGATAGAATGGATAATGTTATCACATCAAAAAAGATAAGAAAAAATGTGATTACTCTCAATTCAAGATATTCCTTTTACATATGCAATCATTTATCCATATCATTTTTTTACCATGGGTATTAGATGGAGCTACATTGTCATGAGAATGAGACAATAATAACCAAGAGACTTATTTGATTAATGGTGCATAGAGTTCAAAAGTGCTAATAGGAATGTGAACAATATTTGTTAGCCTCATGAAGTTTCAGTTTATAATAACAATACTAAAGGTAATTGAATTAGAAGCCATGCATGTCACACTTTGTCCAAAAATCATAACAGGTACATTTTGCCCATGTTCTGATACTTTGCAGAAGGCTGATTTTTAAGGTGATAAATTAACTGACCTGGCAAAAGAAATTTCAAGACAGGTCAATATACAGTGTGTGGCATGAGCACTGATACCTTTTTTTAGCTAGATTTATATATAGTTGGGATGAAAAGAGGAGAGAAAAATACTTGCAAAATTAGATTTTGGACCAAAGGGAGACACACGTAGAGAAGAAGATAAAGAATGTGTGGTTGCTGAGGAAATGAGCATGATTACAATGATACCAAGTAATTTGAACTGAGAAAAGAAGAAGGTGACTTGAGAGCATCTCAGAGATCAGTATACTCTGATCCATTACAGAATGGGGCATGCAAAAATGTTAGCCTTTATATTTGAGAAATGGCCCCTGAAATTAGTTGTATGAGATTTATCCCACCATATTGCACCATGTAGATGCTCGGGGATAAGTACAGCCAGCCATTGTGCAGGGGGTCTTGCTGGACCTAAACAATTCAATCTGGGTGTCATTGCCTCTTGTCACTCTCATAACTATTTGCAAAAGGAAAATAAGGTTAATGCTGAATTTGGTAGCATAACCTTGGCATCATACAAGTGACACTGATTTTTGTAGCCATACACAACTTGTGGGGTTGTAAACAATTCCAGCCAGATTTGAAAGCAAGGCCAGAGAAGCCACGCACGGTGCCCATGAAAGAGGAAACATGAAGTTAGGGAATGAATCTGAAGGTCAAGTGGAGACCCCAGGAAGTCAGAGATGCTAACAATTCTGACCACTTGCAAAAAAAGCCAGGGCAACTCAACACCACAAACCAAGAGAAAGGCAACGAGGATGAGAGCAGGCAGGACCCCCGTGACTGAGCTCTCCAAGTTCTTTTGTAGCATACACCTCACCAGTATAGTACACAGAGATAGGTCTATGGCAGTAGTCTTTAACATTTATGACACAAGAAATCAGTCAAATAGAAGGGAAATTTTCCATGGATTGAGGGCAGAAAAGTGTCCATAATGATTCAGTGAATTACCTTTATTGTGCACTTTATTTCTTAGTATTTCACTTTTATATATACTAAAATGATTATAGAACTCACTCTACTGACAAAAAAACCTTTATTCATGATTTTAAAAAACCTACAGAAAATTGGAATACATAGTCTTTATCTCAATTTGATAAAGGCTATCTATGAAAAAAAAACAGCCAACATCATACTAAATATTCAAAAACTGATAACCTTCACACTTAAATCAGGAACAATAAAAAGATGTCCAATATTACCACTCCTGTTCAATATAGTTTGGAAACAGCAATTAGACAGGGGAAAGAAATAAAAGGAACAAAGATAGGAAAGGAAGAATTTAAACTGTTATTATTTACATCCTTGTTCCTTGGTAGAAGGAATCAATATAGTAAAAATGACCATGCTTCCAAAACTGCTATAGATTCATTGAAATCCCAATGCTATATTTCACAGAACTAGAGAAAACAATCCAAAAATTCATTTTGATTCAGAAGAGATCTAGAATAGCAAAAGCAATTCTAGGCAACAGAGACAAGACAGGGGTATCACAATCCCCAACTTGAAACTATACTACAAAGCCACTGTGATAAAAACAACATGGTAGAGGCAAAGAAACAGACCTGAGGACCAGTGGAATAGATTAGAAGATGCAGAAATAACCGCTCACATACTCAGCTACCTCATCTTTGACAAAGAAGCCAACCATCCTCAGTGGAGGAAAGATAGCCTCTTTAATAATTGGTGCTGGAAAAACTGGATTTCAACTTGTCAAAGATTTAAACTAGACCTGTATCTAAACTCAAATTCAAGTGTATTAAAGATACAAATTTTGAAACAGAAACACTAAATGTGCCGGAAGATAAATTAGATAGAACTCTTGAAGATATTAGCATAGGAAATTACTTTACGAAGAAATCCTCAGTAACATGGAAACTAGCACAAAGAATCAGCAACTGGGATCTCATCTTTTTAGAAAAGTTGTGCACTGCCAGACAAATCACGAGAAGAGATAAGAGACAATCCACAATGTGGGAAAAAACTTTACCAGCTGTTCCTCAGACAAAGATGTATTATCTAGAATATATAACGAACTCAAAAAAATCAGGCTCCCCAAATGTAAAGATCAAACTAAAAAATAAGCCTCTGAAATGAACAGACATTTCAAAGCCAAAGAAGTAAAAGCAGAAAATAATCATATGAAAAAATATTCAACATCCCTTGTCATTGGAGAGATGCAGATGAAAACAACACTGAGATTCCACCTCACCCCAGAAAGAATGGCTGCTATCAAGAAATCAACCAATAGCAAATGCTGGTGAATTGTGGGAATATAAGAATCCTTCTTCATTGTTGGTGGGAGTGCAGACTGGTGCAACCACGGTGGAAATCAATATGGAGATACCTCAAACAAGTAGGATAATAAGTCCCATTTAACCAAGTGATTCCTGTGCTAGGTATCTTCTCCCAAAAAATTAAATAAATCATACCACAGCAATATATGCACATCCATGTTTATAACAGCCCAGTTTGGAATAGCTAAAATTTGGAAACAACCCCATTACACATCAACTGGAGACTAGATAAAGATGTGGGTTTTTTAAAAAAATAAAATGAAGTACTACTCAGCCATAAAGAATGAGAAACTAAAAATACTTGTAGCTAAGTGGATGAACATTGAGACCATACTCTTAAGTGAAATTAGTAAGTTACACATGTGTAAATACTGAATAGTTTCTCCGGTGTAAAAACTGAAAGTGTAAATAAGGATCAAAATGTATATTCATATTGTGTAATAGGGAGAAAAGGTCTAAAGTAGTAGAAGAAGTGGGAGGGGTAGGGGAAAGGGAAAAGGGAAAAGAAAAGATATGGGAAAAGGAAAAACATGGAAACAATGTCTTTTTAAAGATGGAAGGGTGGAGGGCATGAAGGGAGGGCTGGGGAATAGGGAAAAATAAGATCAAAGATAAGCCATACAGAGGTAAAAGGTCCCAATGATGAATGTAACTGTATTGTATATCTAAAATGTACCAATAAACACAATAAAGATAACTTTTTAAAAAATTAATGGGAGATCTGAACTTGTTTTCCTGCAACTAGACAGTCCCAATTGAGGGTTTTAGGAGACATTGATACCCAAATTTCTTTGCTTATGTCCAGTTATTCTACAAATTCACTGCGTTCTGTAAAAGCAGAAAATGACAGGATATTGGAAATGTAAGTAGGCTTTTTAATGTTTTGTGGTAATCTCACAGTATTTAATTTTTACTTAATCTAGCATATAAGTAGATTGAAAGTTCTCTTCAAAGTACTTTTAAGGCTACTGCCATTTGTGAATTCAAGCACTTGATTTTTTTTTAGCACAAAGTCAATTTATCTGACCTATTCACAAATACACTACAGATCAATTTTATCACAGTTTGAGAGTCTTTTCTTCCTGGAATATAATACCTAAAATCTTCTTAAAGCTGAGAGAACTGCCCATGTACAAGCTGGAAGAAAATCCAGGTGCAGTCTCTCCAATTCTGTAGAAATGTTCGAAACATGTCAAAAACCCTAATGTTCACTCACCATCCCCTTAATTCCAATTTGACTTTGAGTGCAGACATTTTTAGCCATGACACAGCTATCATTCTTCCCAGAAGTGACAGACTGAATTCATTGAGCAGGTTGATTACACAATATGTGTAGAAAAATTTTTGTCCCAATTTGTGTCACTGAAATATGCTGCCTGTATTGACTATTTTTCTAAAAGAAATCTCCTCAGCAGCTCTTACAATTAAAAAACTTAGGTCATTAATAAACTTTTAGAAATCCATGTCACTTCTATATCTAAGAAAATCCATTTGCTCTTTGTCCATCTCCACAGAGTTGTGCAAACTAAAATAGGACAAAGGTTAGTGCTTCCTTGAGGTTAATAATTTTTAACCACATCCCGCAAAATGTTAAACTGAGGTGACCATTTTTGACTAGGTAGTATTTCTCTATGAAAAATGTAGCATGTAGGCCCCCACTCAAAATCAAGCTCAATTCAAGTAGTAGACCAGAAAGCTGTCCAGTCATCGCAGCTCCTGTATACATATACTGAGACAAAATGACATTTTTTTTTCCTGATAGGTGATCACTCAAAGACTTGAATAGCTCTTCAGTTGCGGTGTTGGTTGGCAAGAAAAGTGGCCATAACATAACCTCATGAACATTCTCATAAAAAATACAATGCACAAAATAAGCATTGTTGCTTTGTTTCCAGTATTATTGAAACCACTTCCTAAATATCTCATCAATAGCAGAGGGCTTCTTTGTTTTGGCAATAGAGTTAGCCACTAAGAATGATGACCTCAGTATGGACATATCTGACAAAGTGTTGGTGTTCCATAATTGCTTCTGTTTGTCTCAGTCACGTTGAAAAACTCCAACAGTTAATTTTTAATACAATGGTCTTCATAGTCACTCAAGGAAACACTTTTGAATGCTTCACGAATTCACTGGAGAGATGGTGATCATATATAATACAAAGCATGCTTGGGAAATGTGAATCATTCGTTAAAATGAACCAAACCTGAAGTAGGGCTCTGGGAATTTTCTTTAAAATATAATTTTCTTTTGGTTGACAGCCTTAGAGTTTTCTGTTGTTACATCATTTGGTCTTTCCCTTTTGTTGCAATGAACCTCTCCAGTTATTTTTGCTTTTTACATAAGTTGGCTGGATTTAACTTGTAAACTTAAAACCACAACTGAGACAATTGTGAAGTGCAGGAAAGAAACAGAGACAATGGTGGTCAATAAAATAATAGACATGCCACACATATAACATGTGTTAGACTCTGGCTTAAAATTCACCACAGGATGTAGCTACACAATTGAAATATATCAGGTCACTTATTTCTGTAAAGCCTGCCAGCAGTTGCAACATAATTTTCACTTACCACTACTGCTAGAGATTTTATATGAGAATATCAGTCTGCTAAGCAATTGATTTAGCATAGTCCCTGTGCAGTCAAATCTTTCTGCTAATATTAATCTGCATTTACAGCTGCTTCTCAGCACTAGCATCAGTCCTCAGCTCTACCTCGGACCATGAGGCGTTAGATTCTCAGAAGGATTTTGCATTCACAGTTCACAGTAGGATTTATGTTGCTATGAGACTCTGATGCTACTACTGCACTGACAAACAGCAGGACTCAGGCAGTAATGCGAGCGATGAGAAGTGGCTGCAGATAGAGATAAAGCTGCACTTGCTTAACTCCTGCTGTTTAGCCTGCTACTAGTCTGTGGGTGGGGCAGCCCTGGGCTATAACAATTACTGCTTGCCATTCTCAGTTTTGCTGGTACTATTGTTCTCTTCTTTGCTGTTCACCTCACAGTTCTTTCAAAAGAGAATTTTAGCCTGTACTATGGTATGTTAGGGATACGTAACTTGCTTTCTGAATTTTTAGTGCTCTGCAACTAAATGTTTACCTTGATTTTCCTAAGAAGATGTTGATTTCAACTTTGGAGCAATGCTGGAATTGTTAAAACTTGTGGAAAGGGCTCAATTTTCTATTCAGTTAGATAGTTATATCAATTGGTCCACAGAACCAGACATTCAAGTATATTTTTAATCATAAAAACATCATTGCTTTATTATTATAGAAAATGTAATGGGTAAATGGAAAAATGATATGTCAACCTTAAGTTGAAGGAAAGAAATCATACACAAGTAATCAGTGCACATTGAAGTTAAAAATGTTAAATAAACACCATTTCCCTGGGAAGGCATTTAGTAAAAATTGATAACAGGAAAATATTCAGAAATATGGACATTGTACAACTCGATTTATTATTCATAAAAGTGTGATGGGAAAGCTTCTGATATAGCAAAAATAAGCTTCCTCATATTGAATCTCAAAATTTAGGCATGAGTTATTGAGCACTTTCACCCATGTGAATTATCATAATAAAAAAACATGAGAAAATGCAAAAAAGTATTTGTAAATAGGGAGGGGCGTAAAGGAAGGACAGGTGTAAAGAGAAAAAATGAGAACTAAGACCTGTCATGAAAAGGTACAAGATCCAATGATGAATGTTACTTTACTGTATACCTAAAATGTACCAATAAACTCAATGAGGAAAAAAAAAGTGTGGACGATCTCAGAAGGCTCACTCTTATCTTATTTCTTGGAGTAAAATGGTAAAGGCATAGCTTCAAATTCTGCATAATCATATCACTCAACCCAAATTTGTGTGTATGAATCAAGTGATGGACAGTGTCCCAAATTATTCATGCTGTGCTGTTGAGGCACAGTGCTCCAGAAGGCCAAGTAAGTCCAAGACTTCTGATACCTTCACCCAGGATTAGGGTGTCCAGATACAAAGCTAGAAGCAATAATACACTAAAGGCTATCCGCATTCTGACCTCAATAACTTCATGCCTGAAAACATGAAGACATACAAAGCAATCATTTTCTAAATTCTGAGCATTCTGTCCATGAATCAGAATGATATTTTATTAATAAAGTAATGATAGCAACTATATGAAAATTACTGCAACAGGAACCTAATTTTATAGAAGTATTTCTTAGTAAGACAAAATGAGGAATATTCCCTTCATAATATCAAAGCAAAATATTTCACTCCGTTGAATAGTAAAGTAAAAATAATTAAATGAAGTTAATACCTCAGAATATCCACATATGGTACTCAATACTAATTGCTACTTACATTTTCAAAATCCTTTTTCATATTACCTGAAAATAATTTCTGACAAAATCTCTATAGGGTAGAAATAGATATTAGATTTAATAGAAAAATAAGTTTGGATATACTATATTTTACTGAACAGTTAAGTGTTTAGAATTCAAGCATTTCTAATAGTAAGACACATTTGTATGGTAAATATTTTCTAGAAAAAATTATTTTTTTACTTTACTGCAAAATTAACCATTTTACTAATTGATCATACAGTTCAAACATTTTAGTTATACAAACTGAAATATGTAGTAACTAAAGTAAAAAGCAAATTTGTTTTGTACAAAATGAAGTCCTATATGCCTATATGTTGAATATTAAAATGGTGTGTATAAAAATAGCTAAAGCAAAAGTGATGATTTTCAAGTAAATCATAGATGTTTCATTTACATGGCTCAAGTAGGAAAATTTCTTTCTAATATAGGCATTGATGAGTGCTAGTGGGCTTGGGAATCATATAAGAAAAGTCCTCAGTAGTGTCTCATAAATTAGAGAGGAAGCTAAGTGTTTTTAATGGTTCATAAGAGTGATATGTATTTTAAGCTACTGTAATCAATATATTTCCTAGGGCTGCATTTCCATTCACTTGATCATTTTTACATATAAGTGATTTATAATCTCCATCCATTCATAATCATCTAAAATCAACAAAAGTTAAACAAATATATTGAAGCAGAAAGTATGATACTAAATATTCTTCATTTTTAGTTAAATTCTTTTTTCTTTTAATAAAATCTTTCTAGATTTTCTTCTTTATGTTCTGTGATGAAAGTCGTACTTCCTTAGTCTCATAATAGATGCTTTTCTGTAATTGAAGTCAAATGCAATGCTTAATAATGTTGCCTTTAATCCTACTAAAGCTAATTTAGCTTTTAAAAAATATATCCTATCTGACACATTTTATCTCTTTAATTTAATGCACATGCAGTCAGTCGGCCAGACATCAGAGCCTTATTTCTCATCATTTCTCAGCTTTATCCACTGAACAGATCTTTCTGTCTCTCCTCATCATACAATTATATGTCCTTAGTGGTCTCAATTCTCTCTTCTTCTCTGAGTAGCACTGACACCAGCATATCAAAGTGATGGGCTGCATATTTACACCAGACTTATGTTCTTTTTTGTCTGTGGTGTTGACCAATAAGATGATAAATTTATTTCATTTAAGATTTATTAAACACTTTAGATGCCTTTCATGAACTATGAAGATATTTCAGTAATAAAGAATGTTAAACCATCAAAATTTACACAATTGAATGAAAGAAGAAGAAAAGTTTGGTTTTTACTGGAAGAAATGATGTCATATGATTTGAGAATCTCTTTTCCCTTCACTGAGAATAAGTTAGCCTGACACAGTACTTGAATAATTCATGAGGGAATAAAAGATTTATCAATAAAATCAGGTCAAGTTCTCACAAAGAGCTTTAAAATACAACTATATGCCAGAACAGCATCAGAGGATAGCTATACATTTGTGTACTCAATTTAAATATTCATCCAGTGCAGGTCTTTGTTAATAACTTAATATAAGGAGTTCCCACCATCCTGCACAGCCTGTGATATTTCAGGATCACTATTTTTCAAATATTACTCTTGGAAGGAATCCTCTCACGCTTCTGAAATCATCTCCACTACATTAGCATTAAGAACCACTCAATTCTCCATAACCAGAGAAACGGTACCTGTATATTCATGTAAGAGGACGTTGACAGGATAGTGTTGCATAGACATCTTGTCAAATGCATATGGTGTGCATCCCACATACACATGGGTATAGCATATTTATACCACATATCATATTTATACCACATATTTATAAATATACCACATATTTATACCACTTGATGAAACTATAAGTGAACAAGATCAAGTGTGTGATTATACTATAGCTATACATTTACCAGCAGTGGAGGAAGAACTGTCAGCTTATGCCCCTTCATATAGCAATCATAACAGCCCTGGCAGGTTGCTGCCAAATAAGCAGGGGCATTGCAGGGAAAGCACACCTGCCAAAAGCAAGACAAATGCTTTCAGAATGAGTAATAAATCAGAGATCTCAATCTTCTTAGTATATTGATTATAATTAAAATATACTAATTAGAATTGTAGTGTTGAAGGACAAAACTATTGAGCTACACAAGAGTGAGAAATGGCCCTGTGGTTTCTTGGGGGTATGTCAAGAAACTACAGGGTGAGCTGAATTTAGAAAACTCATTAGTTACGTATATAGAGAAATTTTTACAGAATTATTTCAAAGTTATTTTAATGCTGAATTTCCTACTAAAATGCTTTTAAAAAAATAAAACACTTTTGCTTAAAAGTCTTTTCTCCCAAGAAATCTTCCTCCAGAAAGGTATGACACTATGCTAATAATCACTTAATCACTTTTTAAAATCATATTGCACTACATAGTCCATAGTGTTATAGTACTGATTATTTAAATATATAATTGACTATTATTTATATGTATATGTTTTGAGGTTTTTGTGATATTATCTTTTGAAATGCCAAACTAAGACTATGAAATTACTGCTACAGACATTTGTTTTTTCTCTTTGAGTTTATTGGTACATTTCAGGTATACAGTACAGTTACATTCATCATTGGGATCCTTTTTTATTGTAAAGTTTGACTTGAAAACTGATATAGTGGCAAGTGGTTTCAGAGGTAAGATAGCATTTTTTTCTAATAGCATTATTTAAAAGTCGATATTCTGAAATATCACAAGCTTTATGATAGGGTGGACATTCTTTATATTTTCATTAACTGAGTCATTCCTTAGATTCAGAATGCTATACCAGATAATACACATGCAGAAGGATTACACTGTTTCTTTTAAAATCAGATAATGGTCATCACCACTGTAAAGTCATACACATACCCTGGACATTTAATTGCTCATGGATAATCATCATGAAAAGTATTTCCTTGACCCTGAGAATCCTGAAGTGTCTAAATCAATTTGTTTAGTCTTCGCCATAGTATCAATGTCTTAACAACAGTTAGGAAAACAGAGATAGGCAAACTTTTTGGAAGATACTGTACTTTTTTTTTCTCATTGAGTTTATTGGTACATTTTAGATATACAGTACAGTTACCTTCATCATTGGGATCTTGTACCTTTACACGACAGATCTTGGTTCTCATTTTTCCCCTTTTCATAAATAGGAGTGTATATTATAGGGAACAGAATACAATCATCAATATTCATTTAGACTTTGATTTCAAGGATAACAAAAATGAAAAATTACAAAAACATAATGTCATTATACCTGGATGTTTTTAAAAAATATATTTTTCTTTCTTGAGGATTATTTCATTCACTTATAGATTATTCACAATGTGCATATACAAAATAAATTAAAAATTAAAATTAAATTGCACAACATCTTTTACAGATAACATTTTTGAACAAAATGTAAACTAAGGGATAGCAGGTTCTTACTCTAAATAACATTTCTCAAAGTTATAATCATACAGATTGAGAACTGTGTTATTTTTGATGATGTATTTCATGTACATGGTCAGCAAGAGAAGAGCCAATTTTATATTGCCTAGGTTGGAGTTATAAGAATTTCTTCATTTAATAGGATCTGGTAACATCTGTGAAATATTCAAAATTTCTGATGAGCAGTGAACATTTCACTATATCAAGTATTAAACTATGAGATAAAATAGGAAATCAGAAGTTGTTGAATCATTTTCTTAAAATAGTATCTGATAATAGTTAATAATCATTTTATTGATAATAAATACTGAAAATTCTATATAAGCCCTATGTAAAGATAATCATTTCACTTCTTCCAGTGATACACTTCTTACCATAGATATATTTTAGCGAATATACTCGGAGAGATTACGTTTTGTCCAAAATACGAGAATAGCAATCAATGAAGCACCATGTGGGTGCAGAATGGAACAAGCTTTGAAAACACAGAGTTTTGTGAGAAGCATAAAAAAAAGGACTACAAGAGGTCAGGGTTTACAGAATGATATACCCTATTGTACTCAACCCTCGAATGTATTCAAGTGCAAAGCTACAGCCCTTGAATGGTGAAAGCTAGGAATCATGCATGGTATGGGATGAAAATGTGTTTTATTAAATACATCAGAAATTGAGCTAAGGGCTGCCTTATAATTAAACATCTGCTCACCTTTGGACTACTACATACATGAGCTCTTGGGGATAAAAGTAATAATATCTTTAAGCTTCTCTAAAGCAGTTTACTTTAGAAAAGTAAACTCTTCAAAAATTTCAAATAAGTAGATTCGTAAATAGATGAATTTCATTAAATACGCATGCATTATATGTTTGAATGTATATATTTATTGTAATAAAAAGATAAATGAAACCCTAGAGTCACATTACCCTTACTTAAACCAGAAGGAAAAATAGATGTGCAGGAAAATTTGATAAACATTGATACAGGTATGGCCATCATACCC
The DNA here is from genome assembly GCF_012274545.1 of Fukomys damarensis. NCBI lineage: Eukaryota > Metazoa > Chordata > Mammalia > Rodentia > Bathyergidae > Fukomys > Fukomys damarensis. Next base: position 37,868,206 of record NW_022900945.1, read on the forward strand.
CAGAAGCAGAAAATAAGTTTCACGTCTGAATCTACATGTTTCAGTAAAGTTTGATAATGAAATATAGACACTAGGAGATAAGATGTAACCACAGAATATGGTCTGAATAATGGGCATAAAATATAAAAAACTAGGAAAAAATGAGATTTACAAAGGTAACCTGAAACTCAATAGGGTGGAGAGTTTCCTATGTCTAATCACTTTAAATCTCCAATCATTAATGATGCTAGTACTTCCCGTACAATAGCTTGGTAGCATTTTAATCTGAGTTAAATATGTACCTGACCATGCATTCAGGGAGGCTGGAGAAAGAGGCCCAACCAAAGCAGGAAGATCCACAGTCCTTACTGCTGCCCTCCACCAACAAAGACTGCCAGAAAATAAGTGTACAGACTGTCTGTGAATAGCTGTAGGTCTTTGGGTTTTATATAAATAATCTTTTCTGTGAAATAAAGGATATTCATCCTTTTTTCCTTCTATTTGTCCTCCTCCTGCCCCTCCCCGAATCTCTCGTGCCTCACCATAATTGGAAACATAAAAGGAAGGAAATGATGGCAAAGGCAGCTCCAACATAATTAAATTAATACAGTGCAAATCTACCTCACTGCCTCAATATTCAAGAGATGTTATATATCAGGACAGGAAACCTAATGATTAAGGCATTTAAAATTGGCAAGAACTCAAGTATATTTCACCAAAGTTTATTAGCATAGCACACTGTGTCAGGTAACCACACAAAAACACTAAATACCTCTAATTTTTCTCACTTCTGAAAATTCTCATTTTTATTTTATGCCTTATGGTTTCTCAAAATGTGAAATACTACAACATGACCTTCCCTGGAAGTGTTTAACGTGCAAATGCAAAGTGGGGATTAAAGCATGCTTATGCTCATAGGGGTTTTAAATAGAAAGACGGATGCTGAAGTGAGTTTTGGTTGTAATATGGTGTATACATAATACTTTGCGTTTAATAGTTTTGAGTTACAAAATGAATACCATTAAAATGAATTCTTATTTGCAAGGATAATAGAAAATAAATTATTTGCAAACATGTTGTTTAAAATGTTAGCCACTTCAAAGTAACTTTTATTGCAAACATAATAAAGGGACATTGTTTTATGCTTATTGTTCCTTTTACATATGCAAATCAGATACTTTTATATTATCCACAAAACAGTCTTACTTAGTTATAACAAATTAAATAAAAATGATCGATTCCTGAGAGAGGATTTGCACACCAACTGCCGGACGTGCATGAGAAGGCGTTACAGGGTAGTAGGAGCTCACGATGCCCGCTCAGTTGACCTTTATTTGTAGTTTGGCACTATACGGCGCTTAGAATTCTACCACTATCAATTGCATGTAAACAATTTTCAGTTTTTTGAAATCTGAATCTAGCCTCCTAATAGATTAGATGACATTCTTTAACCAACATAAAGCTCTGTTTTAAATATGGTCTAAATAAAATATTGCTTATACATGTGATCGGTTGAGTATTTACCATATACCAAGTTCAGGTAAAAGGTTTAAGTAGACAAGCCATCGAGCGTTGTGGCTGGTTTTGTTTACATCAATGTCTTTTTTTATCACTCTTCTACCTATCCTCTTATTATAAATGTCCCACATAATGTTCCTTTAATTTTGTTTTTGTGATTTTTCCATGCCAGCTTTGAATATAATGCGCTGCTTTAATCTGTTACTTCACTTGATGTGAATATAACATTAACACCCATGACAGCACTCTTTGGAACCATATAATTATATTCTATCTTACATTCTTCCGAGCACGATGACTCAATTTTCTTTTGTGAATTTAGTTTCTTCTACAAACTTTCTAGAACTGAGCATTCTCCCATTATTATTATTATTATTTTATTTATTTATATTTATTTATTTATTTTTTTGGTACCGGCGATCGAACTCAGGTCCTTGCGCTTGCAAGGCAGAGGCCAGAAACACTGAGCTAAATCCCCGGCCCTCTCCCGTTGTTTCTTATACTCATGTTTTTACATTTTGCTCTTAAAATTTCTCATGTGTTTCCTTGGACTCAACAGCCCAAATCTGGGAATATCCAATCCATATACTGTGGTTTTTATAGATTGATACATAGATAAAATATAGCATAAATATGTAGGATGCTTATATATATATATAGATAGATAGATAGATAGATAGATAGATAGATAGATAGATAGATAGATATGAATATCCATAATCGTCTACATCTGCATACCTGAAAGTCTTTACACCTAAATCTATACCTCCTTTCATGAAATCACAGACCTACTTTTCCAAATAACTGTTCATTCTTCACATTTAAATGTATAATACTAAATTATATAGGATGATCTACAAACCATAGATGATCTCATATATTTACTGTTATTATAGTTCAAAATTTTCCAAGCATTTCTTACCTGTTAAATTACTGATTTTGTCATATAAATGATTAAAATGTAACCTTTACTGAATATGCACATGAAGAATAAAGTCAGTTCACTCTAAATTCTCCTAGTATGTCTGGTGAGTCTCAGGAAGCACTTAGTAAAAATGTTTTCCACTTTTAAGATTCAATTGATAAAATAGTGTACATGTTCAAGATGTGCAACATAATATTTTGCTATAATAACATTATGATTGCAGCAAGCTAATTAACATAGTCATCACCTCACAGAATTATGTTTTATAAATTTTTGTGATGAGAATATTTAATAACTCCCATGACAAATTTAAAATATTTAATTTGCTATCAATAATCACTATTCCTACATTAGATCTCCATAATGTCTTTCTTATTACTGTAAATTTTAACACTTTGATGATTTTTTCTAATTCCTCCTACCCCTCAACTAGTGATAACTACTCTTCTATTGTGTCCATGAATTTGATCACTTTATATTCGTTTGTAAATGAAGTGATAGAATTTGCCTTCCTGTGTCTTACTAAAGCTTAATGTCCTTCAGACTCATCCTTGTTGTCACAAATGTCAAGGTTTTCATGATTTTTAAAAGATAAACAATGTCACATTGTATGATATGTGCATGTGCAGACACACATCTCATATTTTCTTATTCACTTATTTTGGTAGATATTCAGACTGTTTCTACTTTTACATTTTGTTAGTAATGCTGAAATGGATACAGTAAGGTAACTCTTGGAAACATGATTTTACATGAAGGTAATATCAGATATATAAAGAAGCTCATGTCGTTCAATAGCACAGCCCCAAAGAATGCACTTAGAAATGGCAGAGTACCTAAAAGACAATTTGTCAAAGACATACGAATCTCCAACAGGTAGAAGAAAAGGAGCTTTAACATCACAAATCATGAGAACGACCCAAATCAGAATCACAGTGAGTGATCACCTCACCTTTTAGGGTGTCTCCTGTCAAAATGTCAATAAATTATAAGTATTGGTGACAATGTAGAGAAAAGGAATCTCTTATACAGTATATCAGTTCATCTTTGATAATAATCAAAATTAAAATTGAGACAAGTAATGATAGAAAACAGTATGGGTTTCCTCAGAAAATTAAAAATGAAACAATTTTATAACCCAGGAATCCCACTCAGAGCACATATTCCAAGAAAATAAAAACAGGTACAGTATTCATGCTCTACCTTAATATATATTTTTTTATTGCTAGTACCCTCCTCCTTGACAAACCCTTTGCAGGAATGCACTTTTTGGAAGTGAAGGATCTTATATCAAACAGCATGGAAATAAAATTGCTTATTTATATGTGAAGAGACTGTATCTGTCTCTCATCTCAAAGTGGCATCTTTGCTCCTCAGTCCTCTGTGTTCACTTGAAACAGTAGCAATCTACTCTTGATGTCAACATTTTTAAAATTAAGTCCCCAGAGCAGTAGTGCTGCTCTGGCTTCAAGACAAATTACTTTAGCTTTTATTTCTATCATTTCTTCCTATAAGCCTTAGACCCAAGCCATGAGTCTCCCTAGAAACCAGATCTTAGCTAAATACTGTCAGTTTTTAAAATTCTAAGTACTTACATCCTATATGGTCACTACGGCTATTGGATTAACTAATATGTCGTTATGCTTGTAGAGGAAATTCAGGGTTCAAGTTTTGATAGCCTCTAGTCACAAAAATGCCAATGTCCTTGTGAAAGAAGCCAGTTTTGGCAGCATTAAAAATATGATCTTTTATACTTCAAAGAGCTGGGATTAGGGATTCCATTTGACCCACCTATCCCTCTTCTGGGCATCTTTCAAAAAGAATTAAAAGAATCATATCACAGTGATATATGTGCACCCATGTTTACAGCGGCATAGTTTGTAATAGCTACAATTTGGAAACAGCCCATTTGCCCATCAGTTGGAGAGTGGATAAAGAAGATGTGGTTTTTCTATAAAATGGAATACTACTCAGCCATAAAGAATGAGAAATTTGAGTCATTCATAGGAAATGGATACATATGGAGGATATACTCCTAAATGAAATAAATAAGTAGCACATGTATAAATACTGAATAGTTTCTCTGGTGTGAAAAATATAATGGTACATAAGATCCTAATGAAATAATTGACAATGTGAAATAAGAAGAAAGGGCTAAAGGGGAAATGAGAAGGGTAGAGGAAATGTAATAAGGGAGAAAATAACAAAATGAAAAAATGGAAATAAAGTGCTTGTAAATGGGGAAGGAAGGGGGGGTGAAGGGAGGGCAGGGGTAAGGGGAAAAAATGAGAACCAAGACCTGTCGTGTAAAGGTACAACATCCCAATGATGAATGTAACTGTGCTGTATCCCTAAAATGTACCAATAAACTCAATGAGAGAAAAAGTGCTCTTTTACATACACCTCTGAATGACACTAGCATTTTAAAAATTCTTCCATACCCTCCAGGTCTGCCGAGCTTTCCCCACCTGCAAGTTTAACATTTGTTATGTCATACTCGCCTTTGAAACATGGGAGGCAGACAACACTGGTCAGGAAGCGTCAAACGTTACAGTACAGCTGTTTAGTTTTCATTCTCACAACAATTCTATCCACTGCCCTTTTGATTTTATCAGGTATAGCATGTATCCACCTTCAGCCAATTTTCCATCTTTTTCATAGCATCAACATGAACAATAATGGTACTTTAAAACTTTTTGAGTGATAAAATAAGTAAATTTGCTCCCTCCTTTCTGGATATAGGGCCTTGTTCATCCATTAACACTATGTTTATTAGCCAGCATCACTATAACTCACATCTAAGCAACGCTTATGTAATCACACCTTTTTCTTCAGAAACCATATTACAACCTTCTCGTATGTAGGAACAGTGGATACCACTTCATTCCTTTTTAAACTAAGAGACATTTTAAACATGATAAAAACAAACAAACAAAGAACCCCACAGAATGCAAGTAATATGGCAATAGATAGACCATGGAAAGGACACTTTACAGTATGGAAACTGAATGAGAGGCGGGGCACTGTTGTATTGACCCTGAATTGGGGCAGATGAGTTTGGTGACTCAAATTTGTATCCTTTCCTAAAGTCTTTTCCTATGCTAATATATGCAAGAGTTCCACCTAACTTATCTTTCAGCAAGTTTAGTGCTTCTGTTTTAATATTTATCTCTTTAATCCCCTCGGATTTTAGGGAGCTACTGAGGGGTAAATCCACTGAGGAGTACCTTTCGTCCGTGACCCAGTCACCTTTCAAACACAGACTTTTAGGGGATATTTTAGATCTAAACCAAGAAGCGGGGATGCGTGAGGAGTCTATAGTTTCGCAGAGCTTACTCTCCCAGAGAATCACTAGCTGGTTAAGGAACACCTGTATTCCCGGAATTCTCTCTTGTGTTTTGCCTATGGGATGTAGCACATGAACTAGCACAAAGAATCAACAACTGGGATTTCATATTTTTTTAAAGTTCTGCACTGTCAGACAAAAAACAAGCAGAGCTAAGAGACAGTCCACAAAGTGGGAAAAAATTGTAACAGCTGTTCCTCAGACAAAGGTCTGCTATCTAGAATATACAAAGAACTCAAAAAATCAGACCGCCCAAATATAAAGACCCAACTAAAAAATGGGCATCTGAAAGGAACAGATATTTCTCAGCCAAAGAAGTAAAAGCAGCAAATAATCATATGAAAGAATGTTCAATATACCTGGTCATTAGAGAGATGTAGATGAAAACAACACTGAGATTCCTTCCACCTCACCCCAGAAAGAATGGCTGCTATCAAGAAATCAAACAATAGCAAATGCTGGTGGATTGTGGGAAGATAAGAATCTCTTCATTGTTGGTGGGAGTGCAGACTGGTGTAACCACTGTGGAAATCAATATGGAGATACCTCAAACAAGGAGGATAAGAAGTCCCATTTGACCCAGCTATTCTTCTGCTGGGTATCTTCACAAAAGAATTAAAATAATCATACCACAGCAATATACGCTCACCTATATTTATAGTGGCACAGTTTATAATAGCTACAACTTGGAAAAAGCCCAAATGCCCATCAATTGGATACTGGATTTAAAAAGATTTTTTAAAATATAAAATGGAATACTATTCAGCCATAAAGAATGGGAAACTAGAGATATTTATAGCTAAGTGGATGTACATTGAGGCCATACACTTAAGTGAAATTGCTAAGTTACACATGTATAAATACTGAATAGTTCCTCTGGTGTGCAAAAGTAAAAGTGTAAGTAAGGATTAAAGTGTATAATTGATATTGTTTAATAGGAAGAAAAGTCTTAAAAAATAAAGGAAATGGGAGGGATGGGAAAGATAAAAGGGAAAAAGTTTTGTGAGAAGGAAAAACATAGAAACACTGTCTTAGTAAACAGGGTAGGTTGGAGGGGTTGAGAGGAGGGCTACGGAATGGGGGAAAATAAGAACTTGATAGGAAGTCATGTATAGGTACAAAATCACAATGATGAATGTGACTGTGTTGTGCATCTAATATGTGCCAATAAATGTAATAAAGATTAAAAAAATTTGTCCCTTCTGCACGTGCCTGAGAATGAGTATAAAAGCACTCTAAGTATTGCTTTGAGGTTTTGGATTGATTTTGGTGAGTAGACTGGGAAAAAAATCTGAAAATATAGTAATATTCTGCATTATGATATTCTTGCTATTCTATTTATATATAATGCCAGAAACATAGATAAGTCAGTATAAAATATATTAAAATCTAATCAATACCCAGTACTGACTCCCCTATTGGGTTTAAATTGCTTTTTGTTTTGTAATTTTTTGAGGGTAATCTTTTACATTCAAATAAATTTACAGAAAACCTCAAAGTGTTGTTTCATATCACCAACAAAGTTTGCTCTTTTAACCCAGTATTTCCCTGTTTTATTTGAGCAGAAGCAGCCACTTTACTCATCTGAAGATGTGTAGGCAATGGCTTCAGTGACTGGTTATGGGGTCAGGTTGCCTTGAATCCTTTCCTGGCTGCTCATTATCATTGGGAACCAGGGAAAATAATTCGACCTTATCTTAAATTAGTTTCTTCCTTCATAAAAAGAAAAAAATAGCAAGATGGACCTCTCTAATCAAGTGGATTCAATGAGAATAATGTACACCTATGTTAAGTACTAAACATTAATTATCACAAAAAGTAAAGTGGCCTCTGTAGAAGACAGCTTGGGCAGCATAAAATAGCAAAATGAATTTAATACTGCTTTTTGACTGATATTTCCTTAGAAATTCAACTAAAGCCCTTCCGTCTCGTACTTTCGACACCATTTTCTTGTATGGTTGAAGACAACACGAAAGCTGGAAAGAACAAATGAGTTCCCCAAGTTGTACGACTCACTTGAGAGACCGTTAAATTAAAATAGCAAGACTCCTTATTGCTAATTGAACAATATTTTCTCTGCACTTGTGTGTCTCATATATTCCAATATTGACATATTGATTCCCTGTTAATTTAAGGATGAAGATACTAAGTGAAGGGAAAGAAATTTTAGCTGATTCATGCATTCAGATATCGATACATTGATTCATTTTAATCTAAGGGAAAAGGCATCAAGCAAAAGGAAAGGAGCTGAAAAATCAATTTTCTATTACATTAGTCATTAATGCTATCAAATATCGTGTTATATTAAAAATTACCAGTCTCTCATTATTACGGAAGTGCTGAATGCTCACAGTCCACTATGACAAAAATGCTAAAAATATTGAGCCAAAAATCTTTACATTCTGCTCGATTTTATTTTTCCTATGCTATACTACTCAATAATTATAATTGCAAGATTTATTTTGTGGTATGTTATTTTCTTCTGCAAATGATTGGTTTTAATTGCAAACTTGTTTAACAAGGATGTAAGAATCTACTGTTTTGCATTTCTGTATTTTGTAATTTATTTAGCTATTTTCTTAAATAAGCTATACGACATATGATCACTATATTATTTCAGGTTTATATTCCCCATCCATAGCAATATTTCTGATGGAATAAGACAGTCAACTACTACTAGATTATGTTGTAGATCTTAAATATCCCCCCAATGCACAGACACTAAAGTGTTGTTTCCCAGCCTCTGGGCTTGTTAAACTGGTAGAAACTTTATAACAATGGGGTTCAGTAAAGGAAGCCATGCATTAGAAAAGGCTATGAGGATCCCACCTCTCTCCTTCTTTCTGCTTTATATATAAATGATACATACAAATTCATTAGAAAGAGGTAATTAGGCTAAAAGAATCACAGACAAAAATTGTAAAGAACTAACTTACTTTTGCAGGGAGTGGTGGCACATGCCTGTAATTCCAGCACTCAGGAGGCCTGAGCAGGGGGATTGCTATGATTTCGAGACCACACAGTGAGTCTACATAGTGAGTTCCAGGTGAGTTTCAACTGCATAGTGAGACCCTGTCTCAAAAAACAAAAAACAAAGCAAAACAAAACAAAACAAAACAAAAAAAGGAACTAACTTACTTTTAATAAACAAATTTCAATCATCCAGGTCTTAAAAACAAAACAATAAATTAGAGAAAAATAATCATAATCAGTGAGCTATTAATGCATGAAAAACAGTAGATACCTGGATAAAATATTAGGACAGTTCACTTCCATGAAGTACTTGACCCAAGTTTTCTAAAGGTCAATTACAGATAGTCCCAAAGATTTCACCCAGGGTGAGAGAAAGATGTTACTTAAACTGTATTTCAAAAAATTGTTGAGAAAAATTCAGATTCAGGAAACACTGAAATTTTAATCATTAAAAAAACATTAGTTAAAATCTGCATTTCCCTGATGACTAAAGATGTTGAAGAGTTTGTTCATATACTTATCAACTATGTGTGCATCTTTATTTGAGATTTTTCATTTCTATTTATATAAAATTTGATTGGTTTATTTGATTTTGTTGTCATTTAGTTCACTTCTTCATATGTTAAAGATATTAATTCTCCACTAGAAAACTTTTTTGCCCGTTCCATGTTGTCTCTTCACTCTGTTGAATGTTTCCACTGCTGTGTAGCCTTTTAATTTGAATGAGTCCCATTTGCTGATTCTTGATGTTATTTCCTATGCTATTTGGGTTCTGTCAAATAGTCTTTGTACGTATGTATTTAACAGCTTGCTGTATTTCATCTTCCAGCAGTTTCAAACTTTCCAGTATTTAGTCTAGCTGTATCATGCCCTGGAGTATTCCTCCTAAAGTAAAAGAAGATGTTATAGTGAAAATCCACGTTTATAATAGCACAGTTCAAAATAGCTAAGGTGCAAAAATGGTCTAAATTACCTTCAATAGATGAATAGATAAAGATAATGTGGTAAATATACACAATGGAATATCATTCAGGCATAAAGAAGGATAAAATCATGTTATTTGCAAAAAAATGCATGGAATTGGAGACTACCACATTAATCAAAATGAGCCAGTCTTAGAAAATTAAAAATGACATGCATGTTTTATATAAATAATCTAAAAAAATACTATTGAAAGGAGAGAAAACAAGAATTTACAAGATAATCTTCTACAGATGGAAAAAAGGAGTAGGATGGGAAGAAGAAAAACATTGGTAACCAAATATTGCTAGGTAACCAAATATTTTCTCTGCATGTACTAATAAGCCATAAGGAAGCTCACTGTCTTGTACTAGTAATGTGCACAAGACTATTCATTAAACACGTAATGGTACATAGAATATGCTACCCTTTTTAAAAGGCAGTGGGAAAAATGATTGTGTATAAATTAGATATATTATTATATTTTTACTTTAGATATATTAAATGTGTCTAGATAGAGTTATATACAATATTATCCCAGTTATTGATTTTTTAAATTTTTCCATTAAGTTTATTGGTAAGTTTTAGGCATACAATACAGTTACATTCATCTTTGGGATCTTGTACTTTACGTGATGTATCTTGGTTCTTATTTTTCCCCTATTCCCCTGCCTTCCCATCAGCCTTTCCACCCTTCTCTATTTACAAAGACTTTGCTTCCATTTTTTCTTTTTCTCATATATTTTCTTTTCACTTCTTTCTTTCCCCTACTCGTCCACTTCCCCTACTCCTTTAGATCTTCTCTTCCTATTTCACATTACCAGTTATACCATTTGAGCTTTATTTACCCTTTTAGTTTTTCACACTAAACTATTTGTCATTTGCACACATGTGCCCTATTTATTTCATTTAAGAGTATGGCATCAATGTGCATTCATTTAGCTATAAATGTCTCTAATTTCTCATTCTTTCTGGCTGAGTAGTACTCCATTTTATAGAAAAACCACATCTTTACCAGGTCTCCCTCCAGTCAATGGGCAATTGGACTGTTAGCAAGTTTTACCTGTTACAAACTGTGCCACCAAAAACATGAGGAGTGTGCATATAACACTGTGGTATGATTCTTTAATTTTTAAAAAGATGCTCAGCAGAGAAATAGCAGGGTCAAATGGGGCTTCTAATCCTACTTGTCTGAGGTATCTCCATATTGATTTCCACAGTGGCTGCACCAGTCTGCACTCCCACAAAAGATGGAGAAGGGTTCTTTGATCCCCCCAGCCCCACCAACATTTATTACTGGTTGACTTTTTATAGCAGCTATTCTTTCTGGGGTAAGGTGGAATCTGTTATTTTCATCTGCGTCTATCAAATGACCAGTGATGTAAAACATTTTTTCATATATTTATTTGCTGATTTTACTTGTTTGTCTAATAAATGTCTATTCATTTCAGATGCCCGTTTTTGAATCTGATCTTTATATTTCAGGAGTTGATTTTTTTTTTTTTTTTTTTAGTTCTTTATATATTCCAGACAGCAATAGACCTTTGTCTGAGGAACAGCTGGAAAAACTTTTTCCCACATTTTAGGTTGTGTCTCACTTCTGTTGGTGGCTTCTCTTGCTCTGCAGATGCTTTTTAATAAGATGCAATCCCAGCATTGATTCTTTGTGCTGTTTCCCGTACTACTGAAGATTTGTATACAAATTCTTTTCCTATGTCAATGTCTTTAAGAGTTCTATCGAACTTATCTTCCAGCAAGTTTACTATTTCTGTTTTAATATTTAGATCTTTAATCCACTTGGATTCTAGTTTAGTGCATGGCGAAAGATAGGAGTCTAGTTTGGCAGGACAAAATCCAGTTTTTTCAACACCATTTATTGAAGAGGCTATTTTTCTTCCACTGAGAATAGCTGGCTCCTTAGTAAAAGACGAGGTAGCTGAGTATGTCTGGAGTTGTTTCTGCATCTTCTAATCTATCCACTGATCCTTGAGTCTGTTTCTTTGCCAGTACCATGCTGTTTTTTAATCACAGTGGCTACGTAGTATAGTATAAGTTTGGAGATCGTAGTACCCTCTGTCATGTCTCTTGCCTAATCTTTGCTAAACAAGGTCTTTTCTGGTGCCAAATAAATGTTTGGATTGTCTTCTTTAGTTCTGTGAAATATACTGTTGGGATTTCAGTAGGATTGCATTGAATCTGTATAGCATGTTTGGAAGTATGGCCATTTTCACTATGTTGGTTCTACCTGCTAAGGAGCAGGGGATGTCTTTCCACTTTCTTATATCCTCTTTCATCTCTTTTTGCAGAATGCTTTGCTTTCAGCAGTGGTCTTTGGTCTCCTTCATTAGATTGTTTCCTAAATATTTCATTGTTTGGATGCTATTGTGAAATGAATTGTTTCTATAATTTCTCTCTCAGTGAGTTTGTTATTTGTGTACAAGAAGGCTATGGGTTTTTGAATGCTGACCTTTCATCCACATACTATACTGAATCTGTCAATTATGGCTCAATTTGGCAGAGTTTATTTTTTTTTGTCTTCTATGTAGAGTATCATATCATCAGCAAATAATGACAGTTTAACTTCTTCCTTTCTATCTTTATTCGTTTCATTTCTTTCTCTTGTCTAATTGGTGTGGCTAATGTTTCAAGAACTGCATTAAACAAGAATGGTGATAGTGGACATTCTTGTCTTGTTCCTGATTTAAGTGTGAAAGTTTTCAGTTTTTGACTATTTAGTATAATGTTGGCTGTTGGTTTTTCTCAGGTAGCCTGTATTGGGTTGAGATAAAGACCATGTATTCCAATTTCCTGTAGGGTTTTTATCATAAATGGGTGTTGGATTTTGTCAAGTGATTTTTCTGCATCTATTGAGATGATCCTATGGCTTTTGTCCTAGGTTCTGTTAGTATAGTGTATTGCACACACACACACACACACACACACACACACATACACACACACACATATATATATGAACCATCCTTGCATCTCTGGATAAATCTGACTTGGTCAGGGTGTATGATCTTCTTGATGATCCTCTGCATTCTGTTTTCCAGTATTGAGGATTTTTATATTAATGTTTATTAGGGAGATTGGCCTTTAGTTATCTGTTATGTTTGGGCTTTTTCCTGGTTTGGAATCAAAGTAACACATGCTTCCAGGAATAAATTTGCAAGTATTGCTTCCCTTTCAATTTCATTAAAGAGTTTAAAGTATAGTGGCAACAGATCTTCTCTAAACATCTTGTGGAATTCATCAGTGCAGTCATCATGACCTAGGCTTTTCTTAGTTGGCAAACTTTTAATTATGTTTTCAATTTCACTGATTGTAATTGGGGTGTTTAGACTTTTTATATCTTCTTTCAAAAATGGTAATTCATATGTATCTAGGCATCTTTCCATTTCCTCTGTGTTTTTTGTTTTATTAGAGTACAGTTTTCAAGCAGATATTTGTGATCCTCCTGATTTCCAGTGCATCTGTTATGACCACCTTTTTCATTCCTAATTGCATGAATTAAGCCTTTTCTTTCCTTTTGTTGATAAGGTTGCCTAAGGTTTTATCAATTTTATTTACTCTTTTGAAAAAGCAACACTTCAACTCATTGATTTTTTGTATCACTCTCTTAGTCTCCATTGCATTAATTTCTACTCTGATTTTTATAATTTCCTACCTTGTACAAGCTTTCACTTTGTTTTGCTCTTTTTCTAGGAGCTTAAGCTTCAGCATTAGGTTTCTTACTTAAGTTCACTCTGTTTTCCTACTGTGGGAAATTACTGCTATAAATTTCCCTTGTAGAATTGCTTTCATTGTGTCTCATAGATTCCTGTATGTTTTATTGGCATTATCACTTAATTGTAGAAATTTTTAATTTCTTCTTTAATTTCCTCTGTGATCCACTGGTTGTTCAGCAGGGTGTTATTCAATCTTCATGTGTTTATGAAATTCTTGAGTTTTCTATGCTATTGATTTCCAGTTTAGTTGCACTATGGCCTGATAATATAATTCAATTCCTTTGCATTTTCTGAAACCTGTTCTAAGAGCTAGCATGTGGCCTATCTTGGAGAATGACCTGTGTGCAGCTGAAAAGAATATATATTCTGATTTTGAGGGATGATACACTCTGTAGAAATCTACTAACCCCATTTGTTCAAAGGCTTGGTTCAGTTCTGTTATTTCATTGTTGATTTTTTTTCTAGATCATCTTTCTATTTCTATAAGTGGAGTATTAAGGTCATGCACTACAATTGTATTACCTCTCATTTTGTTTTTCATATCCATTAATATTTATTTTATATAGTTGGAGACATTAGTATTGGTGCATATATATTTACACTTGTCATCTCTTCCTCTTGGATTGTTCCCTTTACTAGGATGTAGTGGCCTGCTTTGTCTCTCTTAATTAGTTTTGGTTTGAAGTCTACTTTGTCTGCAAATAAGATAGCTACCCCTGCTTTTTCTCTGGGCTGCTGTCACATGGAGAATTGCTTTCCAACCTTTTACTCTCAGTCTATAAATTACTTTGTGAATTAAGTAGGTCTTCTATATATAGCATATTGTTGCATTTTGCTTCTTAATACATTCTGCCAGTCTATTTCTTTTGATTGGTGAATTGAGACCATTAACATTTTTTCTCTCTCATTGAGTTTATTGGTACATTTTAGGTATACAGCACAGTTACATTCATCATTGGGGTCTTGTACCTTTACATGTCAGGTCTTGCTTCTCATTTTTCCCCTTGTCCCTGCCCTCCCTTCACCCCCTTCTCCCCTCCCCATTTACAAACATTTTATTTCCATGTATTCATTTTCTCATATTTTCTTTCTTTTCCCTTATTACCTTCCCCCATTAACATTGATGGTTATAATTGATATGTATTGACTTTTCATTGTCTTGTTGTTTTCCTGTTGTTATTTCCTTTATTTTTTTTTTATTTTGCCCCCTCTCCCTTTAATTTCTTTCCTTGCCTGGTGAATTTGCTCTTTGGGGCCTCATGGTGTTGTGATCTTCATTGTATTTGCTATTCTACATCTCTTCTGGTTCAAAATGTTTTTTTTTTTCCTCTAATTATGTGAAATATGCCATTAGGAATTTGATTAAGATCGCATTATATCTATATAACAGTTTTTGAAGTGTGGCTATTTTCAATGTATTGATTCTCCTTACCCAAGAGCAAGGGGTATCTTTCCATTTACTGTTATCCTCTTTGATCCCTCTTTTCAGAGTACTGTAGTATTAATTGTGGAGGTATTTTACTTCTTTTATTAGATTAATCCCTAGGCATTTTTATTTTTTTGGATGCTATTGTGAATGATGTTGTTTACCCTATTTCTTTCTCATTTATTCTGTTATTCATGAACAGGAAGGCTACTACTTTTTGAGTGTTGACCTTTTATATAGCTACTCTACTGAATTTGATCATTAGGTCTAGAAGTCTTTTGGTGGAGTTTGGAATTTTTAAGGTAGAGTATCATGCCATCAATGAATAATGACAGTTTACCTTCTTTGTTTCTTATCCTTGTTTCTTTTATTTATTTTTTAAAAAATCTAAGTGTTGTGGCTAATGTTTCCAAAACTATATTGAACAGGAATGGTGATAGTGAACATCCTTGTCTTGTTCCTAATTGAAAGCTATCAGCTTTTGCCCATTTTCTATGATCTTGGCTATTGATTTGTCATAGATGACTTTTATTAGATTGAGATAAAGACCATGTATTCCAATATTCTGTAGAGTTATCATCATGAATGTGTGTCAGATTTCATCAAATGCTTTTCTACATCTATTGAGATGATCATATATTTTTTGTCCTTGACTCCATTAATATAGTGTATTACATTTATTGATTTGTGTACGTTGAACCATCCTTGCATGCCTGCCTGGGATGAAACACACTTGATCAGGCTGTATCTTCTTGATGATTTGCTGCATTCTTCTTGACAGTATCTTTTTAAGAATTTTTGCATCTATGGTCATTAGGGAGATAGGCCTGTAGTTTTTTATTGTTGTTGTTGTTGTTGTGGTTGTTGTTGTTGTTGTTTTAATTGTTGTTGTGGTTGGACCCTTTCTGGTTTTGGAGTCAGGGTAATGCTTACTTTCAGAAATAAATGTGGGAGCATTACTTCCCTTTGAATTTCACTGAAGATTCTGAAGAGTAGTGGCATTTGTTTTTGCCTGAATTTATTGTAGACTTCAGCAGTGAAGCCCTCAGAACCTGGGCTTTTCTTTGTTGGTAAGTTTTTAATTATATTTTCAATTTAATTGACTAATATTGTATTGTTTAGAATTTTGATATCTTCTTGTTTAAGCTTTGGTAATTCATAAGTATCTAGGAATCTGTCCATCTCATTGGAATACAGGTACTCATAATAGGTATTGACAATCCTGTGGGTTTTTACTGGATTTGTTGTGATTTTACCTTTTTCATTCCTAGTTTCATGATTTGAGCCTTTACTTTACCATTTCTGATAAGGTTGGCTAAGGGTTTGCCAATTTTATTTAATCTTTCAAAGAACCAACTCTTTGATTAGTTTATTTATTTTTTGTAACATTCTCTTAGTCTCTATTGCACTAATTTCTGTCTGATCTTTATAATTTCTTCCCTTGTGTGAGCTTTGGATTTGACTTGCTCTTCTTTTTCTAGATTGTTGAGCTTTAATATTAGGTTATTTATTTTAGCTATCTATATAGGCATTCACAAGCAGGAATTATTTTAAAAATAGAAATTTTGCCCACTTAAACATTACCATATCCAAGCAGACATGTTGGCATCTGTCCAGCTTAGGAGGCTGGTGCACAATTCCTCAAAGACCTGAAGCTAGTTTCAGAAATATAGTGGAAGTCTATCTCACATAATCTAGTCTATTTATTTTCCCTAAAAAATTTACATTTCACATGTAGAAATTAAGAATATAAAATTAAAATCATTGGTGCTTTGTAATGTAATTTCAAATGCCTGATTTAAAAGTAAACTGCAAAAATAAGATTTTTATTATGGAAATATCAGAGGAAGTCATAAATAAGTGGATAGAATTACATTCTGACAATTTGTTAAGTATATAACTGTCAAATTAGAATAATTTTTATGTAGGTTAATATTTTCATTATATATTTCAGTTTTGTCTTAAAAGATTACTAATAAATACATTCTTTTTTATGTTCTTGAGTGACTGCTCACTAATGTCCACTTGCTAAAATCCATCAAATATTTCTTGCAGTAATACAATACACCAATCCATAAAATGTAAGTCAACCGAATTCCCAAATTAACATTTTCAAAGATAGTATTAAGATCAAGAATTTCACACACATGGTAGCATATAAAAGGGAATCATAAATATGATGTCCATCCCTATGAAGCTTATAAATTTGACAATGCTCAATAAGAGAGTTTAGAATCCCATCCAAATGTGTCACATCTAAGAATCACCAATTTGTGCCCTAGAAGTTCTCCTACTAAAATCTTTATGCTGACTTTTCTACTCTATGCCATTTGTTAATGCTATCCCTTAAAAAGAAAGAGTGAGAACAGGAAAATAAATGAAATAAACTCTTGCTCATGTACAGAAATTGTTGCTAATATAGTTCACTACAAAGCATATCTATATAATACCATATGACCTTTGATAATGAAAAATAAGAATCAAAATCTTTAGTGACACAGCCTTACAACTATATACAACATTCACATGGCAGTATTAAAGAAGGAAGCACCCAATACCTATGGTTGACAAACTGTCCCACTGACCAGCATTCATTAAATATATCCATATATCCTTCACATGGGGGGGCTAGTGTCTACTTTCCAAGGCTTGTCAAAAAAGGATTCTCATGTTTTGTGGATCTAAAAACAAACAAAACAAAAACTTCAAGAAACAAAACTGATGCTGGTGAAGGTGTTACCAAAATTTAAGCATGCCAAAAGGTGTTTCATGCGAATTAAAACCTAAAGCCAATTCGAGAGATGCAGATGAAAACAACACTGAGATTCCACCTCACCCCACAAAGAATTGCTGCTATCAAGAAATCACACAATAACAAATGTTGGTGGGGTTGTGGGGAGAAAGGAACCCTTCTCCATTGTTGGTGGGAGTGCAGACTGGTGCAACCACTATGGAAATCAATATGGAGATACCTCAAAGATCTTGGACTGGAGGTTCCATTTGACCCAGCCATCCCTCTGCTGGGTATCTTTCCAAGAGAACTAAAAGAATCATATCACAGAGAAGTATGTGCACCCATGTTTATAGCGGCACAGTTTGTAATAGCTAAATCTTGGAAACAACCTATTTGCCCATCCATTGGAAACTGGATAAAGAAGTTGTGGTTTTTCTATAAAATGGAATATTACTCAGCCATAAAGAATGAGAAAATAGTTTCATTCATAGGAAAATGGATACATATTGAAGATATACTCCTAAGTGAAACAAATAAGTCACACATGTGTAAATACCGAATAGTTTCTCTGGTGTGAATAATCTGTAACAATGCATAAGATTCTAATAAGATTACTGACATTTAGAAATGGGAAGAAAGGAGGTAAAGGTGTAGGGAAGATGGGATGGGTAGCAGAAGAGTAAAAAGGGAAAAGAAAACGTGAGAGAATGAAAAGATGAAAATAAAGTGTTTGTAGATGGGGAGGGGAGGAGGGGGTGAAGGGAGGGCAGAGATAAGGGGAAAAAATGAGAATCAAGACTTGTCATGTAGAGGTACAAGATCCCAACAATGAATGTAACTGTACTGTATCCCTAAAATGTACCAATATTCACTATTAGCTGGAAAGTTTGCCCAGTCAAATTGATTAAAATCATTGGATTGGACTGTCTGCATGTTTTTTAAAACTGTTAATCTTGAGAATTCCTTTTTACTGTAATGAGGCATAAGTTGTCATAGTAAGATCAAAAAGGTATGCAAGTAGATAAGCAAAGGAAAGTAGCAGTTGGTTAATGCTTTAAAGCTCTTCCCATGTATCACTTTTTAAAATATTTAGGGAAAAAAATTAAAAATAGTTGCCATTATTCTAGCGAAAACAAAACAAAACAAGCTCAAGATAATAAAAAACCAAGCAACACTGACACCACATTACACAGATGGATCATCACACTTTCATCTGGTTTAACTATCACATCTAGTTTAACTGGGATGTTTTTCAACTTTAAAAATTTTGATACGTGAAGATGTAACTTTAATGGATACTTTTGAATTTGGATTTTTAAAAATTATAACAGAGTATACTTTTTACATGTATACATGTAAATTTAATCTTAATGGCTAATTTAGAGCCTGATATTTTAAAGTTTTGAAAATTCTATTTCAAATAAAATAACAGCTTTTGTTATTTCCTATTTCATTTTATGGATTTTAAGCATAATATTATCCTGTGTATTTTATAAAGTATATGTTTTCTTCCTATTCTTCTAACAGTAAACTATACCCCCAACATAAAGGTTTTGTCCCTTATGAATATATATATATATATAT
>NW_022900945.1:37887844-37897683 GCF_012274545.1 Fukomys damarensis
GATTGTCCCAAGTTTTCTTGTCCAACTATGTAAAGATTTTCAGATTGATTTTGCTTAATACAGTACAAGATTTTCATAGAGGGAAAAACATTCATCAGATATCTTCCTGTCAATATGAAAGTGATTTTTTGCAAGTGATGTATGATGTAAAACATACAGTCAGAAATTTACTTAAGAGAGGCATATTGTATTGCCAGTTTATCATGGCAGAGCCCACACAGTAGGTGAGCACCCCTGGGGGAGAAAAGCCCCAATGATACAGTGTTTTATTTGGATTGCAAAATACTGATATTTAAAGTATTACATCAGTCTAAGCTAAATAAAAATTAATATAGCTATCACATCTGTTTCAGCTAGAGTATAGTGGATCTCAGTTACAAATGACCAGGCCCATTATATTCCAATGCTTTCTTCATTTCTAAATTTTTCTTTGCAATATTTAACCTGCCACCTAACATAAAAAAGGGGATTATCTTAATATATAAAATTTAGCAATACTTTAAAAAAATGAGTTCTCTCAAGCTATTTGTAAATGCAGGAAAGGGCAGAGATAATCTTATTAGTGTTAGTGGGAATTTAAACTTAAAGGATGCCAGATTGTTCTACCTATATGTAATCCATCTTGATGGAAGTTGTTGACCTTTGGAAAGGGCACTTTTGCTAAGAGTTATCTAATGTCACAAAGATAAAATTCTTTATAAATACCCGTGTGCTGCAAATAATCAGGTTTGCCAATAGATTTTTTTATTCTTATCATCTATTATATAAACCTTAACTTGTTAAAAGTTCTTTATTTACCCTTCAAATTTCCTATTTTCAATTATATAAAGAACTATGCTTATTATATATTCTTCACTATACTGATAACAATATCCACTAATTCATCATTTGGATCCAACCTTTTAAATTCATCCTTTAAAATTAGGTATCTGAACCTAGTGTTGTTTCTAACTACTAAGCACTCTTTAGATAAAAACAGTTCCAAGAACAGCAACTAGGAATAAGTATAGATTTTATAAAATATTTAATGTCTTATATTTTAAAGTATATTTTAAATTCTAAAGGTAACTACTCATTATTTTATTTCAAACTAATATAATTTATGTTTTATTGTGCACATTTGTTTTAAATGGAATTAAAAGTAATGCACTTCTGAGAATAATAGCTATAAATATTTTCATCTGAAAATAAATTATGATTCCAAGTAAAAATAATGAGAATAGGCATGGAATTGTACTCTCACAACCTGCAATACCTATATGATCTCAGTATGCCTCCATTCTGTTAAATGTGTGCTTGAAAATATTGCCCACTTGTTTTTTTCCTATGTTAAATGCCCCTTTGGCAGGATCTTTTAAGTTCTCTGTGGCTTTTTATACCAATGACCACTACTCTTATTAAATGTGGTGGCAGTTTTCCAGTGTTCACACTGAGTAATTCTCACCTTTATTATCATATTCTGTTTATATTTTCTATCAAATGCTTACTACTAGAATGAAGATTCAAATATGCTTCCACTTTCGCAACTAATGGATCAACAGGTGACAGTTATTTGGGGGGAAGTATCTGAGTCAGCAGCTATAAATCCTATTTTTTATACCACCACCCTTTGAGGGACTCCAAAGGAATAGTAGCTTCTTTTCATCTGTACTTTAAACCAGTTGGGACAAATTTTAGGATAATTAATGTCACCTTTTTCTTTTAACTGCAATTTGTATGACAGCACAGTTTATTGTATAAAGGCAAAAGTTTATACTGCACACCTCTCAGTTTCTGGCTCCTAGCCAGATACAAACACTTAAGTCTTTTGACAAGGGTTTTGCAATAACTGAAGAGACATATAATTAATGTCAGCTTATTTACAACATTAATATTTATACTCAGAAGTCTAGACAATTTGATCAGGAAAAAGATTAAATTTATTGCTTTATTTTTTGAGATATCATTGCACTAATGATCAAGAATTATTTTAATTTGATATAAAATAAATTGAAAGCATTACCTGGTTTGTTTTTCTACTGAGATAATTTTTAAAATTTAGAAATATTAATTACCTCAAATATAAACTTCTGAAAGAAATAATCAAAATGAGTTGAATAAATATAAGTAATTTTATTTTCTTTTATTTATAACTTTTATCACAATATTTTGAGGGCAGAGATTGCATTTTACCATTCTGTAATATATTTTAGAAATTAATGGAAAATTCTATACAGTGTGAAAACTTAGATAATGCTTTTTAACTTGCCCACATACACCATTTATTGCTATTGTTATAAATTTTACATTTTAAAAATATTGTGAAATTTCCTAATTATTTGTTGAGAATCATGTTGAAAACAAATGAATAAAGAACAAATTCTCCAGTCTCTATTGTGTCTAGCCAAAAACAAAAAAAGTAACCTAATACAAATATAATTCTAATCTATCATGTTATATATATGCAATTCTAACAGATTTTACAGATGGTTTTCAATTATCAGAAGCTTTTAATAAAAAGAGGAAACTGTAGTTATGAAACATAAATATCAATATTTGCTCTTTTGTAGAATGAGTAAAATTACTAGCAAAGTAATGCCACTGTCCTCCTGTATGCACACATATTTTGGAGATAGCAATTATTTGGATATACATTTGATTAAATCTGATAGTGTTTAGATGACTCTGTAGACAAGATTGTGAGAATTTTACAATACGAAACTAAGAAGGTACTATTTCTCTGCTTAATTGCACTAAAAATGTGAAATCTAACACATTTTTCCCATCATCTATCAAACCAACTAAAAAAGATAAAGAGGGAACATTTATTGACAACATTTTATAATTTTCTGAAAAATGCTCAAATTTTGATTTTGTGAGTATTTGTGCATCTTAGTTCTAAATTATGATTGTTTAAGTGATCCAAAAATTCACTTACTCCCAGTCTAACCTTCAAAATGATGGCAAGTGGAGTCAGGGCCCCTTGAGAGGTAATTAGGTCATGAGAATTCTCATATATCCATGTGCTGCTGAAGCAAGCATATGAAGACACTCATAAATAGAATTAATACTTATGAAAGAATCCAGAGAGGGTGAGAGTCCTTACTTCTTTCACCATGTAAAAACACAATGAAAAAGTGGCAATTTTTAACTAGTTAATGAACTTACAATAGACTTAAAATCTGTCAGCATATTTGTCTTGGAATTCTCAGCCTCCTACAAATTTGAAACATAAATATTGATTATAACCTACCTAGTTTATGTCATTTTGTTAAGTATCAAAGATAAACTAGGGTCAGGGATTTATCTTAGTGGTTCTGCCACCTGACTTGAAAGCAGAAGGTCCTGAGTTCAATCCCTGGTATAAAAATAAAAAAAATAAATAAGATGAACTAGAACTTTGTAAATGTACTTATTTTTCGGTGTGATTGCAGAGATGTCGAGTTAAAATATATGTTACAATCTACTGTTTAACAACTATATAGCACAAATATAATGAAAACTTTATAAATATATATATCTGATATATCATATATATTAAAATTAACATACATTTTAGTATTCTAGTATATACATAGAATACATAATGAATTCATATATATTTATGTACTTAACCTGTGTCACCTTATGTGATTGTATTTCTAATCAACTTAAAGTAGTTCTAAATTAATTATTGCATTTATTATTTGAAAATTTATACTTGAGGGATAATACATATAAATTTGATAATATAACTTTCAAGAAACATAAGAGTAGAGCAAATTTTGAAGCCAAGTTCTCTGATTGTGCACATTATTTTTAATTCAAATGAATAAAGTATCAATAAATCCAGCAAAGTAAATTATAATTTGATTTTTTCAATTAATTCATAAATTTTGATTTCATTTAAATATTTAGATATACAAAAGGTAATGCAAAGCTTGTAATTTGACACTCTTTTAAATGTGAAAAACAAAGAATAGCATTGTTTCCTGCATACATCCACTTGATCATATGAATGAAGTCTCTCAAATTGGTTTAGGCAACAGCAAACACTTTATCAGTGATTTTTGATTACACACATTTTTTTGAAATCATTTACATGTGTGTTTAACATTATAAAAGAACACAATATTTGACCGTAGATCCCAAGGAGAAGATAATCTGAATATAATGATCCTAAAGAAACTCAGTGAGATAAAATACATAACAGAAAATACAATAACAGAACAATTCATGATGTGAATGAGAAATTCAACATAGATATAAATCATACAAATAATCAATCAAAATATTGAGGTCAAAAATTTCAGTCAGTGAAATAAAGAACACAATTGAAAGCTTCTATAGCCAAATATACTAAGCAGAAGAAATAATTTCTGATTTTGATGATGGGTCTTCTGAAATAGACAGAGACAGAAGAGAAACAAGGAAGGAGAAGGAAGAAGGTTATGGGGAGAAGGGGGGCAAAAAGAATGAAGAAAGCCTAAGACACATAAATAGCATTAAGAAAACAAATATTTACATAATAGTAACCTACAAAGGAAAAAAAATAGGAGGGCAGGGGATTTAGCTCAGTGGTGTTGCTGCCTGCCTCACAAGCACAAGGACCTGAGTATGATTCCCAGTACCCTCTGAAAAAAAGGAAAAGAAAACACATGAAAGGATATATTTAATGAAATAGCTATTGAAAGCTTCCCAGTTGTTAAAGACATATGAACATCTATATCCAATACACTAAAACAAAAACAACAAGAAAGAGAAAGATTTTTTTTCTAAAACATATGGTCAATATTTCTAAACAGTAATTTAAAGAGATAATTCTAAAAATAGCAAGAAAAAAGCATCCAGTTACATAGAAACAAACCCTGAAAGATTAGCAGCATATTTCAAAGAGGAACTTTACAGCACAGAAGAGAATGAAAATGAAATAACCTAAGTATTGAAAGAGGGAAAAACAGCTATGAATAATATAAACAGAAAAAGCACCCTACAGAAATGAAAGAGAACTAAAATATTTTAAACAAGGAGAAACTGCAGAAATTCATCATTGTCAGATTAAATACTGAAGAAAAGTTTATGGGAGTCCTACACTAGAGTCACATGGATGGAAAAATATAATCATTAAAATACATGAATATAAAAAACTCACTAGTAGAACAAAGATACACAGGAAAATATAAATCAAACATTGTCATGACAGAACACTTCCAAACTATAAAAACAGAAGTGAGAAAGAAAGAATACAAGAAAACAATTAAAAGAATCATAAGAATATTACAACTTTTAATAAGAACTTTAAATACAATGGATCAAAATCATCAGTTAAAAGGCATAGTCTAGGCAATAAGATTTTTTAAAAATTTACCATCATGCGGCCTAGAAGGAAATAACATCAGGGGTAAAGATTTACATAAACTCTATGTGAAAGCTTGGAGAAAAAGATAAACTTTGCAAAAGGAAATTAAATGTAAGAGTAATCATATCTGTATGAGAGAAAAGAAATTTTAAATCAGAAAAATCTAAACATAGGCAAAGAAGGTCATTATATCAATAAAAATCAATTCAGCAGGATGATGTAGAGATTTATAAAGCAAATATTTTAGATCTAAAGTGAGAAATAGAATGTGTTACAATAATAGTTGGAGACTTCAAAAATTCCACTCATACAAATAGACATATCTTAGGGGAGGAGGGGGTGAAGGGAGGGCACGGACAGGGGGAAAAAATGAGAACCAAGACCTGTCATGTAGAGGTACAAGATCCCAATAATGAATGTAATTGTACTGTATACCTAGATTGTACCAATAAACTCAATAAAAGAAAAAAAAAACAAATAGGCATATCTTAAGTAGACACATTCATGTTGAACCACACTCTCCATCCAAAGCAGCTAGCAGATGCTTATAGAACATTTCCTCTAACAACAGCAGGATGAATATATTTCTGATGACTACATGAAATATTCTTCAGCATAGATATAAGCCACCTATCAAGAATCAGTAGATTAATTTTTAAAATGCAGTGATTTTTTATATCTTTTCAGACCTTAACAGGACAAAACTAAAATGTAATAATATGAAAAACTATATAAAACATACATATATATATATATAAATATATATACATATATATAGAAATTGCACAATGTGATTTTAAATGACCAACAGTAATTGAAGAAATTAAAAGAAGCACCATAAATTCTCTCTTTCTTTCCCATTAACTTTATTGGTACATTTTAGGTATAAAATATAAAGACAATCATCATTTGGATCTTGTACCTTTATATGACATATCTTGGTTCTTACTTTACCCCATTCCACTGCCCTCCAATCAACCCCTCCATCCCTCCAAACTTACAAAGACTTTGTTTCCACTTTTTCATTTTCTCATATTAGTACCATTCCCTTCTTTCCTTTCCCAAATTCATCCCACTTCGCCTTCCGGGGGTGAAGGGAGGGCAGAGGTAAGGGGAAAAAATGAGAATCAAGACTTGCCATGTAGAGGTACATGATCCCAACAATGAATGTAACTGTACTGTATCCCTAAAATGTACCAATAAACTCAATAAAATTTAAAAAAATATTCTCATTACAAATATAAAAGTGGTATTCAAAGAGGGAGTTATAGAAATAAATGCATATTTCAAAAAGATTTGAAGTAGAATAATGAACCACAAAGACATAGCAAACAAATAAATTAAAACAAATAGTAAAACAGAAATAATAAAGATTAGAGGGTAAATAAATTCAAAATCAAAAAAGTAGATAAAAGAATAGTTTTTAAAATATAAAATTGACAAACATTTTTCTAGATGAAACAAGAGAAGACCCAAATAAATAAAATTAGAGTTGAAAAAGGAGACATTACAAAGGATACCACAGAATTAGAAAAGAATGTAAGTAGCTATAATGAATAAATTATATGCTGTCAAATTGGAGATCCTAGAAGAAACAGGTTGATGTCTAGCCACAAAGAGTCTACCAAGATTAAATCAAAGTAAAATAGAAAATTTTAACAGACCAGTCACGGGTATTGAGACTGAAGGGGTAATTGCAAATTTGTAATCAGGGAAAAAAACATCACTGACTTTACAGCTAAATTCAAGAAAACATTTTTAAAAGCTAATTCCAATTATTCTTCCTACAGTATTTGAAGAAAATTGAAATTGTAGACACTTTACAAATGTTTACAAGGCTAGTATACCATAATCACCAGACAAACTACAACAAAATATACAGAACAATATTTCTGATAAACGTAAGTGGGAATATTTTCAAAAATACTAGAAAAACAAATACAATAGCAAAACAAATAGGTCATATACCATGATGGAGTGAAATTCATTTGGGGGTGGCAATGGTTTATCACTTGCATATCAGTAGATATAATATATCACATAAATAAGATAGACACAAAGCACCATATTATCATTTCCATCTCAATAGATGTAGAAAAGGAATTCAGAAAAAATCAAATCTCACATGATATACTTTTTAAAAAATTAGGCATAAAAACATATCTCAATATAATAGAGGCTGTTATGAAAAATTCACAGTAAATATATTGAATAAGAAACAGGTGAAAAAATTTCCCCTAACATCTGGGCCAAGGGAAGTCTGTATACTTTCTCTCATAAGTATAGCACAGGCCATCTTAATTTGAGTTATTAGGCAAGAGAAAGTAATACAAGATATTAAATTGGAAGGAGGACTTGAAATCATCCATATTTATAGAAGACAATTTTATACATAGAAAAACCTAATTCAAACTTCATAAATCTGTTAGAACAGATAAATGACTCAAAAGAGTTGCAAGACAGATAATGAAAATGTGAAACACAGTAGCTTTTTTACACAAATGAAGAGCTTGGTGAAAATGAAAACAAAGCAATTCCATTCATAATAGCTTAAAAATAACCAGAATAAATATAGCTAAAGGAATAAAAGACTTCTGAAAACCTCTCTACATTGAAAATCATAAAATATTGATGAAAGAAAGTATTATATGAAAGAAACAAAGAAACCGAGAGATATCTTGTCTGCATTGGTCAGAAGAATTAATATTGTAAGTAATTATATTGCCCCAAGTGCTGCCTACATTCGATGCAGTTTCCATAAAAATATTAATTACATTGCTGATCAAATAGAAAATATCCTAAACTTTATGTAATACTATACAATTTCCATATTTTCCAAAGAGAATTTAAGGGGAAAAAGTAGGGATACATCACAATACATGACTTTAAAACGTGCTACAAGGCTATAGCAGCCAGAATACCTTGATGATTGCGTTAGAACTGATGCATAGATGACTAAAGCAGAATAGAGAATTCCAATTAATCCACATACATAAAGTCAAATTTTGACAACGGTAAAACAATATATGTCGGAGAAGGAAGCGTCTCCAATAATAAATTATGCTGGCAAAATTGGGCATAGATATGCAGAAGAATGAAACTCAAAAAATGACTCTAATCTCTCTCTCTCTCTCTCTCTCTCTCTCTCTCTCTCTCTCTCACACACACACACACACACACACACATACACACACTAAAAATACTTCAGAAATTTGAATATAAATTTTGGAGCCATGACATTACTGTAAGAAAATTGAAGAAGCAATTCAACCCATTGGTATAGGAAAATATATTTTGGGTATAATCCTAGGCAACAAAAGTGAAATTGACAAATGGGAATACATCAAACTCAGAAGTTTCTTCATGGCAAAGGACACAATCATTATTGTAAGGATACAACATATAGAATGGAAGAAAATTTATGTGACAAGAGAATAATTCATATGAGGAACAATAAATATTTAAAGGCAAAAATCAGCTAATCCAGAAATATAAGGGACCAAATATCTGAATAGATATTTAACAAAGAACACATAAAAATATCAAAAATTTTCAAGAGTTGGCTATTACAAACTATTCTATTATAAACATGGGGGTGGACACATACATTGCTGTGGTATGATTCTTTTAATTCCTTTGGGAAGATACCAAGAGTGCGAATGACCAGGTCAAATCAAATTTCTAGTTTTAGTTTTTTCAGGCATCTCCACACTGGTTTCCAGTGGTTACGCAAGTCTGCATTCCCACCAACGGTGAAGATTTCCTTTTTCCTCGTATCCCTGCCAGCATTTGTTATCGGTTGGCTTATTGATAACAGCCATTCTTTCTAGAGTAAGATGGAATCTCAATTTTGCTTTAATTTGCATCTCTCAGATGACCAGTAATGCTGATATTTTTATATATTTTTCTGCTATTTATACTTCTTCATCTGAAAAGTGTCTATTCATTTCAAATGCCCATTTTTGGATTGTGTCTATAACGTTGGAGGATACAATTTTTTTTTTGTTTTTATATATTCTAAATAGTCCTCTTTCTGAAGAACAGCTGGAAAAACTTTTTCCATTCTGTATGTTGTCTCTTCGCTCTGTTGATAATTTCTTTTTCTGTGCAAAAGTTTTTTTAGTAAGATGAAATCTCAGTTGTTGATTGTTTGTGATATTTCCCATGAAATCCAGGTTTTCTCCATAAAATCATTTCCTATACCAGTGTCTTCAAGAGTTCTACCTAGTCTTCAGCAGATTTATTGTTTAAGTTTTAG
This sequence comes from Fukomys damarensis, assembly GCF_012274545.1. Taxonomy (NCBI): domain Eukaryota; kingdom Metazoa; phylum Chordata; class Mammalia; order Rodentia; family Bathyergidae; genus Fukomys; species Fukomys damarensis. The sequence goes on from NW_022900945.1 coordinate 37,897,420, forward strand.
TATTTATAAATTTGTTCCATTTTAATTTTAGTTTATTCCTTGGTGAGAGACATGGGTCTAGTTTAGGTCTTCAGCATGTGGAAGCCACTTTTTCCAACACCATTTATTAAAAAGACTGTCTTTGTTCCATTGAAGGTATTTAATCCCTTTGTCAAAGACAAAGTAGCTGAATGTGTTTGGAGTTGTCTCTCAATCTTCTAACCTGTTCCATTGGTCCTCAGGTCTTTTTTCTTTTCTTTCTTTCTTTTTTTTTTTTTTTTTTTT
>NW_022900945.1:37898215-37913410 GCF_012274545.1 Fukomys damarensis
TTTTTTTTTTTTTTCTTTTTTTTTTTTTTTTGCTATAACAACAGTGTTGGTATCACAGGAACTTTGTAGTATAATTTCAATTCAGGAATTGTGACGCTCCCTACTTTGCCTCTGTTGCCCACCACACCCATGTTTATAGCAGCACAGTTTACAGTAGCTAAATTCTGGAAATATCCTAAATGCACATCAACTAATGAATGGATAAGCATGTGCTTTTAATACAAGAGAGTGCTACGCTAAAGAATGAGAAAGTAGCAGGAACTTTGTAGTATAATTTCAATTCAGGAATTGTGACGCTCCCTACTTTGCCTCTGTTGCCCACCACACCCATGTTTATAGCAGCACAGTTTACAGTAGCTAAATTCTGGAAATATCCTAAATGCACATCAACTAATGAATGGATAAGCATGTGCTTTTAATACAAGAGAGTGCTACGCTAAAGAATGAGAAAGTAGATTCATTCATAGGTAAATGGGTACATTTTGAGGATATACTCCTAAATGAAATAAATAAGTCACACATATCCAAATACCGAATAGTTTCTTTAGTGTGAAAAACTAAAAGAGTACTCGAGATCCTAACAGGACAATTAGCAAATAGGAAGAAAAGAACCAAAGGTGTAGGAACAGTGATAAGGATAGGGAAAGGGGAACAAAAGAAAAGGAAAAAAATATGAGAAAATGTAAAACTGGAATTAAAGTGTTTGAAGGGGGGAGGGGAGGAGGGGGTGAAAGGAGGGTGGGGACGAGAGGAAAAAATAAGAACCAAGACCTGGCATGTAAAGGTACAAGATCCCAGTAATGAATGTAACTGTACTGTCTACCTAGAGCGTACAAATAAATTAAATTTAAATTTAAAAAAGAGACAATACTACCCAGCTATAAATAAAGTAAATGGATGAACCTTGAGACCTTAGTCTTATATATGACATAAGTCAGACACACATATTTCATTGTTTCTCCGGTGTGAGACACTAAAAATGTCAATAAGGACCAAAGTGTATAATAGATATTGTGAATCAGGAAGAAAATATTCAGATGGGAAGAATAACAAGAGAGAGGGAGAGAGGGAAAGGAGGATGGGAAGAGAAAAAAATATAAAAAGAAGGAAATGGAAACAAAGCTTTTATAATTAAGGAGGGGAAGAGGGGTTAAAAGTAGGGGAGGAGACTAGCAAAAAAAAAGAATAAAAGTGTATCATGTACACATAAAAATTCTCTATGATAAATATGGTCATTAAGTACATCTAGGATGTGTCATTAAACTTAATGAATTAAATAACCAAGAACAAAACTAAAATGAAAATAGCCAACAAATATATGAAAAATTCTCCATATCACTTATCATTAAGGAAATAAAAATGAAATCACCAATAAGATACATTTCATCCAAGTTATAATAACTTTTGTCAAAAAATTGTGTAAATATTGGCAAAGATGGGAGAAAAGATAATTTTTATACACTACAATGGGAATGTAAATTTATACAGTCCAAATGGAAAACAACATAAGGGTTCAAAAAAACTAAAAATAAAACTAGCATATGATCCAGTAACTTATCTACTGGTTATATATTCAAGATAATAAATATTTGTGTCTAAAAGTTCTACATAATCATGTTTTTGTTCCGCTTTTCATAATAGCAAATATATAGAATCAACCAAAGTGTCCACTAACAGATTAATGGCCTCATATCATTTTAAATTGAGGGGAACACATTATTGGTTAGGTCCAAGAAGGCTGTAAGAAGTCTAAGATATAGAGATTAACCCCGCAATGAGCTCATTTATAGAAGCAAGTATGGCCAAGCCTACATGCCTAGGTCAGAGTAATTCATAACCAAATTCCATTCCCACAAGTAAAACCTTCTTAGCTAGAAGGACAATATTCTTATTAGGACCATTTATTTTGTCTTTTCTGTTACTAAATTAAGAATGCTTTATCTTTTTTCTTTACAAGCCTTGCCACCATTCGATTCCAAAGAAACTGCATAATTGCGTGTTCTCAAACATAATCCTGCCCTTACTCATAATGCATAGCTTTGCCCCAATTGATTACTAACAAAAATGGGTGCCTGGAACTAACTAGTGCCTTTGCTGCTGGTACCAGGATTGGTCACCATTGCTCCTCAGTTTCTCTGTCTCTTTAATTCTTTTAGTTTAGTTTTATTTTATTTATTTATTTATTTATTTATTTATTTATTTATTTATTTATTTATTTATTTATTTTGGCTTTGTTTTGTTTCTCAGCCTTGTTCCATAGCACAGAGCAGGAGATCAGAACCCACTGCAGAGGTCTCTGGTAAGAAATGCAGTATAAAATTCTGTTGTATCATTAGACCATATTTTCAGGCACTGGCTAATTCCTTTTTTGTTCATCCAGATCCTGGGAAACTCATACAGCAGCTGGCAATATCTTCAGTGATTACCACATGGTTATTTTTAGCTGTACTATTTATCATCAGTAACCATTGATTTTTACTCTACCTGTGAGATGGCACTTACCGCCTGTGGCTCTGCTAAATTTTCAAATACTCTGGTAACCTCTCTCTCTCTCTCTCTGAATTTTAATTCTAGAATGATTAATACATGAACAGTATAGCATAAAAGTTAGTGCCAAATTCTTTCAATGAAATCTAATGTTAACATGTTAGTACAGTACCGAGCAGCAAGGCCTTTTAGACATGATTATGTCACCGTATGGCAGGACCTTCATGAATGGAGTTACTGTCCTCATAAATTAAACCAAATGGAGCTCACTCTCTCTTTCCTTGACGTCATGACACATAGTGAAGGCAATACCTATGACATAGAAATGGATCTTTACTAGACATAGAATCTTAATTCCTTAATCTTGAATTACCTAATGTGCTTATCAAAATTCAAAGTGTATATAAGAACTTCATAAATCTTTTAAATTATGGCTCATACTTCATTAGGTACGTAATGAATGGATGAATGATTAGATGTGTATTGAGATGTCCTCAGACAATATAACAAAAAGTCTTTTACAAAACATATTTGGTATTCTTTTCTGATATGCGCAAAAAGGAAATGTGAAATGGCAAGTCTAATTCACTATATGTGAAAAGTACAATGGTATAGTATTTACTGACAAAGGTTTACTGTCTAGAATATATAATATACTAAAAAACATTAACCCCCAAATTTAAAGATCCAATTAAAAAATGGGCATCTGAAAAAAAAATGGGCATCTGAAAGGGACAGAATTTTTCAGACAAACAAGTAAAAGCAGAAAATAAATATATGAAAAAAACATTCAATAGCACCGGTCATTTGAGAGATGTAGATGAAAACAACACTGAGTTTCCACCTTAACCCAGAAATAAACCAATAACAAATACTGGTGGGGTTGTGGGAAGAAAGGAATCCTCCTTTATTGTTCATGGGAGTGCAGACTGGTGTAACAACTGTGGAAATCAATACGGAGATACCTTAGACAACTAGAAGAAGAAGTCCCGTTTGACTCAGCTATTTTTCTGCTGGGCATCTTCCCAAAAGAATTAAAAGAATCATACCACGGTGATATATGCTCACACCTGTTTATAGTGGCACAGTTTCTAATAGCTAAAATTTGGAAACAGCCCAAATGCCCATCAACTGAGACTGGATTTTTAATAAAATGAAGTACTACTCAGCCACAAAAAATGAGAAACTAGAGATTTTTATAGCTAAGTGGACGCTCATTGAGGCCATACTCTACAGTGAAATGAAGAGGACACACATTTACTCATTTTCGTGTGTAGATAATCTGGCATGAAAAATTAAAATTGTAAATGAACATCAAAATGTGTAATTGATATTGTGTAATAGGAAGAAAGGGTCTGAAGAAGTAATTGACGTGGAAGGATTAGGAGAAAAGTAAGAAGGGAAAAGAGAAAATGAAAATCATGGAAGCAAAGTCTTTCTAAATAGGAAAGGGTGGAGGGTGTGAAGAAAGGACAGGGTAATGGGAAAATATAAGAACCAAGATATGTCATGTAAAGGTATAAGAACCAAATGGTGAATGTCACTGTATTGTATACCTAAATTGTACCAATAAATTTAATGGGAAAAATAAACAGTAATAGTCTGTCTTAAAAATATATGTGTATACTCCAGAGTATTTTATCATAGTAGCATCATAAGAAATTATCATAATAGTCAAAACATTTTCTAAAGTCATAATGGTTTACATCTAAATTGTTTCCCTGGATTCTCATGGGTGTGTAAAGTGGCAGGACCATGATAGCATTATACTCATCAGTGGATTGATTCATCTATGAGCTCCGTAGCTGAATGTGCTATTAGGAAGTAAGGACTTGTTAGAGATTGGCTGCTGGAGGAATAATTTCAAAGTATATATTCATGTCCCCAGTTTTCTTTACTTGCTTCCTGGCTCCCATACGTTGAGCACATTTTCCTTTACCCCATCATAACCCTGTGCAATGTCATTTCTGCTTTTGACTCAGATGAACATGGACTGAAACCATGAGTTTAAGTAAATCTCTCCTCCTTTACATTGTAAGGGTCCGTTACTGTATCTCACTATGGGAAAGTGAAAATAGGACAGAAATTGGTACTGGAGTCGGGGCAGTGCTGTGACTGCACCTTACAATGTGGTCAGAAGCCTCTGGAAGTTGTCCTGAAAGGTACTTGCAAAGGCTTAGAGATGCCAGTGAGAGAAGGGCTATAATATTGTAAGCAGAGTTCGATGGAAGATTCTGATCAGAGCTCACACAACCAGAATGCTAGCGAAAAGTGCAGGCAGTAAGGGCCAGGTTCAGAAGTTTTCAGTTGAGAAAATGGACTAGAGTTGGACTCGAAGCTATGTATGTTTTGCTGTGGCAGACAATTTGTCTGCATCTTGTTTATGCCTCGAGATTTGTAGGAAAATAAGATTAAGAATGGCAGACTATTTAATCTGGCAGAGGAAATTTCAAGACAAATCAATATTCAGATTGTGGCATGGGTACTTCTGGCTACTTTCAGTTAGATTTCCAGTTTGACTGAGAATGAAAAAGCACGTTTCAAAATTTTTCAGTTTTTCTAGGATGAATACCTGCAAAGCAGGGACAAAGGAGAACAGGATTTCTGAAAAAGAAAATCAGCATTAAATAGAATCCAAGTACTTTGCATTAGGACAGTAGAAAACACCACTTTAAGGGATCTCAGTAGTCCACAAGACCTCATGCTTCACAGGCTTAGGATAGCAAAACCCATAATGCTTTTATTTGAGAATATAGCTCCTGAATGACCTGCTCAAGGAAGGCTACAAAGGGTAGTGGTTTCCAGAGATTAATTTAACCATGCTCAAGTATTTAAGCACACAATGGGCAATGAAGTGATTGTCTAAGGCATCGTGGCTTCTGTTTGAAGTAGCAGCAGACATTGTCACCATTCCCATGGTGCTGGTTATAGAGTTAATTAAAATGTAAGATTTACAGGGTCATGGAAGCTTCTATCAGGATTTTAGAAGGATTATGTGGCCAGTCAGTGTGCTCCTAAGATGACAATGAATAAATTAGCGAAAGTAAGGTTGAAAGTGTAATTAACACCTCAGGAAGATAACTGTGTCAGAAATAGAGAATTCCTACTGAGGAAAGACATGGGCTTTGAATAGAGTCACATTAAGAGAGAGGTCGCAAGGGTTTCAACCAGAAATGCCATAAGAGTGGGGGTTTCCAAACTTTTCAGCAGCTCATATCTCACCAAAACATTCCCTGGGTAGGGGAATAGGAGCTACAGGATTTACTGTGTGCTCTGCTGGCTTCCAGTTTTCTTGGATCCCATTCTTGTTTGCCTCCCTTTTTCTTCCTTCTATAATGGGAATATTTACCATGTGCCATGTTGTGATAGAGGTATTTAACTTTCTTTTTTTTTTAATTTTATACAGGGTCACAACTAAAATTTTACTATGAGCTTTTAAAGAAACTTTGGACTTAAATTTTTCAGCAATGCTGGCACTGTTCAAATTTTGTCAATGCTTAGAGCTAGACATTTTACATAATGAGTCACTTAGGGTCCAGGAGAAGATTGTTGGAATTTAGATCTAAAATGCCCTACAATTGTTAAGTGTGTGGAAGGTTATTGGGTTGTGAGGATGCTGCAATCATCAGCAGATTTATTCATTCATAAGTCCAGTAGCTGACTGTGCTGTTAGTATGTAGGGCCTGGTTGGAGTCACTTGAGAATGACTCAGAAGGGTATGTTCTTGCTGTTAGCTTCCTCTCTCTCTCTCTCTCTCTCTCTCTCTCTCTCTCTCTCTCTCTCTCATATAATTGCTATGGGGCTATGGGTTATGCACCTTTTTCTCTACCATGCCCTACTGCTATGCCCAACATCTCAGCTTCGTATCCCAGCTTTTTACTAGCCAACTTTGGGCCATGATCAATTGAAACTTTATTAGCATTGATATCATACCTGCAAAATGAGAATATTGACCATGTCTACTTCATAGGTTTGTTGTGATAATTAGTTGGAATGTAGCATTTGCAAAATTCTAAGAACAGGCCAGCAAATGTTGATCACTTGCCAAATGTCAAATATTTCAATATTTTCAAATTCTGCTACTTCTATTATTAAATAAATGTTTAATATAGATTAGGCTAGTCTATATGAAAAGGGAAGAAATTATCTAACTAAAGATGAGCAGGTGAAAATATATCTTAGCTTCGTATTCCCAAGTACTAGTATTGTAATAAAATATAAAAAATAAAAACAATCACACTCTTGCTCATGGTAGAGTCCTGCTTACCTTTTTTCATCTGGCTAATACCTGTTAAGTTTATCCTTCATTGAGTTTCACTTGATGACACTAAAACTAGGTATATTTTACCTTCTAGATAACAACAAAAAATGAAATAAATTGAGAATATATGGAAATGATATATAAAATGGGAGCTTGACATATTGTTGTAAATGTTACTTATCAAAGGACAGGGATTTAGCTCAGGGGCATCATGCTTGCCTTGCAACTACAAGGTCCTGAGTTCAGTCCCTGGTACAAAAACAAAATATATATAACATACTTGCTTTTGTGTCTTAATCTCAGGAAATTAGGTAATCTTCCCTGAAACAAATTTACATTTTTGTTTGTTTGTTTGTTTTGTTTTTTGTTACTGGGGATTGAACTCGGGTCTTTGCACTTGCAAGGCAGGCCACGGAACTGCTGAGCTAAATCCCCGGCCCTAAAACTTACATTTTTGAATCTACAAAATATGTTCTCCTTCTAGAGACCAGACTGAATTCCTTCCTGTATTTATTTTTCTGTCAAGTGACTCCATTGCTTCCTAGTCTCCTATCTATCGAATCATGAGGTTGTTACCAGAGTCACAGATTTGAGGCCTGACTCTGGGGATCCCTAAAGACCAGATTTGCCACCCATTTCCTCAAAAGTATAATCAGAGATAAGTAAATGGTGGTGAAGAAAAATAAATGTACTCATGTTTATTCCAGGAAGGAACAGGGGCACCAGAGACCTAGGCTATATCTTAGGGATGCTGAGAAGAGCCTCAGGATTTTGCAGGGGAGAAAACAAAAGCAGACCTCAAAAATTGTGAATAGTCAAACAGTCTTGGGAAAGCTTGGATCAGATTGAGCATTATCTCAGGTCTGCTTCTGGCTTTGGGAATATATTTGCTAAGGGGTAAGTCCGTTTCATCATGAGATCATTGTGCCCTTTAAAGGACAGTTTCAATTCACACAACTAGTTGAGCTCACCTACAAGACTTGCTTGCAGTTTCTAACAGCTTGAAAAGTGTGTTAGTCACTTGTATGTTAATGTCTTCAGCTTTGAAGTGAAATGAGATAGGTTAGGTTATTCAGGGCTAATCAACAACAGACACTTCTTAAGTCATTAAAACGTTTATGTGCAGAGATGAGCAGGAAGAGGACCCAAAACTTACAGAAGCAAAAGAGACTACCTAGTGGTAGAAATGAAGTCAATTCTTTTAGCAAGAGCAGATTTTAAATCCCTCGAAAAAAATTAAACAAGAACATTAGTGCAACTTATCAAAATATTGACAAAGAAGTATAATATCAGCATAAAATTCCACTGTTAGGAATATATATTTTTTTATAATTAGAAGATGTGTGTATATAAAATATATGGATCACTGTTTACATGATAATAAAACATTTGGTGAGTGTAAAATATATGTGAAATAGTATATAAGTGATAAAATGGATTCTGAAGTATTTTATTAGTGTACTTTTAATTATTTATTTTTTAAAACTGTACATATTTTCTACTTTTGAAAATTCAGATTATACACTACAATTTTATGGACAGTGAAATCTCTGGATAATATGAAATTTTAAATTTCACTCTTTGTCCCATGGTATGTAATGCTTTTATTATAGTATTATTATAATTAATAATGTTAAGAAAGCGACCATGGTATATTCACTGTCATTAAAGTCAGAGTTGATTAATTTTTCTTAATTAGTATGCTGAATACACTGTTGTCTTTTGAGACTAAAAAATTTCAAATGCCATGGTTTTTACTAAGGGAACAAACACTTTCGCTTTCAGAGTAATGAACTGCTTTGTTCAGTCACACTTTATTATTGTTAGGTTGGGTTTCACTAAATTCTCCTGTGTAACGGGGATGTTAGGTAGAATGATAAACATGTTACTACTTTTAATTATTTTGGCAATTGAATGCTTACTAATTAGTTTTCATTGTTAGTATTTAGGTTTTCTTACTTTTCAAAATCATGATTTTCATCATTTTTTTAAAGTTTAAAATAAAACAAAACTTTCTTATACTGTAAACAATCAAATGTTGAAATTGTTATTATTTGAGTGATAGCTAAAAACATCAATATATAAATCCTTATATTTTAATTAATGGTTATAAAGAAATCATTATAATAATAATACATTTTCTTATGTAAACTAAATAATAGAGACATCAAATACAATATGTTATTGCAAACATTTATTTTTCATCACTACTAGTTTCAAAACACAAAATATATATATACTAAAATAAGCCACTGCATGTAAGTATCTATTTTAACTGCTCTGAGTTCAAAAGACATCAAACTGTCTGCAGACATTGTAGACATTAATTTATTCACATAGCTCACTATTTAGTGCTTATTAAATATATTATTTGTGCCTATATCTTGGCATTAATAGTATAGCAGCATTAATAGTCGGAATTTTTTTCAGTTGTAGCAATTTGATTGAACGCAAATTTACTCACTCAGACACTTGGCTTAAATAACAATTAGGCAATTCTAAAAATAGTTTACTTTCATTTAATTATTTTACAACAAAAAGAAAGTTCACTTACTTATTGACCATTTCAATTCCCTATTTTATCCATACCCATCTCTGAAAAGTAGAAATAATTATGGAATTATATATTTGCATTTTTAAAACAAATAAAATTTGAAATATCCAAGTTACAATATTATATCATATTTATCATGAAATTATGTTGTAGGTCCAGGCTTGCTAAAAATTAAAGTCATGTTAACAAAATTGCATGTAGCTCTATCACTGAGATCAGTTCATTCCCTACTGTGAATGTTATGCTATCTTATTAGTTGAAAATCAAAACGTTTTCTCTACGAAGTAAGTTCATATCCATAAAGAAGCTGCGGAAGCTTAGTATACAAGAAATGAATCCAGTGAAACTGTTGGTGAGAAAAAACAATTATTTCCATCACAGTAATACTTTTAGAAGTTCATACAGTGTAGATTCACAATTGAAAATTCTCAATATACTTTAAAAGAAACAGTAGAGGAGTTTTTGTTTTGTTTTGTTTTGTTTTGTTTTTTATAACTAAAAGCAGACAAATTCTTCTACTCCCAAAAAGCAGAGAAGTGTCTTCTAAAGAAGAAATTCTTCATTTAGAAACTAAGGGAATGTTCTCATTTTATTTCTGAAATATCGCTCCCCGTGTTTTTCAGTAAAATTCCATAGTTCTTGGAAAGTAAAAAATATCTTTAAAGCATTACTTATCTGGGTTTTTATATGAGCTCTTACTGTTTTATTGGAAAATGAGTTTAATCTTCGGATATTCCAATAATTTATCTATACCTTATGACCAGCTCCTTCAAGAATTGCTTGAAATTTATTCCATTTACTGTGGTCAGTCAGCAAGGCAGCATATACTTACTGAATACCAATTATATAGATAATGCTATTTTAAGCACTGGCTTCATACTAGATAATATAGATTTCAAAATTATGCTTAAAAATTTATTTTCTATGATTTTATATAGCCCTGCCTTAATCTTTTAGGAAAAATAACGATGCCATTCAATGTTATGTATTTATTGACTGTGATAATAATTGTAAGATGAATCCAATAAGTTACTTGAAACAGTGTTGTTTAATGTTGACAGTATTCCTTGTGAACTTAATACTTAAGTCATATAGTGAACATATATGAGATGCAGTTGAATAAAAATACTTATGTATTTATATTTGTTAAAATTTTAATTCTGATTTCATTACTTTTATTTTTCTGGTAGAAACTATAGATATTTAAACTTTTGTAAATATTTTGTTTTAAATTTAGACAAATACCTCCTTTTATCCTTCACATGTTTAAATAAAAAAACAGGATTTTTTGTTTTGTTTTATTTGTTAAAGAAAGAAGCCTCATTACAAACCATGACCCTGTACAATCACTCAGGTGGCAGTTGCAAAATGTGGAAACACATACTGATTCCTCCTGGCCTCGTTAGAGAATAAGGAATATGTATGTCATAAACCCAGTTGGATTACATCAGCAACACTACATTAAGCAGCACATACAATTTGCAAATTTATAGACTGATATGCTTAGCATTTACGAAGACTCATTTTTCTATTGCCTGAAAAGAAACAATACTAATAGTGTGTGCAATTAAGAGCTCCCAAGAATAATGGAAAAAACTGTTGACCTGTAACCACTTTTACTTTTATGTGCTGGGTGAAAAGCATAATGAATTCCTCTTTATTCTCTTTGCAGAACAGCAATGCAGTTAAATAATATACAAGACTTCAGAATAATTCAGGAGATGATGAAAGGACAATTACCAAGGCAGTATCTGAAGATGATTTGCTTCCCTGTACATATTTATTTCCCACCACCCATTTACATTGATAAGTCCAAGAAACTCGAAAAGCATTTATTAATAATCTTCTCTGATGGTGCTATATAAAGAAATAAAAATCCTTTTTCTCATGGAATAATAAAGCACAACGAAGAAAAATGGCAAAGTTCAATAGCTCTACAAGGAAAAACAGAGTTAAGGAGCAAAGTGAGGAATGGAAATAACAAATAAAAATACAAGGAAATATGTAACCAATGGGAGATATAAAACTGAAGTCTTCAAAATGAAATGCACACTTGAATATATATGTATATATTTGAATATATAATTATATATGTATATAAAATGATGAGAGAACAGATAGAAACAGAGTCATAAGAAGATTACAAGTGGAAAATTACTAAATGTGATAAAGGAATAATTTCCTGGCATCACCTTTTTTTCTTAGCTTTCTTTTGGTCCTTTCAGGACATTAAGCATTATTATTCCTGTCATAAGGGAAGACCAAATATAAAGAGAAGGCGGTCTTAGGTTGAATGAGTCTTTAAAACAAACTTCATGTGTCAGGAAACAGTATAAACATGATCATTTTTCATCAATTAAGAAAAGTAATTCTCAGAGTATACACATGCAAAAAGTACATTTTTTAGCTCTACGAATACCATTTTCCAAATAACTTCATAACTCAAATACATCTTTATCCTTTGCAGAAGAAACAATTCTAAAATTATTTCAAAATTGCAAGAAGTAGGCAAAAAGCGTCCTGCAGCTGGCCCTGTGGCTGCATGGTGGAGAGATGAGCATCTTCTCACCAACTCTGGAAGGTTCTTAGGCACAACTACAGCAATAATCACAGTATTCTGGGAAGTTTCAGGCCTCCAGAGCCACCACCCCCATCCTAACCACTGCCAAATTTGGCTGCTTGGTGGTGGGGAGCCTTATGCAAAATTTGCTTTTGCCTTATTATGAAAGTATCAACTATGTTGTGGATTTTATTCTGGGAACAGTCCTGTTTCCTAAAGAAATGGGAAGATCTGTTTACTGTCCCTATCCTGATTCACATGGAATGCCAGTATAACAACACCTAGGATTTTTCAGGAATGGGAAAGCAACTGTTGTCTTCATGATTTCAGGTCCTAAATCTTGAGCAGAAAGGCAACAAACTCTAGAAGCCATAGATATTGTCGCACGCCATCCATGGAATCACTGGAAGCAGACTTCTGTAGGTAATTCTGCAATATCCTCAGTTAACTCATTTATTCATTTCACAGAAATACTGCACAGCTTCGATAACTTTTTTTCTCATTTGTTGTCTTGGGTACAGTTGACATCAAAGCCATCTGAAATATTCATTCTGGAAAATGTGGCTACAAAGAAAGAGAATGAAAACACTCAAACACTATTAGTATAGAATCTACTGTTTTGAAAAGCATAATATAAATAAAATAAATTGCAATCAATTTTGAAATTTGTAATGATGTGAAGATACATTATTCCATTTAAAAACAGGAATCCTAAGTTTCAAAACAGCCTAATGACTTTTAAGCTTATTAAAATCTTTATGAAAATTCAAAACACTGAAAATGAAAATATACTCATTATTAATAACATTTTCCCTCCTAAGTTTAAAATACTACTCAAAGGCAAGCATTTTGGTTTGGTTGTCATTTATTTTCCACTAAAAATAAAACTTACACACAATTTGAAAAAAAAAAGAATTATTAAAAGTCATTTATGTCAAATCCCACTTATTAGGATAAGCTTTGGGCCACAACTGAACATTGTTTTGTATAGGGGTTGATTTGCTATCACAATCTTAATTCCTTCTCTGTTAAATTAAAAAAAAAAAAATCTTCTTTATCCAGTCTGCAGTTGATGGGAAATTGGGCTGTTTCCAAGCTTTAGATATTACAAACTGTGCCACTATAAACATGGGTGCATATGTATCACTGTGGTATGATTCTTTGAATTCTTTTGGGCAGATATCCAGCAGGGGAATAGGTGGGTCAAATGGGACTCTAATCCTAGTCTTTGAGGTATCACCATATTGATCTCCACAGTGGTTGCACCAGTCCATACTCCCACCAACAATGAAAAAGGGTTATAGCTCTCCACAAAACCCCACCAGATTTGTTATTGGTTGACTCCATTCTTTCTGGACTGAGGTGGAATCTCAGAGTTGTTTTTATCTGCATCTCTCAAACGACCATTGATGTGGAACATTTTTCCATATGTTTTTTTGTTTGTTTGTTTGTTTTGCTACTTTTACTTCTTTGTCTTAGAAATGCCTATTCATTTCAGATGTCAACTTTTGAATTGGGTCTTTAAATTTAGTGGGTCTAAGTTTTTTAAGTTCTTTATATATTCTAGTTAGTAGTCCTTTGTCTGAGGAAGAGCTGATGAAAAAATTTTCCACATTGTAGTTTGTCTCTTAACTCTGTTGGTGGTTTCTCTTGCAGTGCAGAAGCTTTTTAATAAGTGAAATAGATTAGAAGATGCAGAAACAACTCCAGATACACTCAGCCATCTCATCTTTGACAAAGGAGTCAACCCTCCTCACTAGATGAAAGATAACCTCTTTAATAAATGGTGCTGAAAAAGTTGGATTTTAATCTACCGCAGATTAACAGTAGACCCATATCTTTCACCATACACTAAATTAAAATCTAAGTGGATCAAAGATCTAAATATTAAAACAGAAACACTGGAAGATAGGTTAGGTAGAACTCTTGGAGAAATTGACATAGCAAAAGAATTTATGAACCAAACCTAAAGTATTTTGCTTTTATAAAAACTGAGGCACTAATATAGATATTCTGTGTATATAATGAAACATAACATAATGCTTGATCTTGAGAGGTACAATTTATTTCCTTTTTCTTTTTACATGAGTAAAAAAAAGCAGTATATAATACAACTTCTTTAATTTATTATTTGCATTCAATTTCTGCTTGCTTTTTCTGAGTTTATGTCTGGTATTAAAATTGTTTTACAACTGTGCAGAAAGTATTGGCTTATCATTTATACAAAATTTTATTTAGTATTCTTTATACACAAATCAGGTTTCTCAAGGAAAACCAACAACCTTTTGTATTAGATTTTTTAAAAAATCCAGTACCTCATAGTACTGATTCAGAAAATGATTACACAATACATAAAATGAGCAGAATAAAATTGCATTGTAGTTTATTTTACATCACCAATTTATAATATGGTATTAAAAGGTAAGAATGTGTTTTGACCTCACATATTTATATCACAAAAAATCATATTTTTACTATATAAATTCACTTTGTAGTAGTAATATGACACTTTACAATATTACCATTTTTCAGGTGGGTGTTAATTTGAAGAATTAAAGTAGAAAAAATGTATGCATGTGTATAAATATATGTGAATTATTAATATATTTAAATTTGTATCTAAATTAAAGTCTTGTTTTTTAGTAAGCAGAAGTCAAAACCCTATCCCCAAAAGAGTTCTGTAATTGCATCTTCATAATACTCAAAATCTAGTGTGTGCTTTATTCTCAAATTTAATGAGACACCTCATTTTCTCATTTGCATTATTTGTCCTGTTAAAAATCTTATTTATTTGCCAAATTCATTACATCTTCTAACTAGGCACAGGTTTAATTTTGCCTTCTGAGTGTTAGTCCATGGAATAGGAGTGGCAACACTGAAAATGAGCACAATATTTTGGCCTTCAGAAGGTATCCAGAATATTCCCATAATGAGCATAATTTCCAGAATACACTTGGAAACTGATGTAAAAATGCACGTTGTGTGAAAAGTGTCAGAATCTTTCAATAACTGCAATATAACAGCCAACTTAGGAAATATTTGTCAAACTATTATTTAGGCAAAAATCACTCTACTGACTGTTAGGTGTACCTGTTGCTGCAGATGGTGTTAGTTTAGCTAAATACTGTGGCTTTTTCATCATAAACAGATGTATTTAAAATTTTTATTTTTGCTTCAAATTCACTTTTTTTCCTATTAGAAAACGTGAATTTTGCAGGGAGTTTTGGCACATACCTGTAATGTTAGCATTTAGGACCGAAGAATGAGTTCAAGACCAGCTTGGATTACATAGAATGAGCCTATCTCAAAAAAAAAAAAAAAAAAAAAAAAAAA
>NW_022900945.1:37913452-37948314 GCF_012274545.1 Fukomys damarensis
TTTTTTCCTATTAGAAAACGTGAATTTTGCAGGGAGTTTTGGCACATACCTGTAATGTTAGCATTTAGGACCGAAGAATGAGTTCAAGACCAGCTTGGATTACATAGAATGAGCCCATTTCAAAAAAAAAAAAAAAAAAAAAAAAAGCCTTTAACTTTTTTTTATTTGCTATTTTCTATTTTATCTTATTTTTAATTTTTTTGGTGCATGTTGGCAGTACATAATAATTACATACACTTTAGGGACCTGGTGTGTGTATATAACACACAAATTTTAATTTTATGTTATTTATGGAGTACTTACAATATGCCAGATAGATCCTGAAGATGAAGCAATAAATAAAGCAGATGAAATTTATTACTGAGATTTTCAGTCACAGAGATGTGGCCAAGCTATTTTGGTAATAGAACAAGGCAAATAACCATGTAAAATATGTAGTAATTAAAAGTTATAAAAGATAGTGGAAAAGCAAAATAGTTCACTTTGGAGGTAACACAGTTAAAAGAAAATTTTATAATTACACTAGATTAGTCACAGAAAATTCCAGAAACATAGAAAGGGGATGGCATCTTGAGAAAAAAAAAATGTTCTGAGCGAGTATATGTCAAGGGATCACCTTTTTCTTTTTCTAGGGGATTAGAAATCAGAGGATTAATATACAATGCCTACCTAGTACTTGTAGTAAATAACTTCTTAACAACTACTTATCACAACAAAGTTATTTTCAATGTGCATGATGAAATACAGTGAATATTAACAATAGATAGAAAATATAAAATTTTTATTTTAAAAAAATGTAAAGTATATATGTTATGGTTTGAGAATATATATAGTCTGCCAAAAATGTATGCACACTTCAGGAAAAGAAGAACTTGTACTAACATTAATATTAAATTTATTTAGATATTAGGCAATTAATGCAAGTTACCTTTGGCCTCTACAATTACAAGAGTTGCTCAAAGCACTGGCAATGAGCTTCCACACAGTTATTAGTTCAGGAAACCTTTGCCTGTGTAACCTTGGTCATTGAGATTACTGCATGCACATTTTCAATTTTTTCATAATGGCCAGTAGTGCAGTGGATTTTCTGTGATTATGCCATATTCTAGGGTTCCCATATGAGAGTAACACTATTGGCTGGAAAACATCATACAGTTTTTTGTTTTTCTTCCCCTGAGGTGTGCATACATTCACAGAGAGAAAATGTGTGTGCGTGTATATATATTTAATATTACATAAATTATATGAAAAATGTTCCATATATATTCTTATGTGTGTATATGTATACATGTGTATATGTGTGTATACACAAATATGTATATGTAAATATATATATATATATATCCTCATTTACTCAGACTATGATCTCAATTAGAGACAGTCTATAAGAAGTAATCAAGTTAAAATGAAGTCATATATGTATGTCACATTAAAATGTAATAAAAATGTCACCATTACAGAGAAAATCAGCCCTATTTCAGCATTACTAGTATTGTTATAAAAAGTGACAATTTTAATACTAGGCAGATATGCAATAAGGAAAGATGACACAAGGACTCCACAGAGAAGGCAACCAGCCATCGGCCAAAGACTACGGCCCCAAAACCCCTCTCCTCGCGGCCTTCAGAAGGGATCAACCCTGCTGACACCTTCATTTCGGACTCCTAGCCTTCAGAAACATGAGATACTTACTTTCTGTTTTTTTAAGGCAGCCAATTTCAATTAAACATAAAACAATAATGAAACATATTAGCACATTTAACCATTTTTCACAAAAAGGAATATCTGTCAGAATAATTTCTAATATTAGTACATTAACTTTAATATTTAAATAAACTACAATAAAACAAAGAATAAATTCTAAATTTTAAAATAATTAAATTCAATTAACCATTTCACATAGGACCTAATACATATAGTAAACAAGAATATTGCACATGGCAAACTGCTCTCTTTCACTTTTACATTCTGTACACATACATATACACACACTCCAAGTATCATGTGAAATAACAGTCAGAGTTGGAGTAACTTATACTCATTACCTCATCTTTCCTGCATCCATCTTGTGGAATCCATTGTTTAAATGCAAGATGCCCACAGGTTGGATATTCCAGCCTCTCTGGAAAGGAGCAATTCTGTGTTGGCATCAACCTCTTTTGAGGAGAATTCTCCAGCTAAATTTATGAATGGAAAACTGGAAAAGTGCCAACATAGAGATTAAACATCAATTACCAAATTTCTATAATAAGCACATTAGTTTTAAATGTCAGTATACAAAGTATCCCTTTTTCAATAAGGCTATTGCTGGGGAAATGGTAATAATATAAATAAAGCAAATCAGTTGGTCGTATTTTCATGCCTGTCTTCTCCATGGACAATGAATGAATAATCTTCTGACTGCACCCAGTGAGAACACTTTGCCGTTAAAAACTAGATGAGATGTGTATTCAAGTCAAATAGGTTATTTTTAAAAAGAAGTAGTAATAAATATGCTGAAGTCTCCAGATGGTTAATTAAATACATTCTGAGATGAGCACTGAGAATTATTGCACCATGGAAATCAAAAGTGAACTTGGCTGGATGGATCAGGTTAAGTAAAGGGTGTGTAGGAAAAGAAAGCTTGATCACAAAAGGTTTAAGAGAATGCCAAGGAAAGAAAATGGATTTGTGAATATAAACAAGTTCTGAAGAGGTTTTGCTCTGAAGGAAGAAAATTAATTAGTTGGAGAGAATACAGTGTAGAGAGATAATTTTAAAGACAGGACAAATTGTGCATTTCTATGTCATAAGAAATCCAGCAAGACAAAGTGAGAAGGGATCCTCTGCAGGAGAAGGGCGAGAGGAAAACTAGGAAGTGATAGGTACTTTGGAAAACGGGGCTGGATCTACTTAGTAATATTAAATTTCACGTAGGTTGAGCTTTTTCTAATAGAAGTAACTGGGTAAAAGATGGGATGTAAGTCCGTTCTTGAAAAACAGAACAGAGAAGAGAGGGAGAAGCAGAGACACTGAAAAAACGGTAGAATCCAAGAATAAATATTAGATTTTCTTAAAATATTTTTATGTGGTGGAAGATTTAAATAGTAGTGACAATAAACCTATCTAAAAACTGAGAGAATAGTATTCATATGGGAATAAAAATATATAGGCTTTTCTATAAAGAACTTTAGAGTAGGAAATTCACCATTACTGTTGTGAAATAAGACCCAATTTATTTTAAAGGGAAAAATACAAAATCTTTCTCTTCTTTTAACAAGGCCTTAAATAGTAAATTATCATAAAGTCTTTGGTTGAAACAATTTATAAAACTTACTTCTCTTCAGCGAGTATGCTATAAGAGGGCACAAAAGGACAAATACCACTATTTTTAGCTTGTGTGAAATAAATATGCTTTATTCTTAAAACTAAAAGTTACTAAGATAATAGACCACACTAAGGGATGTGAAAGCACAATGAAAGATAAAGTTATCAAATTACAGCATTTAAAGTAAAGGTCTAGAGAAATTCATTTATGGTCTAGCTAAGAAGGCAGATGATGAGCATCTATTCTTTTCATTTAAAAATGTACTAGTTATATGTGAACGGTACACAGCAGTCATATTTGCTGTGAGTAGCTGGCATGTGTACATAGCATTTTATTTGTTCCTTCCCTTTTTCTCTCTGCCGCTCTCCTTCTTCTATCTCTTTGTCCTTTTTCCTTTTGTAAATCATCTATCTACCTGTTTCCTACCACCTGTCTTTTATTTTGCTATTTACTATAGGGTTTCTCATATAAGAGAAACGATGGGATATTAACTTGTCTGATTTATTTCACTTTACGTGATGGTCTCAAGGTGCATCCATTTTCCTGAAATGATTCATATTTATCCTTTTTTTGTGGCAGGGTGCAGGGTAGTACTCCATTGTGCATAAATGACACACTTTCTATATCTATTCATCTGTTTGTAGACATAAGGTCCACATCCAAATTGATCTAGTATGAGCTGTCCCACTATCAACATAGGTATGCATGCATCATCGTAATGTTATGTCTTTCTACCTGCTGGAAAAATACATAGAAGGAAAATAGCTGGCAGAGAAACAGCATGGTGAAATCAGGAAAGGGTGAAAGCATATGATGAATACAGGGAACAATTTCAGTGTGCGTGAAGAGAAGGATGCCTGTGGTTGAATATTAGTACAAACTCCGGGCCAGACTGACAAGACTCAGTTGTTATTATGCACAAGCCAGAGAAAATGAGTCTGTGTCTCGAGGCTGTGGGTGATATTTCTCTTTCTTAGCTTTTATATCATGAGCTCTAGAAAGTCAGAAAGATTTGTTCTGAAAGAAGTATAATTACCTTCATGTAATAGGAAAATGGAAACCTGTAAAATGTCATGGTATAAATGTTTTTGAGGGAGTTGCAAAGATTTTCACTCTTCCTAAAAGATATGGGCACAAACACAATTCATTGAAATTGTAAGGCTGCTGAATCCGTTGCTAGGGAGCTGTAAAGTAGCCCTCAGATTCACTCACTGATGAAGGGTCAGGGTCATCAGCATGTTCTCCATCCAGCTGAGCAAAGCAGAATTGAAACATCCCTAATATGCTGGAAATAAAGGCAATGCCCGGATTTTACCTGCCGGCAGCCAAAGTCCTCCGGTAGATTGGTGTTTGTCTTCTCTTGGGAAATCACCAGAATGCGACTGCCCTCATCAATGTTTCTTGCCTGCTCCTCTTTCCTCCCGCCATGGCTTAGTGACAGGCCTCCTGAAAGACGGTAATGTAACAGGACTGCTGCAGAATTAAAGTCCAGGCTCCTTCAGCAAAGCAATGCATTCAGTTAGATGTCCTGCCTACTGCAGTAAAATAACTTGGGGAAAGAAACACTGATGTTAGAAGAAACGGTCTCAAAACTGATAGGCCTGGAAGCCACAGTGTTAAACTTTGCTAACATAATATGCCATTTAAGAAAGGAATATGAAATATATTAAATAATCTATTATATCACAAATCTAAAAAATACTCTTACAATGATAACAATGCAACTGTTATCTTGATAATAATGATGAAATCTATGCACTTGGCTTTGAAGAAATACACTACTTTCAAAGTATAGTAATCGGTTATTAAATGTTGTAGGCATAATGGAGCAGAATAGCAGCATTAAAAGAGATCTAGCTTTTATGACAATGTTTTTAATAAAAGGCTTGTTTTCAGTGACTGGAAATGTCAAACATTAAATCTCTCCTGAAGAATAATTTTATTCAAACTTATACTTCAATCATAACACTTATTTGTTACTAAAAGGGGAAAAACCCACCTTGGAACATCTTCTATTTTTCTTTGGTTTCATATGTTTATCCAAGTCTTAGAAAAATATTTCTAAACATTAGTCCATGTTCATATATCTGAAACTAAAATCCAAGGAGCAACTATTCAAAAGGTCTCTTTTCTTGAAAATATTCCATAATTTTGAGCAAGTGTATGTGAAAGTAAAGAAAATGGGCTAAAACACCTGAGGCTTTAAATACATTTTACATCTCTTACATTCTTTACCTTGCAGCACTTGCACAAAAGTATCACATTTTCTACATTTATCCATTCTTTTATTGTCCTATTATCAGTTACAATAGAATTAAACCAAGGTGAATAAAAGTTTTAAAATAAACTGGGGGTGGGGACACATGCGTGTAATCCCAGCACTCTGGAGGTTGAGGCAGGATTATCACTATAAGTTCAAGACCAGCCTGGGCTACACAGTGAGTTCCAGGTCAGCAACTATGTAGTGAGACTGTGTCTAAAAAAAAAAAAAAAGTTTTAAAATATATATAGACACATTTGAAAGAATATATACATATCCTCTAAAATTTAAACTAAATATATTATATTAATATTCAAGTAAAATCATCACAATGAAACTATCTCTGTGACCTCCAAGAGTTGACTATATTCTCATTGGATTAACATAACTAAAGAGAGCAGTGGTCTCAAGGGAGGAGTTTGGAGGAGTGATCACCCTTATAGCTATGAAAGAAGGGGAGTAAAGGCAGAACAAGTTGAATGTTCCCAGACACATTCCGCTAGGAAGAGGGAAGTTAAAGCAGGCAGAGAGAACAATGAATAGGCTCTCACTTAGGGTCATGGTGATGGATACGGAATTAAGAGCATTCCGAGCATTTCCAGTTTGGTGAATTCTATCATGAAGTAGTGAAATAATTAATAAGTCTTCCTGATTTTAACTTGTTCTGACAAATTTCCTACCAAACCTTCTTCTGTTTATACTTCCATGCTGACTGAAATAAGTAATTTTGCCTTTTTAACATGTTTAGTTATTAAGCATAAATGCTTATAATTTCTGTTTTATTTAAAAAGTCATTCTTAGTGGCATATAATGAATCTGTTTCAGAAAGATGATAGTTACAGAGTTTCTAATTTAAATGGCAAGCCATGAACCAAGATAAGTAAATAATCAAGATAAACAAATCATGTAAGACAAACTTTCAGACTTCTTCAGAGAAACTTTCTTATATTATCCAATTATTTAAATTTGGTTTTAAATCTGTTGTAAATGTTCATTGGGTTGTGATGAGCCTTACAAAGATTTACTGGGCTGTGCTATCAAATTCAAGATTTGTCATGAAACAAAAGATTTTATTGCCAATTATTTGATAAAAGACAAAAATGTGATAGCAGGATTGATGTTTACTCCCTGATATCACATTGCGTACCAATGAGATTTGAAGGCCCACTGAGAAATGAAGCTCTTGTTGGGTAGTGCAATGCAAACGACACTGTTGATACTAAAAATAAATACACAGACATGATTTGACACCTTTTCCTAGTATGGGTCACCCCTTTAAAAAAAATCACATACTTGACCACCAAAATGAGGAGAAGAAAAGTCAGAGCTTTTCAGATGTTGCTGAAGTTAAAATTGAACTTATTTAGGCCAATACCCCTTTGATTTAATACGTATAGCATGAAGCTAGCAAAAGACTCAATTTTGCCCATGAGGTTTTTAAATGCATGTGCTTATATTTGAATATCAAATTCATTCTGCTGAAAAAAAGTAACTAGCTTAATCGGTGAGATACAGATATTAAAGTAACTGTTATTTTGTTGTGCTTGATTAATGTTGTAGGAAATATCGACGAAAACTTGTATATATGCAACTATTTTTGCGATTATCAATTTTATTACAGCTATATAACTAGGACATAGTTGTAATAAAACTTCTGGGTCCAAATTGTGATGTCAAAGCACAAAATGAATGCCAAATGTTGAATACTTTAAAAAGTAAAATGCAATGTAAATTTTGCAATAATAACATTTTCATTCCTTGTTGGGAACCGGCATACGTACATCACACACCTTAATTCCTTCTGTCATACTCTTTCCCACCCTCTTCTCCTCAATCCCCCCGTCTCTTGGCCTCTTTCCCTTTTCCACCTCTTTCCTAATATCTAATTTTAATTTTGCTCTTTATTTTTATTTGGGGTTTCTCAGATAAGAGAAATTATGCGATATTAAACTGTGCCTCTGATTTATTTTACCTAAAATTATGGTCTAAAGGTGCATCCTTTTTTTAAGGCACAACAGTAATCTATTGTGTGTAAATACCATATTTTCTTTATGCGTTTATTTTCTGGTGAATCTATAGGCTGCTTCCAAGATTTAGCTATTATAAGCTGTACTGATATAAATATACGTACGCACGTATCACTGAAATATGTTATCATTAATTTTTTTTTTTTTTGGACCAGGCTCGAACTCTGGTCCTTCCACTTGTGAGTGAGGTGGCAGCACCACTGAGCTAAATCCTTGACCCTATCATTAACACTTTGGGGAAGATAATTAAAAGGGGAATAGCTAATAATAACGGAGTATCTTGTTTTTGTTTTCTGAGGAATATCAATACTGGTTTCCATAGTGACTGTACTAATTTAAATTCTCACAAACAACATAGAAGAATTCTTTTTCACCCAAAGCTTCACCATCATTTGTCACTGTTTGATTTATTTTTTTTTTCTCATTGAGTTTATTGGTACATTTTAGGTATACAGTAGCTACATTCATCATTGGGATCTTGTACCTCTACATGACAGGTCTTGGTTCTCATTTTTTCCCCTTGTCCCTGCCCTCCCTTCACCCCCTCCTCCCTTCCCTATCTACAAATGCTTTGTCTCCATTTTTTCATGTTTTTTTCTTTTCCTTTATTTCCTTTCCCCTACCCTTCCACTTCCCCTACACCTTTATCTTTTACCTTTCTATTTCACATTGTCAATTACACCATTAGGATCTTATGTACCATTATAGTTTTTCACACCAGAGAAACTATTCAGTATTTATACAGGTGTGACTTATTTATTTCGCTTAGATATATATATCCTCAATATTTTTGATTTCTTGATAGTGGCCATTCTGTGTGGGATAAGATAGTAATTCAGTATTGTTTTAATTTGAACTTTTCTAATATTCAGTGATGTGGAACATTTTCCATGTTTTTACTGGACATTTTTACTTCTGTGAAGTATCACTTTACTTCACTTGCCCATGTTTTGATCGGTACTAATAAAAATATGAATAAAATGACATTGTTGTAATGATAACTTTGACACATTGTTTAATTATACTAAAATTAATTTTATTTATTTATTTCTGTTTTTTAAATGTGGCCACTAACCAAATATATATAAAGATTTTGGTCTAATAGTCACCATGTATTCATATATGTGTGTGTATATATATATATATATATATATATTCATGTTATATATTAATTATATCAGTATGTAGTAATAGATATTTAATATATAAATTTATATTTTAATACATATGCTTTATTTTACCATTTGATTAAGAAATATTGGTGTATAGTACATTGTGTGTTTTCTATTATTTTGAAGCAATTATGCAAATTTTATATATTTTAGCTACATTTTGTCATTACTGCATGTTTTAATTTTAAATATATTTATTCTATATGCAATCATGTATATTGTGCACATTCCAAACGTATTTGGTGTACTGATTTTGATAACAATGTGGTTATCAAATAGTAGTGGAAGTTTGGTGATATAGAGGATATTGTTTGCATATGCAAAGGAAGAATAGAATAAAATTTAATTTTAGATCTAGAAGTCTTATCTACACCTATAATAGACAACACTGGCGTATCAAACTTATACCAGTGCTTTCACTCATTCATTAATAAATATTTATTGAATTCTTTCGTGCTCCCAATTATTGATTATATTCAACATTTCATATGGTGTCACTCCCGAAGATGATTCTTCATTCCTGAAGAATCTGATCATCTAATAGAGGAAACACTCAAATGACCAAGTAGAATATAGTTTTACAACAGCATCTTAAAACATAGTGTTCAAAAGGAAGTATTTCCTACAAAAACAAGCAGAACCTAATTTATTCCGAGTACAATGCATTTAGAACTCTGAGAATAACTGATTTAAAGATAGACACAAAAGCAAAAATCATGAAAGAGGCTAAGAAGTATTTGCCTGTGAGGATGGAGGAAACCCAGATGGCATTGTCAAGAAAGCCCAATGAAGAAAGTGTTTAAATGAGAATAATTGACAAAATGTAAACTGATGAAGCTAAGACAAAACTACCAGAATTATAATATTGCCATTAGATTTTGTAATAATGAGGAATTTCTGTTATTACAGTATTTGTAAAAGGTGGAAGATACAAAGCTCATTGGTAGTAGATTGTTGAAAATTGATGAATAAACATAAAATTAAGCTTAAATGAGTAAAGATAATTTCATCAACAGAGTTAACATGAAATAGAGGAGAAAGTGCTAGCTAAAATGGAACCAGAAGATAACAACAGACTTTCTTAGGTTATTAAAATTCTATCTGGTGAACAGAAAGAATCAACAAAACAAATCATAATCAGGTGGGGCTGAAGGGAGGGCTGGAGAATGGGGAAAAATAAGAACCAAGATAAGTCATGTAAAGGTACAAGATGCCAATGATGAATGTAACGGTATTGTATAACTAAAACGTACCTATAAAATTAATAAAGATTTTTTTTTTAAATCAGGAGTGAAAGGGAAAAAAAAGAAACAAAATTCATGGAGAATATGAACATTTTCATAGATATGACTGTTGTAGTCAGAGCTTGCAAGGGAAGAGATTTAATACAGGACACATAATTTATAGGACTATTTTTACAATAGTCACTCCAAAAGTCCAATGCAGAAGAGTGAATGAGATCTAAACACACACTAGAGAACCAAATAATCCAGCCCAGGTTCTGGTTCCCACAGCAATGTCCAGCACATGTCCAGCTAAAGGTCTAAAGTCCAAGTCCATGAGGTAAGCCAGAGACCTGGAACTCATGGTAATGTCTCATGGTTGTCCTTATTGAGGATCTGTACTGGGAAGGCCCAATAACCAATGGTGTAAGCTAAAAAAATCTGGAACAGCAAGGTGAAGGTCTTGTTCCAACAGGCTGAGGGATCTGCACTGGAGCTAGGAAGTGAAGCTCAAGGAGAATTCCAGAACTCCACTGAGGAGAACAGAGGCCATTCCTAGCCACAGCAAGGACTCCTGTTATAACAGAACAGCCAAGTTTACATCAGAAAAACCACCCACAGCAAGCTTCTCCAGTGAAGTTTAAAAGTAGATGATATTTGTTTATTTACAGTAGGATGACATTTAATTTTGTACCATTCTCATAAGGAATTATTTTAAGAATCAGATGTCAGAGAGACTAAGAATTGAGGGTGAAAGGAGGGCAGGGACAAGGGAAAAAAAATGAGAACCAAGACCTGTCATGGAGGGGTACAAGATCCCAATGATGAATCTAACTGTACTGTATACCTAAAATGTACCAATAAACTCAATAAAAAGAAAAAAAATCGATTCAATTCAGTAATAACTTTGGTAAGTGAGGATAAGTCATCAAAAGACAATGAAAAAAATCAAGTGAAATACGAAAATAGTCAGTACAAAGTCATTCCTAAATTGTTACAGGGACATTCCTAAGACCTCTGCAAAAACTAATGTATAGGCATGGTAAAGTAATATACATATATGTATATAAGCAAATAAATACATTTGCCTGTATTGTTTAAATCATCTTTGCATTATTTATTATATCCAAAAACTATAAGTCCTCCATAAATTGTTATGCTGTATTATTTAAGGAATAATACAATAAAAAGTCTGCATATGTTTAGTAAAGGTATACCTCTTGTACCTTTGGTAATCTGACAACACAGTACCTCGAAGAGACCAGGGTGAGGAATGTCCAATCAATGAGCTCTGGAGGAATGTTGGAGATCTCCGAAATGGCAGCAGCCTAAAACAGGGTATGCCTGCACATCACTTCATTAGTGTGGAGTATTCATAGTGCTTGCCAAGTAGCAAATTCATGTTTTATATTTTTTAAATTTCTGGATTTTTTAAACTTTTATATTTGATCCAAGTTTGATTAAATCCACAGATGTGGAATCTGTGTATATCTAAGGGCAACTGCACTGTGGTATAATGAAAGAAAATGTCGTGTTAAAAGGATATTAGACACAATTAAAGAGATAATTATTTCATGGGAATATATATTAAAGACTAGAAAAACTGAGAATGAAGTTCTTTCAAACTCAGGTCCTTGTGCTTGTGTGGCAGGTGGCAAAACCACTGAGCTACATCCCTGGCCCTGAGAATGAAGTTCTGACAGACCAACAAAAAGATTTTTAAAATGTGGGCCAGGGATGTAGCTCAGTGATAGAGCACATGCATGCTTAACAAGTCTGAGGTCCTAAATTCAATCTCCAGTACATATATATATATTGAATTTGCCAGTAGACATATTATTCATTAAGTTAACATGTCACTTGGTTTTCCTTAACATTATGATTGGTGTTGTTTTCCATTCAAACACTCACTAGAGGGGAAGAAAAGCTGATCGGTTTTCCTGCTTCATTATAGACACATGCGGATAGCATTCCCCAAATGTGGGGAAAAATTAAGCATTTTGCTATGTGATTTTTTAAAAAACAATACATAAATAGTCTTGTGTCATTTTGTTTGTTTTTCTTTCTCAAAATAAATGAAACTTTTATTCTTGTATACCACAGATTCCCTGGTACAGATAATTTCATTTTTGACTTTTAATATACTGAGTTATCAAAATGTGTAACACAATATTTGCAGTGATATTATTTCAATGAGAAATCTTGTTCTCTTGGGAGTGACTAATTTGTTAATATTTGGAAGGATTTTTTGCTATGAATTCTGGCTTTTTTAAATCTGTGTGTCATCATTCAAAAATTTGAACATTTTTGCAATATTTTTTCACAAAAGCAACTCTTACAATGCTTGTACCTCTGAGTCTTATGTTGTACTACAAAGGTGATATTATATGCAAAATGTAACAGCATTTACAGCATTCTTCCTTCTCATAAAAACCTTGTATGCAAATAGGTTTTATTATTACATATACAGAATAGTGGAGTCAAACTGTTTGGATTTAAATCCTAACTCTGGTACTGCTTATTTCTCCATCCTATAGTACATCCCTGGAGTCAACTCATTATCTCCATCAGTTACATGGGGAGGACAATAGTACCTTACTTAAGAAATCTTGAAAATATTAAAGAAAATATTATTTATAAAACATAGCACAGAGACTTCTGTATAAGTTAGCCCATACATTTTAGCCAGAATGA
This sequence comes from Fukomys damarensis, assembly GCF_012274545.1. NCBI lineage: Eukaryota > Metazoa > Chordata > Mammalia > Rodentia > Bathyergidae > Fukomys > Fukomys damarensis. Next base: position 37,926,136 of record NW_022900945.1, read on the forward strand.
ATAACCTCAAAATTAAATTCTTAAATCGACAAGGAATTAATGCTCCCACATATACCTTTTCGTACTCACCTACCAGGAATATTCTGTGAAAACAATGAAGCAGGCAAAAACCAATATAAAAATAGTTTAGAGATGAAAATAACCTTTATTATTCAACAGCAATAAATTGCCCAGAGGAAGACTACCTACTTCAATGATTCAGTCATTGAATTTAGATTAGTCAAGGATTGGGAGCTGACAAATCTAATTCATCCCATAGTAACCACTGTCAAAGCCAAAGCTGGAAATGTTTAACAAAATTATTATCATTAAATATATCTGTAATATTATCCAATGAATTGGTTTACAGAGGACAATTAAAAGTAAATTTTAAATTTTACAGTAATGAATTGATTCATGAACGCTTCTTTCCATGAACAATCTGGTTCCCTAACAGAAATCTCAGGCAAAATTTTGCTTCCACTAGAAAATCCCACGTGGAGTCTGGAACAAAAATATTCTGAGATATTTTCCTCAGATTTGTGGAAAGAATTAAGTTCATGAACCAAGGTACCACTGTACTATATTTCTAGAAGGGATGTGACATCAATTTCTGGTAAATAAATTTGACTATAGTAAAGAAAGAAAAAATAAATTTGACTTTTTCATATGACCAAATAAACATTATTTGAATTCTTGCTCTTCATGAATAGAACACATTGTTCAGAAAGGAGAATGTTGATTGTAAAATCAGAATGAAAATTTTGCAATAATAACTTTAATTTACAGACAGTTGGTATATGTAAATTGTTTAAGCCTAGAGAGCTGTAGAAAGGATCAAACTTATGGTAAGCAAAAAAATAAATATATAAAAGCCTATCACATTTCACAACTCTTAGAGAATTTACCAGGTAATTTAATATTTTCAGATTGTTTGAACATAGAAATGAAAATGGAGATGCTGGTCTTCACAATAACATTACACAGGATTTATATTTCATACAATAAAATGGCACTCTAAATTTTTTTCTTTCGTTCCTCTTTCTGTTCTGTTTTCTTCTTTCTTCATCTCATCCTTTTCTGTCTCTCTTCATTTTCCAATTATTTTGATTTGGCAAGTAGTAGAGAGGATCTATATTTATACTGATAACAATGAGAAGAATACACATTTTATCACTAATTTGCTCACAGCAGTACCTAGTAGCCATGTACTTCCTCCAGAGAAACATGTTTTTATTTCTTTCCCAGGAAAGTGATAAGAATTTTTCAGGAATGTAGTTGTCCTGAGAGTGGAAAATGTTGTTAAAGTTCTTGTGCCCATCTAACTATGCCTTTCTATTTTCTAGCTATACTGTACTGAGATACGGATCATTTTTATGTTTATTGTATGTTTATTGAAAAGCTTAATGCTAACTGGAAGGAATAAAGATTCACATACTCAGGAGAATGATAGAACTTCTGTTGTCTTAAAAATTCTCAATTTAAGAAAAATATTCCCTGATTTCCTTTTCCCTACCCTTCCAAAAAAATATGAGAAAAGTAAAAAACGGAATCAAAGTCTTTGTAAATGGGGGAGTTGTAGAGCGGGTGAAGGGAGGGCAGGGACAAGGGGAAAAAATGAGAACCAAGACGTGTCATGTAGAGGTACAAGATCCCAAGAATGAATGTAACCGTACTGTATACCTAAAATCTACCAATAAACCCAAAAAAGGAAAATATTGCTGCATAAAAGAGAGTATTCCCTTTTTCATTTATCATTTCCTGTATCAAAATTATGATGTTGTTTGTTGTACTGTGTTAATATACTGGGTAAATTGAGGAACATGGATTTAATTAGTCTAGGAATTGTTGCTATCATAACATAGCCCAAATGTTTTAAAAAATATATCGTTTGTTTTATGAAATTAACTACTATGACTGTGCCACTGTACATTCATCACCCCTTCTGGAATAAAAATAAAATATAAAATTTAAAAATCTGCACAGATACAAAACATTACCTCATCCTACAAAAATGTATAACCTAAGGAGTATTAAATAGTTATTTAGGTATATGGCATTGATAAAAGTCCTGTTTGATTTAACTTGTCTTAAAAGTTGTTTATCTTCCCTCGGTTTTAATTTCCTCTTCAGAGAAAAGCAAATGAAGACCCTGAGTGGAGATGCTTTCAGTCTGACCTGTCACAGTGTCTGGAATACAAACAAATAGTCAGTGGGTGTGTCGTCTGTTCAACCATTCCTTTGGTAATGGTTGCTCTAGTTTTCTGAAAGATTCACAATTATCTTTTTGATTTGGTTCTATTTATGAAAACAGAACTGTTCCTTTTAATATTTCTGATCAAGATCTACTACATAGTCTTCATTGTTCTTTCATTTTCCCATGCCATTGTAACACAGATATATTTATTGCACTCACGTGATTGTTTTTCAGCGAATAGTCATTACTGTATCGCCCTTATATCCATATTTGCTTATAATTTCTTCCTAAAAATCATGTAAAGTATAAAATTGCTAAAAGTAAGGTATGCTAGTGTGCTTATAGGTGAAATTATTTCATAGCTGGAATAGGAAACTCCAATTTCTTTTTGAGATTTTATAGACAAAAATTCCATTACCATTACAATTACAATTTTATCAGGTTATATCCCTCCCTCGACATTGTTTTCTTTTTTTATAAGTGTAATAAAGGAAATTTATATATATAATATATACACACAAAGTAACAACCATGTGAGGAAGAAAATAAATGTATAGCTCTTAAAGTTTCTGGGCCATCTATATCATTTTTACCTAAATAGTGTTAAAAATTCAGACTCTCGAAATTTTATCCAGCAATATTGAATCGAAATTGGGATGAGGTGTTTTCCTCAAAATATTCATTTTTAAAAAATTTTAATAGGCTTAAGAAGAAAGATAAAATATAAAGAAGGTTTAAGTTCTCAAAAGACAGTGTGAAATAGACCATTGATCATATGCAAAATGTTCATCTTTAGCCAGCAGAGAAATGCTAATTAAAACCATGCTAAGATACCATTTTACCCTAGTTAGAATGGTCATCATCTAAGTTACAAAAAATAACAAATATTGGCAAGTTTCAGAGAAAGGGGTATTTTCTACACTGCTGATGAGGATGTAAACTGATAGAGTTATTGTGGAAATAAGGATGGAGGTTCTCCCAAAACTCAAACTATGATCCAGCTATACTATTCCTCAATATACTCTTAGAAGAATTGTCAGGATATTGCAGTGTTTCCTGAATGCATATATATATATATATATATATACATATATATATATATATAGGAGCACAATTCATAATAGATAAGCCATAGAAACAGCCTACATAACCATCAATAGATGAATAGATTTAAAAAATTAAAAATAGATTTTAAAAAAAATCTGGGCCAGGGCTTTAAGTCAGTGGCACCACGCCTGCCTCACAAGAGCAAGGTCCTGAATTCAATCCTAGGTACTAGAAAAATAAAAAACAAATTGGCATAAATATACATGGAATATTATTCACACACACACACACACACACACACACACACACACACACACACACACCCCATATTTGGACTAAAAGCCATAGAACCAGAGGTGGTCATTTAAAGTGAAATAAGTCTGACGTAGTCAAATATCACATATTTTCACATACGTTATAATCTAAAAACTACTTAAAAACTAAACACTTTTTTAAAAGAAGATATAAAGAAAGTGGAAGTCAGATTATGAGAAAAGAAGGAAGGGACCAAGGCAGTTCAGGAGAAAGAAGGAAGTGATGGGGTAAGAATGATCAAAATGTTATATGTGTGGACGAATGTGTCAAAATTAAACCCATTATTCTGTGTGACTCGCAAACACTAAAGAAATCGAAGAACAACTGTCTATTATTCACATCAGTCTGGCGTTACACGTGACCCTAAGTCGTTTGCTGTCCAGACAGTCAGTATTTGGGAGCTTGAGTTTGTGAGCTTCGTGATGGCTTTTAGCTCCTTATGGCATGATAGCCTGCTCCTCTCTAGACACGATTTCAGCTGAGGATTGCTTTCATCCATTCCTAGTATAACTAAGCAGGAATAACTGAAAGAAACTTAATGGTAGGGATTCCAGGAAGAATAAAATATACACCTAAAAGCTTAAAATCCTACAGAAAAAAACAAAACAAAACAAAAAACAGTTACACAGATAACCGTGAAGAAAATTGAAATCGTGCAGTGTTTTAGCTTCCTCAGGCTACCACCGTAAAGTTCCGTCAGGTACCATATAACCTGCATTGTAGTCAGCCATAGATTACGCTTCCCATGGTGACTCCACAGGCTTAGCTAATGATGTCATGACTCCCTTAGATTATGTAAGCACAATGATGAAATCCTCTAATGATTCATTTTTCAGAAGATACCTACATGAATGAGCAATCCGTGTGTGTACCATAGGCGCATTGGCTTAAACAAGTGAAATGTATTTTATCATTGTTCTGGAACTAAATTCTAAAATCAAAATAATGCCACGCTCAAGCTTTGGTGGAGATAGTGCTCCTGGTTTGCAGATGTCTCCTTAAAATCAATCTCCCTCTGTCTCTCTCTGTCTCTCCCTATCTTCTGTCTAGTCCCAACAAGGTCACCCATCCTATCTCATTAAGACTCCTCTCCTAAGAATTTATGAAACCTTAATTATCTATAAAATCTCTCTCTGCACATAAAGTCCTATTGGGAGTGATGGCTTCACCCCTGAATTTGGAAAGAATAGAGACATAATTAAGCGCAGAGTAGATAGGTTCCAGAAAAGAGGCATAGTCAATATGCAGTCACACACAGGAAAAAAGTTCACATTCATTAGGATGTTATCAAAAACATGTTTATTACAATGATAGTATTAGATTTGTACTTGACTTAGGTAAGACTGTGAGGATAAGAGTAGAAGCTCTGAGAAGAGAAAAGCAATGCAAATTCATGAAGTATCCAATCTTCAGGGTGTTTCTTTTTTATTATATTTTATCGTTAGCTAGGTTTTTCAAACATCTCATATTTTTCTTATGGTAGTTTTAGTATCCCTAAAATGCCCAGAGGTGAATTGTTGCTCTAGATGTGGCATGGATTTTCTTGCTTAAGTAAAACTATCACATATCACACTAAGAAAAAAATCTTTATAGATCTTAAGTTTAAAACTTTCAAGTATTAACAAATTCTTTATCTAAAAGGATCAAAAATCTTTTGAAGAGTGGGCAAAGAACAACTGAGACTTTGTTTGCTTCGGGGAATAAAATGTTTCAGTTGCTGATCATTATTGTTTCACCTGTATATCCAGATTTAAGTCTGTCACAATTTTCTTTAAAAACAGCAGCTGCAACTCTGATTTTATATGAAACCTTAATAGATAGATTTAAAATATAGTGGTTAATTCAGTCAGAAATACCTGTGAAGAGACTGAATGTTCCAAAACAGTATTAACAGAAACATAAATTAACTGATTTTATGAACCTATTTGTACAAGAAATTTAAATTCTCCAATTAATTTGAATGAACTATATTCCAAGGAAAATATGCAAATCTGAGCAGAACTAAAGCACAATAATTAATTGTATTGATGTTAGAGTACAAAGATGATTTGAATATTGCAAAAGTGTGTAAAAACAATAAAGAAGAGAGAACAAATTTATAAAGTGAAAATTGAACTCAGCAACATAAAGCAGTCAAATAATAAAGACTTTGGTTCCTTGAATAAGTTAATCATTGACCTATTGTAAAAGAATTATAGTGGAAACTATTCCAGGTCTGGTCTGCTGACTTCACAAACAATTGCAATCTTTCCATCTGTCTTACTACTACAGTTTTCATACTTGGGGACCCAAGATGATTGTTGGAACTCTCATCATTAGGTATAAGATGCATGGAGCACTGGGAATATCATGGGAAAGCTCCTTTTAAAAGTCTTTTCTACGTATTTTTTGTTCTGTCTCCTCTTTCAATCACTAGGAAAGTAATAGCTTCTTAGAGGAGTGTGTGTGGGGTGTGTGTGTGTGTGTGTGTGTGTTTCTGGTAATTTTCATTAGCTCACACTTGCAGCACATAGTGCTGACACTCACCTTGGAGAGTTGATACATGCACATAATACATATTAAGTCTTATTTATCCCTTTCCTGGTCCCTCCCACTTTCTTCCCTCTATGTCTTTGTCCACTTCTCTTTGGCAAAGTGAAAGAGTCTTTGTTCTGTTTTTGTTTCTCCATCCAAAGAAAATAAAGAAGGGAGATAAGAAGAATTCGTGCTACATACACAGGAGTGTATCCAGTCATAATGAGGGAAAGAGTTCAAAAATCCCTTTGATCTCTATAGTTTTATCTTATTCTATGATTGAACTAGTTAGGAAGGATATGAAGATGTCATTCTCTTTTTTTTAGTTTTTTTTTTCTTTTATTGAGTTTATTGGTACATTTTAGGTATACAGCACAGTTACATTCATTATTGTGATCTTGTACCTTTACATGACAGGTGATCTTGGTTCTCATTTTTTCCCCTTGTCCCTGCCCTCCCTTCATCCCCTCCTCCCTTCCCCATTTACAAACACTTTATTTCCATTTTTTCATTTTCTCATATTTCTCCCTTATTACCTTTCCCCTACCTTTCCCACTTTCCCTACACCTTTCTGCAAAGTAGTGTGTATTATAGATGTTCAGAATTTCACTACAGCCAAATCAACACTACTTCCAACTGTGATAAGTCTGAAAACATGCTTTCTGGTTATGTACTACATTCAGTTGACAAAGCCTTTGTTCTTGATATTTCTCAACATACTTTTTTGCTACAAGTGATTTCTCAACATACTTTTTTGCTACAAGTGAACCATGGTGAAAAAGTGAAACTGCACTTAAAATGCTCAGAGTACCTTTCTGGATAATTTCAGCTAGAAAAAGATTATGTAAGATATATTTAGAATGAAGAAAGGAAAGCCTACCTTATTGCTTTAAGTCAAAATGTTTCACAATTAAAAGACTTCTTTTTTGTGTAACTTCCAATAACAGGATGGCAATGAATCAATATAAATATTGCCTAAATTACTGACCATTATAAAGCTGGGTGGAAAGAGGGCAGTTGCTTTTTCTATAGTCATTTTCTAATAAATTTTTTGCCCTAATGTCATGATCAGGCTCTAGCAATATAGAATGTTATTAGTATTAAGTTTATTAATGATAGTGTCACATCAAATGCAAAGTCACACAAAAAATACCAAGCTGGTAGTCACATTTATTGGCAAAACCTAATTCTGTAAGTGATCTAAGTGAAAAAAAGAGTTTTTTATCTTTACCAAAAACAAATAATTTTAATCAAATATAAAATATTTTAAAGCTCTTAGTTTTTACATAACAGATAAGTAATACATTTTTCAAATTTTGAGGATTTTGTACTTGAAAAGAGAAGAGGTTTTTTAAAAGATCAAGTGAAGTAAGATAGTGGAAAGTACAATGATCCAGACCTAGATTCCTTACTGAACCATTTAGTAGTTCTACAAATTCATGCATATCATTTAATATCTACAAATCTGTTGTATAGTCTGCAAAATAACCTTCTTGATAAATATGATCATAGCTGGATATGGTGCCCCGTGTAAAAAAGAAAATATTAACAGAGTAAGGAAGATAATTAAGTAAACTTCAGGGCTCTGCTACGTATAAGGCTCTGAACCTCCAGGTAGACGACACACCCATGAGGCAGGCCCTTTGCGCAGAGTATAAAGCACAGCCACAGTTTTCGTCATTCTTCTCGTAAAGTGCGGTGCTGATTTCTTCCTCCTGTGACATGGATCTGGCTTCATAGCTTGATTTTATAATACGAAGAAAATGATGACCAAACATTGCATTTTCACTGTTTTCAAAGCTACGAGTGGAGACTGAGCTTACAAAACCTATCCACCTATAAAAACTCATCGACACAGACACAGATACACATGTACGTCTACACACTCGTGCACACGCAGACACACATACGTAAACATAGAGAGTAAAGGAAAGCAGAGACCATCTGGACGGTCACCAGGAAACATGTAAGTGAAGTTTGGGATAATTCAGGGCAAGAAAGATATCAGCTAAATACAGCCAGTGGATAACAAATCAAACCAAACAAATTGGTAACATATTCATTGAAGTGCAACGACTATTGCTCCAAATAAATAAGTAGACATCATTTGAATAGTTTTATAAATATAATTTATCATTCATAGCAATGAAGTAAGGTAGTATTACTTTAGTGTAGATCTCTGGATTGTATCCCTCAACTTCTGCTACCAGTTATTTTATGATATGCTGCTTTTCAACATTAAAATGTTTTTGATGATGATGTCTCTTAATTACGCGTTATATAAATGTGATAGACAAAATGTTGGTATTTGGAGATGCCTACGTCTGGATTTCCAGAATCTGTGAATAACTTATATGATGTATCACTTGCCTAGGTCTGCAGTGTAAGAAATTATCACAAAGTTGGTAAAGTTGAGTAGAAATATAACATCTCGCAGTTCTGAAGAACCAAAGGCTGAGACCAAGGTGGCGATACGCTAGAACTCTCTCCTTGAATGCTCCAGCAGCGCGTCCTCCCATATTTCGTCCGGCTTCTCATGGGTCCACAAGGTGCATGGGGTGGTGTGGCGGTGCTTGTGTAACTTCAGTCTCTACCTCTGTCCTCGCATGTTTATTATTTTCTTGTCTTCCTCTTCCCTGCAACTTTAGAACCCACACTACTCCACAGTAATCTTATTTTTGGGTTTTTAAGCCATTATCTATAAGAACAGTTTGTTTCCCAGGCAAAGTCACTCATCGCTATCCCGTAGATTTATGTTCTATTATTAAGACCACCATTCATACCAGTACATATGATAAAAGAGAATTAAAGTTCCAGATAGAATTAAAGTTGTTAATTAGCTGACCTCAACATGGAGAGAATACCCTGAATTGTCTCTGTAGTCCCAACGTCATCACAGATATGGTTAAACATGGAAGAAAGGAGGAACAAAAGTAAGTCAGAGAGGGCTGGGGATTTAGCTCACCGGTTCCGCCGCCTGCCTCGCAAGTGCAAGGCCCTGAGTTGGATACCCGGTTTGGACACCCCGCCAAAAAAAGAAGAGTAGGTCAGAGAGATGCTGGATGTAAGGAACACTTCCGGCTTTGAAAACGGTGAAAGAGATCCAAAAATGGGCTATCTGTAGTTGTCAGAAAACACACAAAAACTTCTCTCCCAGAGCTTCCACAAAAATGTAGCGTTTTATTCCTTGATGTTAGCCACGTAAATCGCGTCGTTTCTCTCTTACAGAAGTGCAAGATAAAATCTTTTTGTTTTGTTGTTCTGTTTTGTTGTCCTGGGGATTGAACTCAGGTCTGTCCTTGTGCTTAATAGACAGGTGACGGAACCACTGAGCTAAATCCCTGGCCCCACAATCTTTTTGTTGTAAGTCAGTCATTTTATGGTAATTTAGTTCAGCAACAATAGTAAATTATTTACATAATTAACTCTAATCAGAGAGTAACAAATTATAAATTTTCATAATGTTTCTTTTACTTTTTTTACCGTACAAACACTACCATCACAAATACATCAATAAATATTTCCCAAACATCTGAAAATATGTTGCTGTGATAATGGTTTGCAACGAATACTCTCCAGATCTCAATGGCTTGTGACAATAGATATTTACTCCTCTGATGTATTTTAGATGTCTGAGGTGGCTCTACTTCAGGTTGTGCATTAGGGTGTACAGCTCCACTCGTGCCTCCCATCTCTGAAGGCAGACTCCAAGCACAGTCAGAGGAGCACGCTACCTCATGGACTGAACAAATCCTGCTGAAGAGAGCAAATCGCACGGCTAATCTTTATATTAATGGGATAGGTACATTTATTCATTCATTTGAACTGTGGCTAGGTTATTCATATTCATTTTTACCTCTGTTACTGTAACAAAACATTCAAATGACTTAAAAGAGGACAATTTACTTTGCCCTACAGTTGTTTGACCCTATTACTTTTGGCCCTTTGGTGAGGCACTATATTTTTGAAGAGAATATGTGACAGAAGACGTTACTCTTTTCAAGGTGAAAAAATGAGAAAAGGAAAGAGGAAGAAGCTGACCCTCTAATGTCCCTTTCAAGGGCATCACACCAGTTATTTAACGGTCTCCAATTAGGTTCACCTCTTAAAAATTCCAGTACCTCTGAATGTATTTACTATAGGCAGAGGGTTAACCTTTATTATCCTGGCCTTGGCATGATTTAAAATCCATACTATAGTGACGTTAGAAAAAATAAGATAAAGCAATATTTGTGAACATTATTGTTAAAAAAATATCTTTCAGTATATTTACATGTAAAACAAAACAAAGCATAGTAAATTGAAAACACAAAAATTCATTAACAACTATGGAACATAATAGAATAGACTTTTAATGTTAAAATGTAAATAGAAGACAATCTACATTTGCAAATTTAATGAGTTCAGAACTCATAACATCCAATTTAACATTCATCTTTTATTTTTATTTTCTCTGAATCACTTCTGTTAACTACACCATTCTTGAAATATTTTCTTCTCTTCACTTGACAATGGATTTTTTAACGTGCAGTAATTTTATTGCTTTATCTCATTTATGAAATTTTTTTCATTATTGTAACAATTCATGATTCTTAAAGACTGTTGGTTACTAATACAGAGGGTCTATCTTCTATGAATAAAAGGATAAATTCCAGCCAAAGTGTAGGGGAAATTATATATATTTGCAGGGATAATTAAAACTGGTCACTGTTTGAATATCAGGGAACAACAGTGGATTAAATGCATTTTCCATGCTATCTAATTATTCTTGAGACAAGGAGTCCCAAGCTTATGTGGGAGTTTTGTTCCATGAAACTTAGCACTTAGTTTCTTAAAATCTTACTCTGTCTGAGGGGTCATCTATATTTCAACAGCAGTATAAATAGATTAATGAAGAAGAATAGGATATGGGCATATTTATTGATATTCCTATAAGTTGTGCATGCTATTCAAGTTAATATTACAAATAAAAATTCAAACATATTTAAATGAAGCAAATTTTGTTGAGCAAAGAAAACTTGTGATTCAGATATATCATCAAATAAAAATAGGTTCAAGGTGACTCCAGAGCTACCATATAACGAGGCAACAGACAGAAAAAGCGACCTGAGGTACAGAAAACAAAGTGCAGTACAGAAGTTGCTGGAGGAGATAAAACTTGGTCATTGCCTTATGTCAAATGGGGCTGACCGCGGTTGTCTGATACTTCACTGATACTTCTGCAGGAGTCTGAGGAGCTGGGGTCTCCCAAGATCTGCTCTGCCTTTGGGATGATTCCCTCACTCTGACAAAGTGAGACCAGGTTTGCTGGGCAGAAAATGGGGAAGTCAGGTCTCTCAAAGGAGAATAAGGAATTTAGAAATGAAAGTGATATTGAGCAAAACTTTTATAAGGTCACAAATGCAGGGAGAGACTACCAGTGAGCGGAGCCACAAGGTAGGGGAAACTGGACTTTGTTTCCCCAAGTTAAGGGACCACAATATTCATAGTTACAGGGGTAAACTGGTTTCTAAAAAAGTTTTACTGACTGGTGCAATCTAAGTCAATCAAAGTCTTAACCTTTGTTTCTAGGGTGAGATAACTGTCTGGGCCTAGAAACATGTAGGGAATACATGTAATAGTTAAAGAGTTAGCTTCCTCAAATGTATTGTGCACAATCAGCATTTGGTCTATTTTATAACCTTTAGCTGGCCAGGTTTCGCTCTATCTCTGTGTTCAGCCCTCTGTCTGTCCCTACAATTTGATTGGCTAAGACTTGGTTCTTCAAGAGTAGGTTACCTTCTGTTTACATATCAAGTTAAATTTCAGTTCAATATACACACAGAAACTTTCAGAGTGTACTTAAATTATGTATTGAGGCAATTTCAGGTTATCCATAAATTTAGACACATGATTCCAGTGAGGAATGAGAGAAAAAAAATTGTCATAATACTGGATAAAAGTGTAGGAAAGTTAGGAGAGTTAACTGCAAGAAAAGAGATTCTTCTACCATGTAGAATTACTCTTTTCCAGTAATAAAAGGAACCTCCAATTCATGATATTCATAAATATATTCAAAAGAGAATTCAAAGGGCAAATGATCACAATGCTAGTGTCTAGATTTGATCTCTTCCTGGCCAGGTTATCATAAAAAGACTTTCTACCCAAATAGTAATCTTTATTTGGTACCTTCCATTTGTATAATAAGCAGCCTCAGATTATCTGGGAATGACAGCAATAGATAGCATGAAAAAAAAATCTTCCAGGCAGCCCTATCCCTTTGCAGGAAGTTCTGAGCTCTTTGTCATCATAATAAGAAAATTAAATAATCTCAAGTAGGCTCTCAGTGGCTGATACCAGCTGATTCCAGTGCCCCATACTTTAGTCCTGCCTATTGACTATTCCAATCTTCCTTGCCGTTTCCGTGTTTAAAATTTTGTCATTTATTTCATGATGTCTTTATACACATCCCCTAGAAAATTTTATTATTTATCCATTTTATATGCTGCCATCACACTGTGTAATAAATTTATTATAACTCTTCAAGCCTGTGTCATTATGCATCACAAAATCATGAGCTACTCTAGTGCTATGACTTAGAGAAGTATGTAAAACCCATAGTAGGGCTCAATAAATATTTGTCAAATAACATAGAACAAGTAGACAGGACCAAATCATGAAATAATATTTGAAACTAGAAAAAAAGTATTACTTAGACTAAGTAGAGTTAGTTCTGTTGTTGCAGTATATATGAATAAGAACATAAGTTGTGCAAGTGTATCTCATAAAACATAAAATTAGTGCAAATTAATGAATAGAATTCACACAATCTTTCACAAATGTTTAAGGAACACACCGTCTTTGTGCCAGACATTCTTCTAAGAATTTGAAAATTGGGTACAATAATGTTTAATGCTCCCATGTCTAAAAAACTCCCAATATTTCAAAATGAAATTTGGTGCTTCAGGCAAATGTCTAAAATGATAGATACAGTGTATAAATTTATTTTTATTTTTTCAGAAAAATTTAAAGAAAACAGTTTAAGTTGAATCTATCTTTTAATAAATGTACTACAGTATTTTAACATATAGTTGTTGATTAGTTGGCAAATTTGTAGAGAAAAAATTTAAATTCTGATATGTTGCTAATAAAATCTAGAAATGATTCAGTTATCAAAGTACTAAGAACTTTAAGGCCAGTCTGCCAATCGACACAGCTATCCAAAATTCATTTCCATATTGCTACCATTTTAGGCATAATATTATTACATTTACCAATCTATGGTTCAATGACTGCCACTGTAATTGGAACAGAAGGGCCATTAAGTATTTCTTCCAACACTGCCAAACAGTGGAAAAATTATGGTAGTTATGATGTCATTGTTGTAATTCACAATGTATACAGCATAATTTTTCAAATCTTAAGAAAATATTGACAAAATAGAGAATACATGCATCAATTGAGAAATAATATGGTGCATATCACGTATTTCTATAAATGTAGCTATGCTCCTAGAGATTCTAGACCTTGGGAAAGAAGCAGGCTGTTGACTCTTTTGAGAAAATGTTTGAAAAAAGTGAGGCGATTATAGCGCAAAGAGCTGAAATGAGGAAACAGTGATGCAAAAAATCCCCACAATTTCAGCACAAAGAATTTGAAGATAAAGAACAATGAAATGTATACTTATGAAATCTAGTGACTAATTGCAAGAGCAATTCCTGGAAAGTACAAATACTAAAAAAAGAAGAAAAATTACTATGTATCCAGGAATTCGAAGACTAAGGTTTAAAACTACAAGTTGGCTTCCATTTCTAATATCCAGATTGTTACTCTAAGGATCACATACTCCTATTCAGTAGTAAAAATGTGATTGAACATATGAATAAATAACCATGATCCTCAAAGCAATAAAACAATTACATGAATAGCAATTTAATGTAGAGCTAATCTGTATTTTATTCTCTATCCTAATTTATGTATACCACATATGCATTATATGGTAAATTAAATAATATATAAACATTTATAAATAAATAAATATACTTACTACACATATACCTTGTTGGAGCATATAATCTGATGGAAAAATAGAGTATGCATATTTGATGTTGTGGGGTACATAAGATAGTCTATAATAAGGTAATATATTAAAATCACATGAAGATAGAAACTTTTTCTCAGGGAATATTTGAATTATCCGTGATAAACATGGCAGAAGCACCAAGAAATACACTATTTTGAACACTTCACAAATATTTATTCTTTATGTTTTGACAGAAATCCAATAAGATAGGGTCATGTGTCTTTTAATAATTCGAAAATAGAGCCCAGAGTAGTTTAGTAATCATCAAGATTACATAGCCAATAGCTCATGAAAATTGATATTTAAAATTAAGCATAGATAAAATTGATAGAGATATTGACTTTTTAACAATTCTATAACCTCAATGAATCCATTGAATTGAGCTCAACTGAATTAAAAGTCTATATTGCTTAACTATGACAAAAAGTGTAATCAAAATTAGTCTTACTTGAGGCATAAAGTAAGCATTCAAATGCAATTTAAATTTTGAACCACCAAATAAAAGAAAAAGGACTTCATGTCATCTCTGGAATCTTTTTTTTTGGAATTCAAATTCTAATATCTAAATTTAATCCCAATTACTTATGTTTGTACCATTTCAATTCCTTTGTTTTATATTTTCTCATTCAATGTTATTACCTACAGTAACACTTTTGTCAATCTTTTGAAATGCATTGTATATCTATGGAAAAATAAGAGAATGAATAAATGAATAACTGAGCACCATAATAAAAGGAACAGAAGCAGAAATGAGCACTTGAAAATATGAGGAATCCCATGCATAATAACACATGCCTGTGAAACCAACATTCTGTGAAGCAGAGGATTGCAAGTTTGAGTTAAATCTCAGCCCAGACAACTTAGAGACTTAATGAGTCACTACCACAAATTAAGAAAATAATTTAAGGGTCTGGTAGGATATCTCAGTGTAAAGGCCTGTAAAGGTGTCCAATATCCAGTGCCACAAAAAGAAAAGTCTGAATTTATTGTTTTATTCAAAGTGAAACTGAAGTCTTTATAATATGTCCTAAAGATTCACATGGGCACAGGAGCCTCCTTTACACTTTTAATGTTTCTGTCCTCTCTCAAGATGTATTGCCTTGATCCAAACACATTGACAGCTTCTTTTCCCACAAACATTGTGTGCAAGCTTGCCTCAAGCCTGTGTTCTACCTTATCTACCTATTGAAAAACTATCTTCTTTCTTTTAACCTTTGTTTATATCTTCTCTTCTTAATAAGAAATCTCTGACCGTACCGCTTAATGCTACACTCTAACCCTTCTAGTTTCAGGAGGTTTCACTTGGGAACAAGGACTTCTATGACAGTTAGACTAGAGGCCATATACGTTATACATTGGTAGAAAAATCTGTCTACATTCTATCAAGGTCCTAAAACTCTGCAGGAGAAAGAGATTAAAAATAATGAACTAATTATCCTAATGGGAGAAACTTTAAGAAAGCCCAGTATTCAGGTTGTGGCTTAGGTACCGCTGGCTACCCTTAACCCCATTTATAGTAAGAATCAGGAATTAAGAGCAGAGCTGACAGATGTACTTGGCCAGAAAGGAGGTGCCTGTAAAGTTAAGGCAAAGCGTGTGGTTACTGAGTTAGCATGAAAAGAAGCCCAAATACACTGTATCAGAAAAATATAAAACATAACTAGAAGGCATCTCAAGAATTAATCAGAGCCTAACTTTTGTTGGCTTAAATTTGTAAAAGAGTAAACTTTTTAAAAAGTCTTTTGCTATGAAAAGAGAGATCTAGGTTGTTCTCATTCAGGCATACAGAGGGAAATATTTCCCAGAGTTCAGTAACTCATGTACTGACTGCTGACCCAAGGAGGTCAGGCTATTGCTCAAGATATGAATAGATCTTTATATCATTCTTATGGCACTGCTTTTGTTTTGCTTTGTTTTCAACATCTGGAATACAAGAGTTCTGAGGTAATGGAAGTTTCTACCCAAACTTCAAAGGAAGGTCTGGGAGGTCAGGAAAAATTATGGGACAGGATCACAATCCCTGCCAAGACCTCATGAGTAGGCAGTTTGTGAAGGTGTCATATAGAAGCTAAAAGTGAAAGGGAGACTGGAAAATTGGAGAACCAGGAATGTTGGATGCCTTCTGAGCAAAGACACAACCAGTAAGATGATCCAGTCTGAGTGAAAGAAAATGTAAGCTGAAGCCATCAAGGCTCTCACGTAAGGCTGGCCAAGCACCTTGGAGATTGCGTCACACCACAGCTTGCCATAGGAAGTGAACATGCAGAGCTACAGAATGTGATGTTTGCCTTGTGGAGTGTCAGTCTTACAATGGACCGATTTCTGTCTATCTCATTTTCCTTTTGCATGGAAATATTTACCGTCCACACCTGAATGGTAGGAATATTTAACTTTCTTTTTTATTTTTACAGAGGATTGCAACTAAGAGTTCTTCTTGAGTCTCAGAAGACATTTTTGACTAGAGCTTTTCACCAATACTGAAACTATTAAGACATTGACAAAACTAACTCTTGTTTGTTTGTTTTGTTTTGATTTTTTGAAACAGGGTTTCACTGTGTAGTTGAGACTGCCCTGGAACTCACTATGCAGTCCAGGCTGGTCCCGAATTCACAGCGATCCTCCTGCCTCAGCCTCCCGAGTGCTGGGATTACAGGAGTGCACCACCGTGCCCGGCTCTAACTCCATTTTTCATAATAAGCTCTATATAACCCTTTGGGGGGCAAGAGGTAGAAGGCTATGGTTTAGATCTGAAATAGCCCCTTAAAGTTTTATATACAGGGATGGGGCCTACTTGGAAGGGATAGACTTCTGGGGGTATAATTTGGCTGGTTGTGTTGTCTTCTTGTCATCTTTCTTTTTCTCAGCTTTCCTGACATCATGATGTGAGCAGTTTTCCTCCACCTAGACATTTATCATGCGTTTGTTTTTTGAAGCTGGCTTATCAAGGACTAGTCCCACTCAAACTGGGAGACAAAATAATCTCATCTCTTTTAAGTTGCAGGTGTAGGGTATTTAACACCATTGATAAGGCAGTGATTCATACACCCTAAATTCCACTAAATATTTAACTCAATCTTAAATATATACAGGTAAGTTGCTGTACGAGTGCATCTGGAAAATCAGTAATCTGAATTATGTTTTCAATCTTAAGTGTCTTCTCTTTTGAAATTTTTGGAGGATGTACTAATGCGACGTAAGACTTTTTAAAATTTAATTTCCAAAGTACTTAACATTTATTAAGTCACCCGCTTGTCAACTCAATCAATATTGTTTTGCCACATTATAGGAGTCATATATATTTGGGGTTTTGGAATAACCAATATGAAAATATGTACTTCCTTGCTAAATCAGTCTGTGAACTGTGTAAATGTATGAGAAACACTGCTTGAGTGAATGTAGAGAGGGCACTGAATATTTTAATTGAAGTGGAGGGAAAATCATGGAATCTTAATGAGGTTTACAAACTTATCTGTAAAATAAAGAGGGCAGGAGAATCTGTAAGATTCCCCTTGTGATTCTATCAAATGGAGGACTATAAACTACTAAAAATTTTTTTTAAAACATGTCAAAAATGATATTTGATTAATATTTTGGACAGGATTTTGTAACGTGATTCTGAGAGAGGTACTCTCGGTGGTACCGCAGGCAAAAACAAAAACAAATAAATACATATATATGGAAGCCAAAAAATAAAAAAGAGCTTTAAAAGTCATTAAGCCAAGATTACAGTTTGGAAAAATAGAAAGAAAAAATACAAATGGAACAATGTTTAAAGGAGAGATCAATAGTGCCTGGTGTCTTGGTAATGATAGAAAATTCTGAGAAGTTTCTGCAAATGTTTTTATTGTCTCTGTTTCTTCTATAAAACTAAGTTTGAGTGATTTTATATTATTATTTATGACGTCCTCATTATCATATGAATTACTAGCTTTACGAGCTACACAATTTAATTTCTGAAACAGGATCTTAACACAAAAATAAGGCAAAAGATATGCAATGTAAAAGCCATGCAGTGGGGCAAGTAAAGTAAAGAGGGAAAAAATCCTGATAAACATGGTTTTGTATTTTATATGATACTACTATTAAATTTCATAATTTCCACTAAGTTTCAAACTTCATAGTAACAGAACTAATGATTATGCACATCTGTGCTTCAAAAAATACTTTCAATATGTTATTTGAATGAATATTTGCTTTCTGAATTTATCCTGAATCGTTCTCTTGTTACCTGGTATCAACTTAGAAAGAAAAGAAAAAAACCCCAAAGGATGGTAAGAATAGGACCTTGATAAATGAAAATGCGCTCACTGTGTACACTGAAATTGTGTAAATTAAGTAAAGTGCATACAAGATAACTTGTAAGATCTCTGCTGTGTACCCTTAAGAAAGGACTGAAATGACTTACAGATTTTACTAAGTAAATTAACACTGCAGCATGACTACTAATTTCCAATTTCAATTAAAAAATTAAAATCAATTTCTAAATATTATGCCTTTCAAATTTTTAGGAAGATAACAGTTGTTCAATTCCAAACAGACTAAATATATAAAATATACGGTGCACAAAATTATAGCTCAAAATGATTAATTTATATAGATAAAGGTAAAAGGATTAAAGTGATCAAGATTGAATATGTAGATTTAAAAGGCAAAGATAAAAAGGCAAATTTATAGTAGATATGTTGATTTGCTATAATTTCCTTTCATTCTCCCTTCTATATATTAGAGCTGGCTATGTTCTTTGTGTAAATTAGATTATTCACTTTGATCCATTCCCATGATATTTGGAAGGCAGAAAAAAGTGAATATAATGTTTTGCATTCATTTATAATTGCACAAGCATTTGAATATTTATATTGTCTTCACCTGTGTCCCCTTTACCTGCCTTATGAACGATTGTGGAAGATGTGGTGAAGGTGGGACAATTTCCAGAATGAGGCACAGTGAGGTATACTCTGAGTCAAAGTTTGTGAGGGCAGAGCCCAACAGCTCACTGTCTAATATAACTGCTCCTGGTGAGTCACCTGTCCTCCTCAGTATTCTCAGGAAAGCCAGCCTAGAGCATCGTTTCCTCTCCTGCAAATGATTTTGTAAGAAATCAACACTCTGTGCTAAACCATTTCCACCAAGAGGGATAAAATTATTTCAGCTTCCTGAAGCTAAATTTGCTTAACTTTATCATTGACTTGAAAGTCGAATGGAGGACAAAACTGTAAAAATTATGAAATTCTATATATACATATATTTTATTTTATATATATATATGTATATATAAATTGCATCATGCCTTTTTTCTTTACTTATAGACCTCTAAACTTAAAATCACCATAAGTATCAAAAGCCTAGGGAGAGCACATGTACTTTTGAAAGGCAGCAATTGCCAACTTATAGGACATTTTGAGAGCCTCCAGATGTTTATTCTCTGCTGTGTGCACAGAGAGATAATGTTAACCAAATATCATCAGTGATAAATCTGCTCTTCATTTTCTCATCTTTCCAAATACTCCGATCAGTCTCGAATTCTTTGGTTTGACTCTAAAAAATCCAATCCCACTTTAAAAACATATTTTAAATGTTTCATAGTCTATAGAAAGTTCCTTTGGGGGAAAAAAAGAAAGTTTCTTTGTCTATCCTGTCAAAATATGCATTTTTAACTTTGTAACAAACTAATGCCATCCTTTAAATCATATTACATTACTTTTCACAAACAGCATAATTTTTAAAAAACATCTTGACTCCTTCAGATATTTTGAACCCTATTCATCTACACTGCCAAACTAGATCCACTTTCTTTATATGTTACAGAAATTATTGATCAATTATTGAAGTAAAAATGAAGGAAAAGAAAAGAAACAGTAAAATATATATATATATATATATATATGTAATATGAATTTTGCAGTGGATAAATTAGTTCTAAAATTGAAAGAAGCATTGTTTCAATGATGAAAATGTGATATTATTTTCTTCCTAAATTGTTTGTTTTCTTGATTTACTTAGTTTTTCTCTATCTTGCATGTTAGCAGTTATGTACAGACTAATAGAGAAAAAAGAACAGAAAAATCTAGTCAAGGACTCACTTATAGTAACAATATTATTGAACTTACTATTTTACTATAGTAAATTACACAAATGTTTGCCAAAATTCATGGTGATATTAATCATACTACTAGTCCTTTTAGTTAGCAAATTTTGCAAGAGTTGTTAGTTTATACACTGGGTAAAGTCCTTTATTTAAAATTAAAGCAAACAAAACTTACTTTACATTCTACCACTTTGGTCTTGCTCAAATAAGAAAAAAATAAGCTCACATCATTTCCTTTCTGAAATACAAAATCAAAACTAAACTGTCAATATTAAGCCAATTAACAGTAGAGTTGGCAACAAATAAAATAAAATGTACATCTGCAGGAAGAGTGAAAACTGCTCACCTTCATTTGATCTCTAATTAAGCCTGTCAACATCTGACTGTGATATTGGAATAAATGGTCAACAGTAGAGCAATAAAAGTGCAATTCTTTCCCTAAAAATTAAATAGATTTTGATACATTCAATATTATATGATGATCATTTCACTAGACCTACATAGATTTAAAATGACATACTAATATCCACATACCTATTAAGGACATGCCTTGAAAAATGTTTATGCACATAGGAGCTTGTCCTGCTGTTCTACAGAAAATAAAAATTGGTGTTGAATAAACTCAGTTTCATCCTTTACTCCTCCAATATAGTGTTTATGAAACTCACTACTTAATTGTTCCATTTTACAAGAAAGATAACCTTATTATCTTTTCATACATCTTCTGAATAAAAATACTATAAAAACATTAAGAAATAAAGCATAAATTAGAAGTATCCAAAACTTTAAAATGAAATCTAGCAGAGTAAGACCTAAAGAAAAATTGCTTTGTATTTCTCAATGTAGTCTGTATATAATGGAAAGGTAATTTAGTCTTGATAGTACCTTTGTGGTTCAAAACATCAGATGATTTTGAAAGAGGTGTTACAAAGAACAACAACCATTCTCTAAGGAAACCAACCCTGATTTAGCATATTTCAAAAGTTAGAAACAAATTTCATTTCTGAATTTTGTTACTTTTTGAAGTTAATGATAATCAAGAGATTGAGCTTGATTAAATTAAGTGTCCCAGAGAAAAGAAAATAAGACATATGTCACTGGAGAAGCAGTACATACATATTCTTTATTTCAGAGAGTATTTTCAAACATATTATAATCTCATTATATCCCTTTCATAATAAGATACCAGATATAAGTGAGAACCTTAATAATGGTAAGAGATAAGCAGAATTCTTGTAAGATTTAGTATCAATCTCAAGGACTTGTACTGCTCAATAATTCTATTATTCACTTGATCTTAATGGAATCAAAATTTATCAAAAGGCATATGCAATTATAAACTGATGTTGAGAAAATGTTTTATCAAATGATAAAGAATTTTATATATATTTCCACAGTTTTCTTCCCAAATACTTAAATATATTTTATATTACACATTTAGGAAACTTTATTAACTTGGAAGGTCCTTGCATCAGAAATCAAATCTTATTTGGCTTCAGTCTTTTCACTAGTAATGAACTCAAAATTTAATCTAATAATAAATGATTAATTACCTCAATAAAATAATTTATTTCAGGTTACATTTAAAAAGTCATTTTCAATGATTGAACATAGTCCAGTCTTTCAATCTCTGGTGGTAATAATGATAATAAAAGTAAACTCTGACCTCAGCTTAAGACATTTTTTAAGGGAAAAATGATTGACATTCAACCAAGAACCTCTATGCCCTAGGAATTCCCTGAGTATAATAGAGTCAGACCATCATTTCTACCTATGCACACTTCAAAGAATTTCATAGGCTACATATAATTGTGCGATTATTTCATTATGCTTTCCCTTCATTACTAGAATATGAACATCCATAAAAAGGGAGCTGTGATTAGGTCACATTGCATTTGACTTTAATAGGGCTTGGGTAATACTGTGGTTTTGCATATGATATATTATATATAACATGTTCTTATTATATTATTATATATA
>NW_022900945.1:37948806-37965680 GCF_012274545.1 Fukomys damarensis
ATATATGGAAAGAAGCTCTTAAATGTTTATTGCTTATTTAATAAAACAAGTAAGTTTTATTAATTAAATGTCACCTAGAACACATTCCTCCTCTTCATATCTCACCGTCTTTACCATATTGACTAAATCCATGTATTTAAAAAAATGGTTGGCCTCATCTGAGGGATAAGTTTTAGAAAGGCTACACTTTGTCTTTGTGCCAGAAGTTCAGACCCCTAATCTAAAGTAACTAGGTTGATGACATGATATGGAGAGATCTTGTGCCCGGGTCTTTGAACAGCATACTTGGCCCTATTTTTATGTTGTGAGGGTAGCATTTACAAACTGTGCCGTAAAGAATACAAATTACCTCCCCTTTTAACACATACTTCTTTCAGAGAGTTCTTGTGGTTATATTGCTTTGGGAGACTCATAGATCCCTTTGTATCAGAACTTCTGGAAACCACTTAAATATTAGCATCATGTATTTCTACAGAAAAGGAAATCAGTCGGCAGAATTTGGCAAACTTGTTTAAATACTGTAGATCTAAAATTGTATCTTATTATTTTTGGAGCCACCAACCATATCACAAGAAATTATCAACATTTCCCTGAATGTTGGGGTATCAAAGTGAAGTCCATATACTCAAAAATGATGATATATCCCAAATACCCTTCAATTTATACTCATGAAGATAATAAAGAAACTGGGGCAGGAGTCATAGTCACTGATTCTACTTACTAGTTATTTTTTCATCATTTTACCACAAAAATAAGAATGTGCATATTCTACTTTTTAATTTTACCATCTATGTAAAATGCCAATGTCAGACTGCATAGAGGTGTGTGTGTGTGTGTGTGTGTGTATGTATGTATGTGTGTGTGTGTATGTTGTGTGTGTGTATGATGTGTACATATATGTTTGAAAATAAATGCTGGAATATTAGTGACTTTTCAATTATTTCATAGAAATTTAAGTGAAATTATATAATTCAAATTCAAAACAAGTATTTAATTATTATTTATTGCAGATGGACTTACAACAATGTGGTTAAATATTCAAAACCTCTAAGATGAAACAAAGGGAAAGAAAAAGAAGGAATATGGTATATTAGTACTATTTTAAGGCATGATAATTGCTTTAATACAGCTTAATATCCAATTTAGCAGTTATAAAATTAGTGGTGTCGTTATTTTATTTTCATAACTGTTAGAATAATTTTTCACAGCCATTTTCAGTAACACCTCAAAGGTGCAAATCTTTGAGACTGGCATGAGCTCCTGTAATGAATTTTGCTTCTCAACTGTGTGAACACACATTCAGGGTAGTTTTTTGTGAAGCTTTCTTACCTTGTTAAAGAAAGAATTGGTAAGTGACACACAGAGAGGCGTCAGAATGGAAGTAAAATAACAAAAGTTTTATTCCATCGACAGGGGTTGATCACACCTAATAGCAATGTCCTGATCGACCAAGGACTGGGTTACAACTCCCTCTGTTATAGGGTTTTACAACCTTGATCTCATTCAGGTGGTTACATTTCATTCTCACAATACACATTGCAGATATACAAATCAATGTCACAAGACAGTTGAATTTCAACTCAGATGTAGCATTTCTTTGTTATTTGTGGAGTTTACTTTTAAGATTAATTTAGCTATCAACCCAGATGTAGCACTTCCTTTTTAGGTGAGTTTACCTTTAAGATTCATCTAGCTAACTATTCCAGCCCAGGGGAAGGGGCATTCCTGGTCAGGAAAACAAAGTTAAGGATGGTTCTTTTCATCTTTATAATCATACGGCTTACAAAACTTTTTTGTCTTTCTGTGTCCTGTTATCTCAGGATGAGACTAGATGCCTCTGGTGTCTGTTGTTTCTGAACTAAACAAAGCAAATGCTGTTAGGGACAGCAGAAGTTATTTTACATTGTGGCATTTCATAGGTTTTTGCTATCAAAGTTTTCTCTATCAACTTCATGGCTTTTTAAACTTTTTTATTCTTCCTTATGAATAATTTGACTCTTGCTTTTATTTGAAAATAATGATTCATCGATGCTTTTGAAAGATGGAGGTAAGTATTTTCAAACATTGGAGAATACACATATATGGTAAGATTTACTAACCTTGACACATTCACTAGAAATAAAATTATGAAGTTAAGACATTGTGATTGTTGGAAAAAAATAGTTTTGCAACCAGATGTTTTACCTTGAATATGCTGAACTTACTTCTTTGTAAAGTAAATACAATGCTTCCTTTTTTCTTTAGGTCTTTGTCATTTTTATCCTTTATTTTGGATAAACTGGAGAGTTTCAGGGTAATCATTTAAAAATGAATCCTGAAATATAAATGCCTAAGAAATATTTACTACAATACTACTTAGTGCATGGTTTGGTTGTTATTATAGGGTTTTTGTTTTGTTTTGGTTTGGTTTTTTAGACAGGGTTTTTCTCTGTAGTTCAGGCTATCCTTGAGCTCACTATGTAGCCCAGGCTGGCCTCAAACTCATGGCAATCCTCCTGCCTAAGCCTCCTGATTCCTAGGATTACAGACATGCACCACCATGCCAGGCTCTTAGTATATGGCTTTTATAAGTATTTTGCTGTAGTTTGGTTTGCTTTATGACATGTAGTACTGATCACTTACCCAAGAGGGAGATCAGTGGGAGATGATGAAGACTGAGATTCCTCTTAACTGGGACCAAGTGGAACCATAGCTGTTGTGAGCTAATGGACAAAGGGAGCACCACATGCTCTTTATTTATAGTGGAAGGAAAACAGGAATGGCAAATAGAGCTATGTGGGCTACATGACCTAGGCAGACTTTAGTGTGATGGGGCATTTGCAGGAAGGGAACAGAGAAGGAAACAATTTAACTGTGTCCCAGGCCTGTGCTATTCAGGGTCTACAATATATTTCAAACAGACTGTGTCTGTTCTGTTTGACCCTGTAATCTATGGAGGATAAAGGGAGTAGGGTAGAGAAAAGGAGTAGGGAAGAGACAAAGAGTCATACTCAAGCTCAACCTATGGCATATACCTATACTTTAATTATAATTTATGAGTTATTTAGAGTAAAATACTTTAAAATCTAAAAAGTACAATATAACAAAATACTGTAATAAGTCTCATGTGAAAAAGTTCTACCTCCTATTACAATATTTTATTTTCTTAAATTTATCTTTTCCTCGTAATGGTGTTGAACTAATAATACACATATATGATGAGATGAAATTAGGTGAATGATATGGATATGGTAACATTGTGTTTGATTGCTACTGACCTGACTAAAATTCAGAAGAAAGATCATTTGACCTTAGTTGCTGAGAATCAAGACTCACTGTCACAGATGACTGTAACAGACCACTGAAAGCAAACTCTCATATAAAGGGACACTACTGTATTTTGAGAAGAAATATCTGAAATAATTTCCTGAAGTTTATATTCAATGCCAATTATTGATTTTCTTTGTAAATAAACCAATCCTACTGAAAAAATGCAAACACACACATGCATAATTTTTCATTTTGTCCTATCATCTGGCAGTGAACCATTAAAGAGAAATGTAGGCAAATTTACTGGTTTTAAGTAGAGTAGTCATGAAAAAGATCTTTCAAATAAAAGATTTAAAATAAAATAATATAAATAAGTAGACAAATAAATATAATAATTTAATTTAGAAGGAAATTAATGTCAAAATTTTTCCTCAGTAGCTGTTTCTAACCCTAAAAGAACTTCGGATTCAGCACAATTACTATTTGATCTATTCTAGTTTCAGTTATCAGAAGTTCTAGAGCAACCTATTTATAAGAACTCCCTGCATAAATCCTGATGTGTGTGCTATATTGTCATAATGTCTAATGTCACCTTGCAAAAAAAGTGCTGATAATAACAGGAAATGATGAAAAGTAGTCAAACAAAAAGATGAATATGCTTACATAAACAGAAGAATTTTTACTGCAATTGATAGATACAAAGTAAAATAGTATTTTGGTAACCAGATTTCCCATATGGTTTTACTGAACTTTGATAGAAGATATCAAACTGTCTCTGTCCCAACTTGTTACAGTTGTTCTATGAAAAGAGATCTCTTGTGTTAATGCTCAAATTTGTAAGAATTATTCTATAACCTCCAGCCTGAAACTAGATAGGAAATAAGAAGATAATTGTCAAACCATTCAATTCTATTTATGCAATTGACCAGATTATATTTACTGGAATTTATTATCCTTTATATACATTAAAACATTTTTGAGCCAGGAGTGGTGGCGCACGCCTGTAATCCTAGCACTAGGGAGGCTGAGAAGGGAGGATCACTGGGAGTTTGAGACCAGCCAGGGCTACATAATGAGTTCCAGGTAAGACTCAACTATATAGTGAGACCCTGTCTCAAACCCCTCCCCCCCAAAATTAAAGCATTTTCCTTCAATTATTAAAGATAACATCCAGTTTTATTATAGCTTTGCAGTCATCTTAATGTAGAAATTTGAAGAAAAAGTCTGGCAAACTTTTAAATAGAAGGAGAAAACAGTAATTAGTCAGCATTGTCTTCCTTCAGAACTCCAAATAAGCTTAATTATTCAATAATTCACATTCACAAGGTAGCTTTAAGCAGTTTAAGAATACAACTTATTGTGTCTTCTTATGCAGCTTGCATCTCCGTGGAGAAAAAGGAAAACAAATATACCATATTTTGCCAGTAATCATTAAGAAATATGCAAAATAATGAATTTTTAAAAATGATATAGCTCTTCAAAAGTTTTTTGGCTCCAGACTATATAAGCAATGAATTATGCATTTTTATCATCCACTGACTATCCAAATAACCTAAGTTTAATGTCATCGTTTCATATAATGATTTTTTTAAAGTTTCATTAGGTATATAAAAATACAAAAACAACTCAAAATTTCAGTAGATTGGTAAATTTTGCAAATTTCTTTTTTTATTGGTACATTTTAGGTATACAGTAGAGTCACATTCATTATTGGGATCTTGTACCTTTACATGACAGACCTTGGTTCTTATTTTTGTCCCTATTCCCCTGCCCTCCCTTCACCCCTCCACCCTTTTCTATTTACAAAACTTTGTTTCCATTTATTTCCATTTCTCTTATTTTTTTTCTTTCCCCTTCTTATCTTTCCCCTAAACCTCCCACTTCCCCTACACCTTTAGCCCTTTTCTTCCTATTTTACATTGTCTATTATACCATTAGAATCTTATGTACCATTATAGTTTTTCACATCAGGGAAATTATTTGGTGTTTATACATGTGTGTTCTATTAATTTTACTTAAGAATGCGGTCTCAGTGCGCATCCACTTAGCTGTGAATGTCTCTATTTTCTCATTCTTTATGGCTGAGTAGTACTCCCTTTTATTAAAAGAAAAAGGCATGGAAGGAGAATTATTTAAGTCCCTTGTGTTATAACTTTCAGGCCAATGATCCTGCTTACTCGGCTATTACTTTTTGATAAACACATAAAGGGCACAATTCCAGCCTTGTGGCAAATAAAAAAGGGTAATGGTGGACTCATAGGAGAGACCTACTCAGAAGTTACATTTGTCTTTTCCACTAACACTAAAGTGGCCAAATCAAGGACACAAATAATACATGGTGACAGTGAAGGTGAAAAAGATAATCTTATTCTAAAGAGAACAGCAAGAGATTGGACATAACAATGCGATCTGTCAGGAGCTACTCATTTTCTCACCCATAGATCAATGTTCTCATCTTTTCTTCAACTAAAATGCACTCACTACAAACAAAGTCCAATCTAACCCCAACAGTGGCTTGATGTCCAGAATCTCATGGTAGTATACTGATTGCTTGTGATATAATGTCTCTTGCTCTTTAATACTCATGAAACAAAAAAACCTAAGTATCTGCAGTCTGCATACTCAGCACACAATGGTGAAACATGGACAGGAAATCTACTGTAACTGTTGATTTGAAATAAAGAAAAGATGGAAGGCACTTCATATGGCTATAGGCCCATAGATAGCAGAAACTTATCTGGCCAAAAGTTTCTGGAAATTAAGACAGGGAAAGCTCCTTTACAAATATAAATGAATCTTTCCTTGTTATGCATGATTTGTTTCTTGGGATAGCTTTTCAGTTTATTGCTCTGCATATCTCTGTTTCCTCATGGAGTAATCTTTACTTTGATGAACTATGAATGAATTGGTTTCCTATGCTAGCCCATACAAGTTTAGAGGCCCTAATGGATTTTTAAGACTTTTAATTTTTTTTATTTTATGAGTACATATTTGGAGTTCATGCAGTTTATAATTATCTTGGGTAGTGATTACATGTAAATACCACAGCATGTTTTTGTAATCCTCTTTCCTTCCTTCACCCCCCATTCCTCCTCCTCCAATGCCTCATCCCATTTTTCATTCTTGAAGATGCTATTTATCTTAGCTCATGTTATGTCATATAATGTTTACACTAACTGACTTTGTAAGATGCCGATATGTGGCAAATCTTTATTCTGCTCATTCCCTCTTTCCTTCCTCCTTTCACCTCATGCTTTTTCTCCTGACCCACTCACTTCCCTATTGCAAGAAATCCTTCTCTTTATCCTCTTCAATCCATCCTTTATTGTTCTCTTTGTTTATGCTTTGTCTCACTAAAATGAGAGGCACCATAAGGTATTTAAGCTTGTGTGTCTGGTTAATTTCACTCACATTATATTTTCAGGTGCATCCTTTTCTTTAGAAATGTCTCAAATCTGTCATTCTTTATTGTAGAATAATATTCCGTTATATAAAGGCACCATCTTTTCTGTATCCAGCAATTTGTTGATGGGTAGCCAAGATGTATGCAGGATTTAACTATTACCATTTATGCTGCTGTAAGCATTGGCATGAATGTATCCCTGCACTATGATGTCTTAAGGTCTTTGGGAAAGATACCTAGCAGGGAGATAACTGTATCATATGGAATTTTGATTTGAATTCTTTGAAAACTCTCCATACTGATTTCCATAATGGTTGTACTACTTTATACTACCACCAACAATGGAGCCTTCCCTTGTCATTACTGCCTTGACAGTATTTGTTATTGTTTGATTTCTTAATGATTGCCATTCTTTCTGGAGTAAGATGGAACCTTACTATTGTTTTAATTTGGCATCTCTTTAATGGTCAAAGATGTTAAGCATTTTTTTCGTATACTTGTTAGCAGTTTGTATTTCTTCTGCTGTGAAGAGTATTTACATGTAGATCTTTAATTTTAGGTGCTTTGATTTTTTGAGTTCTTTCTATGTTCTAAATATTAGTCCTCTCTCTAAAGAGTACCTGGAAAAAAATTTTCCCTTTCTGTAGGTTGTCTCCTTACTCTACTAACTGATTCTTTTGTTATACAGCAGCTTTCTAGTTTGCTATAATCCCATTTGTTAATTCTTGTCATTTAGTGTGCAGTGGAGGTTCTGTCTAGAAAATATTTTCCTACACTTAGGCCTTCAAGTGGTTTACCTATTTTATTTTCCATTAGGTTTAATATTTCTATTTTAATTTTATATCTTTGATCCATTTTGATTTTAATTTAGTATACGGTGAGAGATAAGGGTCCAGTTTTATTCTTCTACAAACAGAAAACCAGCTTTCCCAGCACCACTTGTTGAATAGGCCATGTTTTCTCCAACATATACTTTTGGCACCTTTGTCAGTTATCAAATAGATGAATATATCTGGGAAAGTTTCTCTACCCGCAATTCTGTTCCACTGGCCCATGTATCTGCTTTTGTTCCATTACCAGGCTGTTTTTAACATTATAGCTTTGTAGTATAGCTTGAACTCAGATATTTCTATGTCTCTTCCTTTGTTCTTATTGTCCAAAATTCATTTTGCTATTCTGGGTCTCTTCTAGTTCCATATATAGTTTAGGATTGTTTCTTCTAGATATGTATTTTCATTGAGACTTTATTGAATATGTATAACAGTTTGGGGAACATCGTCATTTTGACAATATGGATTTTGTCTGTCAAAAAGAAGGGCACATCTTTCCATTTTCGGATGTATACTTAAATCTCCTTTTTCTTTGTAGTGGTGTTTCACTACCTTGGTTAGGTTAATTCCTAGGTATTTCATTTTTCTTTAAGCTACTAT
Source organism: Fukomys damarensis (assembly GCF_012274545.1). Lineage (NCBI taxonomy): Eukaryota > Metazoa > Chordata > Mammalia > Rodentia > Bathyergidae > Fukomys > Fukomys damarensis. The sequence continues at coordinate 37,956,889 of NW_022900945.1, forward strand.
GAATGGTATCATTTTCATAATTTCCTCTTAATCCCATTCATTGTTGGTGTACACAAATGCTTATAATTTTTGCATGTTGATCATGTATCCTGTTACATTGCTGAAGTTCATCATTTCTAAGAGCTTTTGAGTGAAGTTCTTTGCATCTTCTATGTAGAGTACCATGTTATTTGCAAAACACGATAACTGGAATTCTTCTTTTCTTATGTGTATCCCTTTTATTTCTTTCTCTTTTGAAATTTCTCTGGCTAATATCATGTACTGTGATGAATATAAAAGGTGATGGTGGACATCCTTGGTCTTGTTCCTGATTTCTGCATCTATTGATACAATCATATGGTTTTTTACCTTGCTTCTGTTTATTACATTTATTGACTTACATATGTTGAACCATCCTTGCATCTCTGGAGTGAAATCTACCTAATTATGATATACCATCTTTTTGCTAAAGTGCTGCATTCTATCTTGTTGAGGATTTTGCATCTATGTTCTCTAAGGAGTTTGCCTGTAGTTTTGTTTTGCAGTTTCATCGGTATCCAGTTTGGAGATCAGGGTGATTCTGGCTTCCATAAATGAGTTTGGGAGCACTCCATCCCTTTCAATTTATTTGAAGATGCTGAGAAATTATTGGTCATACAACATCTTTAAAGGTTTTGTAGAATTCAGCAATGACTACATCAGGACCTGGGCTTTATTTTTTATTTGGTAGCTAATTCTTACATCGAATTCATTGCTAATTATTGATTTGTTAAGCATATTTATGTCTTCTTGGGTTAGTTTTGGTAGTTCGTATGTGTCTGGGAATCTGTCCATTTCTTCAAAATTGCTAATTCTTTGGAATATAATTTTTTGAAGTACTTACTATCTTCTGGATTTTGACATTGTTTGTTGTGATTTCACTTTTGTTACTACTAATGGCATTGATGTGAGCCTTTTCTCACTTTCTATTGGTAAGTTTCAGTAGGGCTTATCTATTTTATTTATTCTTTCAAAACTCCAGCTCTTTGATTTATTGATATTTTGGTCTCAATTTCATTGATTTCTGCTCTCATTTTCATTATTTCTCATCTTAATTTTGGTTTGAGGCTAGTTGGTTGTTGATTCTCAAATATCTTATGATCTATCAGAAGATTGTCTATTTGAGTGTGCTCTGTTTTCTTAACATGAGCATTGAGTATGATTAATTTTCTTCTTAGAACTGCTTTCATGGTCTCTCAGAGAATTCATTGAGTTGTACAATCATTGTCATTAACTTTTAGAAATATTTTTAATTTCTTCTTTTGTTTCCTATGTTGTTTAGGAGTATACTATTAGTTTTCCCAGAGTTTCTGCCTTTTCTGAAATTTCTTCTGTCACTGATTTCTGTTGTCATTGCACAGTTTTCTGGTAGTTCACATGGGATAAATTATTTTACTGTATTTATTTGAAGTAATATGAAATCCATTTTGAAGAGAATGTATACTCTATTTGGGAGAGGTAGAATACTATATTCATTACTCCTTATGCTGAAGGATGTGGTACAGCTCTGAAATTTCTTTACAGGTTTTTTGTTGTTGTTTTTTAGTTGATTTATCTCTTTGTAAATCTGGAGTGTTAAAATCCCTACTAGGACTGTGTTAGTGTTCATTTGTCCTCTTAATTTCAGCAGTTTTTGTTTTATGATGATAGGTGGTCCAGTATTCAGTGCATATATGTTATCTCCTCTTGTTAAGCTGTTCTTTAAACTACTACATAGTGACCTTCTTTGTCTCTTATAATCAGTTTTAGCTTAAAGTTTACCAGGCTGACATCAAAATTGCTACTCATTCTTGTTTTGTGGGTCCTGGTTCATGAACTGCTATTTTTCTATTCTTTAGTTTTCAATCTATGAACATATTTTTGGATAAGATGAGTTTCTTGTATGAAACAGACCGTTGGATTCTCTTCTTTGACTCAGGCTTCCAGCGTGTGTTTTAACTGGAGAGTTAATAAGATGTGTTGATTAGTTACAATCCTTGGCTTCTTTTTCTGTTGATATATCCTTTGTTTTCCTTTTCCTGATTTTGTTGTTGTTGTTGTTGTTGCTGTTTAACCATTGACCTCACTAACTTCTGTGTTTTTTTGTTTCTTTGCTTGTTTTCAGCTGTGTTTAATTCATTGTTTCTGGTGAAGATACTCTTGAGTATTTTCCCTAGAGCTGTTTTAAGACTCATTTATCTTTTGATCTGGTCTTCTGCATGGAAATGCCTTATTTCTCTGTTTTGAAAGAGAGCTTTTCTGGATAAGTAATCTGATTTGGAGGCTACTTGTTCTTGGGGATTTAAATATTTCACTCCAGGCTCTTCTGGCCTTTAGGGCTTGTTCTGAGAAATCTGCTGTGATTCTAAATGGTTTACCTTTACTTCTGATTTTCCCCCCTCTGGCTACTTTTAAAATTCTATTTTTTGTGTGTGTGCATCTAGTAATTTAAAAATGATATGCTTTGGTGAGCTTTTTAGTCATAATTTTTGTGTTCTGTAAGCATCACTTACTTATATTTTATTATCTTTTCGTATATTTGAGAAATTGTCTTCCATGATTTCTGTAAGCATATTAGTAAATTCATCTGTGCTGTGTTCTAGTTTTTCATGACTCCAATTAGCCTTACATTTACCCTCTTGTCATCTAGAAGCTGTTGGTTAGCCTCCTCTCTCCCTCACCCTCTCTCTCTCTCTCTCTCTCTCTCTGTCTTTCTCTTGGCTTCTTTGAGAATTTTTTTGTATTCCACTATTTTGTACCCAATATCAGACACTATATTCACTTTGTTCATTTCTGTAATTAATGAAGTTGATATCGTTTTTTAATTCAGGTATTTCTATCTGACATCTCTTCAAGCATTCCACAGCCTTGGTGAATCTGTCATTTAAATTTTGAACTGTTTTGGTTAGCTCATGCTGTTTTTTACCTATTTCCTCAAAATTTATTGTGTACGTATTGAGGAAATTTGCTGTGAACTTGTGATTCATTTCTCTTGAACTCTTTTGTTTTCTTCATCCCTTCTCTAAATTCATGCATTTCTGTTACTTGGTATTTTTCTTCTCCCTTTCCGACACCTTGTTTTTCCTTGGGAGTTAAGGGGGTTGGAGATCTTCACTCCTTGCTTCCCTGGTCTGCTACACATATATATCTATCTTATCAGATAGAGATAGATGGATGGATGGATGGATAGATAGATAGAGATAAATCCATCTTTTTCCCTCCTTTTCTTTTTTGGGGGGTGTAGTATTGCAGTTTGGGAACTAGACAAGTGAGGAGGGTTTGTGGATTATATGAATAATTTCAGTAGGGTGCAGCCTCCCTGTGAATAATTTCCTGCTTTGCATGTCTAGTACTAGTATTTACCCCTTGTATTATTTGCTTTAATTGATTTCAATTTTGTCCCTGTGGGTTTTTTTGTGTTTGTTTGTTTTTGGTACTAGGGATCAAACTTGGGACCTTGTGCTTGTGAGGCAGGCATTGAAAGCACTGAGCAAAATCCCTGTCCCTGTCCCTGTGTTTTGACAAAAGATTACTTCTGGTTATAACAATATTCACAGACTCAATCTTACAACACTTCTATATGATAGTCCTTGCAGTTACACTCCCCTATTGTCTATTCTCTATGCCCACCATGATAGTTTATTTTTTGTGAGTGTCTTGCAGTGAGGTAGATATGGTGGATAATGCAAGGCAGGTGGGTGAGGAGTGTTAGACACTGAGGGTGAGGTTTGAAGGGTGAGTAGTGGTAGAAGAAAAGAAGATATTGATTTGGGGTCTGAATTTATTGAAGTACTTTTACTTAAGTGGAAGGGTTACTATGGAGAGTTTTCAGAGGGTAGATTGTGGCAGCAAGGGTCAGATATAAGAGAAAGGGGGTTCACTTTGTGATTGAGGAAAACCATTTGGATGTCCAGTACTTGCTGATAGGCAGGAGAATAAGTAGAAGAGTCAAATCTTAGGAAGGGGAAGATCAAGAAATAATACTACAGAAGATAGGAGTGACTGTGACAGAGCTAAGAATACGGAGTTAAAAATTTTGGGGGAGAAGATTACACATTTGGAAAAAGAATGAAGAAATATTTTACTAATATTGTCTAGGTGTTTGAGGAGAAAAATTAGGAAAGTGAGACAAGGGAGTAAACCTAAATATATATTAAGTCAGAGCCAACTAAAGAACAAATACACAAAAGTCACAACCTAATAAATATAGGAAACCATAGAAAAACACAACATGACCCCACACTACTAAATAAATCAAGAAACATACAAACAATTAAACCAATAAGGTGTCCGATGGGGAAACAGATCAAATATTCCAATGAGATACTGTATATGTGATTATCAAGTAGCTTCTTCACCAAAGAGTTTGATTGCTCACATCCCAATAACTCCTCTGGTCCTCTACCTCAATACTGAAGTTAGCTGAGACTTAGTGCTTCCTTCTGCCAAGTTGCAGGCATTCTTGAAGAGTCTGACTCAGTCTGACTTCTTGGCATGAAATTGTCCACTGAGTCAGGATTATTCCTATGCAATCAAATCAGCTACAGTAGTAACAGCCTAATCTATTATAATTGCATCTATAACGGCTAGATGAGAAATTACATACCATGAGAGCCTATTTTCGGTCTCCCTTTGGCATAGAGAAAAAAAATCCAAGGTTAGAGTATAAGCATAATAACAGCCCAAGTCTTGACCCACAGATAATGTACCCTAAATATAGTAACTGTGTCTCCTCTAGCGCTGAAAAAAGAGCATTCAACAGTAATTTTATAGAATCCATTATCTAAAGCCCAGGGAGTTGGGGACTGGGCAATGCCAGTGGTGGCAAAAGAAGAGAAAAAAGGTTTCATTGTTTTAATCATCTGTTCTGTGGTGAGCGAAGAAGGAAATAGGAGGGAACCAAGGGTTCCTAATGATGGTAAGTGTGCATTATTCATTTAGAAATGGAAGACAGGAAAAATTGAGTATAAATTTAGTATTGAGAAATGAGGATGGATAAGATTCTATGACGGATAAAAACATTAAAGAAAAAGTTAAAGGGAGACAAATGAAAAGAGATATAGGAAAGAATAGAAAAACTGAGAATGACTAAGACACAGGAGAAAGAAGTTATGTGGAGAGATAAGGAAAAAAGTAAGAGGACTATAAAGGGGCAAAGCAAAATTCCTTTATCATCCATAGACTATACTGAGAGGAAATAAGACAAGAGGAAGAGAATTACACAGACACAAAAATGCTCATAAAAAGAAAAAAAGGTTAAAAATGAAATAAACGTGTAGGGAAAATGTACAGAAGAAGGAAAACAGCAAAGAAGAAAAACATTCACAAATAAAATACAATCAAATAGAGTACAGGAAAGTCTTCTACTGCTTTGGATGTGTAACTCCTTTCCTCCGCCTAGCATAAAGAGCAGAGGTCGAGACAAGATGTGTCTCTGTTCATGCTGGAAGTCTAAGGTGGCAGTCCGCCCCCAGAATAGCGCTAGTGCAGAGATCTTTTTACACGGAGAATCTGCCACCAGTGTGAGCTTCCAGTCTCAGGCTGAATCTGGCCTCTGCCTTCAGGAGCCTGGTCTGTGTTCACCAGTCCCTGCCTCTCAGAGCGACTCCTCCCAGTTTGTTCTCCAACTGCCAGCAGTCTTGCATGACTACCTCTCCCTTACCCACTTTGAGAACCTGGAAGTGTGAAGCAGTGAATGGACTGCTCTCTGACCCAGGTTCAAGCGCTCAGCCCTTCCCTCACCAGATTTCGCTCTGCAGTTGTGACCGCGGGCACTTGCACCAGGCTCATTCGCCAACTGTTGATCACGGCAGGCTTTTCTGGAGGCAGTGCCTCGCATTTTCCTTGCTGGTTCCAGGGCAGGTAACTTCTTTTGTTCTGACTCATGTTTCCACTTTTCTGGGGGTAAAAATTTGTTAGTTTTACTTTGCCTCCCAGCTAGAGGCTACCAGCTGCTGTTTGGCAGGGCTGCAAGGTCTCTCTCCAAAAGGATCGATTTCTTCTATCTCCTTTGATCCTATTCTTGTCCTTTGTCAGTTCCCTCATGGTTCACGGATAACTAACCTCCACTCACTTTGGTTCATCTCCAGTCTATCATTTTCCCTACTCTACACACTTTGTCCTGGAGAAGCTGAGTTGCTTGCCTTCAGAGGTCCACCATTTTTTATTTTAAGTGCTAACCTGTGAGGCTTTGCTTCCTTCAGGTGGATACCTCTTTTGGAAAAATAACCTTGCTTTGATCTGCTCCATTGTAGTCAGTAGCACGTGCCAAAAACACATCCATTATTATTTTTCAGACTTGTTTCTCTTTTTAGGTACCTAACCTATACCATACCTTCATATGTCATACAAGCAGACACTTTACACATTCTAGGACAGTGATATACATTCTAGGATTGTTGGTGCTGTTATCCTTTTCTCTTAAGCCATTTGTACCAATTTAAGTAGATCACTAGTCACCACCTAAAAAAAAAAAAAATCAGAGGTATTATCAACAGAAAAAGAACTGCGTCAAAGCTATAAACTTGTTTTTTCATTTATGGTAATTCTCAGCTTTAGCTTTTATTAATTACTTATGAGAGTGAATAACATTTTGATTTCTATCATCTATCCTACCTTTCCCTGGTTGTCTTTATTCTTCATTTTCACCCTAGTCAATTCTTCAATTTAGTCACCTCTTTTTTCATTGCATATTTTCAGGCAAAGTCAATAGTTATCAATCTACTTCAGGAGCATTCTTTCACAATTTTGCCTGAAGTCTCTAGTTTACTTAGTCAATTATTTCTCTTTCAACTAGTTATAAAAAAGATTGTATCAAATACTTCCCAAATGCATGGTAGGCATCATCATCTTAACAGTTTCTGATGACCATTTTCTCATTACTTACATCTGGGCTCGGATGCCAGTCTTAAAAGTTTTAGGGTTTATATTTTGCCTAGTGAGAAACTTTTCTGTGTACTTTCTTTGTATTTTCAGAAATTATGTATTAGTAGCAAATACCCTGCAAACCTTCATGAGTTACAAAAACTGAGATTTATTATTTTGATCTCATTACACTGGGCTACAGGTCAACCGTGACTTGGCTCTGGAAGTCTCCTTCATCCTGAAATCAGGGCCAAAGGAACAGAACTTGAGACATAGATTCTGATATAAAGCTAAGAAACAATGGCAGAAATCATTAAATGACTTAGCTTTTAGGCCTATAAAGTGGCATGTGCTACCTGAATTCACAATGTCATGTCCAAGCCTCATGTTAATGAGGTAGAGTAGTATGATATTTCCAGATCTGTGCTATGATCTATCATGCACCAGAAGTATGATGTTTGTACTGTATTATTGGGGAGTATAAAAAATGGATTCTCCCAATCTTACTAAAGTACAGTAAATAATTCATGCTTTCTTCTTAAGTCTCAGTGCTGTAATGAAACCAAAGAGTACTTAACCTTTTTGTTGATTTATTATTTTTGTTCTGTAGTCTGTTATGTTTATTAGAGGATTTTGTCTTTTGTAAATTTTTTGATTTATTAACAGGGTGACATATTTTCTATTGAGGCCCAGTAAAAACCACTACTTTAAAACTATTATTACTAAATCAAAAGATAAAAAGCTGTTATACATTTTTGAGTTCAGAAATATAATACTTTGATTTTAGGATAAAAATAGGTTTCACTTTTTTTATTTGTTTGTTTTTTTGTTTGTTTTTTGAGATAGGGTCTCACTATGTAGTTGAGACTGACCTGGAGCTCAGTATGTAGCCTAGGCTGGTCTCAACCTCACAGTGATCCTCCTGCCTCAGCCTCCCGAGTGCTGGGATCACAGGTGTGTGCCACCACACCCAGCTGGTTTCTACATTTTTAAAATATCAATTTTATTGGTACATTTAGGGTCTACAATACAATGACATTCATTGTTGGAAATTTGTACCTTCATATTATCAATCTTGATTCTTATTTTTTACACGTTCCCCTCCCCTCCCTTCAAACCCTCCCTTCCTTCCTATCTACAAAGACTTTGTTTCCATTGTTTTTCATTTGCTCACATTAATTCCATTCCCTTCTTGCCTTTCTCCTACCCCTCCCATTTCCCCTTTCCCTTTGCCCGTTTTCACGTTTAATAACCTCTGATCATACTTTCAACTTTAGTAAGAACCTGAAAATTATGGCAGACAGGACACTATATGCCTATAGGATTATGCATGGTCTGTGACGACTTTTACATTGCAATGGTAAGGCAATGTCATTGCAATGAGCACAGAATGACCTTTTGCAGAACCTTTTTAACTATCCTTACAGAGAAATATTAGCCAATATTTGTTCTATAATATTAAACCTCTCAACTAATTAAAATATTAATTCACTTTGCTTTGATACAGAAAGTAAAGCACATTATGTCACAAAAGTCACATGTTATGTTGAAGTGAACAATTCGTGACATCAAAATAGCTTTAGTTTTCTAGAGTCTGGTGAATTATTTGCTCTTAAGTGAACAGAAAAGTGTGTAAAACTTTACCAAAATGTTTCCTTACATGTTATTCTTTAGACATGGCCAAGAGTAAACTCAAAAGATGCTTTCCTTAGGAAAGTTAATATCAAGCCTGGCTTGGAAGTCCACATCTGTAATCCCAGAATGACAGAGACTGAGGGAGTAGGGTCACAAATTCAAGGTCAGCCTAGGCCACTTGGTGAATTCAAGTTTAGCCTCAACTACATAGGTAGAAATTGTCTCAAAACAAAACTAGTTTCAGATAGTTATAATTGCTTATTTTAGTCAAGGTCCTCTAGATAAACACTTTATAT
>NW_022900945.1:37965696-37971448 GCF_012274545.1 Fukomys damarensis
TATATATATATATATAGGTTGGTGATTGACATATACTAATTTTGGAGACTGACAATTCCCAAATACTGGTGACCCCTGCAGCGATCCTAATCTCCTGCTCGGTGCTATGATGCAAGACAAAAAGAAAGACACAGAGACAGAGTTAAAGAGAAAAACAGTGAGCCAGGATGGGCTGTGCTCAGCAGCAAAGACCCTGGCCAGCCAAAGCCATTCATGTTTATTGGTGGCAGTATAGTTAGGTAAAAGTAAAGGGGCTACTATGTGCAGTTGCTAAGGATACCTTGGTGATACAGGCAAGGCTTGTAAAGGAAGAGACAAGAATTCTTGAATTAGGAACAGAACGACAAAATACAGATTGCAGTTAACAAATAACTTTGTCTTTCTAGCTAAGAAGATTTTAATTTGGAGAATGGAATTTGGATATGAATCACTCTGATCTTGGCTGTGTGGATTCTCAAATTAAGCCCCATAGCTTCACAGACCATTTCTCTGGTCTCTACCACAGCCATTGATACGGGGAGGGCTGATGTTGATCCCTGAGCTATCAGCAATGCCCCTGTGAGTCACGTAAGCTTCAGTCAGACTCACTTCTTAAAATATGATAATTACAGGGTTTAAATGTTATTTTAGAGCCTGCTCTGTTTACAGCCTGCTTTGGACATAATCAGTGGGGCGGACCCCCATGTCCATAATTTTCCAAGTGCAAATCAGAGGAAACAAAAGGAAATCTCTGAGGTAACTCAGTCTGAGTGGGAAGGCAGAGAATTGAAAAGAGAGATGAGGCACTGATGTAATTCTTGGATCCTAAGAACTAGTAGCCCACATGTCTGAGGTCAAGAAAAGATGAACATTCAAACTCAAGAATAGAGAACCAATGCACCATCACTTTATATTTTATTCTGTACTTCCTTCAGTGAATTGGATAGTCCCCAACCACAACAGTGAACACGAATCTTTACTCAGTCTACTAGGTTAAATATTGATCTCTTTTGACAGTGAATTCATAGGCACATGGAGAGATAAATTATGCTGGCTATACAGGTATTCCTTAGCTCAGTCAAATGGCACAAGAAACAGTAATATAAGAAGAAAAATACAAGCATATCTAAAAGTAGATCCAGAAATAAATGCATTACTTTGAAACAAGATACTAACATTTGTTGACATCCTCATCAAAAGTAATTTATTCTTTTTTCTCCGATTTCCTATAATCTTATCTGTTCTAATCTTCTGAATTTCTGTTAATTTCATTTTTAGTAATATAATGCATTTAAAGTTAAATAAGCCATTTAAATAAAATAGTGTATTCTAATGATATAAAATAAAGTGATTTTTTTTTTATAGATAGAAGCAGTATGGATGACTTTCATCTGCCTATACCCTGTAACATAGAAACATATCTCTTACTGAATCCAAACCCCGATCTACCCTAACCACCCCAATTTCTGATAAAAATACTCCATTCTTTATTTGTGTGATATTAGTAATTTTAGATTCCTTATTTGTCTTTTTGTGCATGGCTCTTTTCACTCTACATGACTCTTGGTCGTCCGTGTTCTCTCAAAGAAAAAAATTTCCATTTTGGTTGTTTTATGTGTGTGGCTGAGTAAAATTCCATCATATGTAAACATCACCTTTTCTTTATCCATTCAATCACTAATGGATTCAGGTTGATGGGATATTGTAAATACTATGAATAGTACTGTAAAAACATAAGAGTATAGCTTTCTCTTCAACATATCAGTCTCATTCTTTTGAATAAAGTAATATACCTAGTAAAAGGATTGCTGGATAAGATGTTACTTTTTCCTACATATTGTTAGGCAGATAGTTAAACATTCTGCCTAACAATCAAGGCCTGGTGGCTGGTTACATCCGAAATAAAGAAGGCATACTTTTTTCCTTTATCTTTCATTTTCTTAATTATTGTCTTTAGATAATATGCACATAAGGTTATGGTTTCAAACTATAACCCATGAAGGAAAAAAAATTGAAACAAAGCTTTTGTAAATACAGAGAGAAAGAGGGGGTGAAGGGAGGAAAGGGGAATGGGCAAAAAAAGAAGAATCAAGATATTTCACAGCCAGGCATGGTGGCACATGGCTGTAATCCCAGCACTCGGGAGGCTGAGGCAGGAGGATCACTGTGAGTTCGAGACCAGCCTGGGCTACATAGTGAGTTGCAGGTCAGTCTCAACTACTGAGTGAGACCCTCTCTCAAAAAGATATATCACGTACAGGTAAAAATTCCCTGTGATGAGTGTTATCATTATGTATATCTAAAATGTACCAATAAAATTGATTTTAAAAAACTTGAACTCAAGAGAAGGTAACATCTTCTAACCATATTAATGTGGTCTAGGGCCTTACAAAATGTGGATCATGGATGAGGGTTTGGAAAAAAAATCAAGATCTTACAATAAGCAAAATGGAAAACATCCACTTAGTGAGTGAACGGGTACCTTTTCTCTGGGGTAGGTCAACACAGCCCATTTTTCTCTTCAAAGAACAATGACCCTAGAAAAACAAAATGAAATCCCTTGTAAGATTCAATGAATTATAAAAGTGTAACCCGAGACCACATCCATGCTATTTTTGTGCTTGAATAGCTTCATGCTTGAAGGTATATTCTCTCTATCAATTTGTAAACCTACCATTTCTCAGTAAAGTCTACCCAACTGACTCACTTCTTAAATCTTTTGTTAAGAACACAAAGGAATCATGGTGTATAGCTGGTTCCTCAGGATGTTACAATCTCAAAGTGTTAGGGGCAGGCTTCCCAGTCACCGAATGGGGATATGGGCTACTGAGTCTCATTCCTCTGTATCTCATTGGTAGAGTTTTACATTGTGAAAAATGTTCAATTTCATCAAATGCTTTTTCTGCATCTTTTAAAATGGCTACTTTGTAGATTATTAACACCTGTGAGCAACAACACACACCAAAAACGGCTCTGGGAGGATATTTAACAATTAAAATGATAAATACCTTTATGTTCTTTGGGAATAAATAATAATATAAATAATATAATAAGACAGTCAGTGAAGAGTACTGTAGAGGTGTGATTGTAATTTCTTTTAGGCTAAACACTTAAAATACTGTTAACAAAAGCACAATTTTAGAGTACTACTCTCTTGTTAATTACAGAAATACTTATTGAGGACTTACTATATGCTAGGCATTCAGACATGCGTGAGAAAGCATCAAGGAGCTTATTTTTATGAAAATCAGTTTATCTTCATTTACATCTACTTGTTTTAAGAGTTATAAAGGCCACAGGAATGAAAAATAGTTACAATGCAGGTTCTAGAAAGGAAGGACCAGTTGCGGCAACATCTTTGTATATAAAGAACATTTATTTCTGCAAAAGATGTTGAAATTTTTGTGTCATTATTTTTAGGGTATCTTTGGAGGATTGGAAGCAGACAATGCCAACCAAGAAAGATACAAATCTATATATGAAGTTGTTCTATTATAAAAATTCTCTTCTGGAGAGATGGTAAATATAAAACTGCACTTTGTAGGGTTGAATTCTGTGCTTTCTTATGTAATTTGCAGTACTATTTTTATTTTTTTCCTAGTATCTCCTAAAAATATTTTGGTCACCCACCCTCATCTGAAAGCATCTTAACTTTGGTACTGTGTAAATCTGTGATTGTAAATAGTCCAATCCAGTTTCCTAACAAAGGAAAGTGAGTCTCCAATGGTCTTCACTCTTGCCTTCTAAAGAAGTAAAGAAAATAAGAGAGGAAGGAAGACTGAAGGAGAACATACTTGACTTCTTTAAATGGGAATAAAATAATTGCAGCCTGGCATGGTGGCACACACCTGTAATCCCAGCACTCAGGAGGCTGAGGCAGGAGGATCGCTGTGAGTTCGAGAATAGCCTGGTCTACATAATGAGTTCCAGGGCAATCTCAACTACGTTGTGAGACCCTGTCTCAAAAAAGCAAAAAGTAAATAAATAAATACATACATACATAGATAAATAAATTAAAAAATGATTGCATAATAATGAACAAAATCAGAGCTTGTTTTGAGGAACTTTATTTCTTATTTAAAGAAACGAACTCCGTGAACTCCATTTTCAAGACTGAAAATTATTAGTTTGTTTTTTTGTTGTTGTTGTTTTTTTTGGTACCGGGGATTGAACTCGGGTCCTTGTGCTTGCGAGGCAGGCCACCGAACCGCTGAGCTAAAACCCCAGCCCAAAATTATTAGTTTGTACTTAAAATATATGTGGATTTTTTCTGCTTTGCACAGAGCTAATTTCAGCAAAGAGGCATATATATTGCTCATCTTTCTCTTCCAACGTCTTAGGAAGAAACCTGAAAAGCTGCTTCCAAACACTGGCAAGAGGAGAATTTATGAATATTTGCTTTCAAAAATAGAGAGGAGCTTTAAAATAAAAGTTTTACTTGCTCTATAGTGCTAATTTTATGTTACATGGTCTTTTTCCGGCAATAAGTAGTTAAGCTGTATGAACAATTAACAGTTCAAGCCAAAAGTGCTAGAACCTGAAGGTGGAAAAGTGGGAACTTTGCTGTGACTCGAGTTCCTATTATTACCGTTTCTTTCCCTCGCTGACTTCATTTTATCACCTCTAACATTTCACTTCAGGCAATGCAGAAAGATAAAACACAAAAAAATTCAGCACACATTCACACTGCACTTTGATAATGCAAGTAGTTATCTACGTACACCCTGCCTATCTATGCTTCCCAGTAGTAATATAAATGAATAAAGATGGTAAAGAAAGACATTTTGATAATATGAAATTTAAAGTATAAAGAGAATATAATAAAGAGAATCATATCAGTTATGATGTTAGAGTCAAGAAATATATTCATATATTAATAAAGAATTTCTGCTGCTAAGCACAACTGGAATGTAAAATCAACCAGTGAGATTACGTACTGTGCCTTTAAAAAAGATGCACATATGTTCCTAAATTGATAGCTCATATGCATAATATAAAATTATTTTTTTTCCAATTGGTGGAGTGACTATCAGATCTCATCTCAATAGATTACAGCTTGGTTTGATGTCTGCGAGAGCCAGCTCTAATTTGATCTATCTCCCAGGGCTGGGTAAGAGGGAAAGTATCCTTCACAAATGACTATGGAATACTCATCACCTTCGAAAGGAAGATGTTGCAACTAAACAAAGTGAAAAACTTGTACCTGTAGCAAAAATATAGGTTACTGCTAGTCATTTTACTTTGCATTAGTCATTTTCTAGTCACTGAGACAGAATACCTGACATCCACAAATTGAAAAGGGAGAGGCTTGTTTCGGCTTATGATTTTAGGCTATGGTGGGCTCCGAGGCGCACATGGCACAGGAAAGGGGCAGGAAGGAGGAAAGATGCACAGCTTGGGGCAGCCAGAAAGCATAGGGTGAGGGGAGAAACCAGAGACAAGAATACACACACTCAGGTCCTGCCCGTGATGCCCCTGTAAATGGACCCCACCTCCAAATGGACTCCCATGCCAACAGCGTAGTTAGACCCGAGCATGTCAAAGGGTTCATCTATTGGTGAGGATCACATCCCATGATCATTCAACTTCCAAATGTCCCACCTTTAAATACTTGAGACTTGAGGGAACAATGTAGATCTAAACCACAATCAGTCTTTTTCTGCATAAAATTGTAAACATTTTAAAAATATATTATCAAGGCTGGAGATTTAGCTCAGAGGTCTGGTGGCCTGCCTCGCAAGCTCAAGGACCCAAGTTCAATCCCCGGTAACAA
>NW_022900945.1:37972146-37987644 GCF_012274545.1 Fukomys damarensis
TACACATAATCAAAACAGCAGAGACAATTGGCTTAAGGAGCTTTGTGCACTTAGCAAGTGTATTTTAACCATTATAATGATGACATGTAACAGGAAATCATGTGGGAAAGAACCTCCCTGGTCTTGGGGCTGACATAACTAGCATGTGAATGTCAACAGAGATTTCTGTAAGACTGATGGATGAGAACAATAAGCAGTTTTGCAGGCAAAGTGAGAAATGAGAAGTTTCACGTTATAGTGGGATGAAGTAGAAAATACTGGGGATACTATAAGCAAGCCCTTTCAGGTGAGCAGAGTATTGCCAAGTATTAGTGAAGATGTGGAGATGGATAGACAACATTAATTTGTAGTAAAGTTAGTCAGCAAGTTTACACTTGTGTACACTTGTTTAGTATATAAAAATGAGAACTACAAGTTGTGAATTCTACAGCCTCCTATGTTTGGTCTTATCGGGTATTGTCTTGAAGACCAAATCAAAATTCACTTTGTAAAAGTCATCTTAGATTTTCTGCCATCCTGAACATTCTCTTTTAGAAATAACTCTGCTTTCCTGGTCTTATTTGTGGAATCAGTATATGCTATACACTGGATAATGAGGACCCAGAGAGCCACCAACATTTCTCATATGCCCCATATGGTACTTAATTCAAAATCACAAGCAGGAGAGGAATAACGGTAAAAGTATTATTCTACTGACTGACATCAGGAGCTTATTGTAGACCAAATAAGAACAGAGAAATTTAATATGACAATAAAGTCTTAGGACATACCAAAGGTATGAATAAAAGATTTCAGATGTTTGGAGAAGAAAGCTATAAATTAAATGCATGCCTTAGTTACTTTATTCACCCACAACTTGTAGGATACTCAACACCCACAAGTTAAAGGAGGATAGATTTATTTTCCCTCACATCTTCAGTCCATGGTCACTTGGATCCAAGGCAGAAACAGCATGCTAGAAGGGTCTGGGTGGAGGAGAAGTGGAGGGCAGGAAGCCAAGAGCAAATGGAGGATCCAGAAAGAAGCATACAAACTTCCATGTTATGCCCCAGTTACCCAAATCTTTCCACCAGGTCCTATTTCCCAATAACACACTCAGCCCCTCAGTTCACCAGTAGATGAATCCACTGACGAATACAGTGATTCTATGATCCAATAATCTTCTAAAAGTCCTGCCTTTGAGTACATGAGGCTTGGAGGTGTTCTCAATCTAAACCATAAAAATGTTCACATCCATTAAGGCTTTGGAGAAACATCATTTTCCAATTGATGATGGTAATAGGTCGAATAAAAACATAGTATTATAAGAGCAGTTCACATGAAGTCTTCCCTATTCACACCTCCAATCTTCCCCAGGAAACTTTGTCAGTCATCTGCTCTACCAGCCCTTACTACTGCGGAACTTCCCGGCCTCCTTCTCCTCACTGGCTTCTGAGTGAAACGTGTGTCTCAGTCCCTGCCTTGGCCATTCTTGTGTCTGTGCATGCATTGCTTCTTCCTCCCCTGGTGGAGGGAACTGAGTACAGGCTTGGAAGCACAGAGTTGGTTGAACATGCTGGATAGTTACTCTGAGAAGTATGGTTGAAGTAATGTCTATTAAGGATTGTAACACTGTGATGAGGTTGAGTAACTTCGTGAAAATGATCCCATAGCTCACTCTAAACCAGCTATCAAGTGGGAACTTGTAGAGTGGTCATAATCCACTAGGAATTGCTCATGCACTGTGAGATGGGACAGCCAGCCAATGGGACAGAACCCCTGATTTCTCTACTCGTGGCTGGGACACAGTGAAAAGTGGCTGGTGAGGAACTGATTCCAACAGCCTGTGACTGTGAACTTAGAGATGCAAAACAGCAGAATAATGCATTGGGTACAACTGCGTGTCTACATTCTTCTGTATCAGTTACAAATACTAAAAGGTAAAAATCTGCTTTGACGTGTTATGAAAGAAATGACAGAAGAAAGAGAAAAGTTCTG
The DNA here is from genome assembly GCF_012274545.1 of Fukomys damarensis. Lineage (NCBI taxonomy): Eukaryota > Metazoa > Chordata > Mammalia > Rodentia > Bathyergidae > Fukomys > Fukomys damarensis. Next base: position 37,974,124 of record NW_022900945.1, read on the forward strand.
ACTCCTAGTACCTTTCAGGATTCCTTCTGTCTTGATTTTTAAAAGAGGTTTTACATTGTCATTTTCCACAAAGCCTCACAAATTTTTGAATAAGAGGCACTTTCATTTTGCACTTGGATTCACAATTTATGTCACTAGCCTGGGTGCTGAGTGGTAATTTGAAAATTAGAGCTAAAAGAAACAGCAGAGTAACGATTACAGAAAGAAACACTAGTAATAAAAGAAAATTTAAGTGCTGAAAGTTTTTTCAATAAATTTTTTCACAATATCAAAGTAAGTGTTGGTTCAGGTTTTCCCAGAAGCAGACCCTGACATAAGGGTCTGAAAATAAATAGTTTATTTGGAAAGTGATCCCAAAGATCACAAAATGGGACACTGACAGGAAAGACAAAGAAGGGTGAGGTTCCAAACAAAAGTTAAGGATGCCACTGAATGGAATAATGCTCTAGGTAATTATGACACATCTCCATAGGAACAGGAAAACTGCCTTGGAGTTGCCTAACTCCCATTATAAAGGGGAAGGAGGCCATAGCCTGTAGGGTCCAACTTCCACTAATATTTGGACTACTTTGGATTGTTAACCTCAGCATTGTCAGCTTGGCCTGCAGATAATCTGAGAAAAAGACTGCTCCAAGAATCTCGGGAAACAGATTCTGCACTTAGTCTTGAATGGAAATACTAACAAAATATGTCTTGGTCATCGAAAGGAACGGCTACTACAAATTTCTCAACATTTTTTTATACAATAACTTGTCTCAGAACAACGGCACTGAACTAGGCCACATTAAATCTGAGGTATAAGATGGGGCTCCCTCCCCACACTATTTATCTGGTTGTGAGACTAAAAATAAACTCTGCAGAGCTCTGAACTGTACTTGCCATATAGAGCAATAAGATTTCACAAAACCACAAGCATGTGCAATGCATTCTATATAAAGTAGCTGGTTTCCTAATTTCCTCAATATATTTCCTTGTGTGAATAACAGTTGTTCTCAGTTCAGACTGTTCTAAATACAATTAGCTTTCTATATTCAACCAAGTGCACTAGCTATGCACATAAGACAGTTTTGTTCTTAATTTTACCGCAATCCAAATATACACATCTATAACCATCAACTATGTTATTTTGTTCTTTCTATGACCTTTGGTAAAGATAATATCTTACTTTTCAGTAACTGAAAATCACAAAAAAAAAATTGGGGGCAGTGTTAATAAAAGTACTCTTTATTTGGAAAACCAAGGTTAGATAGCAATCATGTGCAGGTAGAAGAAGATGTTTCTTCATATAACATCTACTCTTGAATACTGTCCCTGTCACCTGGAGAAAACTGCTTCCTTTCTCTGTACCTCATTTTTTCCTGTCCTTACAACATTATTTTACATTTAAATAAAATAATACTCATCAAAAATAATACTGATCCAGTGTTTAACATACACGTATTATACTTATTAAATAAATACTCTTCATAAAATTGACATTGTATCTCCTTGGAGTACAAAATACTCAGAAACATTTTGAATTTGTATCAGCTACTGGAACTTGAAGGTGCAAATTAACTCCAAAACAGCCAAAGAAATGGCCAGAAATCTATAATAACATCATGGGATTACCAAAGAAGTTTTACAAAGGTAGCAAAGTTTCTGGATGTATGCCGATATCTCTATCTATCTATCTATTATATATGTTGATATATATATGATATATATATATATATGTATAACTTATTGGTATTAATATCAAAACACAAACTATTTATTTAGGTAGAAATAAAAATTATTTAGGTAGAAAAAAATCTCTTATAAAAACTACATCAGACAATGAAAGTTTCAAAATCACTTATGTGGACAAAAAAATTTTGATAATAAAACCATACATAGCTCTATAGACTGTTGTCTCTGCTTTTTCAAAATTGATATATTATTCTAAACCCAAAGAGGAACTTATTAAGATGTAGGGGCCTATAGGAGGTGATTAAATCATGGGAGCAGAGACTTACTAATGAGATTAGTGCCCTTATAATTGGTACCCAAGGGAACTTTTTTCCCTCCCCTCTGGTAAGGACAGGAGAGAAGTTACCAGTCTGCACCCTGGAATAGAGCACTCACTAGTACCTGAACTTGTTCACAACCTCATCTTGAAATTCCTAGGCATAAGAATTATGAGAGATACGCATGTGTTTTATAGTTGAAGATGTAGCTCAGGGATACAGTGTCTCTAGATTCAATCCTCAGAATTACTTCCCCAAAAAAGTTTTAAAATAATAATAATGATGATGATGATGATGAAATATAAAGCTAAAGACTAAAAAAAAGGATGCAAATTTTGTGAACACACATGCAAATAGATACCAAAAGAGAGACGGAAATATGTGTGTTTATAATTATAACCAAGCTAGGACTAAACATTTATCAATCACTTTTAAAAAGCAATAACAAAATTCACCAATAATGTGACCTTTTTTAAAAGTCATCTTAGCAAATCAGTGTTGATGAAATTTTCCTTAACTGGATACAATTTATCCATCTTGATGAGTTTATTTTCAAGCAAACATAAGAGAGAAAACTATTCTTTTAAAAATTAAGAATAAGACTGGCTAGTCTTATCAAATACTTTCTTTGAAATTTTAAAAAGTGAACAAAAAGAAAAGCAAAAAATATATGTTTAGAAAGATAAGAAAATTTCTTTTCTACATATTACATAATTGCCTAAATACAGTTCCCTAGAATAAGTGACTTTTAGAATCAAGAAGTTACAAGATTTATTGGTGTAATATTGATAGTACTACAGTTTGTTTTAGAAATCACCCAAGAAAGAATAGTAGCTATCAAGAAATCAACCAATAACAAATGTTGGCAGTATTGTGGCGAGAAAGGAACTCTTCTCCATTGTTGGTGGGAGTGCAGACTGGTGCAACCACTGTGGAAATAAACATGGAGATAGCTCAACTAACTAGGATTAGAAGGCCCATTTGACCCAGCTATTCCTCTGCTGGGTATCTTCCCAAAAGAATTGAATGATATCATGGCAATGCTCATCCATGTTTATAGTGGCACAGTTTGTAATAGCTAAACTTTGGTAACAGTCAAATTGCCCATCAACTGGAGATTGGATAAGGAAGAGATGTTTTGTTTTGTTTTTTTCCTGAAGCAGAGTACTACTCAGCCATAAAGAATGAGAAACTAGAGAGATTTATAGTTAAGAGGATGCACATTAAGGACATACTTATAAGTGAAATTAATAGGGCACACACGTGTAAATACTGAATAGTTGCTCGGGTGTGAAAAAAACTAATAGGGGAAGTGGTGGGGTAGGGAAAAGCTAAGAAGGGAAAATAAAAAATATAAGAAAAGCAAAAGAATGGAAACAAAATCTCTGTAAATAGGGAAGGGTGGAGGGGGCTAAGGGAGGGCAGGAGAATGGGAAACAAAATAAGAATCATGATACATCATATAAAGGTACAAGATCCCAATGATGATTGTAACTATATTATATACCTAAAATGTATCAATAAACTTAATGTTGTTACAAAAAGAGAAATCAGCATTAAAATATTTTAAGTATAGCTGTGCAATAACAACAATTTTTTATACTTCCTATAGGTACATTTAACGAATATGTGCTAGTAGGAGAAGAGAAGACCAAGAATAGTTAGAGATTCTGAAGAATGAGACTGCAAAATTCATCTTGCCAAATATCATGATTTTCTTAACTTTAACTGATGCAGTGAAGTCTTGATAAATAGGACAATTAGAGAGAAATTATAGCCCCAAATATAATGTACACATATAAAAATCCCAACAATGAGATAGAGATAATATTAAAATTCTGCAAGAAACATTGTACTTTCAACACTCACTTAGCAGTTGTTGGACAAGTGTTTGAGTTGGAAAAAAAATCCCCTGCGGGTTTCTAAGATTCCAATATATTGAATTACATCACACTTAAAGAACGAAATGTGTCTTTGTTTGTATGGGTCACTCTTGGTGGCTCTGACACGCTTCCTGTCTCTTTGTCATTGTCAGTTTGCCAGAATTACATTTGCTTCTCTCATAACTATGAGTCCTGCTTCAACTCAATACCATTTAAGCTCAAACGATTTCTGGGACCTGCATCTCCTCTTCTTTCCCATTTCCACACACTGTAGACACCACACTGGACGAGCTATGAGGAGGAGAAGGCCGGGTGAGAATGCAAAGGACAAAGACGCAACGCAGGGTAACAGGGTCAAACATGATAGTTGTGTTGCCTAATCCATCCCTCTGGATTTTTGTGGCCCAGAAAATGTAGAGAAACCCTATCCTTATCATTAATTACAGCATAAGCTAAAAGAGAAGCAGAGGCTGTCTGTGGATGACACCTCCTGGGTTTCATGTTAAAAACTGAAAGCGTTTAACCTTCCACCAACACCAATTACTTCATGTCATCCTAGCTTCTCGGCTTGATCAGTCCTACCTCGACTGTTGACGTGGTCATTTATGCTTTCTGCTGTCATTCTTTGCTCTACTCTTTCACCTTCCATCCAGAAGTTTGGAATTATTAGCCCTGGTACCCGCTGCAGTAATGGGAGCCCTGTGCTGTAGATCAGGATGGCCAGGCCTCACCCGCCTCCTGCCACGGGGGAAGGAGGAACACTGGTCTTGTTCACTACCTCCCACCGAGGAGGCAGTGCTCCGTGGGAGGAGAACGGGTGAGAAGAGGGTATGGTGGAGCAAGCCTCCTCCTCGTCTTCCTCTGGTCCATTCCCACGAAACCATCAAAGTTGATGTTCTGCAGACCTTAACTACTCCTGGCTCCAGTTGCAGACCAGCCCCTTCTGCCTTCTCCCTGTACTTCCCTCATCTCTACCACTATAAATAAACGCACTGCAGTTGTCTGGCGTTTTCATTCTTCCAGCAGGAGTTAGAGCCCCGCCTGACCCCAGCTTTGTTTCTCTTTGTTCTTTGTATCTCTTTGTCTTTGTTTTTCTTAATCTCCCGTTGTCATTTGTCACTCCATGGACCCCCTTCAGCCATGCAGGCCGTGGCACCGCAGAGTAGGAAAAATGGCACAGGACCCAAGGAACCGAAACACAGTTGTTGTCCTAAAAGATACCATAAGACAAAAGTACCTTCTCTCCTCACCCCTAAATCTGAGATAGTCTAGCAGCACAGTGTTGCGATCTCTTTATTCACCTCAGTATTTACCTAGGTGACCTATCTTAAACTCCACTCGGCATTCTCAGAAGACACTATAGTTACACAGAGTGAAATATTAGAGAAAAATGACCATGACACCAACTAATTTGATTTTTTTTTCAGATTCCTGATGTGACATGAACTAGGCAGACCTAATTTCATACAAATTTAAGATCAGGACTTAGAAAAGAATAGTGCAAAGAAATTAACTCTAAATTGCCCTTTTCTTCCAAAGCATAGCATCACCATCTATTCCCTTATTACTTCCCCCATTTCATGCAATTCCTGTGATAACACTTTAAAGAAATTAGCTGAAAAAGAAAGACAAAAAGTATATAAACAATTTACTGGATTCTGACATGACTTTTACACTCTGTAGTAGAAAGGCAGAATACCAACATTTTATGTCCTCTAAATATATTAAATTAATCACTGGTCACCTAACAGAGAATTGTATTCTGTGTAAACATTAATTGTATTTGTATACGGTTCAAATGAAATGCAGCAGTGTTAAATATAAACAAAAGGAAAAAAACACAAAAATTTAATTTTTTAAAAACTATGATGACCAGAAAAACAAAAATTTTTTAAACAAAATTTTTTCCATAAATGTAGCAGCAGTATTAGCTTTAAAATAGTCTATTGCAAAACAATTATTTAATATTCATTCAAAAGATGACATCAGTGTTTGTTGACTTAGGATTCTTAAAAACATTCACGGAGAGTAATACAAGTGTACCATGATTTTTCTTGAACAATAGCAATTAGAGTTCAAAATCCACAGAAATCTGTGGGAAAAGAATGGTAAATTCTAGATAATTTTTCTCTTGGTAACGTCTAATATTAATTGGAGAGTTTGGTTAATATTTAATGTAAACTAAATCTCAAGAAAAACACAATATTCCCTACGGCTCAAAATAGCCATTGAGAGCTAGCTGAATTTATATTACATCTTTATGTTAAAATCACAGTTTTTTAGGATCAATTACATTGGGTGGGTTTATTCATATACTAATTTTAATTCAAATATTAAGTAAAGTTATATGAGAGTCATTTTTTATGAATTTCTAAAGAAATAAAATTATTCTATTTTGTGTCTAGCTTTCTAATTTTATACAGACTATTTTCAGGCTGGGGATTTTCCACTGCCTGCTTTGCGAGCACAAGTTCCCAAGTTTGATCCCCAGTACCAAAAAAGAAAAAAAAAAGAATATTTTCAAATAACACACAATATATCACTGGAGTAAAAATATTCATTAGTTGGCAAATTTTAAGTGAATAGATTGTGGTATATGTCACAATACGTAATTTAAAATTATATGCGAACCAAGGACAAGAACTTATACCAATAAACTGAAGTATATATTTGTACAAAATTATTTTATATATTTGGACAAATTTCTAATATCTCAGCTATATTTGATTCAGTCGTTAAGCTTTTCAGTTCAATATTCTAGACAGGGCTATGCTTGGATTTTATGGCATAGAAATATAGAGCATTGTATTGGAAATCACATAACAGTTGTTTGTTCAGTTTTGTGTAAGGCCACAATTTTTACTATTAATAAAATAAAATATTTATTATAGATCAGTTCCTAAGAGACCTGAGGCTTATATTGTGGAGCCACAAAGTCTGATTAAATGCAAGAAAGTATATAGCATTACCATGGCTCTCGGATAGCTATAAATTCAGCTTTTCTTTAACAGTTTAGCTCTTAATTCCTATAATGTGTCCCATATTTGATCACAGCAGCGAAACTAGAGAAGCATATCTGAAAGCTCAACTACAAATCAATTCAATTTACTGTGTGTCTGTAGCTGCAAAACTGCAGAACAAAGCTCCAATGTGTATGAAACACGTACACGTATATCCTCATTGTGCTTTTACTTTGCTTTCAAATCCCAATTATAGAGCTATTTACCTGAATAATAATTCTATTATGGTGAATTTTAAATTCGAGATACTTTTGATAAAAATAGGTAGCTCCTGTTGACAGTTGATACTGGCTATTCTGAGTTCCACTAATATAATCTACTGTCTGGAGTTTAATTCCTATATATCTTTAGCATGCATAACTGTTCACTGGAAAAAAATGCATTCCTATAAAACTACCTGTTCTATGTTTGCTTCTAAAGAGAGACAATAGTCTAACTTTTGTGTCTGTTGTGAAAATATGGGAAGAATATGTCTCATTTATTTATCTGTTGAATAATCAAAAGTTTTATCCTACCAGTTAATAGCTAAAAGCAAAAGCTTTACATATGGGTTTGTAACAGTCAAGGTTGAGGAACTACAAGAGACTAAGCAGCCAACACTGATAGACTTTTGGCAAGATCCATCAGTCAAGGAGTTAGGAAAGCTTTCTCCAGGTACCTAACAGTACTCACAAGGCAGCCACACTCACCACTATACCACTAATGAACCTAACAATCCTTGGGAAGAATTTGTAAATGATAGTTCCCAGAGTACAAGGAGGTAATACCCTGATTTGCATATATGAAATAATAACTACAGTGCTTTCCTTTGGAGTAGGGAATTTAAATTCTAAAACCTGGAAACAAATACTTGATAGCAAAAAGGAGTTCAGTAAAGGGATAATATGTCATTTGCATAAATCTGGGGCTAAAACCAGGATTAAAAACTAAATTGGCCCTAGAGGCGTGGCACTGAAAAATATTATGAGCTCAAAATACCTGCCCATTCTATAAATGCATGGTATATTTTAATCTTTTTGTATTATAATTTACTGATGCAATAATTGGAAAAATCAAGTATTCAAAATCCAGACAGCATTCCACCTTTCCATTATTTATTTTCCTCAATGTTAGGATATGAACAATATTTACCATATTGTGCAAAGGCAAGATTATTATTCAAAGTCTGCCATGTATTCATTGGAAGTACTCAACATACTTTATTTATTTAAAAAAATGGACATTATTTAAAAGGCATACAAGTATGAACACCTTTAACATTTTTTATTTAATTTAATATATCACTTGTTCTACGATTTACCGTGGACAGTTTATAACTGTGATAATTAAATGATGTGTCAACCCGAGTAAGAAATGCCCAACTGAATGGGTTCTGGGCATGGAAGCCCCACACTAGGGAGGGCTGTCCCCAGGATGGTATTAGAAGGGAAATGAAGAAGGAAGCTTCACTTCTGTTTCTCCAAAGGAGTTCTCGTCTTCACCTTCACCTTGGATGTCATTTCCTGGCTTCCAGGACAGATCCTTCAGCTTCTGTTATGGATTTCCATAGAACACTGCACTGAGCTCCTGGCCTTTCACTGAAGCCTCCAGATCCCCGGTACACAAACTGCCCTTTTGCTCTTCCACACCCGCCTTTGTGTGCGGCTGTCACAAGCCAATCTTATGAATTCTCATACATTTGTGTATTTTGCATTAAATCTGCTTTTCTGGTAACCACTAACTGATATAATGATATTAACAATGTAGAAATATCAATTCTGTCAAAAATTCTTTAGTATTGAATGCTAATATTGTTAGTCGTTAATCTAATTTAAATTTAGCAATGCCTACTGCATGCTTAGTCTTATACAAAGCAAAATAAATTTGAATAATTATATTCTTGTTATTATAGTTTCCTGGCTCATCAGTGGAGTCAAGAATGTACACTGCATAGGTAAATATTATGTAGTAATTTCCATAAAATTGTTTTGTATTTAATTTTAGAGAAGGGAAACATTACATTTTCAACTAAATATTTCATAGCTCATTTACTCAAAAGATAAAAACTAGACTCATTTAAACATAACTAGAAGTAGTTTGTAGATTTTATTAGCAAAAAAATTACATTTCAGTTAGCCTCAATTAAAATTTTGTAGTAAATTTTTATGTTCCCATGATAACTAATCCTGCAGGATTCCAGAATCCCCCACTCTCACCGATTGCCGACTATCGATCCATTTTGGAATTCCCAATTTAGGAAGTATGTTCAAGGTAAAATAGTCAAGTGGGATAAAGGAAAACATTTTTATTCCTGTAATAGTACCCACAACCATCAGTGCAGATTTACAGGAATAAAATGTTTTCCCGCTAACCCACTTGACTATTTTAACTTGAACATGCTTCTTAAACTGGGAATTCCAACATGGCTCGATGGCGGACAATTGGTGAGAGTGGGGGATTCTGGAATCCTGCAGGATTAGTTGTTGTAGGAGCATAATCAGATGGCTGATTAAACATTATTTCTAGGTGGGCCTGTGATGATGTTTCCAGAGAGATCAGCAAAAACTGGAGAGTAAATCAGACAGCTTTGCTCGGTGCATGTGGGCACCATTCAATTTGCTAAGGGCCTGACTGGAACAGAAAGTGAAGGAAGGTTGAATTGACACTGCCCGAGTGTTTGATCTAGGACTCTGATATTTACAGCCATCGGTGCTCCTGGTTTCAGGCCTTCCGACAGGTCCTGGGAGCTACACCTTTGCTTCTTCAACTTTCAGGCCTTCACCCTCAGCTTCCCTGTGTATCATCGTTTGAGGAAAGCAAATTGTGGAACTAAGTTTTCAGTGTTGCCTGAGCCATCTCTTTATAAAATATATCTCTTTATACTAAATCGCTTTGTATACACATAGACTTCACCTATTTTTTCTGTTTCTATGGCGGATTTTCAGTAAAATATTATAGAAAATGTGTTATCTCTTAGCTCTTGGTAGAAGTTTGGATTGTTTTGAAGGACTACTTTAAATAAATATGCTATAGACACTTGTGTATGAGTCACAGTATGAACCTGAGCGATTACTCCTTTTGAACAAATGAGTAGGAGTGGAAATCTCAGTCATTTGATAATTTTATGACTAACTCCAAAAGCCTGTCAATCTGGGTTCCTAAATAATTGTGTTAGTTTATATTTCCACCAAAATGTATGTAGAAATCCAGCAGTTTCAGGAATTTGACAAACTTATTTGGGTGATTGTTTTTAGTTCTATCCATTCTAATATGCATGCTACAATATCATGTTACATTTTATTTTGCAGTTTGCAAAGACTAATTATATTGAGGATCATTTTATGTAATTGTTTGTCATCTTGGCATCTTTTGAACTGAAGTATATATATCCAGATTTGACCATATCTTCTTTGGGTTCTTGGATTTCAAATTTTGAGTATTGAGAGATTTTTAAATATGCTCTATATGTAAGACATCTGCAAGATATGTAATTTGAAGTCAATGGCTTTTAACCTGTAGCTTGCCTTTTCCTTCTTTTCATAGAATAATTTGAAGACCAGAAGTTCATAATTTTGATACTATACTATATACAAATTATTTTTATTTAATGAATCAGTCTTTTTCTATTGTATTAAAGGTACTGCAATCAGCAGCTCAAAAGCAAAAGCACTAGAAGCTAGTTCTCTGAAAATATTATAAAACTGATAAGAACTTTAGCTACACTTATAAGAAAGAAAAGAAGATACATTGCCAGCATTCAGGAATAACAGTAAGGTCAACATAACAGATTTTATGGAAATTTAAATCATAATAAATGAATATTATTAAAAATTCATAAAATTATTCAGATATGATGGAAAAATGCTTTAAATATAGTAACTGTCTAAACTTTTCCAGGAAAAAAACCTGAATATTCCAATATATCCATTAAATAATTGAGTTAAAAATCTTTCCAAAAAGACAATTCAAAATACGCTTTTCTTTATCAATCAAGGCAAGTAAACATTTAAAAAGGATGTAAAACTAATTCTAAGATAACTTTCCACAAAATTTGTCTCTGTCTAAATTTGATTCTAAGGTCACTGTGTCTTTTATATGAAAATCATATAAAGAACTAGAAAAAAGAAAAAATTACAAATAATCACTCATATAGATGCCAAACTCCTAAGGAAAAATCTATTGAGTTCAATCATACTATAAACAAAAGAATAAAAATATTATAACCTGGCATCACTTATTCTAAGAATAGAAACTTGATTTTTTATTCAAATGCACACATGCAGGTGCACATACTGAGAGCCTGATAATTCTCTTTTGTTTTTGCTGTTGTTGTTGTTGTTGCTGTTGTTGTTTTGGTACTGGGGATTGAACTCGGGTCCTTGCACTTTTGAGGCAGGCGGCAGAACCACTGAGCTAAATCCCCAGCCCTAATTATCTTAATAGATGCCAAAAGATCATTTAGGAGAATCTGACCTTCAATCTTGATTCAAATAAACAAAAACTTGACAAAATAATCACCATATGATAATGGCACCTACCAAAAATTTAGAACTAACAATGTTAGACGACAGTACGTTCCCTGCTAAGATTAGGAAACAAAAACAGAAAGTCTGCTCGCAAAATTTTTATTCAATATTGACTGAAATGTTTAATAAGAAAACAAAGCAAATATAAGTGGAATGTAAATAAATAAAAAATAAAATTGTATTTGCATAAGGCACTATTATATATGTACATGAAAAGTGTAGGATAGATTTGCAGATAACCATAGCCATCTGAGCTTCTCTCCTTTGAGCTTACAGTTCTCGGCAGAATGTGCCAAGAATCCAATCTCTTAAAGTAAGATGAGGTCTGCAGTATTCAAATTGTATGCTCAATTCTTTTGAGCAAAAAAAATATTCTGCACTTCCAGAGTTCAGAATAACTACTGGTACCCCAGGCATATAAATCTAGGATGAATTATCCTGGGGTCCCTCCGTTGAGGTACATTGTGGAACATGGGAGCAGCAAACTCCATCCACTCTACTCGGCTGTCCTAATCTTAGGGACAGCAGATTGACATGAATCCTATGCTTCTGTTTGTTCTCACAGCCTCTGAATAATAAATCTACTTTGCTTAACTTGAGTGTGTTCTGTTCCGTAGACTTGTGCAGTGTTTAGGTAGACTGGGGCACTTTTGATCCTTCATCTCCACACTCACGGTGTTGGGATCACTTGGGCATTGAGGTCTAACATAAGCTCCAACTAGACTGACAAACCTTTGCACAAAGAATAAGTGAATTTAGCAAAGTTGAAGTATTAGACATCAATATATTGAAATCAATTTTATTACATCTTAATTCTGGCAATGAGCAGTATGGAAATGTAAATTTAAAATGACATTTTCAATAGAATAAAAACATGAATTATTTTGGAATAAAAATAACAATATTTACAAGATTCTTACATTGAACTCATTGAAATGTCCCAAAAATGTGAAACTAGAGGTTAGGGCAGGTCATGGTGCAGATGGGCGTACAAAGGTTGTCAGAGTCTGTTAGATACATGAGTGAACCTACCAAAAGTAAACTCACTAATTCACATAGCTAACAAGCGCTAAAAATGAATCCATATGGCTGGGGATTTAGCTCAGTGGTGCTGCTGCCTGCCTTGCAAGTGCACTGTCTTGAGTTTGATCCCTGGTACAAAAAAAAAAAAAAAAGATATGAATCTAAAGGAAATTATGAAAAATTTCTGAGAGAACTTACAGAAGATTTAAATAAGTGTTGAAAAACTTTTATGGTCCTAGTTCAAAGTACTGAGTATTAAGATATCAGTTTGCCCCAAAAGATTTCTACAGATTTAAAAAAATCCTCATCAAAGTCCAATCCAAATTTTTCATGCAAATTAATTGATTCTAAAATTCATAGAGAAAATATTAAGGATCCTTCTAGAATCTACTTTGATAAAATATCAAAATTGGACAACTACACTTAATTTCAGATACCCAGGAAACAACGTTAAGCAAGAGGATGTAGTTTTCACATCAATATATATAAATAGATCAAAGGTATAGAATAGAGGACACATAAATAGACTCACATAAAAATGAACATTTTCTGCAATGGCAATTTGGTAGGAAAATGAAACTATTCTCAAGAAATGGTACTGGCACAAACAGAAAATCTGCATTAAAATAAAGAACTTCAATTTATGCCATGCAGTATATACAGGTACAAAAATCAACTCTAAATAGAACACATTTCTAAAGTTCAAGACTAAAACTGTAAAACTTACATGCTGAGATACTGGGTATGAATGTCAAAATTCCTTTGACAGAGGACCAGAAGCATAATTAACTATAAAATATTTTATTGAAATGAATTTCCTCAAAATACAAACTTTTACTTTTCAGAATTAACTAGAAGACTAGACAAAGACTGGAAGATAACACTTAAAAAGTCTGTTTCCTGTAACCAGAATCCAAGTGTAGATTCTCAAAATTCAATAAGAAAATGTTTGTAAATTGCTAGATAACTTAAAGATTCTTTTATAACTTTAAAAATAACAGAAATCACTAAAAAGATGATCATCATTATCAAACATCAGGAAATGCTAACTTTTAAAAATGAGACACAACTTCATACTCATTAGAAAGAATATATATATATA
>NW_022900945.1:37987677-37992403 GCF_012274545.1 Fukomys damarensis
ATATATATATATATATATATAGATTATACAAATTCTTGCCATGTTAGTGAGAATGTTATGCTTTTAAAAAAATAGCTCAGTAGTAAAAATGGAAACAAAGTCTCTGTAAATAAAGAGGGGTGGAGGGGTTGAAGGGAGAGCACGGGAACAGGAAAAAAATAAGAACCACTAAACATCATGCCAGGGTACAAGTCCCCAGTGATGAATGTAACTGTATTGTATTCCTAAAATGTACCAATAAACTTAACGAAAAAAAGTTTAAAACTATACATGCTACATGATTTGACCATTTCAGTCTTGATTTTTACCTATTAGCAGATAAACCATTTGACATTTGTACCCCTGAGTTTATGGATTATTTGTAATTGCAAAATTCTGGATAACAACACAAATATAAACTAAAGAGTAAATGGAGAAATAAATTATAGCACAGGCAATCATTTCAATTTACAGATTCCATATTTGTGAATTTGCTCTCTGAAATTTACTTGTAAACCCAAAACCAGAGCTTTTACGAATATTTGAGGATATGTGTTCACTCAATACTGGGAAAAGCTTGAGTCACCCAAAACATATTTCCTCAGTTTAGAATAAAGCAAGTATAAAACTCTACATTTTTGTTTCAGGGCTCATGCTGTCTCCTTTTTTCTTATATTTACTGCTTCATATGTGTGCTTTAGGTTGGTAAAAATAGTGTCCACTCATAGTGCTAAAGTGTGATCAAGTTATGTGCCTTATGGTCTAAATATGTGTATTAGATGAGCTTCATTCCATCATGGTTTATTATCCTATTGGCCATGAACTCAATATTAATGAATCAAAACTGTGTATTGAGTGAGATTTCTTTAAACAGAACTGCACGTAAATTGAGTTATGCATTGATTTGGATGATGACAATGTTATGACCAAAATCTGGCAAGAAATTATTATGTATTTTCTAATTCACTGTTTGTGGGGAATTTATAGAATATAATTGCCCCAGATATAATATTCCATTAATTCATACAACAAAATACCACTTAGCAATAAACTACAAAGAGTTATTGATATACAAGAGATAAATCTCAAAACAATTATTGCTAAATGAAAAAAGTTGGAGAAAAACAAGTACATATTTATTCTTCTATTTATATAAATGCAAACTAATCAATAATGACAAAGAAGTTGAGTGGTCACTTGGAAAAGAAGGACAGATGAGAAAAGGAGATAGAAGTATAAGTAGGGATGAATATATTACTCTTGATTTCAGTGAGAGTTTTATGGATGTATATGCACATTAAAATAAGTTATATACTAAATATGTGAAAAGTTGAATTTTGTCAATTTTAGTTCAATAACACTGCTCTAAAAATAAGTAGATTTTTCACAGAATTTCAATGCAGAGACAATAATGTGAATTATGCAACTATATCGATGGTATAAGACACAAAGGTGGGAATGTCTACATCATACTTGAATTTAATATATCAAGAATACAATTTCTAACTCCTGCCAAAGTGATGATCCTTGGCGCTTAACTTTTTCCAGGTTTGCATTTTGTTGTCCTATTTTTCTGCACCCTGTCGTATCAGCAGTGCTTCACTGTTTTGTCGATGTTCCCATCAAAGAATAGAAAATTCTTAAGGTCAAGATAAGCTTATTTGTAATAATCAAAGCTTATAACATTCACAGTAACTTGTTTATGTAATGAATAATTCTGACAAGTCCCTCTGTTTATTGCTTTTTTTTTTTTTTTTTTTTGTACCGAGGATCGAACTTGGGTCCTTGCGCTTGCAAGGCAGGCCACCGAACCGCTGAGCTAAATCCCCGGCCCCCTATGTTTATTGCTTATAGATTTAAAATTCAATTGTTAGACAAAAAATTCAAGACAGGGCTGTAATACAGCAGTAGAATGTTTGCCTATTATGTGTGTGGCTTTGAGTTCCATCACCACCATTGGGGCGGGGACATTATCAAGGTATTAATGAAGGCTTTTCCCCCAGGTTTCAATTAAAATAATGCCATTAATTATTTTATTTTAAATAGCAAAAGCATAATACTTTATTAAGTTTTTATTTGATTGACAACTAAACATTGCATGTTGTCTTAATGTCAATAAAAACATTACTTAATTATCATGATGTAAATTATTTTTATAATAATCTTTGAATAAGAATATGTATGAAAACTAACATAGCATTTTATTACTATCATAGCCTTATCATCAGTATTATACAGCATTAGTCACCCTTCTGTCACTATAACAAAATACTTGAGATAATTAAGTTACTAAGGTGAAAAGGTTATTTTGGCTCACTATTTGGAAATTTCTGTCACACTTTTATCTCATAGGTAAGGAAGCAAAGAGAAGAAGTAGGATCCAGGGTTCCACAGTGTCCTTCAAAGTTGCACCTACTATCCTAAAGACCTCCCTACCCTGTGAATGGCCATAGCACCTCCTAATAGTGTTAGCCTAAAACTGAGGTTTTAACACATAGACCTTTGGAGGACATTTATCACTGAGACTATTGCATTCATCCTTATTGCCTAAAGGTTTGTGTCCATATTACAATGCATAATGTATTTATTTCATTTCCATGAATTTCCAAAGTCTTAAGTATTCCAACATTGAATCAAAAGCAGCAGTCCAATATATCCTCTGAGATTCAAACCAGAGCGAAATATGAGTTTTCTCATACATTGTCTTCTCATACAATGGTGGGACAGGCACAGAATAAGCACTCCCTTCCAGTGGGGAGGAACTAAGTGATGGATCGACTCAAAGGAAGACTGAAAATGAGAAGAGTAATCATTAAACGGCAAAGTTTCACGTCTGGCTCCCACGGCACATCTCCCAGAATGGGTTGGACAACATTTTCCCTATGACCTTACAGGTAGCTGCACACAGGACCATTTTTTGGTTGATGCCTGTAACTTTCCCTGATGTGAATTATGCACGTTGCTGGCACCTCTGCCGACAGAGTCTCTACTTCAGCTTCAGCTTCATTCATTGAGCTCCATGCGTCAACCTCTCTGGGATGTTTCCAGGTCTTCTGATTCAATGGTGCACTTCATGGCTCCCTATGTGGTCCTTTGATATCTCAGCTGAAGTCGTCAAGACACCATAATTTTTACATTCTTTATGCCTGCAGAACCAAGATTAGGATAACATCAAGATTTTCTGCTACTACAAGTTGCCCCTGGGCCTGCTTTAACTACAACCGAAGTGTCCTCTGAGTGTTTTGTCAGCTCAGCTAAAATAAAATATCATGAGAAAGTGAATCCCAAGGTGGTCCTGGGAATGCTGTAGATCTTGCGGCTTAATTCTCAACTGAGATCTGCCCTGACCAGGTTTTGACTCACATCCCTATTCCTCTTCCCTTGATCCTAACATAAATGGTGTAGCTGTCCAGATTCCTAAAATGTCATTGAGGAATCTCACCTACTTTCTGGTGAAAATCCCTCAGTTTCCTTTGTCAACACTAATTTCCTTATCAACCACTTATTCTGGCCCCATCTTTTAAAAGGTGTTCCTTATCTGGCCAAGCTACACATCTTCCAAATCTTTTTACCTCTGTTCCTCTTTGCGCCTTATTTTCACTGCAAACCTGGGTAGAGAGCCAGCAAGACCAATGTGCCACTCTGTTTTGCAGCCTTACATTTCTTTAACTGAGTAAAATTATCCATTACCTTTAAATTAGACCTCCCTCGAAGTCATAGAAGATAGGCAAAATCCATTAAATTTTTTGATGCAATGTACCAAAGATAGACTAGTCCAATGTACAACAGAATTCTCATTTTTAATCTGAAACTTCATGGGCGTAGCTTTCCTGGCCCATATTTTATCGGTATTCTGATCTTGTAAGCTCTTAACAAAATCATTCATTGAGCTCCTTTTAATATATTTTAGATTTCTCCCACCCTACTCCTCTAAACTTTTCCAAATTCTTCCCATAAACCAATCTCAAAGGCTCTTCCACATCATCAGTTATAGTTATACTAAATGCTTCACTTATTAATACCAGTTTTCTGTATTAACCAGCTTCTGTCCCTATAATAAGAGACCTAAGATATTAATTTATAAATAGAAAAGGATTATTTTGCCTTGCAGTTATGGAGTTTAAAGTCCAAGATCACGCAGTCCATTGATCTGGGGCTCTGATGGGAATGCCAGATGGAAAAGTGGGGAGCCTGTGAAAGAACAAACTCATCACCTGCTGAAACAGGAAGGAAAAAGGTGAGGAGGGATTAGGGTCACACACAAGTAAGAACTCCTAGTGACCTAAAGCTGTGCTCTTCTTGATTATAGCGACCTGTAAGTCCGGGCTTTAACATGTGGGTCTATAGGGGACATTCACTCTCTAAGAGTCATAATAAATGACTCTTCTTTATTTGGACATATGTGTTTGCATAAAAGAAAGTGCAACCAGTGTTTTTTTAAAAAGTAAGTATAATGTATTTCCTTTACAGAAATCAAATTACATCATTCCATTTTCTAATTATGAGGGAGCTACTGGTCCACGTAAAAAGATTTATCCATTGTAACAAATATAACTTTGTTTTTTTTCTTGATGAATGGGCAATTTGGAAGATGAAAGGACTGCTCAAAGTGTGCAGTGCTGGTTTCTCAAACACCAGATCAAAATTGCCATTAACACAACATAGCTGATAAAAAATAATTGAGTTTTCAGCTGCCTGCCTGCCTGCCTGTCTGCGATCACCCGGCGGCGTGCGCGCGAGCTCCCGG
>NW_022900945.1:37998029-38004594 GCF_012274545.1 Fukomys damarensis
AAAAAGGGAAAAGAAAAAAATGTGAGAGAATGAAAAGATGAAAATAAAGTGTTTGTAGATGGGGAGGGGAGGAGGGGGTGAAGGGAGGGCAGAGGTAAGGGGAAAAAAATGAGAATCAAGACTTGCCATGTAAAGGTACATGATCCCAACAATGAATGTAACTGTACTGTATCCCTAAAGGTACCAATAAACTCAATAAAAAAAAAAAAATTGAAAAAAAAATGACTACATGATTGATTGTTAGAAACTGGTAAGTTAAACTCAGATTTAGGCTTTTGCATGCAGATCTATTCTTGAATTTAGTTTTATTAAGGAGATAATTTAAACCATTATTATTTTTTCTGATGCTCTATTTTTCAACTTTTGTTGCTGTCATCACTGTTAACATGAGATCTCACTATATTATACATACTGGACTTGAACTCTTGGATTCAGTTCTTCCTCCCACCTGAGCTCCTCAGGTAACTGGGCTACAGGAACACGGCACCATGCCTAGCACATACTGGACTTGAACTCTTGGATTCAGTTCTTCCTCCCACCTGAGCTCCTCAGGTAACTGGGCTACAGGAACACGGCACCATGCCTAGCCCACAGCACTACATTACTGGCATTTGAAATAAATTTTATAACCATTTAGCTGCACATAGTCTAGGTGAACAATCTGTGAAATTTTTCAAAGAAAAAGATAAATTTAAAATATTCCACAGCAATGTGTGAACCGTAAAAGGATTAGCCCTTTTATGTACTAGTTTATGATGACTCAGTTTTGTAATGCGTTTACTAAGGAGACTGTGAAGGTTAATCTTGATTGTCAGCCTGCCTAGATGGAGACACACCTCGGAATCTATAAAGAGCATTTTGGGATGTGTCTGGGTGTATCTTTGAGGATGTTTCCAGAAATGATTTACACATGGGCCAGGGAACTATGAGAAACATCTTCCTTGAATTCAGGAAGCCCCATTACAAAGTTAGATTTATAAATGAAACGAAATCACACACCACACACACACACACACACACACACACACACACACACACATTAAAATGATGATCAATTAATTGTTTACTATGTTGGATGCTGTTAGAAATGATATAGATATATGAATATCAGCAAATTTATAATCCAGATACTAATATCATCTCCATTTTACAACTGAGGAACAAAAAGATAAAACATCTTGCTCAAGTTCAAAGAGTTAAAAAATCTTAGGAGTAATAAATTTTGGAAGTGAGTTTAAATGTATTCTGATCATCAGAGCCTGTTAACTTTTCTTCTACAAAATGTTTGATTTCTTCTTTGCACAGATGAGATATTTGTGAGCAAAAGAATTATTTGTAGTCCTGACTCAGTCTTGACAGAGGGAACATGTGGAATATTTCAAAAACAAACAAATAAACAACAACAACAACAAACAAAAATAATTTTGATGGGCTGGGGATTTAGCTCAGTTGTTCTGGTGGCTGCTTTGTAAGTGCAAGGACCCAAGTTCAATCCACAGTACCCCCCAAAAAAAATCTTTGAGATTAAAAGAACTTGTATTCTCCAATGGACCAAACCATTAGATAACTAATCTGGGTGATTGTACGTACAGAAAGATATGAGGGAGTTTTGAGGAATGAACAGAATGGTTGCCAATTTTTATCTCAAGCTACGATATTATTTTCTTAGTGAGTTCCTTAGGACGTCGTCTATCAGAATTTAATTCCTTTTCCCTACTTTGCTTCCTCTTCATCTCCTCTTTTCATCCTGTTCTTTTTCCATCAGTTTTATTCAACTTTCAGTTTTCTCTTCATTTTTGCCTCCATCCTCCTTCTTTTCCTTTACTTTTTCTTCCTATTTTATCCTTTCCCTTTCTCCTTCCTTATTTCTTCTTTTCTTCCACCAAGCAAGGTTTTGGAACATCAAAAGGAATTGAATAAATATAAAATAAAACTAATTTTTAAAAGCCAGAAGGAAGAGAGATGTAATGCATCCAAAAATAAAGCAAACATAGATATACTAGTAATATACAGGAACAAAAAATTCTTTTTATTCGGATTCTATAAGAAAAATGACCTCACTCAAATTTTGGTTTAAAACATGGAAGTTAAGATAACTTACAGAGGAAGACAAACTTTAGAACCATTTTGGAATAAGAAAACCATAAGCAATCTTGAAAGTCAAAAGGTGTTATTGCCAACTCATAATGAATCTGACTAATACTGAATGAATATTTGGTGCTTGGGTGTAGGCAGGAATGGATAAAAGATAAATCTTCTACAGTCAGAGTAATAAAGTTGTTGGTGGCCTAATATGTTGCAAGTGGTTTGTCACCTACAGCACCATATTCTTTAAAGATGTCTAGCAACAACAAAAAAATTCTCCCAAGTGAATTTATTGACTAAAACCAGTTCCACAGAACCAATTAGTATCTTACACAGGCTGCCCTGCAAGGCTTATGAGGCCATCCATCACCTGTCCATTTAACTATTTAGCATTTGTTGCAGTGATTTGTCACTGTGTCAGAATGCTAGCATTTCAGAATAGGAGTTTTTGGTTGAAAGAAGTGTAACTCAGGTACTGCAGATTTTTCTCCTTTAATAAGACTTAGAGAAGATTTATGTTTCCATTATATTTAATTTTAACCATTTTATCTGCAGGATGAGAGTTTTTTTGTACTGCAGAAATTTCTAATTTAAATTAATTGTTTTATGTGAATTTAAAAGTATTGTGCAAAATAGTTAGCTTAAGTTTAATGATTCTAAGTGCCTCTGTCACAATGCACCTCACTGCACAGCTGCAGTGATTATAATTTTATCATTTCTCCAATTCAGTCATTTGAATTTATACTCATTTTTCATGGCTTTTCATAGCCCCAATTACATTGTAATTAACACTGAGTGAATGCAAGGTAGAATCTGCCTTGCTTTTAATATTACACAATTAATTAAGCTAGACTTGGAATTCTCTGCATATTTAATAATGAAAAGACTACAACATTTCAATTAAATCACATATAAACACAAATAAATATGTACCCACTTCTAGCACAGAGTATTAATTATAAAGCTTTTCTGTGGCTTACAGATCATAGTCAATTGCTGAATTTTTCTGTCATAAAATGTCAAACAAATACTACACTAGCATAATTTGCAATTTGCTAGCTACTTGCTATAGAAAAAACTTGTTAAGAATGACACAACAAACAAGTGGAGAGCAATATACATTATAAAGTGGATTTCTACAGCACAACAATTGCAGAAAATTGTACATTCTAGATATTTATTTCAGAGTTTCAGCATTTTATTGACTTTACACCAATCAAATTGAAATGATTCTAGGTATCTAACCTTTAAACTTAATTTAAAAATAGGATGCACCTTTTACTGGCAAAAACAGCTATGTAAGTGGTCTCTTTGCCAACTATGTTTAGGTTCATCTGATCAAGATTCCTACTGCAAAATAAGCAGGCAAGATTCTGAGGACTCAAATACCATCTCTGCATCTGAATGCTGTTAAGCAGCTCCCATGGCATTTCTCACAGACTTTCAGTGTGTGCTTGTCACTACACTCAATCCCAGAGATAACACAGCAAATGTAAACTCCTGTGGGAGGAGAGTTGAGAAAAAAAGCTTCCTGAAACCCACGCCTCGATCAACAATTTCATCCTTCTTACCTTGGATGACATGGATTTAGACATGGGTGAATATTAGATTCGAGTGAGGAACCACAATGCAAATACATATATATGTGTTTTACGCACAACCGTACATGCATGAGTGTCCACAACTAATTTTCATGCTTAAGAAACTGCAAATTCCATCTCATATAGCCATTCCTGATAATGTATGTTATTACTTAGAAAGTATAATTAGCTAGCAGCCTATAAAACGGGAAAAATATAGAAAAATGTTTTAAGGATTATAATTACTTAAATACCTATAAATATACACATATATTGTGCAAATATTCCATTTCTGTGGTAATTTTGCAATTTTTATTTGAAAATAGGCCTAGATAAGATATAATCTTATAGAAGTAAATTTTTATCAGTGAAAAAAATAGTTACATCAAGATATTTTCCAAATGACTTTTTCAATAGAAAAGAAACTGAAACTACTACGGAAAACTAAATTAGGTAGGCATTGTTATGCAGTCAGAAAGGAATTGAGGCTCAAGGGAGTCCCATGAAAACCTTCCTAGACATAAACGGCAGCTTTAAATCACACTATATTTAGCAGCACCTGCTCCAGTGAGCCGCAATAGGCATCAGACACATAGGTGGTGACCAAAACATCTATACCCAGGCCTTTCCAAGAATACCTTTGTTCTTTCCATATACTCCTGCTCAGTGACTCATTTCCTAAATGGATCAGTATTAGCTAGACTATACTTGAAATTCTATAGCTCGATTGTAGTTTAACCCATGTTTTACCCATGCTGTGATTCTATTGTATAAATCACCCCGAACAAAGGACCCAATGGCCACCTACTCGGGACTCCAGGAGTTATTCTTAATTTTCTTTCCAGTATAACTTCTCTAACTTTCTTCATTAGTTCATGACTCCATTCCTTGACGTCGTGAGGCCATGAACTCAGCGTATCTGACATCTAGCAAGTTGAGAGTTATTTTTCCCATTTCAAAATGGTGAACACCATCCACATTGTGTAAATATGAGTCAAAGAATGAAATCAAGGACCGGAAGAAGATTAAAGGGGAAGCATTTAATGGAAATATAAGAAGGAAAAAGGCTCCTGGTATCCAGAAGTGGTCCAAGGAAGAGGGATGCCACATAGCCCCTCAGTCCAGAGCTTTTTATGGATAAATAGAGTGCAAGAACTATTCAGTTATATACTGGTTACCTATCCCATGTGGCTTTCTGTATTAAAAATAACCGGTTAGAATTTGGCCTCCTAATGAGTTTTTCAGTATGTAGGGTTCAAAGGAAATCAATTTTAAAAGAAAACTAGGTATTCTGCTATTTTCCATTACTCTAAAAACCTTCCATGGACTGTAATACATAACTCAGAAATAAGCAATGTTCAGATTCTTACCTGGTCACTTTATGAATTAAAGGGTGTACAGAAGAAAAGCAGAGAGGGCAATGTATAAGTGAACTGAAAGAAGGTAAATTGAAATATTTGGGACCCAGAAAATCCCAAGTGGGAAGGACATAAAGTGTGGAAGATTCAAAGAAGAAATGAATTTTTTTAAACTGGTTTTGGTTATGCTGCTGTTTTGCTGCAACAAAAGTAATCCCTATTTGTGTAATTATAAGATAGTTTAGTTCTCTGAATAGCTCACACAGACAGACGAGCTCTGGAGCTGTGTAAAGAAAGTTGATCATGTTAAATCAAATCAATGGTGCAAATGTTGAGTAACCTCTTCATTTACTATAGGCATAAGACTTGCAATATTATTTTATTTCTTATGTCTTAGATTCACAATCATAGCAGCTACACAGAAGTTATTTTTGAGTACAAATGCTTTGTTCATTATAGAATAATGATAACAGCTACTAGCCAGCTAGAGCAATGCTCCTCATTTATAAAAGCTTATTCAGTCTCTTTAGTCTAGAGTCAACGGGTTGGTTAATTAGGACACGCATTTTGCAGTTATATGGTTAGTATTTGATCCCAGCAAAGACTATATTTCTTATATTTTGAAACATTAGATTAAATTCCTCTTAATAGCCTAGATTAACCACAGAAGCAGACCCAAAACAGCCATTTATTTCACTTTTACATGCTAGTCACTTTACATGTATTAGCTCATTTAATAACTCTCACAATCCTGCTAGGTCAATCCTGTAGTCCCCATTTACATAAAACAAAGTCTTATCAGAGGAAAAATCCAAACCCAGATCTGCTCAACCTCAAAGGAAAATTCGATTGCCCTTTCAATTCTATTGGCTATGTAAAACTTTTGTTTCATTTTTAAATTCATTTGAATTCTTTCTAGTACATGAAAATTATATGTAGAAGTACAATTTAGCCTGTTGCATACTTTTATTCTTACTATGGTGATGGGAAATTTGAGGGCTATGGAGGAACACATTTTTCTCAAATGAAAATAAGATTTGTGTTATATATTTTTATAATATTTCTGGAAATTTGTGTTAAGGCTTGGAAGAGAATAAGGACAATACAAAGGTAAATTTTCTTTCTTATTCTGAAAAATCATTTGGCGCCGTCACCTTGAATTTTCTTTAAGCTCTTTTTCAAGAAGCTAAGAGACATAACTTGCTTAGAATGTTTTGCAATGTAAGGCTTCTTTAAGGGATATTTAAGAAAACTATAAAGCTATTATTTTAGGAAAGTGGTGATATTATTGTAGGGAAATTGAGACCTTCTTGGGAGCTTGAATTCTTTCATATTTAGCGTGTTATCTCTAGGACCAAAGTACTTGCATAATTAAGTACATAATATATACTTGGTCCAATTATGGGTTCAAAAGAAGGCTGGGTATGGAATTATTGATACACATGAAAATAGTTGCAAAACATCAACTATTAAGTATCCCAATTTAAATAATGCTGGAAGCTATGTTTAGCTGAGACTTTTTTTTTTTTTTTTTTTTTTTTT
>NW_022900945.1:38004775-38033235 GCF_012274545.1 Fukomys damarensis
TTTTTTTTTTTTTTTTGTACCAAGGATCGAACTCAGGCCCTTAAGCTATCAAGGCAGGTAGGGGAACCACTGAGACAAATCCCCGGCCCTAGCTGAGACACTTTTTAAATTCGGGGGCTAAGATGTTGGAGGGAAAAGACAAATCTCTTACAAGTGATCATTTAGAAATGTAGTGGTTGATCACGCTGACAAAATTGTGTTGAAACGTTGCTACTACTAATTAAATACTTGTGCTTGCATTGTATAATTTGAAAAGATGACTCAAATTTTCTTTTTCAAAGAAAGCAGGGAAGAAGTGCTGGATATAAACCAAAATTTAGCGATGTGTGTGTGTGTGTGTGTGTGTGTGTGTTAATGTTTTATATAAATAAGGATTCTTTAAAGAGCAATGTTTTCCTCTTACCTTATAAGTAACATTTGACTTAAGCCAGAACTAATATTGTCAAATGAGCAAACATTCATAAATAAATGCCTCACATCTGACAAAGTGAAGTTAGCTGACATTTACTTGGTATGAAAGATCGGGGATTAAATCAGGCACAACCTCACAGGACCTAATATCGTATATTTTTCATTCAGTTTCTTGGTTTTTTTTTTTTTTAAGAGCAGGAAAATTCATTATGAACTGGGAATTAAAAGAGTAAATAATATGTTATTTAAAAATTTAACTTATTTTCCTGGTTTATGTCCACAGATGCATTTAAAAATAATGGAAAACACAGTCACAGATTTAATAATTAAGAAAGGGCATGGCCATTGAAACAAGAAAAAACAGCTCATAGCTCCTTGAATCAGAAATAAATACTCTTAAAATGATATGTTTCTCTACACTATTTCCTATAAGTGTACAAAAAATATTTTAAAAGCAAGAAAAGTAAACATAGTGACAGATTTCCATATATGAGAACCATTCTTTGTGAAAAATTGAAATGAAATTATATAAACTCTAAAACATACATTTCATTGCAGATGTATATTGAGTTTCTTGCCATTATTTCAGTTTTTAAAATAATTTTAATTACTTCATAATACCATGTTAAAATTATTTTACCTTGTAATAATAAGATGTCATTGAAAGATGTAAGAACATTTATGAATTCACTTTAAAAGATCACCTTGATCACACTGTGGAGTATGAGATGGTGCCCAAATTTGTAGATTGTCATTAGATAAGTTGTAGAAGAACTTAAACAGGCTAGGTTAGTGATCCCAATTAGTGTTATGAATGTAAAAATGAAAAGTAAGGAAAGGAATAAATATGAGAAAAGGAAAAAACAGAAACAAAATCTCTGTAAATAGGGAGGGGTGGAAGTATGGAAGGGAAGACAGGGGAATGAGGAAAAAATAAAAACCAAGATATATCATGGAAAGGTACAGATTCCCAATGACCAATGTCATCATACCGAATACCTCAAATGTACTAATAAACTTAATGAATAAAACAAATAAAAATAGTCCAATGAAAAAATTAGCTTGATGTAAAAACAAAAATTATACAATTGTAGTGTCGCTTATTTCTCCAACTAGTTGAAAGGCTGTAGTTTACATTTACCACTTCATTTCTTTTTTAGATATATCTTTTGTATAGTTTGGGTATTGAATGCACAACAGAAGTCTATGTGTTACAGCTTTGGTCCCTAGAGCGGTGTTTAGGAGGTGGCGTTGTAGGAGGCCCTGAGATCACTGTGGACATTCTCTCAAAGGAGTGTGTGGAACTCCCATCTCAGTCTTTTTGCACTTCCTGGATCATGATGTGTAAGTGGGTTCATCCAGAATACACTGAAACCATA
Organism: Fukomys damarensis; assembly: GCF_012274545.1. NCBI lineage: Eukaryota > Metazoa > Chordata > Mammalia > Rodentia > Bathyergidae > Fukomys > Fukomys damarensis. Next base: position 38,006,566 of record NW_022900945.1, read on the forward strand.
TTGTGCTGTCTTCAACAGGGGCCCGAAATAGTCATCCACCTAACCTTGGGCTAGAACGTCCTGAAATGTGAGCCAAAATAAGCTGCTTCTCTTTACAATTTAATTTCTTCAAGTATTTTGTTATAGGAATATGTAGCCCACTAATACACTTGATTCCATCATTCTAGAACAGTAGCTGAGCTGGTTAGGATTCTCTACATTATGGAGTAACTCAAACAATTCTTTTAAGGGCAAGAGTCTACTAGGATCTTGCATTGATTAGATACTATATTTTTCCATTAACACCGACTGTTTACCACAGAGGTATTAGGAGGTGCCCAGGAAAATATTTCAATTACTGTAATTGTTCTTCCTGCTTCCATTGACAACCAGCAGCCTTATTTCCTGCTGGTATTTGAAATGCTATTATATTTTTGGTCCCAGGGCATAAGGAACTAGTTTTCAGTCTTACCTTAAGCTAAAAGAAGAAATGCTGTACCTCAGGTTGAAAATTTGTCTCCATTAAGAACAAGGTATTTGCAGAAAGGGAGGGAGGGAGGGGTTGAAGGGAAGGCAGGGGAATGGGGAAAAAATAAGAACCAAGGCTGATTATGTAAAGGTACAAATTTCCAACAAAAAGGGGAAAAAATAAGAACCAAGGCTGATTATGTAAAGGTACAAATTTCCAACAATGAATGTCATTATATTGTATACATTAAATGCACCAATAAAATCAATTTTTAGAAAAGAACAAAGGAACCTGAACAAAAAGGGGCCAAAACTGTGGGAAGAGGAAGTGATGATTTCAAACCAACATTTTAATGTTATAGCAAGAGAGACCATATACTCTTCCACTTCATGGATCTCAAAATTATATATATTTCCAATAGAAGGATTATCACCAAAATTATCATTGCTACAAAGCATTTATTATAATGTATAGGACAATACATTAGCTTCATTTTTTAATCAGGTTCCATAATTGAATCTTCTATAAGTCATTCCACGGTTCTATCAGAAGATTTGCAAGAGGAAAAAATATCTGTCCCCTTTCTCCTTCATAATTTTCTGCCAAAATCCTGGATGATCTATCATATTAGGGGCTGAATGGTGGTCTATGATTTCAGGAGCTTTGGCACTTTGCTATGAGCAGTCAGATTACCACGAGACCCTGTAAATGAGCCATTGTATATTACCCATCCTTACATAATGATGAGTTCATAGAAGGATAAGAAATGAAGGTGGTTGATATTAAAAAATGGGTCATTTTGCTTGTGAGATTATTGAAGTTTCATTTGTACAAAGTATTTTTGAAATTAACAGAAAATATACTCATAGATTATGCTTGCATAGAGAAATACATTTGTGTGACATTTTATACTTCATTACCTAATCTGATTTCTTTTAAGTCTCTCATTGATCAACATATTGTGAAGGCCCCCAAATTCATGAAAACTCATTCCTCTGGCTCTCATTTCTTCTAGGTAAGCAGATTGTCAAACATACTTGTTGACATTTTCTTTGAGGTAATGAATTTTATTTCCCATTGTCTTTTAGGACTTCCCCAAAATAGAATGGTAATAAAATTTTAGATTTTGTTGTCTAGAATTAACATACCTCTTTGCAGATCTGAGGGAAGATATTTGTCTTCTTTATCAACTGATAAGAATTTCTTATTCCAGGGCCAGGGATGTAGCTCAGTGGCACTGTGCCTTCCTGGAAAGTGCAAGGTCCTGTGTTTGGTTCGTGGTAGCAGAATACAAAGAATTTCTTATTCCAATAAATGAATACAAATGTGGTAAATGACACATTCCCATTAATCCCTCATTAAGTGCTTAGCCCCATGAGTTAGTACTCATGGTATTTACCCTTGCTTGGAACACAGTTATCCTATAATTCTTGTCACTTTAAAAAAACCATTATGAAAGTTCTCTTTTGTGTCTTCTGAGATACGATAAACACTGCAGTGAATGTTTCTGCCATGTACCAGCCAGTGGAAAGGCAGGCTGGTTAAAAATCAGTGTGTCCACATAAACACTTTCCACCAGGTTTGACATCTTGCCACTTCCGGCATCCCCTGTAAAATTGACCATCGTTAACAAATGTTTTGAGTTAATTCGGTACTCCTAGAATGCCATTACTGCACAGCTAAAGACACTTACAAAAAATGACTTCAAGAACTGTCTAGAAAAGTGGGAATAACAAAGGGATAAGTGCGTTGGAAACCAGGAGTATTTTGAGAGAGATTAATGGCAATGGGCCTTTTATTGTAATAACTTTTTAAAATTTAAGTGTTTTCTTATTTGTCAATCACACCTCATATATTACTTGCATTTAATGAAAGATTATTTCTTTATGCACTCTTATGTCCTGGAAGATCATATGGCACATAGATCACATACAAGTTTAAGTTACCTAATCACTGATAAAAAAAATAGTCATATATTCAGATTTTATGAAGGTCCAGTAAAGATCTGTGACTTAAAGTAAGCATCCAAATTTTTCTTATATAATACTGTTCCCTCTTGAGCCTTACCGCTTGCCCTAATATATACATGAAAGACAGTGAATTTCTTAGAACTCATTACCTTGCCAGTATCTTATGGGATCAGCACAGCCACCGAATAACATTTTGAGAATGTCATTTTGTCTTTCTTGTCTTATTTGTTGGTTATTTTCAATACCATCTTTAATTCATTGAATTTTAAATTCTCTCCAAACTATTGTTCAGGTTAGGATGAGCAGTAATCTAATAATCTACTGCAACATAATTGAGCTCAACCATACATTTTTCTGTGGAAACCAGAAGAGAATGGCATTTTTTTTTAATGGTACCGAGGATCAAACTCAAGTCCTTGTGCTTACGAGGCAGGCATTAGAACCACTGAGCTAAATCGCCAGCCCACATTTTTATAAATATTTTACGTTTCCCCTACATGATGCTGGAGTTGACTGGAATGTCAAGATCTTTGAATGTAGACCGCAATTATTATTCAATCAACCAAAATTATTGCAAGCACCTGAGATTAGTACATGAAATCAAATTCCAATTGAAATGCACCGACATGTATAAATTAGGTCAGAACTAAGATAGCATTCCCTATCCCTGTTAATTACACTGCATATACTCACAGATACTTGACAATAAAACCATTATGTCATAATTATTTCATCAGCTATGCATCAAAAATATGTGTTGTGATATTATCTTTAAATGTGATTAATTCTTATCATCAAAATTCAAATAGAGAATGTAGACCTTTTCTCTATTGGAGAGGAGCCTTGGAGTGAAAAGATATAAAGCAAATGCTCTGATCAGGCCATTCCAGAACTTCACAGGTTAGTGTCCAAGGGCTACAGTATATAGGGCTCTTTCTGTTGATGAAGAAACTCAATAAAAGTAGATTTTTCTTATGGTCTCAGATTTTTCCCAACTCCTCTCAAAACATCCAGTTCCTACGCAGCTACAAGTCTTAAAATCCAATTCCTTTCTCAAGTAATTTCCTAATCTAAACATAAGTGTTGTGAAGTTTTATAATTCATATAATCGTTTTGAAAACCAGACAATAGGTGTTGAGGTTTTGCAAAATCCACTAGCATCTTCAGTGGCAAGGGGACGGAATAAGAGGCATAATCGGATATCTTCCCAAACCTTAACAGAGACTTCCTTTCAGAGCTAGCTTGAGAGAGCTGAGGCTGCCGAAGGAAAACAGCCTCTTTTTCAGTACCAAAGAAGCATGTGTAAAAGAAGAAATACATCTCTTAGATCCTTGAATCACCAACCAATAATAATATTTATTAGCTAAATATAACAAGAGGTCACATAACTTAAGATATATTTCAGAGAAAAGCTTGGAAATTATAGACAACTAAGTAATAATACCACAACCTACAAGGTGGTATCCAAAAATACAGATAATGTTGAAATTTTTGAAAGATGTATTATAGCAAAAGACACACTGCCATTCATCTTCCTCAAAATACTCCCTCTTGCTTAGAGCAGTTCTGGAAGTCCTCTTCGGTAAGGGTCTTTAGTTGCTCTGTCACGACAGGGCCACAGTTGCTTTGATTTCCTGAATCAAAGCAAAATGTTTACCTTTCATAATCATTTTGGCTTTGAGAAAGAGGCAGAAGTTGCACTGAACCAGATCTGTCATGTAATGATGTTTTATTAACCTGCCTTTCCATTGGATGACACTTGGCAGCAGCATTCACTGTGTTTTGTGTTACATCTCATAAAGACACTCACAAAAGAGGATTCCAGAACTGCCTAGAACTGTGGCAACAACAGGATAAATGTGTTCTGATGGAGTGGAGTAATTTGAGGGCCATTGTGGGAAAGTGTCTTCACTGCGATAAACTTGTAAATCTAAGCAGTCATTTTATGTTTTGATCACTTTTTGCATTTAGGCTTCTTGTTATGATAGACATTTGAGATATTTCTAGAGCTTACTTTAATGAACAGTAAACAATATAGCTAAGTCTGTTTTGTCACATGTGAAGTTTTCTCTACTGTTTATACCTGGAATGAGAGTGCCCGGGTTGGGGTTTACAAAACAATGCAAAATAGTTTCACTTGCTCTAACTCCATAAAAATTATTGTGATTTTATATATATCTTTACAAAAACTTAAGATATGGAGATTACAAAATTATGGTGTAGTCAAAAGAGGACACCTAAAGTTATTTATTTTCAAAATTTGATTAACCAAGTTTTATTTGAAAGTGTGGGTAAAACCCCTTCAAAATGAAAAATGCAAATATTTTCATAGGCGAGATTTTCTGTTATTCATGTGAATATAAAGATACTCAGATAACAGAAATCTTGAACAAAGAAGATAAAGCAAGTATGAGACTTATAGATGGTAACTAGGTTCTAGAATTATCATTATATAGGGTTGGGGTATTGTATGAAGGTTCAATATGATGGGCTAGAGGAAACATACAAGAAATTTAAACAATAAAAGGTCTTTAAAGGACACTGCATTCTCTCTATTAGAAAAAAACAAACAAACAAAACAAAAATAACAGCTTTTACAAGAGGGGACACCAAACAGTAATGTAGAGTGTTCAGAGTAAATTAAGATTTACTTAAAGCATAATATAAAAATAAAGTAATAACACCATAAAATGTGTAGAGGATTTTGTATTGAACTTTGAAATAATATGTACAGAATTATTTATAGTGTTTTGTTTTATTTATATTTTAGACAATTTGAATCTATCCCCAAATAAATGCCATATGTTGTAATTAGCCTTTCGTGAGCACTTAAATGAGGCTATTTTGAATAGTTTATTTGTTTGCTTGGATATAAGGATGACAGCTTAAATCTCTCATTTCTTGTATTCATTTTTAGTCAGGAAATGAAATTCTCGAGTCACCGTTGCTTTCCTCAAAGCGATGTAGATTAAAAAAATTATGTAATATTGTTTTGTGTCTTTTTTCACTTAATATTATGGATGAAAATATAGAACGAAAAAAATTTTTATTCCTTTATGGATAGTTCTATTTATTTTCTGTTTTTAAAATGTTTACCATAAATTATTACTTTTTTTTTTGCTATTCCTGAGACTTACAGGCGGTCTCCCTATCATAGACATTGCTCTCCTATTAATCTTTCCTGCAACCTTGTTGAACCCTTTCAAGCTTCCGACATATCGCATTAGTAGACCTTTATTCTGTTTCACGTCTTTTCTATAGCTTCCTTCTGTTGTGCTCTGAGGTCTCTCTAAGGAGCACCAATTAACTCTATTTCTAATTCTGTTCTTGTTGTTCCATATCTAGACTCTAAGCTTATTATTTTCATCCCTTTTTTCTGTCCCTTCTGTTTTGGGACTATTTTTTTTCCTTCATATCACTTTGAACAATGTCAACTCTGTTACTCCCTTCTTCTAAAGTATGAGAGATTTTCTCACTGATACTACATTTAATTTAATTTCAATATTTCCTTATCTCATCCATCTCCTTTATTTCAATCTAGCTCATGTAGTTTTGTCATATATCTTTGTCTTATCATTCCGCATTTCATCTCTTGTTACGGTGGATCTGAGTTATATTGAATTATGCTGACAATAGAGATAAATACATTTTAACATTTATTCCTTTTTTCGTCTAGCAAAATTTTTTTAAAGGCTTCCTTTTTTTCTTGTACTTGAATGATATAGCCATGGTCTACCTATCTTTTGTCGTCCATTACTTAGCAATTTAGAACCTCTTCCTTTGCTAAAATTGAGGGGGTTTGCTTTTCTGTTTAATGACATTAATAATGGGATGATCTTCAGAGACATAATTTACACCAAGTGGAAAAATTCTGCTTCTTTTCATTCTCAGATAGGCTGCTATAGAATATATACAAATGGCAGGCGTAGTAACGGAGAGCCTTGATTGAAATGCTTAGGCTCGTTGAGGCCAAACTTTTGTCATCCTGACTACTTAAGGTGAAACAACCTTCCTGATTGTTACTGCGATTTAACTAATGAAATTGGTCTGATTTACAATCTTAAATAGGAAGCTGACTAAATTTGAGTTTAAAAAAAACAAACTATGACATAAGCATTTATATATTAATAAATCTCCACTCTTTTATAAATAACTTTGTCACTTTTTATATTACAATATTATCTATAGAAGGTTGTACCTTATTGTTGATGAACCAAAACTATGAAACCTGTCACTGATAAGCAGGACATTTAGAATCGCAGCAAAGATGTGCTGGAAGTTATTGAAACTTGGAACAGATCTTTATCTTCTTCATGATAAACACATCAGGGCAGGCCATTGACAGAGCCCAGAAAACCAACACATGAATATTTCTCTATTATATAATTTAACAAAAAGATCCGAGTCAGAGAAGCCCAAGTGTTTGCAAACGCATATTCGGACCCCATTGGGGTTACTCTGCAGTCCTCAACCATGGTGGTGAAGGCACCCCTCTTGCATACATGATGGCTACAATGTTTCTGGGTGTCACACATAGAAATAACTTCATTTTTCAATGATAAGGAGGGTACGATGGTGATAAGTATCATATACAAAAACAAATACTCCAGCAGTTTCTCTTTATCCAGATTTGGTACCATGAACTATGTATAAAGAGGAAAACAAGAGAGAAAAATGTGTATTTAAGACTTCAGAAAAAAGACTTTTAGCTTCAGAGATGAAATCAAGTATCTACAAGCAGGGAACATAGTTCTGGAAGGTTTCTTTTGTGAGTGTTATATAAGGTACACTGCACATTACAGTGAATAGTGCTGCTGAGTATCATCCAAGGGATAGGCATGCCCGGAATATGTCCTAATGCACCTTATTCACCAGATCTGGAAACTTCTGGTTTATGCTCCAAGTCAAAATGACCACAAAAGGTAAACATGTTGAATCCATTAGGAAAAATGTAAGCAGCCATGACAGCATAACACAAGTTATGAGTGAAAACTTACAGTGCTGTTCAGAAAATGGAAAGATAGGATACATGTGTCTGAAGAGAAAGGGAATCTTTTGAGCCAGGGGTAATGGCAATGCCAATATGTATTTCACTGTCATAAATACTTTTAATTTAAATATTTGCCATTGTTTCCAGCCATACTTTGCGTATGTATTGTCTAATATAGATGTCAGTGGTTGTTTCATTAAGGTGGAGGGCTTTCTGCATTGCCACTCATAAATTCATGGACTCAAGTGATCCTCTTGCCTTCGCCTTCTGATAGCTGGGATTACAATAGTTTGCCACCATGCCTAACTAATATACATGGGTTGTTTTAAATTCCCTTTAAGTCACTGTGTATTTTTAGTGCTCATCGTACACAGCATCGTATAAGTTTTGCTAAATCTTTTATTGATATATTCTCTTTTATTTAGTTTCCATGCCTTGATTCTATCACTGCTTTCCTGATTGGTCTCTCTCATTCCCCTTTCCTAGACTATCCTTTTCCTCCAGACTTTGAACTACTAAATTTCTTCTACTCTCCTTGCATTCCATAGCATTTTTCTTTATGATCTGAAGTCTAATATTTTCATGTCCACTAAGATATCTCAATAGACCTTCAAACTTTATTTCAAAATGTACACATAAAGTCTGCTAAACCTGTTCCATAGCTTTTGAGAAGCTCTTTTGCCTAATTTTCCATCTTCTTTCTTTTTTTTTTCCTCATTGAGTTTATTGGTACATTTTAGGTATACAGTGCAGTTACATTCATCATTGGGATCTTGTACCTTTACATGACAGGTCTTGGCTCTCATTTTTTTTCCCTTAACCCTGCCCTCCCTTTACCCCCTCCTCCATCTCAAATATCCATTCTACTGAATACTAGAAATTCACACCCCAATATTTTTTCACATCTATCAATGTTTCTATCTCTAATGTTATTCACATCTTAGCTTGCCTGGCACACCTCAAAAGATTTTTGAGTAATTTATATTTCCATTTTGTTTACTCCAAACTTTCTCTATGTAGCAGCCAGAACAATCATGCAAATTCTAAAAAATATATATTTTTTTTTATTCCTGGTCTTAACCCTTTAGTAAATATTTGTTGACCAAAACAAGAGCAGAAAAAAAGGTTTATACCATTTCCTAAAAGTTCCTATTTCATCTGCTTTTTGGCCTCTCTTCTACTTCCTCTGATGCTTTAAGAAAACTAATCATAGGGTAGGGATTTAGCTTAGTGGTTCCACCATCTGCCTTGCAAGTGGAAGGACCTAAATTCAATCTCTGGTACAAAAAAAGGAAAGAGAGAGAGAGAGAGAGAGAGAGAGAGAGAGAGAGAGAGGGAGACAGAGAAAAAGGGAAAAGAGAAAGAAAGAAAGAAAGAAAGAAAGAAAAAGAAAGAAAGAAAGAAAGAAAGAAAGAAAGAAAGAAAGAAAGAAAGAAAGAAAGAAAGAAAGAAAGTGCTAAGCATGGACGGTTATAGAACTCATCTTCATACAGTGATCCAGCCAATTTTAGTTATGCAGGGACATGGATCCACTGTTTCCAGATGTCATACTTTTCAAGATAAAATAGATTGTTAATATATATATAATCTTCACATACCATTATTTTTATACCTAACTCAATTGTTTAATGCTCTAAAATAAGCACATGATGTCTGAGACAGGATTTGATCCACAAACCATGAGGTAATGACTTCTGTCTTTCAGAAACAGGGTCCAGAGTAAGGAACTTATCCATGATAGTGAAAGGTTTTCAGCTTCCAGATAACTTAAGTATGTACATAAAAGATTGTAAATATATTAATATTATATTAGAACAATGAGCTCAATATAATACACTTTTATTTTTTTTTTTATTTTTATTTTTTGGCACCAGGATTGAACTTGGGACCTTGTGCCTGAGAGGCAGGCAGCAGAACCACTGATAAAAAATCCCGGGCAATACTGTTACTTTTAAGTAATTTTGTAAAAATAAATAATCAGAAATTAGGAATTAATACATAGATAAGAACATAGATGTGAGCATCTAAGCTGATTTTTTATCAATTATTTGGAATAGTTCAACAGGAAATAGGTTTCTGTAGGTGGCTACTTGATATGCTTATAAAAGATTGAGATAATTGAAATATACAATGTTCTGTTATATATTTTAAAAATAACCAGGAGCACTTGAGGGCTCCAAAAACAAAGTAATGATACAGATAGGTAAGTGTTACTTACTTGATATGATCTATAAATTTTTATAGCAATATTAAAGTAAAACAATATACCACATAAATAAATGTGATTATAAGATATTATTCAAATAATGAAAATATTTGAGGGGGAAATGTTAAATACTGTGATGTCATTATACCCTGCATGCATGTATCAAATTTTGATAGTCTACCTAGAAATGTTTACAATTAACAAAAGAATATAAAAATTGTGAATAAGTGAAATCATTTGTGTACAATTTCAATATTAACAATTCAAAAGCAGGTGCTTTAGGGAAAATAAAACACAGCATCAACCCAGGTGGGAGGCAGAAATCTTGGCATAGTTAACTGTTAAGCATTAAATTTAACTGCTGTTAATGATAAAATTAACTGTTCCCTGAAAACCTCCCAAAGTAGTTATGTTTTTCTAATATGGAATAAAAAATAGCTCAGAAGTAATGGTGCAGAATAAAGTAGGGACAGATATTGTAACCTGTATAATTTTGAATAAATCTCACCTTCTTTCTATATAATTCTTCATGGCAATTGAAAATATTTTGGAAACAAAAAAGCAACATTAAAAATACAAGATCAAAAAGATAGGGAATTGTCCAAAAATGTGAATGATACCTTTCTTTATCGTAAAGGAAATACGACAAAATTCTCAGAGCTCCATGGAAAACTGAAATTACTCAATCAGAAAATTAATGTAGGTAATAATCACTCACAAAGAAAGTGAGGTAGTTTAATGTTTTATTAGGAGTGTTAGACCTCTTCTGAATAATACTGTAGTAGTAAGGGAAACTCACAACACAGAATATGAGCCCTAGTTGAATCAGATCTCATAACCCATAGTGAAATTTCAAGAAGCTTTTCAAGATAAATCCCTAAAAGTCAAGAAGCAAGTTTTAAAAAGTGTTAATGTTTTCTTGGGCCCTGAAAAAAATCACCTAATGTCTTCCCTTGAGTGTTCTAAATAGTAATCTATTTTGATGTCTAATTGTTTAGTACTTTATAGTTTTATTTTTCTCCCTTTAATATACAAATATTCTTTACCTAACCTTTGTTTATAAATCAATATTCTACCTTATGCCAACTTTTCCTCTGCACTTGACCCACTCAGTTTTTAAGTGCACCTCTTATTCCATCTTTCCCCCAAAGGTAAAGTCTCAAGAAGGGGATCTCATGCTTTTATACCATGACAAAGAAGAGTGGTTCATACAGTGCAGAAGTTCTTGTCAGTATAAAACCAGTTAATTAAATTCAAATTTGAAATTATTATCCTTCCTCTCACTGGCTTTAAAATTTCTTCACCTAAAATAGATGATTGATTGTGTCTGCTAGGAACCAACATTTGTGAAATATTTACTGACTGTTTTACACTTACTACCTTACTTTATCCTGTATACATTTTTGGTAACATTAAATTATATTAAATTAGAGTGAAAACTTTAAGATTAAAGTAGAGAGATTGCAAGTTGCTAGCCATGAAGTCAACATCCAAACTTCATGTCCTTCCTGAAGAAGCGGACTAGAAAAGGGAAAAGACATTCCAAAAATACTTTTGTAAAGTCCTTCATGTACTCCATTACATTCTGAACAAACATCAAAGTTCTGAATGTCACAGCTATTGAGAGTCATGTCTGTGTGTACGTAGCTTCCTCGTGGTTCTGAGATAATAAAAAATGGTAAAGCAAAGAAAATGAAAATAGCAACCATAAGAAGACCCTTGTCTAAGAAAAAAGGAACGAAGAGGCACCTCTTACCTTTTTGTACCCTGACAAAGTTTTTTGTTTATAAAAATCCAATTCAATTACAATCCTCCTGGCTCATTTCTCCTGGCAATTCATTAGTATTCTGTCTATCCTTTGTCAACTTATATCAGTTTCTCTTATGATACTTTTGGGCCCTCAGAATAATTTTTATCCTTATTATCCTGTCTTCCCAGCAATGTTGTTTCACCACGACTGCTAATCATTGTGTACCCTACAGATCTCTAACAAACAGTAGATGCTTGAACACAGAGGAAGTGGATACGAAAAGAAGAAAGAAATAGTGAGAAAGGAGGAGGAAAGAGAGTAGTGTATCAAGTGGTGAAAAAGAAGAGTACAATCAGGCAGAAAATTGTAAGATTATATGCATTAAAAGAACTAGAAATGTGGGGTAGAGGAAGAACAGAAAAGAAAACTACAAATTTTCTTTCAGTTTGTTGAAGATGAGATTGACCTCCTGGAAAGGATAATAACTAGTAGGATATATGTTTTTCAGACTCTGTGGTGTGTAGCAAAATATAAAACTGAATAGCAATTAGTGTCTATTAACCTACATGGTACTATATATTGAAGTGGTTGCTATTTAAAAAGCCAGTTTCTTTAATATAAGATTAGGAGCAAAATTAGAGAAAAATCAATTGCTGTGTTAAAGATATATTTTAACAGTTTACAATGCATTATGAATGTTTCCAATAATAAAGATATATGATTTCATAAGATTGTTTACTGTGGTCATAATGCACTTAAAGATATAATGATTTTTATTATTATTGCAATCATAGCTAATGTTCTTTTTTTGAACACTGTCGTTATAAAAATCACCTTTATCCTTCATCTTTTGCTAATCTTTCTCAACTTCATCTAATTAATATTTTCTATGTGAAACTTAACAGATGCATCACTATTTATATATCTTTTGATCCTATGATCCCAAACTATTGTCAACTCATCTTCTGTTCGTTTCAGTTCTTTTCAATGTTACAGTCATTGTCAGTGCAGCTGCACAATTAATTTTTCCCTCTCTAAACTCGTGCTACTTAAATTAAAGAACAATTTCCGGCTCACAAGAGAACCAGACTAAAACTGTTATTTTTTCACATTTTTGAGCTTCTATTGAATAGCTCCCTGATATCTAGTTAATAATCTGTGTTTATACTCTTACAGTCTAACTGCAACCTTTCAAAGAATCCATCTGGACCGTATTCCATTTTTAAATCTAGGGCATTTTCTCATTTGACTTCTCTCCGATAAAATGTTCCAAAATGTGAAGTCTTAGTATGTGAGTTATCTAACTCCTCAAAGATTCAAGTTAGGGGGTATATTTCTACCACACAGAGTGAGTATGTGTTCATTTTCACACTGAGCACAGCCTACCTCACTCCTGTCTGCCCCGATTTTCTACGTAAGGAGATATAGGGAGGGTCTGAACATGAAAAGTTACCTAACGTGTAAAAGGAGTGAAATGACGCTGTTTTCAAAATTACCACTGCAGTTTTAATATAACATTTAGCAAATTCTGCAATCCTTATTTCTTTGCTACTGTAACAGATTGCTACATATTTGGTGGCTTAACCAATAACAATTCATTTGACAGGTTTATAGGTGAGCAGATTGGCACTGGTCTCTTATTTTCAAACAGCAGTGCTGGCAGGCAAAGTCCTTTCTCGGCTTTCTAAAGTAGAATATTCTTACTCCCTTTTACAGCTTTAGTTCCTACACACCATACTTGGCTCAGGATCCCTTCTTCCTTCTTCAAATCCAGTCAAAGGAAGCACAGTCCTACAAATGTTGCTATCTTTCCCTTGGGAAAGTTTCCTTGTTTTAAGAACCCGTATTTCACACTGGACCAACTAAAATGATCCAGGAAAACTTTCCATATCATAATATTTAAACTTTGATTGCTGCAGATTTTGACTGTAATTCAGTCCAATAAAACTCTTGGCCAAGCCGAGGGGAAGTCCACAAGCCGACATGGCCAGTCAGATCAGCTACCATTGCCCGGAACAGGCTTGCTAAAGCATGCATGCTACAGACTGTCATTTGTTAGGAGTAGCTCATGTGCACTGAGGTGCCTGTGTGGACATGGTGTTAGATTTCAGAGAACAGAAACTAGCATTTTCTATCAAGTATAAAGCCTCCAATCAGAGGTCTTGGGGAGGTAATCTCAAGGCTGCTATGGTCTGTTTGCTCTGAAAAACACTGCTTATGTTTACCCTGCTCTTTTCACTAATTTCAGAGAACTGCATTTCTGAGGCTCGCTCATCAAATTCCCTTTGCAGGTTTCAGTCAAACATAGGTGCTACTAGAAGGCTTGGAAGAGGGAAGAAGGGGGGAATATACAGCATTTCTAGCTCTCTCTCTCTCTCTCTCTCTCTCTCTCTCTCTCTCTCTCTCCCCACACACATACACACACACACACACACGCACCTCGTGAAGCCTCAGGGGAGATCCCAGTAGGGGCTGTACTTACACCAGGCTTCAAGCTTTTGCAAACTGCTCTTCTCCCTTGAAGCTCTTTCTTGTCAGCTCTTGCTGCCACTGTGCTTCTAGATCGCTTTAGAGAGACTCACATCTGGCATGTCACAACCTAATTTTTCATTCTTTTACACTCCTAAGGGATCAAACACGCCTGTCAGACAAGCACTTTACCTGCCAAGCTACACCCACCAGGTGTAATGTATGTTTTTGATGTCTCTCTTGAGCTTCCTGTGTGTATCTAATTTCAAGGTGTGGCGTCCTCCTTTCTTTGGATCCTGAGTTCTTTTGTCACCTATCAGCTAATTCCTTATAGTACAGTACCTTATAGTACACTAGGTTTATTTCAAGCACATACCTTGGTTTTTGCTTTTCTGCTGCCATCTAATCAGTACAAAATATTTCCAGTGCACAAAAGTTTTATATAAAATTATCTTTGGTTTAATCACTATCTCAGACACTTGCTTTTTATTTTATGTTTATTGTTTGTTTCTTGAGACAAGCTCTCCCAAAGTGGTTGAGGCTGTCCTTGAATTAACTGTGTAGCTTAGGCTGTCCTCAAACGCACTACAATTCTCTTGCATCAATCAGCTTTCCAAGTGCTGGGATTACAAGTGTGCACCACCACACGTGGCCACTAGCTGTTGGCAGGCACTGTTAAACGTAAGGTGGATAAGGTAGAAAGCAAAACAGATGGGAGTTCTTATAGTAGAGGGCCAGAGAACAAATAATATATGAAAAATATACATAAAACAAATAATAATTTAGGAGTCAATTTACAATGGGAAAACAGAGCAGGCCAATGCCATTTTCAAGTGTAGCTATTTGAACATAATAGGCGGTCAGGATAAGCCTCATGAGAGGATGACATTTGAGCACACAATGGAAGGAGTTAGAAGTAATCTGAGATTATTTGAAGGAGAAACACCAGGGGAAAGACATGATTCAGGTACGAAGCAAGTACTTTAAAGAAAAGACACATTTAACATGTTCAAAGAAGACCAAAGGGGCCAATGTGGTTGGATAAGAAAAATTTGAGAGTAACAGGAAATGAAGCAAGAAATGTGTTAGAAGACCAGACCAACTTAAAATTTACAGAACTTTTAAAAATGTTGGCTTTTACTCAGAAATAAGAAGCACTAAGAAAATCTAAACTGAGGAAGGTCATAATCTGAGTTAGGCTTTAAAAACCTCACTCACATGTCCATTGTACAGAGACATGATGTGGAAAGTGAAAAGACAGAAATACTGATGCTTGTTAAATCTTGCAGGTAACCAATTGACAGATTATGCTTTCTTAAAACAAGATGGTAATTATAGAGGAAATGACATGGGATCATATTTTGGAAAGATTTTAAAGGTAAAGCAAACTAGATTTATGCACAGTTTGGAGCTCTATAATACAAAGATGCAGTGAAACATTACTACCAAAATATGTAGTTTATCTAATTAGAATAATGGATTTCTACCAATTGAATTGATGAAGACAGTGAAAACATCAGATTCTGATATATTTTGAATTTGATATGCTATATCGCTACCCAATTGGAAATATGTACTGGACATAAGCAAAGATGAAATTTGGGAAGAGATTTTGGGTTAAAGTAGACATTTTAGAAAAGTCAAATAAATGACGTCAAAAGCCTTGAGACAGAAGTTGGTCAAATTGAGTGTATACAAAGAAAAAGAAAGATTAAGAATTGACACTTGAGCCAAATTAGAAAATGAGGAAGATGAGACACTAAAGAGACTTCAATGACTAATGAACAGGGGATAAAAACTATTCTGGCAATTTAAACTTCAAAAATAAAAACGTAGGGGGGGGATTTAGCTCAGCGGTTCAGCGGCCTGCCTCGCAAGGACAAGGACCTGAGTTCAATCCCCGGTACCAAAAAGAAAAACATAAAATAAAATAAAAAATAAAAATAAAAAAGTACCTCCCATTGAAAGTCATGATCATCTGAGTAAAATGTTGCCAGGAATTAACCATCAGATCTAATAATACAGAAATAATTATATAACATGAAATAGCAACTATTATGGCATGGTAGAAGTAAATGCCTATTGCAGATAGGTTTTCCAGAGAACAGAACAGAAGGATATAGAAGCAGGACAAAAAAGAGAAACATAAGAACATTATCAATCAATTACTATTGTGACCAAGGAAAACTAAATCTCACTGGAAATTTGGGAAATGTTTTAAAACGTGCTTTAGTATATCCCATTATTCACTTACCATTACCCATTGGCCATAGAAATGCCAAATTCAGGTACTTTCAAAATATTTTGGTTATATTTGGCTCTTCAAATGGTGCTCTATGTGTGAGACAAAAAGCAGTTGATCATCTGATCAAGGCGTGCACGGAGAAAGTTTCACAGGACAAGAAGGAGGCATTTTCACCCCCTCTGCTCCTCTTGCAGGGACATTTCTAGGGTTTGTTATTTGCAAACTCAAGCTTTGGAAGAAAATTCTCAATCACTTTGGAAGAAAAACTCACAGTAGCTTAGACAGAGAAAAGGAATCCCTTATAATTTGTAGATACCAATGAGGAAGCTCTTTTAACATGTAGCACCAGATTTTCTCAGGATGCAGATGACTTCTACCTCTGAACGTCTCACAGTCTGCTCCACTGTCCACTATTTCTTAATAGTCCTTGCTTCTTCAGCTCTCTTAAGAAAGCTTAGGAAATAAAGATCTATTTTTCTTTTTAAAGATAAAAGTTCCAAAGGGAATAGCTGGTCAATAATCACTCAAAGACTGGGCAGGGGATTTAGCTCAGTGGTTCTGCAGCCTGCCTCGAAAGCGCAATATTCAGAGTTTGTTCCCCAGTATTCAAAAAAAAAAAAGTTATTCAAAGACTGAGATTATTTCTAACTTCTGTTCCTATGTACTTGTCAATGTTTTATGCTATAATTCAGGTAGGATTATCAGTATGGTTATGTTTTAAAATTCAGAGACTTGAAAGTAGCCTCAATATTTATCATACTTCTAAGAAATCAAGAAAAGAAATATCAATGTCTTTAAATACCATTTCTAAATTTTCAAAATGGAGAATTGTAATTGAGCAGTTGGGGTCCATAAGATAGCAGTTCTTGTTTAAATCTGGCAAAGTCTGAATACCAGAGTCTCTGTTCTAGTCCTAAACTGTTAGACAGAGAGATCCAAGAGGGACAGAGGAATTTTTTTTCCTGTGTGTAGAGAGAAACTTTGCTGGAATTTTCTGCAACAAATATAATGACAATCCTTGATATCAATGGCACCAGTGGTATCTATTACTATGGCTTTATTTCATTTTGCTCTTAAGAAAACAAAATATAGAAAATGAAAGCTTTTACCCAATTTTTTGGTACTTTAAATGTTTCATTGTATAAATACACAAGAATATCTATTTATTTAGATTAAGTTGGGAATGCATTCTAATCTTTGATCTTTCATATCAACCAATTTCATAATTTAGTTGAAAATTCGAGCTCTTAGCAATATCATCCTTGTGCCTGTTAACAGAGAGATACAGTACCACACATAAAGTATAGCACTCAATTACTCACACGTATTATTTGTTCTTACATAAAAAGAAATTATTGATTTTTATGTCTATTAATAAATCAGTTTCATAGTCATGCGGTCAGGGTTGAGTAAAAATTTCTAATTCATACTTGCAGACACATGAGACATGAAATACATTGAAACATAAACAAACAGCTCAGTATCAAAACTTCGTTGATACTTTGCATCTTGCAAGAAACAAAATTTGCCCTTGAACCACAAAACAAAACCTGGGTTTCTGAATACCATATCTCCACATTAAGAGAATTAATGTGCTTTGAATCTATTTGATTTACCACCAAAAATAAAATTTCTATTTGCCATCCATATCTTTCAAACTTTTGCTTACAGAGCATCATTTAGAACCTGTATTCAAGTTGTTTGTGTATTTCTGAAGAGCTTAGCTGTGAGAAGGCTTGCCAAGGGCTGCCATCATGAGGTGCATCTGGACCTTGTAAATAACTTCTTATGTAATCCTGTGGACAGATCACCTTTGGAGAGTCCTGATGCAACTCTGTATGTGGGATGCTTATTCACTATTATGTAACCACTGAACAATGTAGCAGGTTCATGCTGATAGCAGAAAAAATTGTATTTAGGATCCTGAAATTAGATCTAGTAACATTGTATGAAAAGGCAATTTTTGAAATAGATAATACAACTTTGTTAGAGTTTCACTGTGATATGGTTGGAAAAAAAGAAACGTATCTCTAAGTCCCTATCTTTTTGGTTCTTGTAGCCTAAAGTTTTCACCCTATGAAAAGGAATTGCATGACCATAAATCCCACATATTGCTATTTAGGCAACTGAGGAAAAATAACACACTCAGCACACTAACCTCCTCCACTCTCAGCTTGATGTCTTCTACAAGTTTTCATTATAAAATGATTCATTCAACATACATTAGCTAACTAATTTCTTTGAAATTTATATTATTTTTCCTAAACATCAAATGCAGCCTTTGGCAAAACATATTTTGTAGCACATTGAGTGATTGTTAAGGAAGTGAAGATATAAATGATTCCCACACCCTTCAAAGTATCTTCTTAATCTATTTGATTCAATACCTTCATAACTATTGTCTCTCTCTCTCTCTCTTCAGTAATTCCCATGTAGCATACTATTTATTGCCTGAATATGCTTCCTTAAATGGGACATTTCTAATGGAACTATCTTGTCTACAATTTAATAATTTTTATAGGGAAAGATAACTGTATTGTTTATTAATTTTTACATATGGTAATTTCTGGCATATGTTATTGGAGGTTTTGCGGACCAAGTATAAAAGTGACTCTGCTAAAATTAAATTAAGAGAGTGGTTGACTGTGATACTGAGAGCAGTAACTACTTACTGCTCAGTGACCCATCTTGACTGTCTAATGTGAGAAGGCGGATCGAGTGAAAGAACTATTTAAAGCCCACAAAAAATAGCAAAATACAGGTATCTCTTACTGATTACAGAGGAGCTTATTTGAGTGGACGCCAATGGAAATAAACATTTATTGAGTTTTAAATAATGTAAGAAATGCAGTTGTCCAGACTAGGAAACCCTGGTTCCTTGTGAATCTTGGTAATCGTAAGGTAACAAATTAAAAGGTGAGAGAACTCACTTGAAATTTAGGCAGAGGACATCTAAATGTTTTTATTTTGAGGTCATTGCAGAAAGTCAGAATTTAATATACACAGGACTAATGTAGATTTTCTAGGAAGAATTTACAAATAGGGAGGAAGAACTGAAGACAAGACCTGAGGGGCACTACTTTCAGAAATAAATAAAAGAATAAATGCCTACTGATGACCACAAGAGACTGAGATAGAAAAGAGGGTAATGAGAGGACCCTGTTGATATAAATTCAAATGAAGAGAATACATCAAAAGGAGCAGTTGATCAAAAGTGCCATTCTCTCTCAGTAGAGAGAACGAGTTTTACATTAAGATCATTGGATTTTGGAAGATGGAAGATGTTGGTGACCTTAACCATCATGCTTCCAACAAGTTGATACTATAACAAATGAGAGCAGAAAAAGAATCTCAAGAACAAGCAAGACACAATGAGCTCAGACATATTTTACCAAGTGTTGCCTAGCAATAAATGAGTTAAAGAAAATAGGAAAAGGGAACCTGAAGAGGATTATATGGTTAGTAATATGTTATTGCTTTTGAATTTTGAGTAGTTGCTTTTATATGGGGAGAATATATATATTTTTCTCCATATATATATATATATATATAGAATAATCCAGTAGAGCAACTATTTGTGGTACAAAAACTGGGAGTATTTCATGACAAATTATTTGAGGAGGCTAGGGTTTATAGGACCCATGTTTGACAGACAGACCTGCTATAAGTTCAGCACCATTAATGGATTATAAAGGAGAGAAAAATAGACTATTCGTATGCAGACAGGCTTAAAAATGAGGCAATTTCTATTATTAAAAATGAAACAAGAAGCAAGATCTTCACCTGAGAGTGAGAAAAATGTGAGGCAATGAAAAAACTATACAGAAAAAGCAGCACTGAATCACAACCTAGAATGGGAAATATTACTGGGATATATTATAGGATTATCGGTAATGTGAGTTCACAGCTAAAATCTGTGCTCCTAAATTACAGCCTGACTAAACAGCATGTTTTCCTCCATCATCGTCAAATGTTTCTGAGAAGGTCTAATTGTATACCTGTCTCTTGTTACAAATGTTACTTTCCTCAGCAAGTATCACGAAAACATAAAGGGTTTAATGGCATTTATAAGGTTCTTGTCACAATAAAAAAAATGTGGAACAAATGTTGGGGCAGGAAAAATCTTCAGAACTTGCAAAAGGAAAATGAGATCTAGAATGGTAGATTAGAGAACTGAGATTTTCAGTGAGGATGAATCAATGGCGGTATAGAAGTATTGAGATGAGAGGATGATTAAAGGTGTTAAAATAACCAGAGAATATAAATCAAGATTTTGAACGAGGTTCTATTATTAGTGATAATCAATTCACAGGTCATGACTAAGAAGTGATGTATGGAAATGTATAGAAACCTAGGATATCAAGGAACTGAAAGCCTCCACAGTTATTTTGTTGATTATCATGGGTTTTGGCAGTAGGAAATACTAACAACAGTTCTGAAATGTAAAATATGTGCTGAAAAGTGACTTAAACTGTTGACCTCACTACTTAAGAAAAAACAAATAAATACAAGACAGGACTTAAACATATTGAAACTCTACTAAACTCATTGTGTATAATTAGTACAATGTTAATAATCCAAAGGAGCCTGGCGTGGTGGCACACACCTTTAATCCCAGCACTTGGGAGGCTGAGACAGGAGGATTGCTGTAAATTCCAGACCAGCCTGGGCTATATAGTGAGTTCCAGGTCAGTCTCAACTACATAGTGAGACCCTGTCGCAAATAAACCAAAAAAAAAAAAAATCCAAAGGAGAAAAAATAATAACTCAACAGATATTGAGCCGGCATTTAATACAATGATTAATTGAAAATATATATGTAATATGCAGATGTGTATTTTTTCATGAACCATCACCAATGTCATTTAATTTTATTTTAGATATATATATTGAGGCAACTAGTAAACATGAGGTACAGGGATTGGAAAGGAGAAGGCAAAATCATTTGTATTTTTAAACATTTTACCACTTTTTGGTAAATTTGAAGGAATTAAGTGATTTCTAAGATCTTGTTTAGGTTTGATATTTTTAAGTGCATCAATATATCTTCTGTAGGTTATGCAAGAGGCCCACTTTAAGTCTAACCTGAAAAGCAGAATGATTTTTGTATGCTTTTTAAGTGACCATGGGGATATCAATTGACTGAAAAAATGATATGTAACACTAATGCCTATTCAAGATCTTCACTTGAAACTACATTACCCTCTTCACAAATAAGCGTTTAAAAATATGTTATACTATATTTCATGCACAATTTTTTTTCTAAATGGTAAAAGAAAGTCACAAAGTACTGAAACTTAAGTTTGACTTGCACTTTTTTCCTAATATTTATTAATTTAAAGAACTATGTTATAGAACATCAGGAATGATTAATGAAGATAACTAGAAATAGAAACAATGGAATTGATTTGTAAAATATTTGAGCTTCATTGTAGGTAAAAATGTATTTTCTTAGTTTTTTTACTAATTCTTCCCCCAGTTTTTCACTCTCTTTTTCTCCATTACATAATCTTCTCACATATTTTTAAAAAGTTGAAACTTTCAATCACTGATACACTCAACCAAATTTTGATGAGTACAACCTCAATATACTAAGAAATTGCCAGACATTCTGGAATTGGTAAAAAAAATGTGAAAGGAATATTAAAATCTCCATTGTTTGATCCCTGCCTCTGAGACAGAATGGGCATTATTCAGCAAGCCTACAAAGACACAAATGAATGCTCTCATAATAAAATGCTAGAGGTGAGCTTTGCCATCTACAGCTTTATCTCCTAAATTTTCCTTTTCTGTTCTTTCCTGGATGCAGCAAGAGATCTACTACCTTTATGGTTTGTCAGAGATTGTAGTTATTGCAACCAGGGAACATTTTAATCAGCGAAATTGATATGTTTGTGTTTATATTCTTATTTCTCATTTCTTTTTTTCACCTCCCTCTCTTCTTTGCATTACAAATTTGCTCATCACTGAACATATAGTAGATTAGTTTTCTCTCCTTCCTCTATTGTATTCAGAAGCAATAATTCTGTAGCTGCGGAATCAGGAAAGCCAAATACACACACACACTCACAGACTTTTCCACTTTAAATGAGATTTCATTGTTTTGCCAAAAGGATACATTATTGTTTAAACACTGATAAATACATTATAATAAATGGTTAAATAAATGGTTATTTATTGCATATAGATTATATACTAAACACCACGTATGACTCCAGATAAATAAGAGCTTACTGTTGTCTTTTTAGTATTTACAAACTACTAGAGATATCAAGAAATTGAGCCCCCAAATAATAAAAGTAAAAGTGATATATATATTTGGTCTTAGTAAAAATAAATAGAGCACTGTAGGTTTCAGAAGAAAGACTTGAACATGTGGTGATTCAGAGATTAAAATTAAGGAAAATGAAACCTGGAGGGGACAATTTGGGCAAAATTCTGAGAGGCTAAATTGAAAGTATATCGAGTGGCAATGAAGCGCAAGAAAGGAAATCAATAAATGTATCGGACATGCAGCTGGTAGTTTACTTTCACTGAAGAGTAAAAAGAAGCGGCAATTTTAAAAGACTAAGAATGGATCTGAAACGCCTGGAGATCTAGGCAGGTGGCTATTATAAAAATCATTCATTGTCATAGGAAATAGGATAGGATACATAATTCCCAGGGCCCAGGGTAAAATAAACATGCAGAGCTCTTTCTTTGAAAAAATAAGAGAATTTCCAAATAACCGCAGCAGAATAGTAGGACCAGTGTGGGTCCGTTCTAGTGTGAGACACCAGGGATTGAACAGATGTCACAAACATGAGCCAACCCTATTGCTTCGCCATTGTTTCAGGTTGTTAGAGTGATACAAAATGATCTTTAAAGAAGACAGATCTGTAAATAAGATCCAAATTATATAAATGATAATGTGAATTAGGAAGAAAAGAGCTAAAGGTGGCAGGGGAAGTGGGAAGGGTAGGGGAAAGGAAATAAGGGAAAAGAAAAAATATGAGAAAAGGAAAAAATGGAAACAAAGTCCTTGTAAATAGGGGAAGGTGGAAAGGGTGAAGGAAGGGCAGAGGTATGGGGAAAACTGAGAACCACGATACATCATGTAAAGGTACATGATCCCAGTGATGAATGTAACTGTGCTGTACACTTAAAAAGTACCAAAAAACTTAATGAAAAAAATAAAGAAGATAGAACATAAAAGCCCAAGATAAACTAGAGGGAAGGAGAATAGAGAAGAGAAATGAAAACATGATGTAATCTTATAATCTAGCTATTGGGAATACAAGTAATAAAGTGGCTGTAAGGCATATGATGAAGGATCAAATTATCCCTAACAGTTGGTAAATAACAATTATTAAAACACAAAATTTAATAAAAGTGAAGTCTACTGTAGACAGCTACAAGAAAAGGTAAAAAAAAAAAAAAAAAAAAAAAAAAAAAGCAGTAAAATCAGAGGAGAAGCAGATCTCCAGGAACACTAGGATGAGACTAAATTTAAGAGAGGATCACCCCAGAAAGTTTAGACTGAAAAAATACATGAACCAACTGGGGATATGGAAAAAGTGAGAGATGTATATACTGACCTATCTCAGTAATAACCGAGTAATGGGATGGTTTCTATCTCTGCAAGTTACTTGAAAAACTAATCCTTACCATCAAGGGAGTAATGCATTTTAGGTGATCTCATATCCTGATTTTCTTCTTTTTAGATTGCCTAGGTTGTCTTTTACCTGAGGACCAGACTCAGAGGTGTAAAGCTGAACTAGATAACTAGTGAATGGATATTTAAATCAGAAAATTGTTTAAATGCTATCACTGAATTTTCCAACACTTAGTAGTTGAGGGCATAAAAATGATCCTATGAAGACTAAAATAACAAATAGTACATTAAGTCACTGAAGTCACAGGTAGCAGGAGATATGATTCTTGGAGCCAAAATATCAGTAATTGTCTTGTGGGAGTGTGGTCTCTCGAAGAAGCTCATGGATGTGCTAAGTACCTTGCTGGAATTGATATGTGAGCTAAAACTTTCAGAGATAGCTGGAAATAGCACACTGATTGGGAAGGGTCATTCATGGGAATTTGAGATATGGCAGGCCTACATTGTGGGCTACAAAGGTAACTCCAGTAGCCAGAGAAACAGAAAACAGAATGATTAGGAAGCAAGAAATTCTGACCATGGTTAAAATATAGCCTGACTCTGAAGAAGATGCAGGTTAAGGTATGCTGAGGCAAAAGGGAAACAATAGACAAGTTCAAAAACTGAGGGTTTGAGACCTCGATGTCATTAACGTTCAGTTTTTTAAAAAAGGTAAAACTCCAGAAGGAAAGATAGAGACAGAGAGAAATGTGTTAAAATTGAGAAATTCCAGATTTCATGACCATAGAGAGAAGACAAGGTTGAGTATTTTGATTTTGATACCCTATAATATGGAAAAAGACTAAAACTAACTTATTGTAACATGTGACAGCTTTTCTTTTTTAAAATTCTTATCAAGGATTAACATATTATTAATGTGTTTATAACCAAGGGTTAAGATAGTTTTATTTTATCAATTTCATGCAACTTATTTTTTAAATCCAAGTCCTGAAACTTTAATTTCTGGCTTCTTATTTTAAATTTTAAATCTTATTCATAAGAATTGTACTCTGACTCTTCTGCTTCTAAACTACTTAAATGAAAATATTTTGCAAGTATTTTCTGCAGTCTGGAAGCTAATGATGCAACCCTTCGCTTTCACTGTCGCATTTAAATTTCAATTCCATAAAAAACAGGGAGCTTTGGGTTACTGATAAGGTAGAAAAACTAAAAGAAATCTATCTTTGACTGTTAAAGTTTCATTAGAATAAATCAGAGTTAAGAAATTACTATGTATTATGACTAGTAGGCAAGCAGCTAGAATTATCTTGGCCATTTCAGTGAGATGATAGAATTTATACACACCTGATTGTGACAAGGATACAAAGATGTTCTGTATACATCTGCACATTGGTTTAGTATAAAGGTAATTCAATATGACCAAGGTCACATAAGGTTACTAAATATGCAGATGTATTTGCTGAGATATTGAGTTCTCATAATAAATATCTCTCTATTAGAACTAGAACAGTAGTTCTAGGTGATAAGGATGAGTTATGTAGGAAATGTGAAAAAGAGGCTAATTTTTTCCTTGGTTCTGCTAATTCATGTGTTCCTTGTTTTCTTGAACACTGCTCATTACTCCAGCATGATAGTACTAACCATGATAGTACTTAATACAGAATATAATAAATAATAATTTACTCCTCTTCATCGTCTGTCTTTAAACATCAAACTCCTTCCTCACCCAGGAAAGAGCTGCACAGGTGCAGAAGCTTCAGAGACTTGCCCCATAGCATCAGATCTGGTGAGCAGCAGTATGGTCTAGTCTAGTGAGGCTGCAGGGAAATCCCAGCCAGGGAGCCACCCCAAAGCCAGAGGCCCAGGCAAACCTGCCCAGCCAAGGCCAACCCAAGAAAGAGGTGCATAGGTGCACAACCTTCAGTCAGAGCTATACTCTCTGGCAGAGGCCCTAGGCCGAAGTCTGCTCAGACAACAGGAAATGGGAAGCACAGCCCCCAGCCAAAGGCCCTCTAAGAGAACAGGAACATAGAGGACCCAGAAAGAGGCACACCTAGATACCATCCTTAGGGTGCTCAGGCTCCAGCCAGAAGGCTGCCCAGACAACAGGTGAGCCCAGGGACCCAGAAGACCACCATTCTGAATCCAGACTTGGTGTACAGGTCTTGGTGGTTTGCTGAGAATTGAAGACCACTAGGTGAGCAAAAAGTTGTCTTGACAAAGGCACAGCAGGCTGCATTTGTTGAAAAGTGAAGACGTGGAAACAAGTCCCAAAACCAGACTTGCAGATCACCTAAGGCAACTCCAAAAGGAAATAAGATGCAAGAATCTTATACGCAAACACCTGGACTCCCTGAACTGCCAAGAAAAGAGGATTTGGAAAAAAAATGAAATCGGAAATAATTTCTCAGATAACAGCAGAGATTGTGCCCATAGTACAAGGCATGGTTAATAAATCTAGAGTGGACACAGATAAAAAAAGAATAGATGAGCCGAGGAACACGATAGAATCCCAAAATAGGAAGCAAATGGAATCCATCAAACAGATGCAAGCATATTTCCAGGAGGTTAAAAATTCGATTGAAAGTTTACAAAGTAGAATGAGCCAATGCAAAGATAGAATTTCAAATATATTTATTTATTTTTATTTTTTTGGTGCCAGGGATTGAACTCGGGTCCTTGCATTTGCAAGGCAGGCCACTGAACTGCTGAGCTAAATCCCTGGCCCTAGAATTTCAAATATAGAAGATAGAATTGCAATTATTGGCCAAGAAAAGGAAAAAAATTCTTAAAAATAGTAAGGGACCATTAGAAATCAATTCAACAGATGCTAGATGATGCAGAGAAGAGTGACAAGACTGATAGGAGTCAATGAAAAAACGGGACAGAATACAGACGACATATCTGGGGATTTAGCTCAGTGGCGCTGCCACCTGCCTTGGAAGCACAAGGTCCAGAGTTCAATCCCTCATACCAAAAAAAAAAAAAAAAAAAAAAA
>NW_022900945.1:38033487-38081623 GCF_012274545.1 Fukomys damarensis
ACATAAGTAACAGAAGACTTCCTGAGTAGGGAAAAAACAACTTGAAGCACAGATAAGTGAGGCATATAAGACTCCAACTAGCTGTGATTTAAAAAAAAAATCTACACATAGGCATATAATAGTTAAAATGCTAGAAACCCAACAGAGGAACAAAATTCTACAAGCAGTTAGAGGGGAAAAAAAAATCACATACAAAGGAAAGCCTATCAGAATCACACCAATTTCTCAACACAAGCCCTCAAGGCAAGAAGAGCCTAGAAACAAGACCTTGTTGGATGAGAGTTACAGACATTCTATTTTAGCATATAACTTGTATCTTATCTTCTTAGTAGCATTTTTTATGCACAAAAAATTTAATTTTGTTAAAGATCAATTTATCCTTTTTTTAAAAAAACGAATCATGCCCTTGATACCATATGGCAACACTCCTCATCGGCTCTTAGTCCTGAAAACATTTTTCTTTTGAGGTCTTCCATTCCTTAACATTTTGGCAGTTTTTCATCCTAATAATTATTTTCTTGTCATGCTATAAACCACTTGCAGAATTTAAATATTTCATATACTCAGATGTAGGTATAAACTGAGATTTTAAAAAATATATCCAGAACATGATAGAATTTAACATGAAAGTAAAATTACTTCATTATCATTTTTGTGTCTTAGAAAAAACTGCCAAAGAAAAATGAGAACAAAGAGAATATTAAACAGAACATGAGCAAAAACTTGAATGAAGTCTTCCATATCTGTTTTATATACAATTTTAATTAGCAAATTATTTAACTAACTCCAACCATTTTCAAAAACTGAAATATATTAATCATCTTATAATAATCTCATTAATTGAGTTATAACAAATGTCACATTTTTAAAAGCAAGCTCTATTCACACAACAATAGTATTACATGAAAATGTAGATTAAATATAATTACTGCTATTAAGCACAAGTTATTCTACATTTTCTAGGTTTGAAGCATAAATGAAAGAATAATAAGTTGCAAAATGTTAATTATTTATTAATAAGAATTCTGCTACTTAAAGGAAATTTTTCATTCCCTGTGAAATCTCAAAAGGTTTATTTACATAGGTTTTTCCATCATTGCCAAGAAATGAGAATGAAACAATATTTCCAAATGTAATTTTACCAATCAGCATAGAAAAGATATTTAATAGGTGTATTGACCCTTTGCAAAATCAGTTCTCAGAAGAACTGGGTATAATTTTAGTTATATAAATTTCTGCTGCTGTAATTTTGCATAACTAAAGATATGGAAACCAAAAAAAAAGATCAGTAACCATATCCCTTTGCTCATTCCTGTCATATTTTCAAAATAATTCAATCATATTTATGACATAAACTATGATAAATATTAAAAGTCCTTGGAAAGAAAGTACTTTTCCAGTTAAGAGGTTGAAAGAGCTAACATTCATTAAGTACTATGTATTATGATGGTTTCCATTCACAAGACATGGAGAAGAGAAAGAAATTTTAAGAAAAAAATCTTCTGGCTTACTAATTTGATCTATTTAGTCCTCTTGAAGAGGTCCAAAAATTGAAATTTCTTATAATGTACTTTTGTGTGTGTGTGTGTTTGAGTGTAAAATCATGCAGAGATTAGGTTTACATTTTCATTGTATTTTAGAGCCATTTTAAGACATTTCGATCATGGTACAGTTTTTATTTGGCCCTGGTATTAAACATGTTACTCTATAATGAAATTTCATTTCCATGACAACTCCTCAAACTTTATACTCATAGCAATGGTTCTAAACATATTTGGAGAATTAAGTATTATAGAAATGTCATTGTGAGAATGACAGCAATTTTGAAAAAGAATAGTTTCTTCAACAGTCAGTGACTCAGACACTGACAATTGTGACACAGGATGCAATCTTTAAAGTGGAAAAACAACTATCATTTTTGCTTTGAAACTACTAATTGGAAATTATTTTTATCCTAAAATTGTGATCACATTAAATTTTATAAGCACTGAACCTTTTTGTTTGGAAGAGTAGATAAGTAAAAGCCTGCCTAGATTAATTTATGAATTCTACTTGGTTGCATCAAAAACAGTTGTACATCCTGGAAAATAACATGGGTGCTTTACTTTTGATCATTTATACTTTGGAACAGTGATACAAGCTAATACATTCCTAAGCTAATAGTGTTGTACCAGAAACTGAATAAAAGGACTCAGATATAATTGGAAATCAATTCCTGAAAAGACATTGTAATAATCATCTTTGGAGGTGAAGATCTTCCAGTATCTACATACGAGTCTTCAAAATCAAGAAATCAGTATTATTTTATTCTCATTCCATGAGCTTATTTGTGTATTTAAAAATCTCTTTTATTTAGAATAATCAACAAGAGAGAGATGTGAAAGGACCTACGTAACATCAGTCAGAGGAGAAAGTTCTGACGTTAAGTGCAAAATAGAAGAATCATTGCACAACACAATATGATGGGATATGGCTTTTGTTAAGACATGCAGTCTCACAAGTACTTGAATAGGTTTATGTAAGAATAATTTAAAGTCAGTATTTAGTAAATAACTCATTTTTTGCAATCCTAAGCAGCTTTCCTCCCACAATGCATCCCATTCTCAAATTAATTAGGCTAATCAGCACTTAGAAAGGAGAAACAATTCATTTATGGTTGCTAAGTTGGAAATTTGACCAAATGGATTATTAGAACTAAATTCATGTACAGAATCATAAATAATAGAATTATAATGAGTTTTGCACTTTAAGAACCTAGAAGTTTGTATCGTGTTTTTAACAATGCTATTGTTTTGATTTGACATGTCCTTTAAAGAGCATGAGATAAAAAGGATTAGTCAGCAGCTCATGGTTCATGGTGCTATCGGGAAATAGTGGAACATTTAAAGAGGTGCCACCTCGTGGAAGGAAGTTGCATCATTGATGCAGTCCATGAAAGAGATACAGGATACCTGCCTTTTTTTTTTTTTGCTTTTTTTGCTTCTTGGCCACTCTGAAGTACTTAACCTTCTTCGCCATGCTCTTTTTGTGATGTACCATGGGGCTCCAAGCTTGGCATGGTCACGTGAATGTGGATAGAAATAATGAGCCCAAATAAATCTTTCCTCCTTTAAGATATTCATCTGAGGTTTTCCATCACAGTGGCACAAAGCTAAAACAGAGTCATTCATACAGGGAATTACAGATGTAACCTAGAACTTCTTTTAGACTTGTATCCTTGCCACACACAAAATCATTATGATTTGTTTGACTTTTAATTCATAGGCATTTTCCTTTTCCACCAAGGGCTGGAATATCCATAATTATTCTTCCCATAATCCGAGATAATCAGATCAGATAATCAGAGATAATTGTGGATGGTGTTACATATGGTAAGTGGTATGTTAGATATACATTGAACTAGTGTCTATCCTTGTGGTGCATAAAATCAAAATTTGATTATAAATGTATTACCTACACAAGTTACCTATTAATAAAATAAGAAAACTCGAGATAGGACAATTTCAATGTAATGGGAAATTAAAAAACATTTTGTATTTCACAGCTACCTATTAGATAACCATGTCAGGTTTGTGAATAGGCAGCTATTCATATGGGCTTGGCATATGAGACAAGCTCAGCATTTGGCATCTTGGTCCTATATAATCCATTCAATCTGACAAAGAAAAGTAATGCAATCAATCATCCACTGTAACCATGGTAGAGAAGAAGAAATGAAATGTAAGTGGAAAGCTCAAGATAATGTCAAAAAAATTTTAATTACTATGTGTTTGCTGTGTACGCAGTTTACAATCATCTTGGGGAGTAGGCACGAGTACATAACGCAATTTACTTCTTTTTTAAATCCCACATGTCATGTGCTCCCCTTAGCAATCATCAGCAAATACTTAAATTCAGATAAAATATCTCACACTTTAATCTTCGGAAGATTTTCCCCAAAAAGAATCTGAGAAAAACTTTCAGAATAAGAGAAACAGTAATTATTAAGTGTGTTTCTCTCAATTTCCTGCAGTGAAGAAGGAAAGAAGACAGGAATGTGGTTATCAGAAAGAGTAAAACAATTCCCACGGTTTCAGAAACAGACTAAGAGGAGCAAAGCTTAACACCAAGTAAAGTGAAATAATCCAGTAAGGTCACTACACCCTCACTTTCTTTCTAGGTAATAGATATAATGCTGGAGAGAATATGATGACAAGCAATTCAAAGACTCAGAAATTAAATTATTTCAGTCTATCAGATTTAAAATAAGACAGACTTTTCTTCTCCCCTCCCTTTTATGTCCCTCGATCTGATTTCAGTCCAGCCTGAAAACTGGACATGGACATCGGGACAGACAGAGAGGGCTGTCAGAGTAGTCCTCTGATTCTGGTTTCAGAAGTAGGAAAGGAATCTACTTACATTCAAAGGAAATTAAGAAATCCTCCTCTTATTTTTTGTCCTCCCCCCATCTCTCAGCTTCAAGCAAAGTAATGGTAGCAAGAGCAGTGTGTCTATAAAAGCCCCTGTACGAGCCAAAGGACAAGAGAAGACCGTCATCCTATCTCATTTATCCAGCCCTAGCACTAAGTAGACAGCGTGGTGCCAGGATATGTATTTTCTTTCTGACTGAGTGCTTTTCTTTGGTTGCAGAGCAACGACAGAAAGCACATCATATAATGGGTTTACTGAAGCCCCGGGTTTCAGGCCAGAGGAGTAAACAGCAGACTTCTGGAAACTAGAAGTTTCTAGGGAGATTACAGATGGAGGAAAGCTTATCTATGAACTCCTGGCTTCAACCTAGAGATTAGTATGCACAAACTTAATAGTAACCATATTAACAAAGACAGAACTGAACAGATAAAAGACCACCCAGAATCTACTCTGTGGACAACACATGTATAGGACAGATAAATAGCATCTCAAAATTGTGGTAACTAACATTCACGTCCCACCCAGAGACTGGGATTTAACTTGAGTTCTGAATCTAAGATCAAGGGTTTCCTGAATGAAATCTGTCACATGCTCTACAGGCTTTAACTATGACCCAGAAATTCATAACATAATATTCAAAATAGAAAATATGCTATTTAAATATGAGGGAAATCTCAAGTTGCATTAAAAAGTAATCAATAGATACAAAGACTGAGATGGAACAATGATGAAATTATTTAACAAATTTTGATTTTTTTTTATAAAAATATTCCAACAAGAACAATGCTCTTCAAAGAACAGAAGTTTATATCACCTACAACTAGATGACATAAAAAAGAACTAATGAGTAATTTAGATTGGAAAACTACAACTGAGACTTCAACACTCACTAGATAGAAAGGGGATGGCAAAGAATTAAGTGAAAGAATGTGAAGATAAATCCAAAACTTCAGCCGAATAACACAAGGAAAATATTTTTAAAAGATTAACAGAGAGTCTAAGAGATGTGAAATATTAGTAAATGTCTAACATTTATGGTAGGGCAGTGCTAAAACAGAAGGACCTTGATACAGAGAATTGAGCAAATCGTGGCTGAAAACTTTCTCATTATGGCAAAAAGTTAAAAATGCTGATTTGAGGAGTTCAGAAAACATCAAAGTGAAAAGGCCCAAAGAAAGTTGTGCCCAGTCATACAAAATAAAACCACTAAAAAATAATAGACAGGATAAATATCTTCAGACCAGTTAAACAAACTATTTTCCACCCTTAGGGGTGAAAGAATTCAGATCATTGCATATCTCTCACAAGAAATCATAAAAGCCAGAAGGAAGTTGTATAACTTTTTCAATTGCTAGAAAGTAATATGATCTCAGAGCATTATATTCAGTAAAATATCGGTGCTACTCAGTTTTCTATCGCTATAACAAAACCTTGAATTATTAACTTTTAGAGGAAAAAAAAACAAACTTTAGTTTGGTTCCCAGTTTTGGAGGCTCCAGTCCATGGAGGCTTTGGTCCTGTGGGGGAGAGCAGTGGTGCATAAACAGCCAAACCGCTCACATCAGTGAGCCCGGAGCCACAAGAAACTACATGCATTTTTGGTTCCATGGAATTTACAGTGTCATTAGCTTGTCAGTTCTTCTATGTCATGGGTGGACATAATACTGTCATCAGCCATACCTCCAAGTTAGCAAGATACTTTAATTACACCCATAACTTATTATTTATAGTTTAATATAATTGTAGAGAAAAAATTTCAAATGAGAACTACACAAGATCTATATCTGAGATCCTTGGTTTACCACTAGAATAAAAAAAATCATTCCAAGGCTATAAAAATTATTTTAAAAACTATTAAAAAAACTAAGGGAAGCTAATTTTACATAATTTCTAGAATTGAAAAGATACAGTGTGGCTAACAGATTTGGAACATTCGTAAACTGGGAGTTACTTGATACAATTTGTGGTGAAATTCTATTTACAGAATTACTTGATTTTCCTATCAACATAAAAGTTTGGAAACCTGATCACTTTATGCTATGTCTGATGCCATGTGTGTCAGTGTATTCTATTATGTAAGTCAGAGGCTTGGAAAGGCTTCTATTGGTAATGAATAATTGACTTGAAGTCCACTCTGCATTTCTCCCTGATTATTCTAGAATTCCAATTTGTCATCATCCTCTGGAATTTTCTCAAAATGTGGCTATTAATGTCAGTGCAACAATTAAAATTTTTTATGCTTCCTACAATTATGGCCATATAATATAAAATACTGTATAAAATCATTTTTCATATGTAAGAAAGAATCATTTCATATAAAAAATTAACCTGAGATAACTATTCTAATTTATCTCTCCATTTTATTTATTTTATTAGCGAGAAGCATATGCAAGTATAAAGGTAAAAAGTTTTTTAAAGAAGAAACTTAAGAGGCTGTCTGTTTAAAGTAACTCATACTGGAAATTTCCAAACCTGCTGCTTATAAGACACAGAGAATAGAAAGGCAAAGTGAGGAAATCAGTTGGATACAATCCTCAGAAACTGCCTACATGTAAACACACCAATCTGAACAGTTACTCCTGCACCGAATTACATTCATATGCACTAAGGAAGCCAGGCGAGGGACCGCAGTCACTATGATAGTATAACAAGGAGAAAGCTCCACTGAAGAACACAGGAAAGAGTTACCTGGGTCACCTCCCTTATAATTCCAAGCAATGTGGAGAGAGATAAACCCTTCCTGGAAGCAGAAAAAGAAAATAAGTTGGGGTCACCGGCTTACAGTCAGCAGTGTATCTGTCAAGTTGAAACAGTGCTGGACAGTGCACAGCAACCTCGGGCCAGAGGCCAGCACACAGACTAAGCTGTTAGAACTACTTTGTCCAGGCAGTGAAGAGACTGCTTGTACAACTCTCCTTTGGCCTTTACAGCATGGAAGGCTCCCACATAGAGGGTTGGGAGAGACAGGTAGCACAGTGTCATGGTAAAGGTGAAAGTCAGGGCTACTGTGGTGAGAGCCAGAAGTAGGCCGAAACCAAAATCTATGATACTCAAGCCAGTGGCCGCACAAGGAGCCTGTGACCTGCTCTTGCATCAGGCAGAAGTGTGTATGTTTGTAGGATGGACTTAGAGTTCCGCCTGCATCAGTTGGCTGCCATGTGGGCTGTGTGTACCCAACCTAGACTTTGTGGGTCTTGCGGCAGGAAGACAAGGTACAACCCAGCTTAGGCATTGACCTGACAACCAAGTTTTCAGTATTCCCTCCATCTTGAAGAACATAGCAAGATCCATTTGCTGTGGGCATGATGAGGTAGCCAGTACAAGACTTTGCCTTGGCCTCAGTACCAAACAGGTAAAGTACAACACTGAACAGATCCTAACAGTCTTTTGCCCCAGCCAGCACCCACATGGTGCTACTGAAACATCCCTGGATCCTATTCTCTCAAACTCCTATTCTGAACAGGCTCACCTGTGGCTGATTGTAGCAGTCTTGGACCACAAGTCCATCTTAGCAGTAAGTAGCCCATAGAAGTGTGGGCCTTGGTCCTATCTTAGCGCTTCATTTGTCTTGGTAAGCTGTGGGCTCAAGATCTGATACAATATTGTGGTATTGGTGACCACAAAAGTGATGTAAAAGTTTGTTCCTCCACATGGATTTTGTATAGACCTAGGCATCAGTGTCTGATCATAGGTTGGTAGCTGTGAATAAAGTAGGCAAGCCTACCCCAACCACAGGGAGAAATTTGTGGGGACAGACTATATATTTTAGGTATTTTTCTTATGAATGCTAAATAGCACACCAAAGGCTGACTGGAGAAAAATCTATCCTTAGAGTGCCCCCTAGTGATGAAATAGCTAAAATGTAACAAGACCACACAAAAAAATCTGATTTGAGAGCACCATCTAGTGATAAAAACATAAAGTGATTACACAATTCTGAGAAAATAAGCACTTTCTTAGAAAAGACATACAAATAGATGCCGATTACAAAGACTGGGATAAATATCTAATGTTCAAGTGCTAATAACCATCAACAAAGGTTAGATAAATTAAGCAGACAAAAAATGTTCATACAGTGCCAAGTACTGGAATTATCTGAATTGGAGAATTTAAAACTACTGTTTTAAGGGAGTTTGATGAGCTTAAAGAGAACAGAGAGAGAGAGAGAGATGATTAAATGTGTTAAAAGAGAAACAACAAAAAAAGATGAAAGTGTTACAAAGAGGAAACTAGAAGTCCTTGAGCTGAAAAGTATATTTATTGAATATGAAGATGATATAAGAAACCATGAATAATGGAGCAGGTAAAACAGAAGAAGGGATTAGAATATGAAGACAAACTATTTGAAAGTATACAGAGGAAAAACATTATGGGAAATATGGGAGAGCATTAAAAAACAGATATTCAGAAATAAGGACTCAAAGTAACCCTAAGAATATCAGAGGAGTAGAAAGGTAACTCAAAGAAACAATAACAGAAAACTCTCTAAACCTCAAGAAAGACACAAATACATATTAATACATATTAATATATATGCACCAAACACTAGTGCACCCAACTATATAAAACAAATGCTAACAGACATGAAAAATTAAATAAGCATTAATACAATAGTAGTGGGGTACCTCAATACACCACTGACACAAATAGATCAATTACACAAAAAGTAAACAAAGAAGTACTAGAATTCAATAAAACTATTGAACAAATGGACTTAACAGATGTTTACAGAGTATTCGAACTCTTAAAATCAGAATACACATTCTTTTCAGCTGCACAAAGATCATTCTATAAAATAGACCACATACTTGCTCAAGAACATGTTTAAGTAAGGGCAAAGGAATTGAAGTGATCTCCTGTATATTAGCAGACCATAGTTCAATAAAATTCAATATCAATAGTAAAACAAACTATAAGAATTTCATCAACACATGGAAATTGAACAACACACTTTTGAATAACCAATGGGTCACAAAGGAAATTAAAGAAATCAGATATTTACTACAATCAAATGACAATACAAAATATCAGAATCTGTGGGACACAATGAGGGAAATTCATATCAAAGAATATGCATATTAGGAAAACAGAGCAAACTCAATTAAACAACCTGATGCTGAACCTCAAGCTTCTAGAAAAAGAAGAGCAGGACAAACCCAAAGCTCATACAATGGAGGAAATTATAAACACGAGGGCAGAAATCAATGCAATGGAGACTAAGAGAATGATACAAAACATCAGCACATGGAAGTGTTGGTTTTTCAAAAGAATGAAATTGATAAACACTCAGTCAACCTTAACAAAAAAAGGAAAGAAGTATCTAGAATTTAGCTCAGTAGTTCCAGTACCTGCTTTGCAAGTGTAAGGATCTGAGTTCAATCCCTGGTAAGATAAAAAAAAAAAAAAAAGGAAAGAAATGGCTCAAATCTATGCAATTATGAATGAAAAGGGTGAAATTACAACAGACCCAGCAGAAATCCAGAGGATAATCCATGGCTATTTCAAGAACCTATACACCAATAAGATGTAAAATACAGAAGAAATGGACAGATTCCTAGATATATATAAATTACCAAAGTAGAATGAAGATAACCTAAAACTTCTAAATATCCCAATAGCATCAATGAAATTGAAAATGTAATTAAAAACTTACCAACTAAGAAAAGCACAGTTCCTGGTGGCTTCACTGTTACATTCTACAAGTCATTTAGAGAGGAACTATTGCCACTATTGTTTAAACTGTTCAACGAAATCAAAAAGGAAGCAATATTTCCAAATTAATTCCTGGAAGCAAGCATCACCTTGATCCCCAAAGTAGAGAAAGAACCAACCTGAGAAAGAGAACTATAGATCAATGTCATTAATGAACATAGATGCAAAATCCTTAATAAGACACTGGCAAACATAATGCAGAAGCTAATAGAGAAAAGCACACATCCTGACCAAGTGAAATTCACCCTAGGGATGTAGGGCTGGTTTGACAAATGTAAACCAATAAATGTAATACACTATATTAATAAAGCCAAGAACAAAAACTATATGATCATCTCAAAAGATGCAGAAAAAGCCTTTGACAAAATCCAACACACATTTATGATAAAAACCGTCCAAAAATTTGGATAGTCTCTACCTCAATCTGATAAATTCCATCTATGAAAAACCAATAGCCAATATCATACTAAATCGACAAAAACTGGAATCCTTCACACTAAAATCAGGAACAAGACAAGGATGCCCAATATCACCACTCCTGTTCAGTCTAGTTCTAGAAACATGAGCCACAGCAATTAAACAACAGAAAGAGGAATAACGATAGGAAATGATCCAATTATCATTGCTTGCAGATGGCATGATACTCTATAGAATACCCCAAGAGCTCCTCCAAAAGTCTTCTAGACTTAATAGTCAAATTCAGCAAAGTATCTGGATACAAGATCAACAAACAAAAATCAATAGTTTTTTTCTGTACATGAAAAGCAGACTAACTAAGAGAGAAATGGAGCAATAAATTCCTTTCACAATAGCATCCAAAAAATTGAAATACCTAGGAATCAACCTAATAAAAGAAATCAAAGACCTCTACACTAAAAATTAGAGAACTCTGAAAAAAGAGATTGAAGAAGATATCAGGACATGGAAAGACATCCCTTGCTCCTGGAAATAGGAGTCAACATAGTAAAAATGGCCATTCTTCCAAAACTACTATAGAGATTCAATACAATCCCAATTGTAATCCAAGCAGCATACTTACAGACCTTGAGAAAACAATCCAAAAATTCATTTGAAACAAGAAGAGACCTAAAGTAGAAAAAGAAATTCTAGGCAAGAAAGAAAGGTAGGGGCTGTCACAATCCCTATCTTGAAACTACACTACAAAGCTACTGTGATAAAAACAACATGGCACTGGCAAAGAAACCAACCTGAGTATAAGTGGAACAGATTAAAAGATGCAGAAACAACTCCAGACACACTCAGCCACCTCATTTTCCACAAAGGAGCTAAACACCCTCACTGGAGGAAAGATAGCCTCTTTAATAAATGGTGCTAGAAAAACTGAGTTTCAACTTTCCAAAGATTAAAATTAGACCTACATCTCTCACTGTGCACTAAACAAAAATCCAAGTGGATTAAAGATCTAAATATTAAAACAGAAATAGTAAACTGGCTGAAAGAGAGGTTAGGTAGAACTCTTGAAGCCATTGGTGTAGAAAATATTTTATAAACAAAAGTTCAGTTGCCCATGAACTAGCACAAACCATCAACAAGTGGGATATCTTCTTATTAAAAAGCTTCTGGATGACCAGCATCCAGCAGAAGGTGGAAGGCAGAGGTCCGCAATAGCCATTCTGAGATCCATTCTCCCTCTGGCCTGCTTGGGGCCAGTTGGTGAAGACTAGCTTGCCACTTAGGCAACTCTGCAATATACCCACCATTCTTGGGCCTCCTGATTATGGCAGTCCTTGAACCCACTCTGAAGAGACACAGGTGGTCATAAAGGGTATTTTTCTGATCTCTGGACTTTGAATATCTTCAAAGAAAGGACAGAGAGAATCTGGAGTAGAACTTTGCGGAGTTCAACTCTGAAGGAGGTCAGGGAGCTCAATTTGGGCCTTGCAGCCCAAAACCACCCTGAATATGAGGAGTCTGCCATCAGCTAGCTAAGATCAAAGGACTTAGTCCTGCACATGGCTTTGCACATTGTATATGATGACAGCAGAGATGTAGTCTGAAAGAGGCCTTTCAAATTCTTTTTCTTCTTTCTTTTCCTCATTCCACTCTGAAAATTTTTTCTTATTTCTGTCCTCTTTTTCCAACTCTGACTCTTGCTCCCCCATATTATTCCTCATCTCCCTTTCTGTTCCTGTTCCTGCCCTAACTTGGATTTCTTCTTTTATCTTTTTTTTTTCTTTTTTCATGTTCTTTTCCTCTCTCATTTTAC
Source organism: Fukomys damarensis (assembly GCF_012274545.1). Lineage (NCBI taxonomy): Eukaryota > Metazoa > Chordata > Mammalia > Rodentia > Bathyergidae > Fukomys > Fukomys damarensis. The sequence continues at coordinate 38,045,837 of NW_022900945.1, forward strand.
TTCACTCAAGGGTCAATAGTTTCAAAGGAAAGTGAGCCCCTGTTACTGTTAAGTTGTTATATTCTTGTCCTTACTCTTGCACTCTGTCTTTCCCTTTTGACTTTAACAGTTTCCTAAAGATGATGTGGTCATCCTAAGACCTCTAGCTTCACTTGAAACCTTCTCCAATTCTCTTACTTATCTATTTCCCTGGTCCTAACTGTCTAATCCCCCATCCTAAATGGTAAAGATGGCATATTGAAGAGTTTATTCACTGGAAACATACTTTGGGCTGCTTCTTGATTTTAATTTAATTCACATGGTTTAAAGGTGATAGATTAATAACTACCACAAGTAGTCAATTTGTAAATTGTGCTTCATCCTGTTGCATTGATGATTGTATCGATAGGGCTAAAGGATTGTGATTGACTCAATGAGTTGTTTTCTCTGATATTATGAAAATGAGAATGTCTATGAGCCATTAGAGACTCAAAAGCTAAAGTGCAACTGTATCAGGAAGATTTAAGTGATAACCCAGCAATCAAACAAAAGACAACCCAACAACAAAAATAAAAATGAGAAAATAAGCAAGACACAAAGACAAACTTCCAGTTCACCAATGGCAAACAGTAGGGCAAATGAGAATGAAAAGTCTGATAGTGAAACGCCAGGACACCCTGAGCACAGGAAGTAACAAAACAGATCCATCAGGCTCTAGAAAAATTTAAAACAGAAATAATTTCCCAGATAAACATAGAACTGGTGCGCAAAATGAAAGTCATGATTAGAGACTCTAGAACAGAAAATGACAAAAAATATATGAGCTCAGGACCATGATAGAAGCCAAGAAGGCCCAGCATAAGAAAGAAATGGAAACAATGAATGTCCAACATAGGAAAGACATGGAATCCATAAAACAGATTCAGATATCCAGGAGATTTAAAAAGTCTATTGAAAGTTTCACAGCAGAATAAAAGAATGTGAAGATAGAATTTCAGATATAGAAGATGGGATTACAGTAAGTGACCATGAAAAGAGAGATCTCTTAAAATCAGTAAGGGATCACGTGAAATTGATCCAACAACTCCTAGATGACTCAAAGAAGAATAACATAATACTGATAGGAATCCATGAAGTAGCAGGAGAAAATACAAATGACTTTTAAAAAGCTGTTCACAGAATTAATGACAGAAAACTTCCCAAACAGAGGGAAAGAATTTGACATACAGATAAGTGAGGCCTATAGGACTCCAACTAGCCATGATCAAAAAAATCCACATCTAGACATATAATAATCAAATAACCGAGAAACCAAGCAGAAGAACAAAATACTGCAGGCAGTAAGAGAAAAGAAACAAATCACATGCAAAGGAAAGCCCATCAGAATCACAGCAGACTTTTCAACACAAACCTTCAGGTCAAGGAGAACCTGGAGTGAGGTATTTCAAGTCCTAAAAGGAAGCAATCTCCAACCTAGACTGATGTACCCTGCAAAAATATCTTTACAAATGGATGGGGAAATAAGATATTTCCATGACAAAGAACACCGGAGAAACTTCATGAATACCAAACCAGCACTACAAGGAATTCTAAGCGATATCCTGGAAAAAGACAATGAAGGTCACAACACCGTGAGGCCCAACAGACCTAACCAAATAAGCAAGGCAAGAAACTAAAAGGAGAGGGGGAAAAGTAAAAAAAGTCAATAAAAGGACAATAACATGACAAAAATAAGTCAGTACATATCAGTTATAATCTTCAATGTCAATGGCCTAAATTCACCAATCAAGAGAAACAGACTGGCAGAATGGATTAAGAAGCAAAATCCAACAATAAGTTGTATACAAGAAACACACCTAGTGCAAAAAAAAAGCCCATGGACTGAAAGTGAAAGGATAGAAAACAGTTCTCCATGCCGCAGGAGCCCAGAAAAGAGCAGGGGTAGCAATTTATTAGCAGACAAAGTAAATTTCAAACCAAAACTGATTAAAAGAGACAAAGAAGGCCACTACATCCTTGTAAAGGGAACAATTCAAGAGGAAGAGATGACAATCATAAACATATATGCACCAAATATTAATGCCCCCAACTCTATAAAACAAATATTGAGTAACATGAAAAAAACAAATAAGCACTAATACAACTATATATGTTGTATATAGTGGGGGATCTTAATACCCCAGTATCACAAATAAACAGATCATCTACAAAAAATCAACAACAAAATACTAGAACTGAACCAAGCTTTTGAACATATGGACTTAATAGACATCTATAGAGTGTTCCACCCCACAAAATCAGAATATACATCCTTTCCAGCTGCACATAGGTCATTCTCCAACATAGACCACATACTACCTCATAGAACAGGTTTGAATAACTGCAAAGGAATTGAAGTTATCCACTTTATGTTATCAGATCAGAGTGCAATCAAACTGGAGATCAATAGCATAAGAAACCATAGGAAATTCACAAACTCATGGAAATTGAACAACACTCTCCTGAACAATCAATGGGTCATGGAGGGAATTAAAGAAGAAATTAGACAGTTTTTACAAATAAATGATAATACCAATACAGCATACAGGAATCTATGGGACACAATGAAAGCAGTTCTATGTGAAAAATTCATAGCAGTGAATGCCCACACTAGGAAAACAGAGTGAGCTCAAATAAACAACCTAATGATGAATCTTACACTCCTAGAAAAAGAAGAGCAAGAAAAACTCAAAGCTCATATAAGAGAGGAAATTACAAAGATTAGACAACAAATAAATGTAATGGAAACTAAAAAAATGATACAAAAATAAATGAATCAAAGAATTGGTTTTTTTGAAAGAATAAATAAAATTGATAAACCCTTAGCTAACCTTATCAAAAAAGGAAAGAAAAGGCTCACATCCATGCAACTAGGAATGAAAAAGGTGAAGTCACAACAGATCCAACAGAAATCCAGAAGATAGTCAATACCTACTTTGAGAACTTGTCCTCTAATAAAATGTAAACAGAAGAAATGGACAGATTTTTAGATACTTATGATTTACCAAAGTTGAAGGAAGATTAAAAAAATTCTAAACACCTCATTTACAATTAGTGAAACTGCAAATGTAATTAAAAGTTTACCAACAAAGAAAAGCCCAGATCCTGATAGATTCACTGCTGTAATTACAAGACATTTAGAGAAGAACTTGTGCCACTATTATTTAAAATTTTCAATGAAATTGAAAGAGAAGCAGTACTTCCAAATTCATTCCTGGAAGCAAGTATCACTTTGATTCCCAAACCAGGGAAAGACACAACTAAAACAGAAAACTATGGGCCAATATTCTTAATGAATATAGATGAAAAAATCCTTAATAAGATACTAGCAAACAGAACACAGAGGATCATCAAGAAGATCATGCATGCTGACCAAGTCAGATTTATACCAGGGATGCAAGGATGGTTCAACATCCTTGTAAGTCAATAAATGTAATACACTATATTAACAGAATCAAGGACAAAAACCATATGATACTCTCAATAGACACAGAAAAAGCATTTGACAAAATTCAACACCCATTAATGATTAAAAACCCTGCATAAAAATGGAATACATTGTCTATATCTCAACTTAATAAAGTCCATCTATGAAAAACCAACAGCCAACATAATATTAAATGGGCAAAAACTGAAAACCTTCACATTAAAATCAGGAGGAAGACAAGGATGCCCACTATCACCACTCCTCTTCAATATAGCTCTGGAAACATTAGCCACAGCAGCTAGACAAGAGAAAGAAAATAAAGCAATAAAAATAGGAAAAGAAGAAGTTAAACAGTCATTATTGGCTGATAATATGATATTCTACATTGAAGATCCAAAAACATTCCACCAAAAGACTTCTAGCTGGATTCAAGGTCAATACTCAAAAGTCAATATCCTTCTCGTACACAAATAAAAGACTCACTGAGAGAAATTAGGGAAACAATTCCTTTCACAATAGCATCTAAAAAAAGAAGTATCTAGAATCAATCTAATGAAAGAAGCAAAAGACCTCTATACTGAAAACTACAGCACTCTGACAAAAGAGATTAAAATGGACATAAGAAAATGGAAAGATGCCCCCTGCTAGTGGGTAGGAGGAATCAGCATAGTGAAAATGGCCATACTACAAAAACAGCTATACAGATTCAATGCAATGCTGATTGAAATTCCAACACTATATTTCACAGAACTAGAAAAAATAATCCAAAAATACATTTGGAACCAGAAGTAACCTAGAACAGCAAAAGCCATCCTAGGTAATAGAGACATGGCAGCAAGTATAATAATTCCCAATTGAAACTATACTATAAAGCCACTGCGATAAAAACAGCATGGTACTGGCAAAGAAACAGACCTGAGGATCAGTGGAATAGATTGGAAGATACAGAAACAACTCCATATGTACTCAGAAACTTCATCTTTGAAAAAGGAGCTGAAAATCCTCACTGGAGGAAAGGTAGCCTCTTTAATAAATGGTGTTGGAAAAACTGGATGTCAATCTGCCAATGATTAAAACTAGACCCTTATCTTTCACCATGCACTAAATTAAAATCCAAGTGGAATAAAGATCTAAGTATTAAAAAAGAGTCACTAAATTTGCTGGAAGATAAGTTAGGCAGAACTCTTGAAGACATTGGCATGGGAAAAGACTTTATAAACAAATCCTGACTAGCACAGGAAGTAGCACAAAGAATCAAGAACTGGGATTTCATCTTATGAAAAAGCTTCTGCACCACAAAGGAAATCAACTAAAAGACAACGTACAAGGTGGGAAAAACTTTTTACCAGCTGCTCCTCAAACAAAGGACTATTATCTAGAATATATAAAGAACTCAGAAAAATCAGACCCTCAAATATAAAGACCCGATTCAAAAATGGGCATCTGAAATGAACAGACATTTCTAGGGCAAAAAAGTAAAAGCATCAAGTAAACATTTGAAAAAATGTTCCCCATCACTGGTCATTCAAGAGATACAGATGAAAACAACACTAAGATTCTACCTCACACCACAAAGAATGGCTGCTTATCAAGAAATCAATCAATAACAAGTGTTGCCGAGGTTGTGGGGAGAAAGGAACCCTTCTCCATTGTTGGTGGGAGTACAGACGGGTGCAACCACTATGGAAATACCTCAAAAAGCTGGGGTTAGAGGTTCCATTTTACTTGGCCATCCCTTTCTTTCCAAAAGAATTAAAACAATCATATCACAGTGATATATGTGATATATGTGGATCTATGTTCATAGTGGTACAGTTTGTAATAGATAAAACTTGGAAACATCCCATTTGTCCATCAATTGGAGACTGGATAAAGAAGATGTGGTTTTTCTATAAAATGGAATACTACTCAGCCATAAAGAATGAGAAATTAGTCATTCATAGGAAAATGGATCTATATTGAGGGTATATATTCCCAAGTGAAATAAATAAGTCACACGTGTAAAAATGCCAAATAGTTTCTCTGGTGTGAAAAACTGTAATGGTGCACAACATCCTAATGGTATAATTGATAATGTGAAATAGGAAAAAAACGGCAAAAGGTTTAGTGGAAGTGGGAAGTGGGAAATAAGGGAACAGGAAAAAACATGAGAAAATGAAAAAATGGAAGTAGGTATTTGTAAATAGGAAAAGGGTGAGGGGGTGAAGGGAGGGCAGGACTAAGAGGAAAAAATGAGAACCAGGACCTGTTATGTAAAGGTACAAGACACCAATGATGAATTTAACTGTACTGTATACCTAAAATATACTAATAAACTCAATGAGAAAAAAATAATAAATGAAAAGCTTCTGCACAGCAAGAGAAACCACCAACAGTGTGAAGAGACAATGCACAATGTGAAAAATATTTTCACCATCTCTTCCTCAGACAAAAGTCTTCTATCTAGAATATATAACGAACTTTAAAAAATCAGACCTTCCAAATGTAAAGACCCAATCCAAAAATGGGCATCTGAAATTAACAGACATTTCTCAAAGAAGTAGAAATAGCAAATAAACATATGAAAAAATGATCAACATCACTGGTCTTTCTAGAGATGCAAATAAAAACAACACTGAGTTTCCACCTCACCCCAGAAAGAATGGTCACTATCACAAAATCAACCAGTAACAAATGCTGGCAGGGCTGTAGGGAAAAAGGAACCCTGCTCCACTTGCTGGTGGGAGTGTAGACTGATGCAACCACTGTGAAAACCAGTAGGGAGATACCTCAAAACACTAGGATGAGAAGTCCCATTTGTCCCCACTATTCCTGTGCTAGGTATCTTCCCCCCAAAATTAAAAGAATCACACCACAGTGATATGTGTGCACCTGTGTGCATAGCAGCACCATCTGTAATAGCTCAAACTTGGAAGCAGCCCAATTGCATATGAACAGGAGACTGGATAAATACATTGTGGAGTTTTGGAGTTGTGTGTGTGTGTGTGTGTGTTTTGTTTTGTTTTTGTAAAATGGTATACTACACATACTACACAGTCCTAAAGAATGAGATATTAGAAACATTTATAGCTAAATGGGTGCACTCTGAGGCAGTACTGCTAAGTGAAATAAACAGGACACACATGTAAATATTCAATAGTTTCTCTAGTATGAGAAACTGAAAGTGTAAATAGGGACTAAAAGATATAGTAGATAATGTGAAAGAGGAAGAAAAGGGGCAAAGGGGAAGGGGAAGTGAGAGGAATAGGGGAAAAGAAAGAAGAGAATGGAACTAATGAAAAAAATAAAAAATGGAAATGAAGTCTTTGTAGATAGGGAGGGGTGGAGTGGTTGAAGGAAGGGTGGGTGAATTTTGAAAAAATGAGAACCAAGATAGATTATGTACAGGTAAAAATTTCCAGTGATGAATGCCATTACATTGTATACCTTAAATGTACCAATAAAATTAATTTAAAAAAAAGAAGGGATGGTAAGGATGTGAACAAAAGGTAATCTTTTAACAATGTTGGTTTGGAAAGTACATTAATAAATTCACTATAGAAAACACCACAGTGGTTACTCCAAAATAGTAATGATGAGATATCATAGGATCCAGTACTCCTAGGTGCATAAACAAGAGAAATAAAATCAGCATCAAAGGAACAGCTAAATTCCAAGGTTTTTGAAGCACTGTTGACAATAGCCAAGAAAAGGAAACAACTGAAGTGTCAATCAGGGATGACTGGATAAAGAAAATATGGTGGGTATGTGTGATGGAATATTATTCTGCCATAACATCAATAAAATTCTGTCAACTGCAACAATACAGATAGAACCAGAGCTCATTATGTTAAAGGGATTACACCAGAAAGACAATTACTATGTAATGTCACCCATCTGTGGAATCAAAAGATTTGACTTTATAGAAACTGAGAGTAGAACAATGGTTAGTAGAGGCTCTAAAGAGAGGGTGAAAGGTAAAGTAAATGAGAGATTGAAGAATGTGAATTATATTTATAGTTATATAACAAATTTAGATAATTTAAGACGATTCCATGTGCTTTTTTACAGTAAGGTGAGTATATATTGATGCATCATATAATTCAAAATCTAGTCAAAAGAATTTTTAATGTTGTCATCATACAGAAGTGATAAATATTTGAGAACATAGGGTGGTTAACCAATTTACATAGCGTACAAGGTCTGATAGTATAATCTGTGGTGCCTACCCCACAAATATGTGCAATTTATTTTTTATTAGTTCCAATGAGTTTGATTTAAATTAAACAAATGAAAACCCCAAATACTAAGGACGTGAAACGAAATGAAGGAAATGAAAAATACCACACAAATATAAAAGCCAATTTTGACAATAGTCATGAAACAGGAATACCCAACAAGGAAAGTAGACATGTATGTGTTTGTCTGTGTTTGTGGGGTGCCTACATGCCCTGGTGGAATTAAGATTTAAGGCTTAGATCCTTCATACACAGGGACTCTAGTGTGAAAAGATTATGGGCTAGGCCTTGGAGTTGTGCTAGATGTTAAACCAGAGAAAACTCCTTCATAAAATCCCAGAATGAGAAAAAGTTATGTTTTGAGCCTAGTGTTATGACTTGTATCTAGATGTTTCCCTAAAACCTCATGCAGTCATAAATGGGGCTTTTCAGAGGTGGCTGAATCTCAAGTGTGTGACACTGGGATTGAACCGTGGTGCAGTGCTACAATTAAGGGCATTAGGATTAAGGGATAAGTGCATAAGATATAAGGGACAGAAAGAGGCTTACCACTTGTCTCTCTCTTGCTCTTACTGTCTTCTGTATGCTTCTGTTTCTGCTCTGCAATGTCCCTCTGCCATCCACCCTGCCTTGGAGCGAGCTGATAATGGACTGAAACTTCTACAAACTCTGATTCGAAATAAATCTTTCGTCCTTTAACTGGTTGTCAAGTACTTTTTCCAAGCAATAAGAAAAAGTAACTAAGATGCATAATTTCTTGTGGGCTCTGTATAGGGGATTAATATATAGATATTCCTCATTTAACAATCTACTAGCTTAACTGCTGTTCAGATTTACAGCCAAGGCACACTGTTCTGACTTACAACTCATCTTCTTTTTTACAGAGTTTTGTGCATCTTGTTTATAGCACCTCAACTTTTTGTACAGAACAACTTGTTTATACAGTACTATAATTTTTGCTGATTGTACTGTACAGTACTATAGTTTTATGTTGTTATACACTGTACTGCAGCACATAATTTTTAGGGAAACAGAAGCAAAGTCATAAAGTTGGAGTTTCCTTTGACCATTTCTTTGTTCTGAACTATTAATGTACATACCATAAACAGTTCTTCATTTAGCAACCAATAAATTTAACAATCTATTTGCAGGTACAGAACATTGCTCATTGAGTGAGGAGTGCCTGTACAAACAAGGGCATACTTCCCATCTAGTATTTCAGAGTCACCTACTACTTTGTGTAGGCCCTGAATTACTAGATGCTAAACCACCCCATTGGTGTACTTCTGAGAATTTCAAATTTGAAAAAGTACAAACCTTCTTGGATGAACATAGCCTAATATATACATTGAGTATGAATGATTTCAAGTTGATAGAAAACATGGTGATCTCCAGTTCAATACAACCAGCTTTGAACCTGTATTTATCTCCAAAGAAATAGTCAACAGATATGAAGGTACAATAGAAAAATCACAAACACTGAAAAGGAGGAGGTAATCCAAAACTTGATGTTTACGAAGTAACTAAATCCTAAGCAATTTACAGTTCATCCATTGTCATGACATTTATAAATTACATTATAAGTATGGAAGAACACAGTTGATTTCATGGCAGGATCACTGCAATTAATATTAGTTTTAGAATCAGAGAGTTGTGTAAAGTGAAGTGGTGAATAAATGTAGAAATGTTCAAATGACACTACTAAATTTATGCCCCAAATTAAAAGGTGTAATAAAAAGAAGCTAATAAAATCTAGCCCGAATTAAACACATTACCAGTCAAAATGTAAAACCCTGTAGCAACCACACACACACACACACACACACACACACACACACACACACACTCGCACAAGGGCAAAAGAAGAAAAACTCTATTAGCTTTATTGTCCTTGTCAACTTAGTAGAAAGAGGTAACATATTTTTATATCTGTGTTATCAAGTTACTGTATTGAACGTAAAAAAAAAAAATCTATATTGCCCAAAAGTTCCATATAGAGCTGTTTAATATGAACTAAAATTTCATACAATGTAGAAAAAATTTGTTTTGATTCTACTTATTTAAATATTCAAGAATCATAATTAACATTTAGCATGCACCATTCACAATTTTGGGCACTAAGGCTAGAGTAAGGAAACACAGTACAGTCATTAGTCTCTTATGTGTTCATGATAGAGCACAATGTAATGATTTACATTTAAAATGTACCACAAAATCTCATGTTTGCAAATGGGCTTGTTCAAAGTGGGTGAGTCACTAGGTGTATAAAGAAAAGAGAAGGAAAGAAAAAAGAAGAAAGAAGGTGGATTTTTGTCCTTGCCCTCTCTTTCTCTCTCTCAATTATACCATTCCTACCTTACAGCCAGTTGACCATGGACTTAACCCACTGAAATTGTGATCCAAAATAAATTTCTCCTGGAGTGCAAATTCATACTTATTTTGTTGTAGTAGTTATTTCCACCCTCACAATGACTTTCGGGGGACTGCTTTAAGGAAAAAAGGATTAGTGTGTGTTTACAGATAATGAGTATAAATAAAAGGGAGTTTTCCTCTGAATAGGAGCAGAGACATGCCACAAAAGACATACAGACAAAAGAGGTTCATTTTTATTTAAAATAATACCACAGACTGCTTCTGTGATTTAGGTATGATATATAATGGAACAATACAGAGGATGCAATTGGACAGGAGTGCTGTCCTTGACTAGGTGGGGAAAGCATGAGCAGAAGGTCTGGCTCTGGCTGGGATTGTGTGTAGTTCATGCAATGGTGATTATATAGGTTTGGCTATGTTTGAACTATGTACCCTCAGCATTGTTCTCATGCACACATTTATCTTTTCTACTTGTTGAGTGTTTTAAAATGTTTAATTCTCATAAAAGTAAACAAAGAGAACTCCAGTCTACAAAAATTGAACTACATTAAAAAATTAAAGTTAAAAACTTTCTGACTCTAAATTTTTTGGAAAATAATTAAAACTAAGAAATATATAGTGTGTATAAAAACGCCTAAAATCATCTGGAAATCTGAGTTATTTTATTTTCTCACATTTCAAATTAATAAATTTTCCCTGGAAAACATTTTAGATTTTATTCTCTAAAATTTATGAGAAGACATTTGAACATCTAATAAAATTTATTTCCCCTCTTTCAAAAGAAGATACATATTTCAAATTTGTATTGCACACAAGCTTGCAAATTACATTGGTCAGTGTGCAACTATAAAACAAAAAATGAAGCTCATGGACAAATAAGCAGAGGAAAAATTCAACATATATCAAACATACATTTTTTTCTTCTTTTTAACTGTCCCACCCACTGGGCCTCTTTGGAAAAAAGGGTCTATGTGTTTATTTTTGGTTTCTTCTTTTTGTAATTTTTATGTTATATGTTAGCAACACAGCCCTAGATTCTGCCCAAGCCCATCCTGCAAATATTGAGTTAGTATTCATTTTTTATTGTAATTGGAAAATTATATCACCTGCTAACAATGTAACTGGTAACACTGTAATGCTGGATATTTTGTGGCTAATATTAAGATATAATTGAAATGTAAATATAGTACCAAATGCGGCAGGCAGCAATGAGTTCTAGAATATTTTCCCTATTAATAAAGGGACATCAAAATTCAAAAGCAAGTTAAGATTTTAATAATATACAGCAAACTCTACACCTTCTCAGTCACTGGATATTGATTAGCTACTACATTAATTTGATGATTATATATAGTTGTACTTCTTTTTTCAATTTTTATTCTCATCATAAAGTATTATTTATTTCAAATTTACTAATAATTATAATAGCTAATTGATGAGTGCTGCCAATCAAAAATTTTTCTAGCATTTTTCAAAGTCTTATGTTCTTTATTTTAAAGACCTATTTATATTTGAGAATATAACCATACTTCATTAGAGACAAGGTAGATACACAAACTTTTTTTGAACAGAAATATTTATGTTGAAAAAGTAGCATTTTTTTATTTATATGATACACACTAAACTTTCTGGAAGATAAGTTAGGTAGAACTCTTGAAGATAGAGGCATAGGAAAAGACTTTGAGCAAATTCTCAGTAGCACAGAACTAGCACAAAGAATCAACAACTGGGATCTCTTTTTAAAAAGCTTCTGCACTGCCAGACAAATCACAAGCATAGCTAAGAGACAATCCACAATGTGGGAAAAATTTTTTACCAGCTGTTCCTCAGACAAAGGTTTACTACCTAGAATATATAAAGAACTCAAAAAAATCAGACCTCCCAAATATAAAGACCCAATTCGAAAATGGGCATCTGAAATGAATAGAAATTTCTTAAACAAAAAAGGAAAAGCAGCAAATAAATATATGAAAAATGTTCAACATCACTGGTTATTTGAGTGATGCAGATGAAAACAACCTTGAGATTCTACCTCACCCTGGAAAGAATGGCTGAAATTAAGAAGCCAACCAATAACAAATGCTGGCAGAGGTGTGGGGAGATAGGAACCCTCCTCCATTGTTGGTGAGAGTGAGACTGGTGCAACCACCGTGGAAGTCAATATGGAGATACCTCAAACCAGGATTAGGAGTTTCATTTGACTCATCTATTCTTCTACAGGGTATCTTCCCAAAAGAATTAAAAGAATCATAGCACAATGATATATGTGCACCCTTGTTTATAGTGGCACAGTTTGTAATAGCTAAAACTTGGAAACAGCCGAATTGCCCATCAACTGGAGACTGGATAAAGAAGATGTATCTTTTTTAATGGAGTACTAATCAGCCATAAAGAATGAGAAACTAGGGATATTTGTAGCTAAGTGGATGCGCATTGAGGCCATACACTTAAGTGAAATTAATAAATCACACATGTAAATACTGAAAAGTTTATCTGGTATGAAAAACTAAAACTGTAAATAAGTATCAATATATATAATTGACATTGTGTCATAGGAAGAAGAGGTCTAAAAGAGTAGAGGAAGTGGGAGGGGTAGGGGAAAGGTAAATAGGGAGAAGAAAAATATGTGAAAGGAAAAATGTGTCTTTGTAAGCAGGGAAAGGTGGAGGGGGTGCAGGGAGGTGATGGGTATGGGCAAAATAAGAACCAAGTAGTCATAAAAAGGTGCAAGATCCCAATGATGAATATAACTATTGCATAACTGAAATGTACCATAAACCTAATAAAGATTAAAAAAGGAAGTTCCTTTGTTTTTTTACAGAAATTTTTATGAGCTTTAAAGTATTAATTTCCATACATCGGCTTACACCTTCTATAAATGTTTCCACTAATAGCATAAATAAATTAATAGATGAAATCAGTAGCAAAAGTTTTCTAGGTCAAGTCCAACGTGAAGCGGGCACTGTCACCTCTTCAGGTCATCACCTTGTTTGTGGTGACTGGCGTATCTGCTCTGACATGTTTCAGCTATCCATTCCATTGGCTGAATTTGTCTGTTATCCCTCCCAAAGGCACAGCCTTGGACCTTGTCCTTTGTTCAACAGCTGTGCTTCCCAAGAATAGCTAAGCATTTTCATGAGGAAAGGACAGAGAGGTTAGAGAAAATGCCAATCACCCTTAAATGTGTTGCATTCTCTTCTGCTCTGCAGGTAAGGAGAATGTAGTTAAGGAGAATACCATTAGGGTAACTTCAGCACAAATGACATAATGCTCATTTACACCCAAGTGAAGTGTATTGTCTGGCCTGCTTTAACTAATATAATTTCTGGAATCACAGATCTATTCCAAGTAATTCAAAGTACATATTAAACAAGTAGAATGAAAACAAATATATGTATAAATATGAAATAAATCTTTTAAAACTTGATCACAGATAATTTCTAAAGTATTTTTGTTTATTAAAACGTTCATTTTTAAACTATCACAGAAGACAATAGTTTGTAGTGGAATTATGTGTTTTCTGTAGTGAAATGTTAATCACTAAAATCCATTGACACAAAAGTTTTTTTCAAGTGATACCCTATATTAAAAATTTGTGCATAAAATTGCTTACCTCCCCATGCATAGATTTCCAGGAGATTTATGCCTACAGGTGACAAAATAAAGCACAAAATAAGAGTAGTAGCTTCACTTTCTGAATTATTTAATATTAAATTTCTTGGAAACTTGACTTGAATATTGAACTAACACTCCTGTTTCATAAATATTATTGGTAATTTCAAATTATAAAAATGCTAAAATAATAAGTAAAAGAAATTTAATACAGATGAAATTATAAAATCCATTAATATGAAACTTTTGTTTCATATTCAAACATTTACTTTCATCAATATCTGTTTATTTATATTTTCTATGCTGAAGAAATTCATTCTCCAAAGAACTGAATAACAATCACAAAGGGCATTAATACAATTAACTTGCAATATAGTATATTTATTTCATCATTTATTTTCAGAAAACAAATCTTCTGAAAGATTCTCCAATAATTGCATTTTTTCTTTCCATAAGGACTTTTAAAAAATCTGCAAGAACAATGTTTACTATAAACACACTAGTGACTTTGAAAAAATAATTTTACTATTACAGGAAAGGAGAGAAACCCATTTATTTAGTTAGGGTGGTGATCCAGGATTCGTCAGCTGTCACCTGTGCAGTCCCCATCTGACACTTCAATACTTCTCTGTCTTGTTAGAATGGCATTCCTGAGCTCTGAGTACATTATGCCTGTATGCAAACTGTCAGAGAAAGCCTGACACATCATTAGCGCTGACCTCCATGATGACAATCACAACTTGAAACCAAACAGCACAGCTAATTTTCATTAAAGTTCAAATTAATCTTTCCATCCAGCTCTGGGCAACACAAGTCCCAAAAAGAAATCCTTTGATGAACTGAGTGATAGACGGACAACATCCACATAGAAGTTTGCATTTGTAAAGGCTCCATACAATTCTTTGTTACAACGCAGGCAAAACCCAGCCTTTGTGACCAACAGTGCAATTAAATATATGCTATCTCACAGCAAGTTTGCCGATCTCTACAGTGATGCTGCTTTAATTCCCTTCCAGCTTCGATGCTTCAGATGAACCCCGACTGCCACGGGAAGTACGCGGCTACCACACGGCTGGCCGAGCTCTGATGTTTCTTTGCCCAGCTGCTCCCTGACCTCACTGGGACGCCGAGTGAACGCCGGGGAAATACACATGTGACCTCCAGGATGAGTGACCCGCGAGTGAACAGAACAAGCTATGTCTTTTTGGAACACTGTCCTATGATGCAAATGAACTAATTATCTGGTGTTTGCTCTCTGAATTTCAAGAAATCAAAAAGCTGGGTCATTTGGGGAGAACAATCTTCCTGGCACTTCCAGGACATGAGCACATTTCCTCTCCTTTCACCTTGTATGAATCAAACACATGACATTTTGTCATGACCAAGTGTAACTACTGAAATGACACACACAGAGCATCCACTTGTCCTTCAGAGTGAAGTTTATGTGGTTTTTGGACTACTTGCTCAATTCACTCTGGGAAAAGTATATTTTACTGATTAAATGATTGTTTTTAATTCTTTAAAGCATGTATTTCTATACCTACAAGCCAAATTTTTCATCAAATCATATCAGACACCTTTGAAAGAGCGCTCCCCAAATTGCTACTTAACTGCAACAGTGACCTGCTTAGTAGCTCTGGGTATGCAAAACAGATATACAATGCATGCTAGAAAGCAACCTCCAGCACTGAGGCATAACTGTGGGATCCCGAGGGACAAGAGCGACCAACTGCAACCAACTAACTCTGGAATTTAGTGATCAGTTATGAAATAGGTCATTTTGTGCAAAGGCCCTAGACAGCTGGTGAAGGAAAGTGGTAGATCTATAGGCAGTGACAGGCTCTAGAGACAGTGACTGCATTAGCAAGTTGATGAGTACACAGTGACATAGTTTTCCCCTTTCAGTCACTTTCTCATAAATAGCAACAGCATCAGCAATGATAACTAAGCAGATATATGATATATTTTAAATTTTCTCAACACTGGGACATTCGTCATAATTTAGTGCAAGCTCAGTGGTGTAGTAAAAGAGAGCATACGGCTTTCAAATCAGAGAAGCCACTGTGAATCCTGGTTTTGACACCGACGGAGTTCGTGACCTTCAAATGGTTACTTAAATGTCTTTATGCTCAGTTCCTCTTCTGCAAAACAATGAGGGTAGACCCAAATGACTTGACTAAGATAGGAATTAGAAATAATATGTATGATAATTCAAAGACAATTTCACTGGCATATCAAATGCTAATCATAGATTTGGGTTTATAAGTCTAGCTTTCCTGAGAGTATTACATTCTTCTAGATATCTGAACTAAAATTTAGACAAGTTGTTAATAAGCTGATATGCCTAGTTTGACTTTAATTTTACTGAGTGAATGCTTACTTTTATCAGGTATAGCTAATATAAGTTTAAATCACTTTAAACCCTTTATTTTGATTTTATGTTTCTCACAAACTCCAAGATGGTTCGCTAATGGCAGACCACAGCCACAAGGAGGAGCTCCAGATTCCTTCTTTCCTTTATTCCTTCTCTGTAGATGGGTTCAAAGGATAGGGCTGGGCCCACATGCTACGACTCAGTATGTCTCTGCACCATAAACTCTCACCCTCCACCACTCCAGAACTCTTGGAGTTTATTACAGTAGAGCCTTAGAATCTCAGGGAATTAGAAGAGTGAGGTTCTACTGGAACAGGAAAGAGCGGCTATCTGAGAAGGCCTGAAGGCCTTGTCAAGTTCTACTAGAAATGTTGAAGGAAAAGTGAACTTCTTTTTTCTTTATTTCTGTTTCCTTACATTTCTTCATTCTAGTCTTTTTTTCTGTCAGGGTGATAATATTATGATACCTGAGATGCTCGAATAAGTTTAAAGAAAAAGAGTCCAAGCAGGTTCCTCCCCTATTTGTGTATTGGATCTTTTGTGCCCAGTTGAGATGAGAAAAGTCTACAGCTCCACAGATATCAGCCCATTTCACAAGAAAATTGCATTACGATCTGAACACAGAAATAGAAGGTGCCTGCACTAGTAAACTATCTTCTATCTTGTTACTACTAGAGATGAGTTATTATATTACCTGAGTTATCAGGATCCTAGATAACAGCCCCCAAAACTGTATGCATCAATGGAGGAAAATGCAGTGTAGACTTCAGGTTTAAAATGGGTCTTCTGTTTGCTGGTTGTTTTCACTTGGATATGTCATGTAGTCTTTCTGTGTTTTTTCTGACTGATAACATTGAAATGATAGCAGTTTATCCCTCATAAACTTGCTAATTCAGATATTTGTTGAATCTTGATTAAGTAAATACCTGCTACTCAAAAGACGCTGCAGTGAGATTGAAAAGGTAGTGTGAACAACAAGCTCTTGGTCTTTGTATTTCTTTTTCCAGTACTAGGGACTGAACTAGAACTTCCATACTAAACTACATCAACAGTTCTTTTTTAATTATCTTGTTGTATCTCTGAGAAAAGATCTCACTAAGTCACTAAGTTACCTACGCTGGCCTCAAACTTGAGATCCTTCTGTTCTACCTCAGCCTCCCAAATTGCCATACATTTTATTGTAGTAGAAGGCGGTGAGAATAAACATATATATACATAGGTCAAGAGTGGCCACAGGGAAATATGACAGGGAATCTGGTTCAGCCAGAGAGTACGGAGCAATATTTAGCAGAAATGCAGAAGTAGGGAGGAAGAGTGCTATTATTCTCCTGAACATGTTACATGAAGAAATTAGAGTATTTTTGCCTTGAAAAAAATGTATGGCAATGTCAGGAGAGAGGAGTTAGGCATGTATCAAGGGTTCTGTTAGAGAAATTTTCTTAATATCTAAGCATAGACTTTAAAACATTTTAATTATTAAGATCCTGAAGCTATATTTTGAAAATAGTAAAAACTCTTTTCAGTTATTTGTTACTGTCTCTGCCCTGTCATACCATACAATGTTGACAAAGAAGGTGAAGGTGTGCACAGAAGATGAAGGATCTCAATGCTGTCTGGGAACAAGGTCACAGTACCGAGAGCTGCTATTAATCTGGACAGAATTCCCCGTGGAAACTGGAGCATCTGGCACTGGACAAGCATTTACTAAGAAGGACGGATATATGGGATTTGGGAATTAGAAGTTCCCTGATCATTTCTTCCCAGGTCTCACTAGAAGCAAAACTAGAATTAATAAAATCTATCTTTAATCACTCAATGCAATATGTACTTTGATGAAATGTTATACTTTATAGACCATCTACTTCTTTGTTCTCACTCTATAATGAATGCTACTTCTACAATTAGGATTCAGAATACACTTTTCCAACTCTCCTGGAATCCAGCTAATACTGTCCTAGTGCTTAGAAATTTGAACAGTTGTATCAAAGACCATTGAAGACACTTTCATCTACCCTTATTAGTGAGAGAGGCTAAAATGCTTTCAATATAAATGCAATCATAGATACTATTCTGAATTTCTTATGAGAAACATGTTAGACAAATGGTTTTGGAGAACTAAAGCATAGATGTGTAAATTTCTAGTCCCCAAATTATTAGTACACTAACATTTTCCCATAATTGATTCAGATTTTTTAATAACAAACTATTATAGATGCCATTGAAATTCTTTATGATGCATTCTCAGATCTTATTATTTTCTCTCATCCCAAAGGGAAGAACATTTTGGATTTGGTGTTTGCTTTTCCTGGGCATCTTTCACCTTCTGTTACACATAACTAGGACACCCATATATTTTGTAGTGTATGCAAGTTGATAGCTTTATCTTGAGTAATGGTCTGTAACCTAATACTTTTCATCCAACCTTATATTTGCAAAAGTTCGTCATCTTGATACATGTTTTTTTGACCATTTATTTTCATTTTTTGAAATATGCCACAATGCACTAATGTAATATACTAATTCATTCTCCGGTATATAGATTTTTGAGTCATTATAATTTTTCAGTATTAAAAATGAGGCTGCAAAGAACTTTTTCCTGTGTACTCTCCTTGTGATCAAAGTCAATATTTTCTTCCAATCACAGAATATCCCCATTGTGACACAAATGGATTTTTGCTGCACCAATGCAGTCACACATGTTGGCATCTGAGCAGGTGGTGGCAAAGAGAAAGAAGGCCCAGTCCTGCTGCCTCTATGAAGAACCTAATTAATTTACCCTAATGGGTCTTAAAATATAATAAAATTCTGTGTTTTTCAGCATGATGAAACATTGGTGGAAATAGCCATTTAGCTTCCATAGTTGAAGGTAGAATTTCTATTTATGATGTGTGCAAAAAAGAGTCAACATAGCAAAACTTGCCATTAGTTACTTATCTCTCATTGCTGAGACAAAATATCCGATACCCAAAGTTAGAGGGGAAGGGGTTTGCTTAGCTTACAGTTCACAGAAGTTTCAGTCCAGAGTCCGCTGACTCCCAGGCAAGGGTGGCAAAGAAGCACGGCAGAGTAGAAACATGGCACACACAAGGCAGCAAAGGTGACAAGAGACCCTCACTGAGTCTTTCTGCTTCTTTTATCCATCCGGATGACCCTGATTAGGGTGGTGTCAAACTAATCACTCACATGTAGTGGTTTAGTAGTCACACGCCCTTAACCCGAGCATCACACATTCCAGATTCATCTATCTCTGAAAAACAAAGCCTTTTTACCTTTCTGATTTTGCTCTATATCTGTTTTTTGTGATAAACCACCTTCCTAGTATGACTTGGTGCCATGCCCCATGAGTGCTTCTGCAAGTGAGAATCATCAGTGCTGAGGGTCCTGTGGGGGTCCTGCTGACACATGGAGTATTGCCAGGTTGTTCTTAGTACAATAGAAATATATCTGGAGTTTTTGACTGTACAACAGGTCTATACAGCTCTTACAACTCAGAAGACTCAAGCCCTTTACTTGTATTTGAAGATCTTTAGTTTAGGGTCTCCTGAAAAGCAGTATTCTGAATGAGCAAGCACCTGACTAGAGAAAAGAGCCTCTTGGTTCATAGTCTCTCACTTCTGACATCTTTTGGTTGTCTGAGCTTTCCCAATAATATGGCCCAATTGTCTGCTCATTCATTTAGTGCCAGGTTATAATTTTGATTTTTCTTATTCATTCTATATGTATCTACTCATAGTACCTAGTGAACTAAAGAGATATATTCATAGGTACAGATGGATAGTCATTTAACAGGAAAATCTTGAGCCAATATCCATATCTAGGAAGAATACTTAAATAAATCATTCATTGCACTAAAGTTTCTTTGTCTCTTATAAATTAATACTGAATATTTCCATAAAGTACCACTGTTTTAATAAAGATATTAATAAATCAAACTATTTGAATTTCATTATTGCTTTTCACTCCAGGAAATCATATTTTGACAATTCCTTCATGTGAAAACACTCTGATAAATGTTTCTTATCCAAACAAATCTAAGAATAAAAATGGAATAGAATATATTTCAATTATCCACTGTATTTATGGCTAAAATTTTAGTCTTTTATGTTAAAGCTTGCTGTCTTTGAAATACTCTGAATCACATTATTCAAGGTAATGTATTGTTATTTCTAAGAATGAAGCTGGCACCTTGGTAATGACTTTGTTTCTCAGTGCATGTGTTTAGAAAGCAAGTAATGACAAGTCTTATTTTCTTAAGTAGATCATAAGTTCCTTAAAAATAGGAGTCATGATATATGAAGTTAATATTGTACCATATTGATCTTTGCTGTGGGGATGTAAATAAATATGTGATATAAAAATAAGATGCCTGACATAGTGATACAGCATAGTAGCCACACACACACACACACACACACACACACACACACACAATCAGTAAACAAATATGAGATGCACTACAGGCAAAAGCATAGAAAATATATGTTTATTTTTTCAAAGTACATACATAAAGTATCGGGGTAAAGATAGTTTATTATATTTCATTTTTATATAAACTTTGGAAAATTTTCTCCCAAACAACTTTTCTGAGATCACTAGAGCCTGAGAATTCAGTCTGCTTCTATGCTTCTAGACTTGTAAAATCAGCAACTCTTCACTTTTTAGTATTTTTTTCCAAAATATTCTTATCCAGTTTCATTTTTCAAAGCCTTGGTAATTGTGGTCCATCCCTCTTCCGTTTACTTCACACCATTAGTTGTGGGGCAGTAATTGTTAATGTGGCTGGTATCAAAGAATTCTGATGTCCAGGGATAGATCACATTTCCCTCATTAAAACTCACTTCAATGTCAAGTGTTTAGATGACAAACCTTAGGAAGATGACACTGGGCTATCAATTCATTACCATTATGATAATCAATGATTCCAACAGTCAGATAGAATGCTCGATAGTCTCACAACATAGGACATAGAAAAGATTAATAGGTAGGTAGCACTTTTTATTGTGATCAATATAGAGCACCAAGTATTCTAAATAAACAAGAATAATCCAAGCAAAGGAAATATAACTTTCAACCTGCTAGATATCCAAAATATGAATTCATGTCCTCTAAAATCTAAGAATGAATTCTAGGAGATTAAAAGTAGGAAAAAATTCATTGAGAGAGATAGCTTCTAGAGAGATAGAAGGTGGACCAGAAAGTGGAATGCCCCCCTACCTTACTTCTCAGAGGTGTTTTATGGGGCAAAGCCCTAGATGAAGCAAGTACAAAGTGGGACAAAACTATAAGATCCACAGGAAAATCA
The DNA here is from genome assembly GCF_012274545.1 of Fukomys damarensis. Lineage (NCBI taxonomy): Eukaryota > Metazoa > Chordata > Mammalia > Rodentia > Bathyergidae > Fukomys > Fukomys damarensis. The sequence goes on from NW_022900945.1 coordinate 38,067,160, forward strand.
CAAGGTGTGCATGAGGTGAGACAAAACCATGCTCAACCAACAAGATTACAGGTAAAGTCACCCAGGTAATATTTACTAAGTGAAGATCAAATAGGGAAGCTAGTCATATAGCAAGAGAATATAGATTTATGGGAATGAATGAGCTAGCCACAGATTGTTTAGTCCCCAATTAAGGTGATCGACATCTACTTAGAATATCAGTCAGTGCTATTCATCCCTAGGGAAAGTATGTGGGTAAAATAGTTTATCTCTGTTTAATGTTCGCCTTCAGTGAATGTACCTCAATTGTTTTCTATGAGGAAGGACCAGACCTGTTTAACTGTCTTTTAACTGATTTAGCTGTCTACAACATGAGGATTTATAGAACATCAGTAAAACAAGAAAGAAAATCTGTATGTATTTTTTGAAACTAGAATGAAACAAAGAATAAGAATAAATGAATTTAAGTTATGGCAAGAGTGAGTTTATAAGTTTAAGTAAAATTTTCAGTTTGAAGGTCAATAAAGTCTTTAGCTTTAGATATGAAAGAATTATCAAATATATCTAGTACAGAAGTTTTAACATTTATTAAACATAATTTTGGGGGGAGTACTGAAAATCAAACTTGGGCCCTTGTGCTTGCGAAGCAGGCCACAGACTCACTGAGCCAAATCCCTGGCCCTTAAATGTAATTTTTAACATCAACCAAAAAGTTGCATTTTCAATTTCTATGGATTTAGAAAACACACAAAGATAAAAATGCTAACTTAAATTCAATAGTGTCATTAAGTTAATAAATGCATTTTAAAGATATTTTCTCTTTGGGGTACATATGTCTTCACCAGCCACTTCAAATCTCATTATTTCCTCTCTCTGCCTCAGCCCCAAATAGCTCCTGATCAATAAACTGGAACCTGTGATGTACAACGTATGATGGTGAAATTTTAAAAAATCATGTTAAAAAGGAAGTAAGAGCACCAAGTTCAGCATGAGATCTGACTTGTAAAACTATGCTTGTGGAAGCCTAGTACTTATTCTAAGGATCATCTCTGGTATGGCTCCCATTTCAAAACAAGGAAAAAGCTACTACAAAAATGCAGATTCTGGTTATTATGTAATATGACTGTATTTTCTAGTCTAGGTAATGGAATTCTTCTCATGGTGGTAAAATCTGTGTGTAAAAGAGCGAGAGTAGAGGTGCACATGTATGTGTGTGTGTGCACACACAAACATAAAATCCTCTGGTCTTCCCTATTATTCTTTAACGTATCTGCTCTGCCTCATTTCCTCCACCCAGAACTGTCATGACGCAGTTACTTGGAAAAGAAAGGTTTTCTTCGCAAAGCTCACTCTGCCAGGACATTATAGCACCACACCCTTTGGAGTCAGAGCTAAGTTTTGAAGTGAGATTTGCAGTTTTGAACTCAAGAGTTGCTCTGAGCAAGATGAACCATCAGACCAGAAAGCAAGGGATACACCATTTCTTTCAGTTTTTTGACTAAGGACAGAAAGGTTAATTTATGGGCCAAGATTACAACAAATCACAGTAAAAGTGGTTTAGCTAAATGAGATGTGTACAGGATACGTTTTTCACTTCATAAAGACACCATCTTAGGAGTAGTATGTAATTATTTTCAGGGTGGAATATGTACATGATAGACATGATTAAAATAGCGTAGTTATTAGCAACTAGAGAAGATAGAGAGATTATATGAGTAAACAGTAGGGAAAATATGTAATCAATGTGGTGAGAAGGAAGATGGGACGGAGAAGGTGGAATGGGCAATTACTCTTTACTTGGAGAATTTGTATTTAAGGAGTGATTTGGGGAGGGAGATAATTTATGTGTGCAACACAAGAGTTTAACTGGCGCTAAACCCAGAAAAGCAGAAAAATGTTAACTGATAAGAAAAAGCATAACCGCCTTTCCACATCCCTTAAACCTCAGTCTAATAATTCATCCAATCTCCTTTTTGTCTAATAGAACATTTTATTCTAGATGTAACACAAAAGTTACTGAATTTCTGAACTGTCTTGTGAAGGCTTTCACATGTAGTATCTGCTATGAAAATCAGAATCATCTAATTGTGAAAGAAGAAATTCTGCCTCACATAATTAGTAATATAATCATATACCATATATATTAATTGTAGTAGATAATATAATACATTATAATTAATGTATAAATAACATATTAATTACTTAAAGTCTTCAATTTCTTTACAATAAAACAGCATTTTACTAGAAAACGTTAAAAAAGTTAGCAAATGATAAACTAGCTATTCATCAGTATTAAAATTTAAAATTTAAAATGCATAAGTAAATATAAACTTAAATATTAACAGAAAATAAGAAGGAAAATAAAGAAATATATAAAGCTTTCTCTAATTAGTTCTGTACATCATTTTACCAGGTACAAAATGCTGTGTAACAATTGTTCACAACAGTCTTTCCTCTGGCTTCCTTTTACCTACCAAAAACTGTAGTACTTACTAGGTCAAACAGTGATTTGGCGAAATGTCACTTACTAGGGGGCCTGTCTCACATGCTGTTAGACCATCGCGTCTTTTTGCAGCCAGTGGTAAGTTTTTGAAGTAAAGTCTGCAATTTTGTACTGGGAGTTGCTATTCCAATCTAAGTTTGAAAACCCAGCAGAATAAAGGACAGGTGACACACTATTTTGTTCAGTTTTCTAAGGACAGAAGGATTGATTTATGGGCAACGGCTAAAACAACCCACAAAAGGTGTAGCTTATCTAAAGGAGAGCTCTATAAATGATAGCTATCTAATAAAATTTAATGGCTCAATATCCCAGGGGCTGATGTAATTGTGGCAATATGAATTAAGTGTGATAAAAGAAAAAAGACTGAAAAAAGGAAAAGGCATCGGATATTAAAAGAAACTTCTTAGATAAAGAATTAAAAACAGAAAATAAATGTGTGAAAAATGTTCAACATACTGGTCATTCATGAAATGCAAATTAAAACAATGCTGAGATTCCATCACTCCAGAAGTTAACCAATAACAAATGCTGGTGGGGATGTGGGAGGAAAGAAGCCCTTCTCCATTGCTGTTAGGAGTGCAGACTGGTGCAACCACTGTGAGCACAGACATTTATAGCTAAATGAAAGGACCTGGAGACCATATTCATAAGTGAAATAAATTGGACACACATGTTTAAGTCTCACATTGTTTCTCTGGTGTGAGAAAGCAAAAGTGAAAATAAGGACTAAAATGTGTGATAGACATTGGGTAATGGGAATAAAATGTTCAAATCGGAAGACAGGAGGGAAGGAGAAAAAAAGGAAGAGACAAGAAAAAATGTTAAAACACAAAGGAGAAATGAAAACAAAGCTTTTGTACATATGGAGGGGAGAGAGCTTGAGGGGAGGAATCGGAAAAAAGAAATAAAATATATTAAAATAAATAAATAAGATTTCTATCCATTTTGGAATAAATTTTCTTTTTTTTAAGGTTATGTCATTACCTTTATTGTGGTATTTCCTAATGTATTTCCTAATGTATAATTATATTTCAATTATACCCTTGAAATTTATACAAATTTTGTCATTAGTACCTCATTAAAGTAGAAAGAAAAAGTTGCCAAATGAGGGAAGGTAGGAAAGCACTGGAAAGAATATAATTGGAGAAAAAAATGAAGAGAGAATACTGTGACAAAATTGTGGAGATGAAGAGGGTGTATAAGCACACCTATGGAATGAATTTTCTTAACTCTTTTGTCAAAGAGCACTTAGTTTAATTTGTAACAATTTATTTCAGTGGTTCCTAATTTGTCTTATTTATCAATTTTTCTATTTTTTCTCCAATAGCATAGTCGCTTGATCACTGTAGATTAAGCATAAGCTTAAAATTCGGAGTGACCTATCCTTTGACTTAAATTGCATGCTGTCTTTCCTGTATCTTTTATTTCTTTTTTTCACATATAAATCTTTGACTTGATTCATTGATTGTTACAGAATAACTTGATGAAATTTTGATTGGAATTGTATGAAATCTATAGGAAAATTTGAGAAGAACTAGTATGTTGACAATATTGGATCTCCCTGTTTAATTTTTCTAATATAATTTTTATTGGTACATTTTAGGTATACAGTAGTCACATTCATCCTTGGGATCTTGTACCTTTACCTGATGTATCTTGGTTCTTATTTTTCCCCATTCCCCTAGCCTTCCTTCACCCCTGCCAGCCTTCCCTATTTGCAAATACTTTTTTCCACTTTTTCCTTTTCTCTTATTTTTCTTTTCCCGTCTTTCCTTTCCCCTACCCTTCCCACTTCCCCTACACCTTTAGACCTTTTCTTCCTATTACACAATTTAAATTATACATTTTGATCCTCATTTACACTTTTAGTTTTTCACACCAGAGAAAGAAACTACATGGTATTTATACATATCTGTCCTATTTATTTCATTTGAGTATGGCCTCAATGTGCATCCACATATCTATAAGTGTCTCTAGTTTCTCATTCTTTATGGCTGAATAGTACTCCATTATATAAAAAAATAAATAAAAAACACATCTTCTTTAGCCAATCTGCAGTAGATGGGCAATTGGGTTGTTTCCAAGTTTTAGCTATTACAAACAGTGCTGCTATAAACATGGGTAAGCATACATCACTGTGGTATGATTCTTTTATTTCTTTGGGGAAGATATCCAGCAGGGGAATAGCTGGGTCAAATGGGACTTCCAATTCTAGCCTTTTAAGGTATCTCCAAATTTATTTCCACAGTGGTTACCCCAGTCTGCACTCCCACCTACAATGAAGAACAGTTCCTTTCTCCCCACACCCCCACCAGCATTTATTGTTGGTTGATCTCTTGATAGCCGCCATCCTTTCTGGGACCTTGCTATTTATAAATGCAACATTTCTCTATATATATTTGGACTTTCTTTGTTTCTTTAATGGAAGCTTGATCATTTTCCTCATATATCTCTAACACACTTGTTTCCAGAATTATAACTAAATATTTCCTTATTGGCAATGGTATAAATACTATTGTTTTCATTTTTAATTATAAATTTCCATTGCTAGAATATCACAAAACAACTAACAGTTGCAGATTAAATTTGTATCCTTTAACCTTGTTATAAATAACCAAAGAAGTGAGAGGGTATCAAATCATGAGAGGGGCTCAATCTTCCATTACTAGTTTCTAAAGTGAAAGAAAGGAGCCATGAGCCAAGGAATGTGGGCTGTATCTTGGAGCTGCAAATGTCCTCCAGTCTTGTGACCACAAGAAAATAAACACTGGCCTCAATTAGCAAGAAAAGCGCAATTTCCCTAATGTCTTCAAAAAGGAATGCAGTGCTGCCAAAACCTTATAGTTTGATGAAATTTTGTATCAGATTTCTAATTTTCAAAACTGGGAAAAATTAATTTGTATTGTTTTAAGCCACTAAAATTGTAAGGCTTATTATGGGAGCAATAGAAAATGTAACATATATGAGTCAATTGCTTTTACATAGGTGCAAATTATTAAAATGATATATGCCAATTCATAGAATTTATTGGAGGGCTTTCAAACAAACTTAAAAGATAGAAAATTCCCCAAGGTCAAAGCCCCATACAAGTCAGTAACAAATATGGCAAAATAGCAGATATACAACAACTCTAAAGTATATAGGAGACAGACAAATAGGAAATAGGGAGAAATTCAAATAAATCCCCAAATTACCTAGTTCATTGTTTCCAAAAATGTTTTTTAAGATCTCCACTGATTTGTTTCATTTCTACTACATTTCTCTAGTTCATTTTCTTCTTGTTATGAGTGATTTTGCTACTAACAGTGTCCCCCAACCCTAATGCTAAGATGATTTTCAGTAGTGTAAGATGATTTTGATGTGACAAAAAAAGAAAATGTATGATTAGGGGGCTTCCTTCAGATACAGTGATAGTGATAATGGTTGAGCCCAATGTTTATGAATCAAGTGATACTAAATATTAAACAGAAATCAAACATATCAATATTTTAATTTATTGAAGAGAATATTTTGACCATAGTCTTATAGGAACCTAGCTTTGTATTTCCAAATGACATTACTCTACAGTGTGCTTTGTTTTTTCCTTTAAATACTTAATTTCTGCTTGTTTTTCATTTTTCTATACTAATTATATTTTATTTATGCTTTAAAATGAAATGTGGAAAAAATTTAGGAGATAAAGCTTAGTTACTTATCATTTCTCTAGCATTTTCCACACACATTTTTCCCCCCTGGGAATGGAACTCAGGAACTTGCTCTTGCCAGATAGGCACAGCAATGCTGAGCTACATCCCCAACCCCTACACACACAAAATTATGTGTTTCCTTTCCTCTACATTTTTGTTTACTTTCTTGTTATTTTTATTTCCCATTCCTGAGCCCCATAATTATATCGACGTACTCAGTCAAATCCTTAAAGCACCTAAATTTAAATCATAATGAAGTGTGTGAGAGCTTCTTCTTTATACACTGGTAAAACTTAAATTTGATGGATTTCATTACAAAGTTTGTACAAAATCAAGAACCTTCTACTGTATAAAGGTTCTTATTTGAGATTTACAGTGAACCAGTGAAACTGGTTACTATTATTTTCATTTTTAAAGTATGAAACACTGAAACAGAATTTACTTAATTTGTCCAGTATACAAAACTAGTGATTGATAGAAATGAGATCTGTAGTCGGGCAGTGTCATTTCAGAGCTGATACAAAAACCACGGGGCTATTTTGCTGCCTCCCATAAGACTTTAGGTTGTGTACTTCATGGTCAGAGATGAAAATACCTTGTAAGTTTAAAATACATATTTTGAAATGGATGGAGATCTATCTACCTACCTGTTTCTCTACCTATCTCTCCATCTATCTAGCTACAGACAAATGGATATGTTTGCATTCTGGGATGAAGACCTTTCAGGAAAGGGAGATGAGGATTAGATTGACAGATAAACTGGTCAGAAAAGGGAGTAAAATTCCCTTTGAAATCTAGAAGTCATCTAGCAGTTCTTATTCAAGTCTGCCTTTAGTCTAACAAGTTATGGAAAAATATCAATGTACATTTAATATTCAATTGCTCATAAATTCATTTGATTAATGATGTTAGCTGAGGAGCATCAGTTACCAAAAGCACATTCGGTACCAGGAAATCCCAAGACCCAGTCAGAAAGAGATATTTATGGAAGAGCACAAGAGATTTATGCTGCTTATGTTAAAGCACTGCATGTCTTAGATGACAGTTTATCTTTTACTTCCAGAACAACAATTCCAAAAATATACATGCTGTGAAAATATCAAAACAAAAAGATGCTTGCAATGTGATAAATGACAGCCAGTTTCAAGAGCTACTATCAAATAAACTGATATCTTTAAAAATTTATGACAACAGAATATCCAGTCACAGCCACCTATCACTGGTTCAAAACAAGAGGACATCCAGTAGTGTTTGGACTTGCTAACATTAGTTTCCAAATTTCATATTGAAGAATATAATTTATAAATATAATGGCTGTTCTTCCAGTTAACTCTCAAAAGTGAGGAATAATGCTGTGCCCTAACCCTTGCAAAACTTATTTATACTGTGTCATTGAAAACACATTCCATCATATTAAAAAGGCAGTAGCTGAAAACAAATCCCTACTATACTTACGATATATTTTGGCACAAATTTTTGTTATCTTTATCTAGTGTCTACTGTGTGCCAAGCTGTATATTATTAATCCCTAAAGATCTATATTGGTAGTTGGTTTTATTGCATATCAAAAATTGAAGAAACTGAGTCAGGATGGCTGAATAATATGCTTAATAGCACATCATTGCCAGGGAATGACAGTGGCACTGTAACTGCCTGGTAAGTACAACATCCAGAGTTCACTCCCTGGCACACACACAAAAATCATTACTAAATCTCAAAATGTACATCCAGAATATTTGTAGATCTAAACCTCTACACTGGGCTTAGAACCCAGCACTGCTGAAATTCAGCATAGCAAAAACCTACAAAAAATTCTTATATTTGAACATAGGTTTCTGGAAATTCAGTATTTTATACTTCATCTCTTATAAGACTAATAATAAGAATAAACAGCAGGATAAAAGAGGAGGCAATAGTAGAAATGAAAGAAGGTAGGGGAATACCACAAAAAATTTAAGAAGATTGTTTAACTTTTAAAACAGCCAATGAAAATCAAACCTGTAGAGAGCAAAAAATGAGGCAAAAAGAAAGAAAATATGAAACGTCGTGGAAGATACAAATAAGCAGGCAGAAATGATTCTTAGAATAGCAATGACTTAAAGAAATGCATTTGTTATAATTTACATAGGAAGCACTCCAAGTACTGAGGTGTTGACGACTTGCTCAGAAGTGGAGCCCAAACAGGTACCCAGATCACAAGGGCACTAACTAAATGTGCTGACCGTTCCGCACAGCTGAGCATGATGTTAGGCAGTAAGACCCAGTTAGAAGTATATCACTGGAAATCTGCCTTTGAAGGATGTTCCTGTTTCCTAACACTTTCTCTCTCTTAGCCTCTCTTGCTCTCTCTGATTCCTGGGTGCTGTCAGGTAAGCAGCGTTGCTTCACCTTGTGGTTTGCTTCTGCCTTTCAGCCAGCCGGCTATATTCTGAAACCTCTGCATCTGGGAGCCAAAATGAATGTTTTTTCCTTTAAATTATGTGTCAGGGATTTTGTCCCTGCCACAGAAAAATGACTGATACAAAATTTAAATTCAAAAGTTGCTGCAAGGTAAAATGATTAGATATTTCAGGGTTCTACCAACCTAGAACCTAAAAAGTTAGTTAATCTCTTTAGCTTATATTTTCTGTATAAAATGTGGAGTGTATATTTAAACTCCCTCAACCGCATGAGAGCAGTAACAGGTAAGAATATGTTCAAGAGTAATATTTTTCCACCATTCAGTTCCAAAACCAACACCCAAGATTTCTTATCCACATGCTTCACTGTGAGGGAAACATTTCAAAACTGCCCTTTCATTCAGTTTTTAAAAAATTGTTATTATTGATATTTTAGATATGAAAGAACTTCTTAGAATAAGAAAGTCAAAAGGATAATTGTAAATGAGTGATGTATTAAGGACCTAAAAGAGTCATTAGTTATGAGAATTAAGAGATGAAATTCAGAAGTAAGTTTTGTTATTCTGAGGGGACACACAAATCACTCTGAATGAAGCAAAGAAAGATGACAATAATGAAGACCAAACAATTGCTCTGGTTTGAAAAAGGATTGTGAAAGGCTCTAGAGTCGGGCTTCTTCATGATTATTAAAGAAGTAAAATGATTTTCCATTCCAGGGAAGCATCGCTTAAGACAGTAATTCTCCATCTTAATGTACACTGGAATCATTCTGAAAGTTTTAGAAATTACTTATGAATGCTTCTCACTTACAAGAGTTGCACATTTGTTTTGTGTTGTGTCCTGATATGGGGAATTTTTAAATCTTCCAGGGTGATTATAAGGAGAGTCAAGGTACAGAACCACAGGCTACAAAAAAAAAAGACAATACAAGATAGAAGGCCACGTGAGGTAGATCCAAGAATCACTGAATACAGTGAAGATTCCCTTGATTTGGGGTGCATGTGCAACTTCTGGAATTCCTAGAAAATATAATGGTTTTTATGATATGACAAATGCATGTACTAATTCTCCAAAGTGAATGTACTTATTAGGATCACAAAAATAAATAAAATTTTAAAACATGGTCAAATAAATGAATAAAATTATGAGGTTGATGTATTTCTTGGAACCTGGAAATAAATTAGAATCTATCAGTCCGAATAGCCTTATGACCAAGGTTAACATGAATATCTAAATTTTTTAACAATTTCTTTTATAACATAGATCTACCACACTCGTGTGTATACGTGTTGCCCAACCAGGGCTTGATCCCGTGATCCTCCTGCCTCTGCTTCCCAGAGTGCTGGGATTACAGGCATGTAGCAGCATACCGCACAAATCTAGCTAGTATGAATAGTCATGTCTGTTTCACAATGAAGTCTTTGAGTGAGCTGGAAATTTTGCCCATGCATCAGACACTTTAAAGTGAATATACATAACCAAACAGAAGTTACAACCAATACTCTGGATCTAAAGAACAGTTTATCTCACATGTGACAGCTTTGATTTCCTTTCATTTTCAGTTTGAAGGCAAAATTAAAAATAAGGACTTAATCACCAAGTTATTTACCTGATGGCTTTTGTGTTTGTTTTCAATGAACAACAAATGTAAACTCTTTGATGTACCATCAATTATATGTGCTAGAAACTGCTGTGTTTTTAATCACTGCTCTGTAGAATCATAACTGCAGGATTATGAGTTGAATCAGACCATTGAATCCCTCATGTTTTCTAAATAGCAATGTTTCTCAAGTTTAAATCTCTATCAAAAGGAAAATATAAATCCTTTAGAGATTTAAATGATTTTATTAGAAAATATTTAAAATTGTGACATAAAGTTAGTATAATTTCCTTATGATAGTCATCCTTTTATAATTTTAAAACTAGTCATTTGACAAATTACAAAGTCAAATATAATAAAATCTCAAATTTTGACCTTATAGATGACATGATGAATGTTTTACTGATAATAAATGTTATTTTCAACCAAGATACTAACGCCTTCAAGAGAAGAGATCCTCTTTCCCCACCCTGTGCTTTGGAGCTTAAACCTATTCATTGATAAACTTGTTCATTTTTACCATCAAATTTAACTTCTAGAATCACAGCAAAATCCTTTGTTAGTACAGTGTATTATTTACACATTATGGGCTTTGTTCTCTCTTAAGCCCATAACATCCAAGAAACAGTACTTAGAACCAGTGCAAAAGTAAATACAAAATATTTCAAAAGATTTGAAAGTGTGATGTAATCTTCAAAAGTAAAATGCTCAGTATATAACAATATTAATTTCATTAAGTTATAACTGAAAAGAAAAATAGTATTTTATAAAGAATTATCATAATTCTGTGATACATCTCTTGATCCTGTTTTAGCAATAATGATATAATTAGTCACAGATAAGAAGTGCTAAATTGAGTTATTACTGCAAATATCATGATACTTAAAGACACTATTTTTATCTGCACAAATTATTAATGTAAATCTTGCACTTTTATGTCTCAGTTTTTCCTAAAAATAAAGATAATATTATTATCAATAGTGGTTTCTTAGTACTAATGTTCAACTGAGATATTATAAGCACATTATATTCTAAAATGTATTTTCATTACAACCACAGATTTGAGTTTTAGTCTCATAGAATGACCTACAGTATTGTATCTAGAGAGAAGTTGATATTTTTAAATGTAAAATAAGTGTCAGAAATTCAACTTTTAGACAATTGCACCATAGTTAAATAAAATGTTAAATGTAGTAACTAAAAACTAATTTTATAAAAGACCATTATTTTATCTTTATTTTTGTCTACCTACTTCATGTTAAAATCATTCACAATAAAAATGCTTATGATAGCTAGTTATTTATACCATATTTTTATTAATTAAGTTTATTGGTACATTTTAGGTATGCAGTATGATGACATTCACCATGAAAAATTTGTACCTTTACATGATATATCTTGGTTCTTATTTGTTCCCCATTCCCCTGCCCTCTCTTCAATCCTTCTTCCCATCCCTATTTATAAAAACTTTGCTTTCATTTTTTCCTTTTTTCATATTTTCTCTTTTCTTGAGACACATATTACAGATCTTATCAGTTAACAAGAAAAAGCACTCAACTATTTCAATCAGAAAAATGTATGTACCTGAAACTAAATATTTATCTCAACACAATTTAAAAGACATAAAATATTTTAAAAATGTGAGGAAATCATATAATTTTTATACTTTGCATAAGTAGATTTCCATATTTATTTGATAATGTCTCCTGAACTGACTACTCTGTATAACGATGTGATTACCCAAACAAATAACACATTATGACTAGTTTTTAAAAATGGCCATTGTTATCAATGAATGTTACATTCTAATAAAATCTGTACTCACCCTTGTAAAACTGAAGTTACAAACTGGTATCAAAAGCAAAAAAAGAAATTTGCTAAAAACTACCTGTGACTTTACTGCATTTTATCATAAAATGAGTTAAGCTATTAACACATCAACACCTACATTACTTGACATGTTTGTATTTACTTTAAAATAATCAATTTGGATTCAACTGCATTCTTATCTTCATCATTTGGCACAATTTTAGGGTATAACACTAATTTTTTATTTTCCTGAGTTGTATGTACCACAACTATAGAAAAAAGAAAATCCTACTCTCTGCCTAGATCAAGCTCCTCTGAAATGTATTTCATGAATGTTTGCTTATTGCCTATCCTCCCTCACACAAGAAAAATAATCTAAGGACTATGGTATGTGCAAAGTAACTGAAAAGTATAAATTATGGATTTGTTTCTTATGCTAATGATCTGATGGAGGAATTCCCAAGGATCTTTAAGAGTAAATCTTGGTGGAATAAAGACTTTTAAGAATACAGCTATGGAATTAAATCATTTTAGACTTGAATTCCTAATGCTATTTGTTAATTGCGTGCCATTAAGAAAACACATGAAATGTGTGTCATATTTTCTTAGATGAAATATAGGTCAAATATTGCAAATTCCCTAAGTTAGTGTAAGAAATAGTTGAGTTAATGTATGCAAAATACTAAATAGTAGGATTAATGCATAGTAAGTGCTCAAAAATATTTAACCATCATGTTTTATGATTTTCTATATGCAGGTCTCTCTGGCTCCCTATCTTTTCTTTGTCTGCAACTCAAAGCAGAACCTAAGAAAGACTGAAAAGAAAACACAAATCAAAAAACACTTTCAAATATTTCAAAATCTTTGGAATAATGGATTCTCAATTCCAGTATATAGAGACTTTGGAAGCTGGCCATTCTGTATCTACTATAGGGAAAAGATTAAAAAATTGAAAATTATTACTTTTGTAGATACATTAGAAAATTGAAATTAGAACAAACTGGAACACTAAAACCTAGATTGACAGAAAGCGGTCCAAACTTGGGATCTGTTTACCCAGATCAGAAGGCAAAGGAAACCATGAGGCACTTTACTTCACTGTAATTTGTTGATTTTTTTGTGGTCTAAACTAGTCTGAAAATTTGAATTGTCTGGGGATCAAACTAGAGCCAGTCTACACAATTTCTTATCCTTTTATTTAAATGAAATCTTTGAAATTCTCACAGAGACTATCTAATAAAAGTCTCTTTCTATCCCTGGCAGAGAAGAGCAAGAAATGTTACTGTGAAATTCTCCCAGAAACTTCTCCAAACAAAAGCCCATTATACATGGGGAAAGAAATTGTTTGCGTTGTCTTTTTCCTTATCTGCAGACTCACAAAAGATTGAAAATATTTGAAAAAAAATGTGTTTGTATTGACCATATACACTTTTCCCCTTGTTATAATTAGGTAAACAACACAGTAATAACAACTATTTATATAATATGGCACTTTATTAGGGAATTTTAACAAATCTTACATGGAGGATACGCATAGATTACATGTAAATACTACTCTATGTATGTACAAGGATGAGAATCTATGGATTTTACTATCCATGGGGAATTTTGGAATGAATACCCTGTGGATAATAAGAAAAACTCTACATGGAAAATTCATCAAACCAGGAATACTGGGAGAAGGATTTCACCCAAATATATACTCCTCTACCAAAGATATCACACATAAAAGAAACAACAAAAGCAGAAGCACAGAAAAATAGAGAACAAAATTCTAATGGAATATGTAGAGAATGTTGTATTTTGAGAAAATAGTAAACTACAGAGTGAGAGGAGCTAAAACACTCAAGGAAGAAGAGGAATACTGGTAAAAGTCACATCTAAAACATTCAGAGTATTTCCCTTCTCTAAATTCTATCAACATGCAATACAGCTTCCAATAGATTTCAGCTGAAGGAGCTGCCAGATTCACACATTGCTAAAGAATCAGTCCAAACAGAAGTATAACACTCCCTCAAAAAAGAGAGGATAATAAAAAAGCATACTGGGGGACTTCAAATATTAACTCCTACCAATATTAGCATAAATATTTTAACAAAAGATCCATTTACCTCAAGGGACATTACCTATATATGCATAGTTTACATGCAAGACTACCAAAAGCCAAAAAAAGAAAAAAATTTGAAGATACAGAGCTATCATAAAACCAAACTAAGGATACAATAATATAAAACAATAAATTTTAAAATAATTATTAAAAAGGTAGAGGCTCTAAAAGAAAATGTAAGCAACAAAACAACAGGCAATGTTAGCAGAAAGGTGAATAAAGTAGGAAAAAAATGGAAAGCTAGAAAAAAAAATTTAAAGTATCTAAAAGATTGTCTTGGATGGGCTGGAGATTTAGCTCAGTGGTTCTGCTGCCTGCCTCACAGGTGCAAGGTTCAGAGTTCAATCCTTGGTTAAAATAAAAAAAAAAAAAAAAAAAAAG
>NW_022900945.1:38081915-38112114 GCF_012274545.1 Fukomys damarensis
TAAAAAAAAAAAAAAAAAAAAAAAAAAGCATATATAATATATATATATTGGATGGGTTCAGTTCAGCAGTTGACTCACACAGCAAAGAAAGGAATCTGAAAATGAAGAGAGGATAAAATAATTTTCCAAACTGGATTACAAAGGTAAAAGAAAGTAGTAAAAGAGTATCTAGGAAATGAAGGATAATATAAAAAGTAATAAAAGAAATAAAATCATTGTTACAGACAAGATAAAGAAAGCATATGACAGAAATATTTTAAGGAATAATGAGAGAATTTTCTAAAAATAATGATAAAAAACTACAGACTTAAGAAATTTAGAAAGCTGGGCATGGTGGCACATGCCTGTAATCCTAGCACTCAGGAGTCTCAGGCAGGAGTATTGCTGTGAGTTCCAGACCAGCCTGGGATACATGGTGAGCTCCAGGTCAGCCTCAACTGCATAGTGAGACCCTGTCTCAAAAAACAAAACAGAAAAAGAAAGAAAGAAAGAAATTTAGAGAATGTTGAACAGAATAATTGCCAAATATACCACACTAGGCATATCATATTCAAACTCAATATCAGAAAAACAAAATTTTGAAGAAAGCCAAAGAATAGATAAACATCTTTTCTATATAGTAACAAAGTGTTAGGTTTTGAATGTCTGAGTCTCTCCAAATGTTAAATGCTGAAAATCTAATTTCCAAGATTATGGCTTTAGAAAGTGGGCCCTTTAGGAGTGGACCTAATGAAGGAAGAGCCCTTATTAATAAGTTAATGTCTTTCTAAAAGAGACTATGGACAGTGCTCTCCTTTGTCTGGCAAGTGAGGATACAGCAAAAAAGTTAGATTTCTGTGCAGTGAGCCCTCATTTGACATTAATGTGCTGTCATCTTGATCTTGGATTTTTCCAAACTTCAGACTCTGAGAAATAATTTTGTTTTTCTAAACCTCCCACTCTATGATGTTTTATTATTATTTTTTGGTTTTAGTTTGAGCAGACTGAGATGTTAAAAACCTATATAAGCAAGAAGAGAATAAAATGAAATACATAGTGTTTAAAGAAAACAAAATATTGAAATCCTTGAATTCTTTCTCAAATATGAAGGACAAAGACTTCCTCAACAGCCATAGTGAAAGTGAGAGGATTAAGTACTAGCTGATTTGCACAATGAGGAATATTAAAATAAGCATGTCAGGCAGAAAGATGGTAATGAAATTCAGAAAGTAAATATCTACTTTAAAAAGTGACAGGACACAAATGAAAGTAAGACAAAATATTTAATCTTTCTTAATTCTAACTGATCTAAAACAGATCTTTGAAAAGATAACAATATCAATTGATTTAGTAATTACAGTACATGCATAAGTGAATTGAATGTCAACAATGTCATAGAGTAAGAGCAAAAGAAATTGGGAGTACTCTGTTAAGATACTTGCACGATACATGAAGAACAGTGTTATAAAGATAGAGAAGCAAAGAACCTTACAGAATGTCTCAATGTAAGAAAACTTCTGCACTTTGCTCTGTTTAGTTCAGAATTAACCCACACCAAGAGGCATCTAGTCTCCCTCAAAAGTTTTGTAAATGAAAAGAACCATTGTTACCTTTGCTAACCAAATAACCCACTTCTCCTTGGCATACTTTTATCATCTCTAGACTCATAAATTCTTAATTTAAAGTCATAATAGCTCATAAAAGTTTGACACAATTTAAGAGTCCATATCTTGATTGCAGTTCTCATTCTTCAGCCGTGCTTGAACTTTCCAGCTTCTGGTGTGGTGAGAGCAGGGCTTTGAGTGTCTTGTCTCCTGGAGTCAGAATCCATGGAATTCTGTTTTACTCTAGAGTGGTGATAGCTGAGCTTCAGCTACCTCGACAGCTGTGGGAATAACCACAAGTGCCTCATATGGCCCTTTCAATATAGGTCTTTGTAAAGGGGTTCTTTTCCAATTTTTAACATAAACTCAGTCCCGCAGTTTTACCAGATGGGTAGGAGTTAGCACAGGAAGGTCCTCTTTATTTCTAATTCACCCTTGATTATTTTGAAATACTTGCCCAATTCTAACAGCTGTGATTCCATACTGGAGAAGCCCAGTTGATATAATTTTATAGTCTCAAGATACAGGGTGGCCTTGCAAACAAGACCTCATATGGGGAGAACCCAGTATGACTTGGTGTATCTCTTATTTTAAAGAAGACCAAAGGGAGCCAATCATCTCATAACCCGGTGTTATCTGATAATATTTACCTTAATAGTACAACTCATCGTTTTTTTAACTTTACAAGAACTCTGAGGTCAATAAGCAGTATAGGAGTTTAGCTAGATCTTTTACAACCTCTGTTACAAATGATGGCCCATTGCTACTGCCTATGGAGAGAGGCAGACCAAACCTTGGAATTGTTTGGGTTTTTTAAATGAAATCTTGCATTATCTCTGAAGCCCTCTTTGTTTTTATATGGAAGGCTTCTGGCCATCCAGAAAACTACAAACCCATACAAACACATATTTATAACCTTTACAGGGGGTGGGTATAATCATCTAAAGTTTCTGTTTAGTAGCCCTTTGGGGCTACCTTAGCATTGCCATTTGCTATTGCATCTTCTCCTTCTTGAATTATTATAGCTACTTTGTCAGATTTCCACATTGCCTCAAATAACTATATTATATCCTGTTTATTTTTAATAAGTTTGCCCTCTGCTGTGAGAAGACCACACTTATATAGACTGTGCCATAGAAATACCAAGTGGCAAACAGGAATCTGTACTAACATTTACCCTCTTTTCTTTTGCCCATTGGAGACCCTGTATGAGTGCCCATAGCTCTGCTCACTGAGGTGACCATCCAGTGGGGAGGGGTCCTGCTTGGACCACTTCATCTTGAGTCATCTTTGCATAGCCAGAATAGTATACCCCATTTTCTATGAAGCTGCTTTCATCCTTGAACAGGGATGAAAGCAGCCTCAAGCAGTGGGTCTTTCTGAAGATCTGGATGACTGGAGAATAATTTGTCAGTGACTCTGAGGCAGTCGTGGTCAGGGGTCCAGGTTCCAAGGCCAAAAAGTAGCAGGGTTTAAGGTTTTAACTGGAGCAAAATATATATGGGAATTCTCACAGATGAGGGCCTGATATTATGTGAAACAACTATTGAGAGCCATCAAAGTCCTGTTATTCAATTGTTTTGAAAGGCATGGGGAAACTGAACAATTTACTTTTTCCTGAAGTTACCTGGTCAGCTTTCTAAATTAGCATAACTTCAGCTACCAGGGCTTATAAACAAGGGAACTATTTCTTCACAACTGGATCCAAACTCTAAGATAAATATGTCACTGGCTAATTCTATGGGCTCACTCCTTGAGTGAGCACCCCTAATGCAGTATGATTTCTTTCAGTCAGGTACAAACTAAAAGGCTGGGTCACATATAGGATCCCTGATACAGGGGGCAGCAGAGAGAGTTAGTTTTAGTTGTTTAAATGCTGATTCTTGCTCTTTACCCTTTATAGGGTAAAGGGCCTTTCTGGGCCCTTTAAAGATTAATACATATAGAGAATCTAGATCCTGTAAAAACCTTTTATCCCCAAAATTCTCTCATCTGCTTTAATTCCTTTTATCTCCAAGCAGCGTAAACTTTATATCCTGCCTCCTGAAGCAGCATTAATAGTTTAATACCCTGTGAAGTTTTTATTTATTTAGTACATCTGAAAATTAACAATAATCATAATTTTATGTATGAAACTTCATAACCTTTAATCTAATTAGGTATCAAAAGCATTTTTCTAATAAAACCTTTCCATAACTTTTTCCACAGAAAATGTCATATTTTGAAAATGACTATTGTAAACATATCATAATAAACATTTAGAATCTAACCCTTTGATGATAACCAATGTAAACATTCTATAACAACATATTTATCCATGATTATTGGTGGTATATCTTCTCAGAAAGCCATTAGTGAATAAAGACCAGAATAAATTTTTCTGAGTAGCTGTCCTTTTTACTATTAACAGAAGTCTATCTAGACCTAAGTTTATACTTAATTATTTTGACAAAGTATTAACTTATAGAAGCAAATTATAGAAATTAACAAATTATTAGTATCCTTGTTGTCATTTCAATCAAAATATAATTGGACAAACTTTTCAAATGATTGGACACAGACAAACATATAAAACCATTTATGAAACTGTAATACACTCAAATGCATTTGGTCAATTGAATTATAAAATCTCTCTTATTTTTCTTTGTTTTTCATACTGAGGATTGAACTTGGGTCCTTGTGCTTGCAAGGCAGGTGGCAGCACCATTGAGCTAAATAAATCTCCAGCCCTAAAACCTCTTTTAGTTAAGACTACTCAAAACTTTTGTAGATTGATTAATAGATCTCATAGAATTAGAATCAAAAGGAATGAAAGCTCTTTGTTACTATAAAAGTAAACGTTCTGTAACAAACTTGAAACCAACAAGTAAACATATATAAATCATTTTCATGCACCTTCTCTACATACTTAGGCCTTCTAGCCTTGTATATATCTCTTTCTAACAAGGCAAACATACAAAATCCTTTCATATCAAAAGTATGTTTCTTTTACCCATAGCTTTCCTAATATCTTCCTCTGTCTCATTAACTATTAACCATCTACAACAAACTTCAGCTGTTAAAATCTTAAAATATTCTTCTGTTCTCAGATTGTTACATTTTAAAATTTGACTGGCTACCTATAGAATGGTATTAACCTTGAGTTTTTATCAACAAAGTACAAAAGAACAAATTAATAGTGTAATTGTAATTCAAGAATTTGCAATGCACAAGAAGGGTTTTAAGCACACCAATTAAACTTAATTTAAATTGAAACAAAGATACATTTATCAACTAGTTAAAATTTCTAACTTGATATTTCTTGTAAAAATCTCTTGATGTCTGGAAAAACACAATTGCAGTTTCTCTGGCTTGCAGGGTTTTTTTTTTTTTCCTCTATTGTGTGTTTATCAGAGTTTTACTACCTGCTTTTAATCTATCAAAAATTTATTTTCTCATTTTAGTTCTTTCTGAGTGCAAGCCCTGTTCCATTTTCTTTTGAGTCTGACCATGCTTTCTCATTTGTACCTTCCAGTGCAGTAAAACCAAACAATTCCCTTCTGCCCTACCTCCTCCACACCTTCTATCTGAGCAACTCAAGTGGAGGGGAGGCAGCTCGACCTCCTCTAAAGGGGAAACACTGGGATTTGCCTGTGATGATGTCACATTTTCTGAGAGAGGCAAGTTCACCACAGGAAAAACAGCAGATTTGGCAAGCAGGTGTTCTAAGACCAAAACTAAATCATTTTCATTAGCACCTGCTTACTGTGGAGCAGAAGCTTGAGAAGCTCCTAGAGCACACAAGGCTCCAAGTTCTCAAAGTCTCAGGTAAACAAACAAATGCAGATAACTTTCCTTTTGTCTAGAGTTTTGTTTTGTTTTTTCCTGGGGGCCAAGTCTCGCTTAGCTGAGGCCATGATAACTCACAGTTTCTTAAGCATATTTGGTTGCAGTTTTATCTCACAAAATTCTGAATTATGCACTTACAGTTGGTTTAGTATTAGCATTCCCCGTGACCATTACATGTTCCCTTGTCCAGTGATGCAAGACAAAGGGTAGGGTGCCATTCCAGAAAATGACCTCATTCACTTGTCAGCCTGGCTGTGAGCTTCCCAGCTCTTTCAGGCCCGCTTGGATTAGAGGAGAGTTTCTCATCACGAAAGTCTCCATTTTGTCCTTTCTAAGCATGGCCACAGACTCACAGGACTGACACACACAAGCTCCACAATGCTGGGAGGGCTTTTAAGTGCAACTGCCCCCTCCCTTTGTTTTAGTGCACAGATGAAGCTACCTATGGCTTTTGTAGCTTGTTACACTCACTCTCTTGACCAAGTCTCTTTCACACACACAGTCACACAAGAAGTTAACACATTCCCTCCCTGGGGCCCCTGCCGAAGACAAACTAGGGAGCAACCCAGGGGATCTCACCATTCAGACAGATTATTTCAGTCACTCGCTGGCCTTCAAGTCCTAGGAAGGGAACCCTGGAAATCCCGGGGACATGCCTCTTCCCTTCCAAGGAGGCAAACAATTGGTCTCTCTGGTGGGATTCGGGTTGAGACCCAACATGAGCCATGTCAGTTATCCCTTTCCTTCCCAGCCAATGCAGCCAGATGCTCTTCATAAACATGGACCCAATATTTATATAAAGAAATTGGTCAGGGTGGCTGGGGTACCCAGTGACTTTTACCCACACAGCCCAATAGAGGCCTGGCTCAAAGGAGCCCTTGGCCAGCCAGCCAATGCCAAATTTTAGCCACTCCAATTGACACAGGGAGCAAAGCTTTCCATGAGAGAATTTAACTCTGTATTCATCCTCCTGCTCAGGGGGAAAAACCAATTTAAAATTAGTGAGAAAACAATCTAGTGGGATGGTCTTGGAGCTGGATCCTCCCATCCCTGTTTTAAGGAAAATACAAGATTAACACACAACAGACAAGACACTAACAAAATAAACAGGTGCCACAAAAAAGTATTGATTACACCCAGAGTCCTCATCAGGGCCAGGGTCAGGGGAGGCTTCCCTGCTCATCAGCCACCTTGATCCTGACAACAAATGGTTGTAACTGGTCCAAAGCTTACCTCTGGAGGCTTTTCTAGGTCTCTACCCAAGAATTCTCCTGCTGGATCCCTCTACAGAGAAGAGTCAGCCATATTTACAGTTCCCACCTGGGATCACACTGGGGCCTTCAAAAATGTAAGACCTAAAGTCTAACTTCGACTCTGCAGTGCATGAACAGCTGGAAGGCCTCCATGATGCTTGGACCTATAGCTCAGCGAGGCTCCAGGAGATCGATGGAGGAAAGAGAATCACCAGGAGAGGAACACACCAATAAGAAGACCTTTATTAGTCTGGCCAGACAGCACTGATGGAGCCAAGTACCTCAGAGAGGCAACTGCTCTGGGGCTGGCTGAGGTTGTTTTATAGGGTTTTTCTAAACAAAAATGTTCAAACATAGGTCAGGGCATTCACAGAACTACCAGAGGATGAGACTCCAAAACACTGCTTATCTTATGCAGGAAATGTTTTATGGACACCTTTTGTCATACCATTTGTCCCTGGGTGAGCTGTTAACAAAGTTAGCAATTAGCATATGAAAGTTTGAGCAGATCTTTCTTGATGTTTGATAAGGAGAAGGGGAAGCACAGTCTCTGGCCCATTAGCAGGCCAGCATGGAGTCACTTTAGCTCAGTCAGGTCCCACAAAACCTACATTAAATATAAAAGATGTTATCAATGACTTTATATTTCAATTTAAACATACCCTTAGTTTAAAAGTAAAAGTATGCCCAGGTATGGTGGCACATACTTGCAATCTCCACTCAGGAAGCTGAGGCAGGAGTATTGCTGTGAGTTCCAGGCAAACATGAACTATATAGTGAGACCCTATCAAAAAACAAAATACAGGGAAAAGAAAAAAAAATGAGAAAATTAAAAAATGGAAATAAAGTATTTGTAAATAGGGAAGGGAGGAGGGGTGAAGGGAGGGCAGGGATAAGGGGAAAAATGAGAACCAAGACCTGTCATGTAAAGGTACAAGGTCACAATGATAAATGTAACTGTACTGTATACCTAAAAAGTACCATTAAACTCAATGAGAAAAATAAAATAAAAAACAACAACAACAAAAGGTAGAAGTATAAACACAAATATAGCATTTTAATAAAAATATACTGGAATAGCTTCATTAATTTTAAAAAGTTTCAAAAAGAAGTAAGGTTATCAGGGATAAGAATACACACAGAAAAAGGTAGTAAGGGCAGGGGATTTAGGTCAGCAGTTTGGTGGCCTGCCTTGCAAGTGCGAAGACCAGAGTTCAATCCCCAGCACAAAAGAAAAAAAAAGGTAGTAAAAAGAAAAATGACTTTCCTTCAAGAAAACATAATCCTAAATGCCTGAGGGCCTACAAATGCAGTAACAAAACATGGAGCACAAATTGATAAAACTGAAAAGAGAAATAGACAAATTGACTATTAGAGATGGAGAGTTCAATGATCAATGGATTGAGTAGGCAGAAAATTCAATGAGAAAATATTTCACCTGAACATCACCACACTACCAATTTGACCTATTTTCAGAATACTTTATTCAACAACAGCAAAAATTCATATTCTTAACCGCATATCAAAAATTGTAACAACTAACAAAAGGTTGTGAATAGAAGTGAATTCCTTTAAACTAGTAAAGCACACAAACAAACATATCTATAGCGAACACCATACTTACTAAGCAGAAACCAAATGCATTCCTTTTGAAGATGAAGTAGAGGAGTGAGCAGTGGTTCATGCTTGTAATCCCAGAACATTGAGAGACTGAAACTGTAGGTTTGCAATTCAAGCCCAAGCTGTGGATGTAGCTCAGTGAGAGGCCTGGGCTCAATTCCCAGAACAATGGACCAGTCAATAAAATTAGAGGCTAGGGTGAAAGAGTAGAGGACAACTTGAGACCAGGAGTTTGAAACCATCACAAACACCTTTCCTCAAAAACAAACAAACAGACAAACAATAACAATGACAGCAACAAAAACCAAGTAGAATGCCATTAACACTCCTTTTCATTATAAAAGAAAATCATAAATATCATTATTTGCAGGTGACATGGTTACATAGGAGTATCAAAAAATGTATCAAATGTAACATCAAAATAAGAAGTCTTTGAGATAAATTTTACACAGTATGTGTGGGATCTGTGTGCCAAAAACTACAAACACTCATGAAAAAACATCAAAGATATAAGTAGATATAATTAAATGAAGATAGACTGTATTCATAAATTTACGTTGAAAAAACACATTCTTTTTAAAAAGAAGGAAAACAGAAAAGGAGAGCAAAGTTAAAGACCTCATATAACAATTTTCAGACTTAAAACTAGAATACTCAAGAAAAAAGTGTTACTGGTTAAATAGTAGACAAATAGATCAACAAAACAGAATAAAAAGATTCACACAAATACAGTCAACTGCTGGCAAAAGCATAAATCCTTAGCACAGAAAGGTGAATATTGCCCACAAGATAAGCAATTGAAGTTGATATAAACTTTATAATTTGTATAAAAATTAACTCAAAATGGCTCTTGAAACAACCTAGAAGAAAACACAAGAGAAAATGCTAGTGACTTTAAATTTTAGGATCAGTTTTTAGATTCAGCATTAAGTTGGTTAATTGATTAATTGTTTACTTGCATGGGAAAGCCCAGCTAAATTGAGTCAGCATTGTTATGGGCATGAAGACACATGTTAGGGAGGTTTGTTGTTAGAACACATAACAAGGTAATGAGAGGGAAGGATTTCTGCTTATTTTCTTTGGAGGCGCTCCAGTTATTCTCTTTGGAGGAGCTTAGGTTTTCACCTTAGGCTTCCACATTGTCTTCTAGCTTTCTCAGAAGATTTTTCAGCTTCCAGAACCAGTCTTTTAGCGTGCTGATGCAGACTCTTTAGCTTCCAGCACCAACTTTTCCACATACCAGAGCAGACCTCTCAGTTTTCCATTGCAGATTCTTTGGCCTCCTCATTCAGGCTCATATGGGACACTGCAGTGGGCTCAAGGCCAGATCTTTTGCATTCTTCTACGTTTGACTGTGTGGGCTGCCATTTTAAGCCAATCTTGTAAATTTCTGTGCCTTGCATTAAATCTGATTCAGATTACATGCAGTCTTTCGAGGAGCCTTGAGACAGCCCTGCAAGCTCATGTAAGCACAGATACAAAATTATTGCCAGGTGTCCCATGTATATTATCGGATCATAGTGCAATCAAGCTGGAGATCAATAGAATAAGAAACCGTACTTCACAAACACATGGAAATTGAACAACACTCTCCTGAACAATCAATGGATCATAGAGGAAATTAAAGAAGAAATAACACAGTTTTTATAAATAAATTATAATACCAATAAAACATACAGGAATCTATGGGCCACAATGAAAGCAGTTCTATGCAGAAAATTCATAGCAGTAAATGTCCACACTAGAAAAACAGAGCAAGCTCAAATAAACAACCTAATGATGAATTAGAGCTGAAATCAATGCAATGGAAACTAAAAAAATGATACAAAAAATAAATGAATTAGAGTTGCTTTTATGAAAGAATAAATAAAATTGAAAAGTCCTTAGCTTACCTTATCTAAAAAGGAAAGAAATGGCTCAGATCTGTGCAATTAGGAATTAAAAAGGTGAAGTCATAAAGATCCAAAAGAAATCCAGAGGATTGTCAATACCTACTTTGAGAACCTGTACTGTAATAAAATGGAAAACACAGAGGAAATGGATAGATTTCTACATACTTACGAATTACCAAAGGTTAACAAAGAAGATAAAAATATTTAAACACTCCAATTACAATCAGTGAAATTGAAAACATAATTAAAAGTTTACCAACAAAGAAAAGCCCAGGTCCTCATGGATTCACCCCTGAATTTTATAAGACATTTAGAGAAGAATTTCTGCCACTACTCTTCAAACTTTTCAATGAAATTGAAAGGGAAGCAATACTTCCAAATTCATTCCTGGAAGCAAATATTACTTTGATTCCCAAACCACAGAAAAACCCTACTACAAAAAGGGAACTACAGGGCAGTCTCCTTAATGAATATAGATGCAAAAATCCTAAATAAGGTACAGAACACAGAGGATCACCAAAAAGATCATACATCCTGACCAAGTTGGATTTATACCAGGGATGCAAGGATGTTTCAACATACATAAGTCAATAAATGTAATACACTATACTAACAGAGTCAAGGACAAAAACCCTGTGATCCTCTGAATAGATGCAGAAAAAGCATCTGTTCAACACCCATTTGTGAAAAAACCTGCAAAAAATTGGAATAGATGGTCTATATTTTAACTTAATAAAGGCTATCTATGAAATACCAACAGCCAACATCATATTAAATGGCCAAAAACTGAAAATCTTCACATTAAAATCAGGAACAAGACAAGGATGCCCACTATCACCATTTCTCTTCAATATAGTTCTGGAAACATTAGCCACAGCAATTAGACAAGAGAAATAAATTAAAGCAATAAAGATAGGAAAGGAAGAAGTTAAACTGTCATTATTTGCTGGTGATAGGATACTCTACATTGAGGACCCAAAAAATTCCACCAAAAGACTTCTAAACTTAATTGACACTTTGAGCAGAATAGCTGGATTCAAGGTCAACACTCAAAAGTCAATAGCTTTCTTATACAGAAATAACAGACTCTCTGAGAGAGAAACTAGGGAAACAATTTCTTTCACAATAGCATCCAAAAAAATGAAGTATCTAGGAATCAATCTAATTAAAGAAGCAAAAGACCTCTACACTGAAAACTACAGCACTCTGAAAAAAGAGATTGAAATGGACATAAGAAAATGGAAAGATATCCCTTGGATAGGAAGAATCAACATAGTGAAAATGGCCAAACTGCAAAATCTGCTATACAGATTCAATGCAATGCCAATTGAAATTCCAACACTATATTTTACAGAACTAGAAAAAATAATCCCAAAATTCATTTGGAGCCACAAGTGACCTAGAATAGCAAAGGCAACAGAGACGTGGCAGCAGGTATAACAATTCCCAATTGAAACTATACTACAAAGCCACTGTGATAAAAATAGCATGGTACTGGCAAAGAAACAGACCTGAAGATCAGTGGAATAGATTGAAAGATACAGAAACAACTCCAGATGTACTCCAATACCTCATCTTTGACAAAGGAGCTGACAATCCTCACTGGAGGAAAGATAGCCTCTTTAATAAATGGTGTTGGAAAAACTGGATCTCAACCTGCCAAAGATTAAAACTAGACTGATATCTTTCACCAGACACTAAACTAAAATCCAAGTGGACTAATGATCTAAATATTAAAAAAGAATCACTAAATTTGATGGAAGATAAGTTAGGCAGAACTCTGGAAGACATTGGCATAGGAAAAGACTTTATGAACAAATCCTCTGTAGCACAGGAATGAGCAGAAAGAATCAACAACTGGGATCTCATCTTATTAAAAAGCTTCTACATGGCAAAAGAAACCATCAACAGAACTAAAAGACAACCTACAATGTGGGAAAAATCTTTTAACAGCTGCTCCTCAGACAAAGGACTATTATCTAGAATATATAAAGAACTCAGAAAAATCAGACCCCCAAATATAAAGACCCTATTCAAAAATGGGCATCTGAAATGAACAGATATTTCTCAGATGAAGAAGTAAAAGCAGCAAGTAAATATATGAAAAAGTGTTCCACATCACTGGTCATTCGAGAGATGCAGATGCAAACAACACTGAGATTCCACCTCACACAACAAAGAATGGCTGCTATCAAGAAATCAACCAATAACAAATGTTGGTGGAGTTTTAGGGAGAAAGACACCCTTCTCCATTGTTGGTGGGAGTACAGACTGGTGCAACCTCTATGGGAATCAATATGGAGATACCTCAAAGAGCTTGGACTGGAGGTTCCATTTGACCCAACCATCCCTCTGCTCAAGTATCTTCCAAAAGAATTAAAAGAATGTTATCACAGTGATATATATGCAGCCATGTTTATATTCGTACAGTTTATAATATCTAAAATTTGGAAACAGCCTATTTGCCTATCAATTGGAGCCTGTATAAAGAAGATATAGTTTTTCTATAAAGGGAATACTACTCAGCCATAAAAATGAAAAATTAGAGTCATTCATAGGAAAATGGATGCATACTGAGGATATACTCTTAAGTGAAATAAATGTCACACATGTGTAAATACTGAATAGTTTTTCTTGTGTGGAAGACTATAAATGTACATAAGATCCTAATGGTATAAATGACAATGTAAAATAGAAACAAAAGGGATAAAGGTGTAGGGGAAATAGGAAGGGTAGGCAAAACGAAATAAGGGAAAAGAAAAAATATATAAGAAAATGAAAAAATGGAAATAAATTATTTATAAATAGGAAGAGAGGAGGAGGTTAAGGAAGGGCAGGGGTAAGGGAAAAAAAATGAGAAACCGGACCGGTCATGTAAAGGTACAAGATCCCAATGATGATGCAACTGTACTGTATACCTAAAATGTACCAATAAACTCAATGTGAAAAAAAAAATGCTACCAGGAATAAGTCTAGAGAATCAGAATTGTAAAGATGAAATATTTTAACAGTTTTCAGGGTTCTTGGAGCTGGTTGTCTAATTTGATGAGAAATAAAGATGCCAGGGTCTATCCTTCAAATACTGTGGAGAATACTGATAGCCCTTGGTATGAACTGTTTACAATGATACACAATGTAGATCCATTTGATTATCCTAACTCACCATTTGTTAGGTGTAAGGAATTTAGGAGCTCTGTAGGTGAATCTTTTAAATAATTTTGACAGGGTGGGAAATATAATGATACTAGCTAATTGGTTGATTTTAGCATCTTTGGATAAATTAACAAAGAAAAATAATTATCTCAAAGCATCCATGGGAAATCTGAAGTCTTCTGACTGTGAGGATAAATTGGTAAAGGAAAATAAGGAGCTTAAGGTTGCAAATTTCCAGCTCCAGACACACATAAAGTATTTAGAAGTTTCTAAGTGTGTCTTGAAAGAAAATCTCCTTCTTTTGGCCACAGAGCTGAGATCACAGAAACCCAAACATGGGCCCTCAACTGGGCTATTCAGGTCTCTAGCACACAGACACAGGTGTTTTGTATTCTTCTGTATGTGGCTCTAGTAGGCACTGACTAATATACAAGCTTTAAAAGTACAATCCAAGAAAGAGAAATTTTAGAAGTTAGCTTCTACTATAAACTTTGCTATGTGAAAGACACTTGGAGAAATTATTTACAAATTGCATATCTTCTGAAGGAGTTCTCTTCTCAATATTCAGAAGTTTCTTAAAATTTATCAATTAAAAATTAGCTTAATAAGTAGCCAAACCTCTTACCAAATATTTCACCATAAATAAATGAAAAAACGATGAATAAGTATATGAAAACATCCTCATTTGTTGGGAGGAAAATACACATTAAAACAACAATGCAATAACGTCATACAACCATTATTAGAACAGCTAGAATTTAAAAATTTGAAAATAATAATTTCTAGTGAGAATATGGAGCTGTAGGACTCATTGATTGCTAGTGGGAATGCAAAATAGTACAGCCTCTTTGGAAAACAATTTGGCAAACGTTTTCTGGCACAGAGCATGATAACGTTTCCTACAAAAGAATCTTGTAGCCTGTGAAGAGGCATGTCGACTATATCTTCGCAAAAGAACCAGAACTCCCTCCTTCTCAATATCTGATCAACACACAGATTTTTTCCTCTCCTTTCCTATTAAATTTACTAAATTTTCTTAATACTAAATTATCACAGAAGCAGACTTGAACTCTTTTTAAATTCCTAGCCTCCTTACTAATGATCTTTCATAAAGCTTTATCCTTCTTGCAAAAGTTGAATGGCATAAAACCGGGCTTTTGTGAATATCAGGCAATGAGTCAAGGATGGATATCAAAGCCACATAATGGCACAGATTAAACTGAATCATTTTGGCTCACAGTTTCTGTGAGTTCAGTCCATAGTTAGCTAGCTTTGAGTCAGAAACTGCATGTTGGAGGGTCCTAGTGGAGGAAAGTTGCTCATGGTGGCCCACAAGCAGAGAGCAAGGGGTAGGGGTGAACTACAGACTGGAATATACCCTTCCAGATAATACTCTGGTGACCTGCCACTTCAACCAGGTTCTATTTCTTAAAAGCACACTGAGTTATTAAAATCATTAGTGAATGAATCTACTGATGAATATAACATCCCAATCATCCAATCACCCTCCAAACACATCAAACTGGGGGGGGGGGCGTAGAAACCATGACATTCCTCAAGTTTACATTGATAAAAATGAATGACCAAATAAATAAATAGAATAGATGCCTCATTTAGAAGTATTCTAAAGAAATTCTAAAGAACTGTCCCACCAAAGCAATGGGATATAATCCTATGCCTTAAATGTGGATAATGAATAGTGACTTCGTTCCAAGGAATAAGGTAAGGAAAGTTGTGGGTGTTGGAGAATGTACAGTAGAGAAACTAAACACTACCTCAGCCAATGGCACATGGCTGGCATCAACTGAAGTAATTCATGTTGATCAGACATATCCATAGCATAAAAAGGTGAGAACAGCCCTTCACCTCTCTGTCTTCCTCCCTCGAACTTGTAACTCCAGTCTGAAAATGAGAAAATATTAGAAAAATCTTATTTAAATAGATACCTGACTGGACTGTTTTAGAACTCTCAAGATCACCAAAAATAAAATCAGCGAACACGCTACAGTGAGAAGAGCCAAAGGAAATAATAATGGAATCTAATAGGTGATCTTGGAGGTAATCCTGAAACAAAAAATTAAGTGAAAATTAAAGTAATCAGAATAAAACATGGGTTTTAGTTAATAAAAATATATCAATATTAGGTCATTATTTTTGTCTCATTTGTATTAATATAAACTCTTCACAACAGGAAGACTATTTGTAAGGTATACATAAACTCTATGAACTATTATTGTGACTTTTCTATACATCTAAATCTAAAGTAAAAATCTTATTTAAAAACAAACACCAAGCAACTAATCTCACTTCTAATAATCTGTTTTATAGTTGTCTCAAAAGGACAAAACACAAAAAATGCATAGCTCCTGCTCTTAAATTCTCTTTCTAAATATAATTTATAATAATTAATAATAGTAATTAGAAAGGCATCATTTTGTGATTTTTCTTTTGGGTCTTTGCTGGAATAAAGCTGAGGGAAAAATCAAGCACTCTTTATTTCAATAATAAATATTAGGAGTAACTTTTCTCTTTTTAAACTGAAGTGTTACTTCTATTCCAAGTTGATAATAGTTCCTCATTTTTCTCTTTTCCGCTTTTCAAAGGGATTAAACTATGGTCAGACTTTCACTGGACTCTCGTCTTTAGGAGCACCAATAAGGCTTTTCTATTACAGTATATCAAAGATGTATTTCAATGCTCAATAAATTTTTTCAAGTATAGCTTATAATAAATGGAATGTAGAAGGAATTTTACTAACCACTAGATATGTGTTTTTTCTCTAAGAATCTGGAGTTAGAAGCCAATTTGGAAAGCACACATAAATCTGATAAATGTATTGATAGAGAACCAGTGAGCAACACTATAGAAAACAGCAGTTTTTATAATTTGATGATCTTTAAATAGATGGGTGTGCAGAGTGCCTGGAATCATATCCTGAATATTATTCTCACTGGTCTTATTATGGTTTCCAGGGCTATTCACATACAGAGTCATTTGAAAGCATTACTAAAGAATTATGTTTTTAAAATATCCTGGTCTTAGAGAGTAGTCACTTTAATTCACAATTATCTTTAAGGTTTTTACATTAGATGAACTATAGATATTTTAGTAAAATATGAAAGCAATCAATATAATCAAAATGTCCTGCTGAATTGTGGGAGATGGTTAAAAAGTCCTGGATCAGGTTGATTAAGCATAAATACTAAGAAAAAAACAGGCTAGCTGTGGTGATGTGCACCTGTAATCCCAGCACTTGGGAGGCTGAGACAAGAGGATTATGATGAACTTGGGGCTAGCTTGGGCTGCATAGTGAGTTCCAGATCAGCACAAACTGCACAATGAGACCAGTCTCAGGAAGAAAACAAACAAAAAGAAAAAAAAGTGAATAATGAAACCCAGGCAGGACTGATGTGCTCTGGTACTGTAAGTGGTGCTGGGCAAGTGAAAAACAGCTTTGATAACACATTTCTGTTACCAGGCACAGGAAGAAAAGTTTTCTTTATAAAAGTGCAATTGAAGTACGGAAAATGCACACAAATGATTATCAGCAGCTGTTTTTGTTTAAATATAACATTATGTTATGCTAAGGTCTGTTATTTTTAGTAATTTAAAAAATAGTTTAAAATAAACTTGAACACTGCAGTTGTTTTGGATCACCAGAATCACCTATTTTCCTTGACTATTACTGCTATGAATGTGTTAGACACTTTATATATACATATATATATATATATATAAAACACATCTCTATGTGTTTCTGTGCATTAGAATCTAAAATAAAATTGATTTTGCTAGAAATGTATGAGATCTTTCCCTATTTATTTAGTCCACAAATTATTAAACACCTATTATTTTAGAACTCACTATAAGTGATTAAAATATATGAAGGAATGTAACAGACAAGAATCTCTGAATTTCCCCACTGGGCTTATAATTATTATTAATACATTTAACATCGTGCTGTGCAAGAAAGGGGACACACAGGAAGGAGACTTCAAAAACCAAATCTAATAAACAAATACGTTGAATGCTAGAAAATGAGAAGTGCTATTAAAAATCATTTAAATCAGGCAAAATAAGGGGTAATTCAAATCTTGAAAAGGTATGAGAAGGGGTTACATTTTAGATCGGTTGTTCATGGTTAGTGTTACCCAAATATTTTTTAAATATAGATTTTAAGAAAATCAGAGATAGCTGTATGGACATTTGAGTAAAAATTCCCAAGCATTAGGAAGAGCTGGTGCAAGAGTACTCGGTCAGGACAGTGGTGTCGATTCCAGGAAAAGTGTGCAGGTCAGTCTGGCTTTAGCAGACATTTTAGGAACTGAAGTTGAAAGTAGCAGAGGTCATACATGGCTTTTCAATTGAGTTGAATGCAAAGACATCAAAGTGTTTAAAGCAAACAAATTATATGAGCTAACATTTTAAAAACAAAAGCAAAATAAATGACAGAAAATAGGAAGTAAGGAGATAGACTTTTTTTTTTTTTTTTTGGAGACAGGGTCTCACTATCTAGTTGAAACTGACCTTGAACTCACTAGGTAGCCCAGGCTTGTCTCAAACTCACAGAAATCCTCCTGCCTCAGCCTCCCCAGTGAGTGCTGGAATTCTAGGTGTGCACCACCACACCCAGCTGAGATAGAACTTTCTTAAAGGGAAAGGGGATTAAGAGATGGAGGGAGAGAGGACAGGGACAGAGAAAGGAAAAAGCAATTGAGAGGTGTCACCTACATGCACCCATACCATACAAGAAATGTAAATATTATTTCCACGAATATGTGAAAAACAAAAGGAAGGAGACCAAGAGATGGGTAGAGGGAGGAGAAAAAGGATATTTTTTTGAAAAAGGAATTAAGATCATCCTCTCCACACCTTAATCACTGTATTGCAGCAGGTTTCTTTACCTCATTTCCTCTGACCCAGTGTAGTATGCCTGACTTTCAAAAATAACAATAAATTATAATGCTTTCTAAGAGGCAAAACAAAGATAAAGTAGAAACAATATTTAATTTGAAAGGAGAGCAAGAATCAAAACCATATTGCCAGGGGTATGAGGACTATCAGAGAGGGAATTTAAAAATTTTTGACTAATGCACTAAAAACTCCAATAGAAAAAGTAGACATGTAAGAGCAGATGTGTAACATAATCTGTGAGGTGGAAATTCTACAAAATAATAAATATGAAATGATAGACACCAAAAACATTGTAGCAGAAATAATGCCTTAGATGGAACCAAAACTATACTACACAATGGCTAGAGAAAGATTCCCTGAGTTAGTATTAACTTCTAAAACTAAAGAGCAAACAGAAAGAAGAAATAAAAATGAATAGAATACCAAAGAACTCTGGGCATCTACCCAAGGCATAACAAGTGTGTAGTGAATATATAGATACAGAAATAGATTATAGATATAGATATATATGCAGCTTAACACAATTTTTCACTAGTTGTTTTCTCCACTGTCTCATAAGGGTGTACAGCACATAACACTCCATACCAAGTTTCCAAGTCCCATGCCTCAGTTTACCCCTAAATCCTGAGCACTTTTATTTCTAAGCAGTTATTATTAAAAAAAAAAAAAAAAGCACAGAGAAGGCTCCCTTGCTTCTTAATCACTTGTGCAGTGTCACACGTGTGACTTCCTCTTTTGTTCCACTGGTGAGAACTAATAACAACTTCACACTGGTTCAAAAGAAGCCGGGAAATACAACAGCAGGCTGAGCTGTTTATTCTTATTGAAGTTATTTATTAGGTAAGGAAGGCATGTACCTTTGGTGATCTGTCAGCCCTTTATGGCTCAGAGAGAAAGAGTATTTAGGTAGAGTAACTGGTTTTAGATTACAAAGTCATTGTTTCAGAGTAAGGATGAAAAATATAGTACTTGGAATTTGAACAATGGATAGTAAACGGACTACAGGAATATTTTATGATTGCAATGGCCTCTTTGAGTTTCACGGATATGAAATAAAATGAAATTATTTGCCAGCGTTTTAGCTTAGTAGTTCCACCATCTGCTTCTCAAACACAAGGACCAGAGTTCAATCCCCAGTATCAAAAAAATTTAAAAAATAAGAAGAAAGTATTCACAATGTGTTGTGGTTTAGATTTAGAATGTTCCTCAAAAGGCTCATGTGTTCACAGACGGAGCTTTGGGAAGGCGATCGGATAACAGGAGCATTGTACTCAATGGATGAGTTCAAAGCTGAACATGCTTTTGGAGGTAAGGTCTTATTGGAAGATGCACCTCACTGAGCAGTGACTTGGAAGTGGGTATCACCCTCCTGGGCTCCCGTCTCCTCTCTGCTTCCTAGTTTCCATGGGTTGATTACCTTTTCCAATATCATGCCCATCTGTCAACTTGTTTCTGCCTTGGAGCCAGCCCACCATGGACTGAAATCCTAAGCCAAAATTAAGTTCTCTCTTTTAAATTGTGGATGTCCAGTGTCGGGTCCCAGTGATGGGAAAACTGACTAAGATATAAGGTTATATGTTTTTTTTCTAGCCAAACTGAGGATCACAGATGTAATTGCAAGATGAACTACAAGAAAAACAAAATGTGTGAGCAAAGCATGACTTTAATGATTGTCCATAAAAATTAAAAAGAAAAAGGAAAGATACTAAGATAATGAGGGGCAATGGGAAGTTAATATGATAAATGCGTTATAAAGCAGAGAAATATCAAGTCAGTTTTCTAGAAACTAAAACAAACAAAGATGCATGCCTAGGAACAGAAGGCACAGGTTGAACAGTGAACTGCAAAAATGTTGCAGTTGGGTTATAGCTGTTAGTAATTACAGTATCTAGAGAGAGAGCAGCTGAGGCACAGGGGTGGACATGATTATTGGGAACAGATTATTTTTAAAAACTTAAGGCTGGGAGGGTAGAAGTATGATCTACATCAAGAATTATGATAAAGTTAGCTAGAGCAAGAATATGAATCAGAATATGAGTCATGGAAAAATGACAAGGAATGATTGGTCCTAGCTTTGGGAGATAAAGCTGCAATTAAAAGATAAAAGGTTAAAAACTCAGATGTAATGAAATGCAAAGTTTGGACTTCTTTGGGAGAACTGAAGCAAACTATTCTGAATCATGAAATGAGAATCTGAAGACATCAACCCCACTGATATAGGTTTCCCAATGATATAGGCTTCCGGAAGAAAAAAAAAAATCAGTGGGCTTTAGGGGAAAACATACATGACAGTACTCATCACTATTTGGAAACTAGAATTAAAAATTGATGATTTATTTGGGAGAGGTCTTATTTTGCAAGATTAAGTTAAAAAAAGAATTTCTATTTGAAGTGCACTGTTTCAAAAGCACAAAAGCGAAAATAATGAAATTTATATGGTAATTAAAGATTTGTACAATATAACTTCATGGTACAAATGAGAACAGTCCAAAGGATCAGTTACTAATTATCTCATTTCCATTTTTACCAGTAAAAAGGAACTTTATCCAAACTAGAACCTAGACTTTCCTTTAGGAGGAATAGGCATAGATAGAAGTTGAAAGCCAATCATCAATTGACTTGTGTAAATTGACAGTTACATATAATTTTTTTACAGTATAATTTTTTAAAGTTTGATCTGTTTCATTCATACCATGCAGATCAAGGAAATGTTTCTGAAACAGGGACACTTGAAGTTTATCTATTAGAATCAAAATCTTGTTTTGTTTTTGACAGTGGACTCAAAAATATTTTGACTGACTTTGCCATATGATATTCTACAAATCAGAGCTACCATTATCAAATAATTGTAATAGCTGGAAAATCATTTTTTCTCACATACTCTTGATTGAAAATGCTAAATTATCTGTACATGTTCAACTTTGTACTTTCTTGGAAGGAGACAAAATTACATTTAGTTACTTTTTTAAAGGCAAACTCAACTAAGCTAATCTAGTTACATAATAATTAATTGAATTATATATGCACCAAACCACACAAATCCTAATTGAATAGCCTAAAGTAAACACATACTTGCAACTACAAGATTGAAAATAAAAGGAAAAAAAGCAGAAGCTTATTAGCACCTGAGAAGCTTTCCTTTGTTTCCATTCCCAGCCATTATTATCCCTCTTAATGTTAATCATAGTTTTTATTTCCTTCTCCAGATTATGATTTTTAAACTTTATATAAACAGAGTTGTTCAATACAAATAAATAATATTCCGACAAGGACTTCTGGATATAAGAGGATTTCATTCCTGTGATTAGACTGCTAATTAGAGAGCTATCCAAATGGGAGATTATGCTTGTTAACCCTATCCAGTCAGTCCTTCAGAATACCTGGGACTGTAAGAGAGGGTTTTAAGACCACAGATATTCTCCTTTTGGCCTTGATGAAATAAACTCTATATTATGACACGACCATGTGGCTAAAACCTGATAGTGACTTCCAGTAGCTGACAGCTGGTCGGCAGTAAGCAAGAAACTCTTGCCAAAGCCCATCAAGAAAACATAGACTTCAGTAATATGATCAAAAGGAACTGAATTCTACCAGAATGAGTTTAGGAAAGGATCCCGAGCCTCAGATGAGATTGCAACTCCAGCCAATATTTTGATTTTCCTTAATAGCACCGTGAGGGTGAAGTAAACTATCTCTTTCTGGACTCCTGACTCAGAGGAACTAAAATAAATAATATAGGTATAATCTTTAAGGCTTTTTTTTTTTTTCCGTACCAGGAATCAAACTCAGGACCTTGTGCTTGTCAGGCAGAAGTGGCACCACTGTACTACATCCTGGGCCCAGAGTATAGTCTTTAAGGAGGCTAAATGTTTGGCGATTTGTTAGGCGGCAAGAAAAGCCAATAAATGCATCATGTACACATTTGTGTGTGATTTCTATTAGTTATTATTATGGTTATAGTTTTGGGTGTTCTATTTGAGATATATATATATATAATCAGATTATTTAGCCACTCTGTTATTTCAGGTTGTTGACTATCTCAGAGAGTAAAATCACAGCTATTCCTGTATGTACATTTTGGTGCATACTCTGCTGAGTAGGAAGTAACTGTAGAATATCATACAATCAGCTCCACAGACACTGAAAAAGAATTTTCAAATCAGTTGCCTCAAGTGATAGGCCTCAAAGCTTCCTTAAAGTGACAATTGTTCCATGTCATCACCAATAATTTATATAGATCCTGAAATTTTGTATTTTTGGATCTTTAAAGTTTAGTTGACCTCACGAGTGTGTAGAAGGCTTTCACTGCAATTGCTGAATGTAAGCCATTTTCCCTTTTCCCTTTTGTTGTGTTCTATATACTGACATTCTAATTTTAATTCAAATTGTACTTTTGCACTCTCCAGGGTAGGTAACAAAGGAAGTCAGGATTCGACTCATATAGAAAAGTACAGTAACATAACCCCTTTTTATAAGATCCGCAGGTAACTGTAACTGCAATAAAAGAGACAACACTTGATTTGACAACTCTGAATCATTTTACCCCAATCACTTCCCCAAAGGGACTCCTGAACTCTGTGGTTTCCTCTTAGTTCCACATTCTACAGGATGCAAGCACAGCTGTTATGCACAGCCAGTACCAGTGCTACTAGCTCATCTTAACATCAACTTATCAAAATTCCAGGGATAAATGAAATTAGTTTTCTTATTTTATCCTTTGAACATTTTGTCCTTTTAAAATAGCTGATTCAAAAACAAAACAAAAAATATTATGAAACCTCTAGGTGGAGAATATAATATCCTAGTTTTCATAAAATAATTCTATTCCTTATAAGAGAGACATGTCCACTCAAAAACATGCTTCTCTCAGATTTTTGTTCACTTCTTTATGTAGGGCACTTCTAATATAAATTATGAGATAACATGAAATAAATTACATAATGTACTCGCTCTGGAGCTTATCAATCTATTATGCATGTTTTATTTAAAATAAATTCCTGTGCACAGTTCTGCATTTTTTAGGGTTTTAATTTTGTTTTTTGTTGAACCTCCTACTGCAAGGGATCTAACCAGGACTTAGAGCTTGCAAGGCAAGCACAGCACCACTGAGCTAAATCCCCAACTTTTTTTATTGCTCCTGTTGATAAATAGGATTTTTGTTTTCTTGTTTGTTTGCTTGTTTGCTTGCTTGTGTGTGTGTGTGTGTGTGTGTGTATTTGTGTGAACAAGGATCCAAGAGCATGCCATGCAAGTGCACTGCAACAGAGCTACATTTCCATCCTTTGTACTAAATTTTAGGCTTAAAACAATTTATTAAGGGATACCTTGTAAGGCTTCTTGGGGGGTGGTAAAAATATTTTATTATACAATAACATTCAATGCATTTTTCATATGGAGCTAAAGAATAAAGAAATAAATTTGTCATATACATTTAGAAATAAATCATAGAATTTTAATTTTAAGAATTTGAAGCATTTCTAGGCTAGAATGAGTAAAAAAGTAGTACATACCAGCATTGAAATGATACACAATTTAAAAATATTATTTTCCCATATAATTCAGTCCATGGTATCTTGGCCCCATCTCTTGGGGACTGTGCCAATACAGTATATCAAGGTAGAAAGGATGTGATAGAGCAAAGTTGTTCACCTCATGGTGGCTACTAAGTATAGGAAGAGAAAGGGCTGGATCCCAATATCCCCATTCCAGGGCAGGCTCCAAATGACCTAATTAATTCCTAATAGGCTCTATCTCCTAGACTACATCATTTCCAGAAAGCATCATTACTGCAAAAAACTGTTAAGCATATGAAGATTTGAGGGAGAATTAAGATTAAAACCATAACTTATCCCATATCTGTAGGTAATCATGATACCAAATAATTTAATTTCTAGAGCATTTTTAACTCACGGTGCTGCATTTGGTTGAAGGATCACAGCTTAAAATAACTTTTCCTAGGAGGCATACCAACCTTATTCCCAGTTGGCACCCTCTCTCTCCCTCTCTTCCTCCCCCACCTCTCTCTCACACACACAGGTGTGTGTCTGTGTGTGTGCATATGTATATATATATATATATATACATATGTGTGTGTGTGTGTGTGTGTCTGTGTGTCTGTGTGTGTGCATGTATTGAGCTCATAGACTAAGTATTTCACTGGAGAATGTGCAAAAAAATGAGAAGTCATCTTCTGTAAGTTAATATTGCTGGACTCATTTATTAGTACAATGATACTTTCTCTGGATTCATTGGGATTTTTTCCAAAACAATTCATCCTGCCTGCCAAAATGAAAGGTTTAATCACCTCTTTTTAAATATATATGCATTTTATTTCATTTTCTTACCTTATTGCATTGGGTAGGATTCTAACACTATGTTAAGTAGAAATGGTAATAACAAATATTCTTTTTTTTTCTTGATCTTTAAGAAAAACACAGTTTTTCATCATTAAGTCTGGTATACTTGTGGGTGTTATGCAAAAGTAATTTATTAAGCTGAGAGCATTCTCTTATTACTAAATGGCTAAAGAAAATAAGGTTTTGACATAAAACTATGACTATACATAGTAATAGTAGAAGGCATCAACTGCTAAATTATGGGATTTTCATATAAATTAAGCAGAAAATTAGGAACAGTTAAATGCTGTTAAGCAAGCACCTAAGAGAGGACACAGTCTTCTAGCACTAGATATAATAAGGTCAATTCAAACAGCTATTTAAATAGTCCAGACTTGGGCCTGAAAAATTATGAACTAGATTAATGCCTAAAGAGGCAATAGATGAGATTTGAGAAAACTTTAAAGTACAACCAGTCTCTGAATAGCAAGC
This sequence comes from Fukomys damarensis, assembly GCF_012274545.1. Taxonomy (NCBI): domain Eukaryota; kingdom Metazoa; phylum Chordata; class Mammalia; order Rodentia; family Bathyergidae; genus Fukomys; species Fukomys damarensis. Next base: position 38,106,986 of record NW_022900945.1, read on the forward strand.
AAGAGATTGATGTCAAGTCTGACTGACATTTAAAATCAGTCTGTCAGGGTATCATTAATAGATTCTGTGATGTAATGAGGACCAGAGAAAATGAAAACCATCTTGTACAGTAAATACAAATACAAGAGGGAATTCAGATAAAAAATTTGAGCTGTAAATAAAAACAGATACATAATTATGTTGAATTAAGAGGTTTTTTGCACCAATGGCTAGATTTAATTCATGGTGTACCAATAGTAATTTTTAAGTGTTTTATCCATATATAATAAAATAAACTGCTTATAATTATTTTTAAATAATCAAAAAAGGTATTAGATTGAAATACAGGGTTAAACTATGTGAAATTATCAATATCTATTTATATGATCATGGAAATTTACTCATACACCATATACATACACCATACATATATATTTATACATTTATATGTATGAATTATAAACCATATTTAACTAGAAGATTAGGGATTTTGATAAAAAAAATGGGTCAAATCATAAAAATTGACCTTGTAGGTAACTATATTGAGGAAAAAAAAAATATATATATATATATTGAGAAATGATATGGTGACTATATAAATCATCTAGGTGTGTGTACAATAATATGAATTTATTGTGTAATTATATAATATATATAATATGCATATATAATACATATAGATAGATAGATAGATAGATAGATAGACCGACACATACACTAAATATTCACCAACATCAGAATCTGAGGCCGTCTCCATGATTAAGCACAGTAAAATTCTTTAACAAAGCTTAATATACCTACTGACTGTGATAAACAAAATCAATGTATTGTCTCCCTTCAAATCAGAACAGATTTTTCTATTTAGTGGGCTATTTTTAAAATTTGTTTTTCAGAGAATTTTAAACTTCGCAACTACATAAACAGGTTTGTGAAACTTTATAGCCTATTTATAAATATCTCATTTAAAAATGTATATTTTTTCCTCACACTTAAATACTTAAATTATTTAGTTACTTGATTTTTTAAATGAACTAAGATTTTAACGTAGTTCACAAAACTGCATTGCCTTCTTTTCTTTGGGTTAAGATAAGCAAATGTTATTGCTTGTTTAAACAATTAAAAATCAGAAATCAGGACCTACCAGATCCTAAGGGAGAGACCTATTGTAGCAGTGAACAATGTACGTACGCATTTGTAATTCAAAGGCACTGAGGCAAAAACTGTCGAAACATTATGAAAATTGATGGGGATATATGGTTCATTAGTTTAGGAACTGATGCATTGTATACAAGTGGATGATAAGCTTAATAATTTGAATAAAATTGTAGGTTAAGAAAAAAACCCCTACTAGCTGTTATAATTAAATTCCAAATCACACCTGGAAGATAGATATATACACATGTGATCACCTTTCATGAGGCCAAACATGATGCCTCACAGAATTGTTTTAATTGAAGATTTCTTACTGTATTCTCAGTATTGATATTTCAGATTTACTGTCAATAAGCCAATTCTTTCTCCATTATCACAGAATTAACTTATAAATGCTTTGACATTCAGAATAATTAAATGAGACAGAAAAAAAGTTTTACCTGTAGTTGGAAATATATCACATTAACTGGAAATATTTTTCTTGATTTCTGAAATGCATCATACAAATATATTTATTATTTATACTTGACATTGATATTCTAACAAGATTCTTATCCAGTTAAGACTCTGTAGAAATTCTTTTCTCTCTCTCTATCCATCTATCAATCTATCTATTTATATATAGATATTTCTATCCTTTGTGTGTATATGTTTTGAGATAGGTTTTGCTATCTTGCTGTATAATTAGGGCTGGCCTTCAACTCACTGTGTAATTCAACCTAGCTTTCAATTCAGGGCGATTCTCCTGCCTCAGCCTCCCAAGTGCTGGGATTGCATTCAGGCACCACCATGCCTGGCTATAGAAATTCTTTAATTATTTAATTTTAACCCTATAATTATATAGTTTTTCCAGAAGGAATGTATATGTGTGGCTATTTGTTATTATCAACCAATACATAAGATTTTGCATGAAGTGACCCACTAGAATAAAATAAATGTGAAATGTGTAGAATTATTTCAGAAAGTAGGCAGCAGGTGGTGATGAAATAGAAATAAGGAAACTGATAAGGCCCTTAGTAAACATTATTGTCTAGCGTTCTTTGAAGAAGACATCTGTAAAGAAAAACTAAAGAACATAAAGGGAAGCCAGGCAGAGTGTCCCACTTCTGTAATCATAGCCTCTTGGGAGGCTGAGGAAGATCACAATTTAGAGGACAGCCTATACATTAGCAAGATCCTAGCTCAAAATAAAAGAAGAGATTTGAGAATGTAGCTCAGTGATAGCCCTTAGCTAGTAAAGCCCTAGCCTCAATCCAGGATAGAATCCCAGAACAAAAATAAAAAATAAAAATAAAGAAAAACAAAAGGTTATGCAGGATTTTATTGTTAAAGAAAAGCCTCTAAAAAATTCTCTGCCACTAAAACAATTCCACTTTCCACACAGTACCAGGAAAATGCAGACTGAAAGCAAGGGTTCTTGTGAGCCTCTTACAATCATAAATACCTGAATAATCATTTAGTAGAAGGTAGAACAAGAGAGGAAACCAGGTATGTTGACACTTCTATAACGTACCGTTAAGTCACTTTTAACCAAAATCTTACAACTAGATTGGCTGTTGGGGTAAAAATAAACTCTAATTATATTCGATGATTCTTTAGAGGTAATATTTTTATTATCACTGCATAATATACACCCTAAATGTGCAAAATCACAGTATGAAATTTTTGACTGATGAAAGAAAACAAAAGAATAGTAGCATGGGATTTCTGCTCCAAATTAAAATGGAATTAATATGGCATAACAAATTCACTAAAGAGATGAACTAAAAAGTAAAGTAGCAGACAAACAGACAAAGCATTTGAAAATGCACACTGGAAGAGAGAATGTTACAGAATATGAACAAACTTTCTCTTATTTTGGTACCAGGGATTGAAACTCGGATCCTTGCGCTTGCGAGGCAGGCCACCTAACTGCTGAGCTAAATCTCTGGCCCCAAACAAGCTTTCAGTATAGGGCCTTTTGCTGCTTCCAGATGAGAGGCTAAGAATTTGAGTCATAGATAAAGGGGTTCAAAATAATGTATTTTAAACTAACAAATGTTTTAGCAATTTATTTGGCATAGCTAAAGTTAGAGACTTAGATTTAAAACCCACTGAAAATTCAGGAGTACAAACCTCACACTTGTCCAATTTTCTAATTAAGACAGTGATAAATTTCAAATACCATGTAGAGCAAGAGGCTAAAATGTAATTTCTCTCTGCCTACAGTTTAGAAATCTAGAAATAACAAATAATCTAGAAAATTATTGCTTTTTTTCAACTCTTTAGAAAACTGAGATTACAAAGTAATCCAACAGCCTACGATCTGAAGAAAGAAAATAGCTTCCAGGTAGACATGGGGCATACATGCTAGGCCCCTTAGAATGCAACATAGGAGCAGGAAGAAATACAAATGAGTGAGAAGAATTCATGCTGGAGTTTTAACTGATTTCTAAAATCTGAGTATTGCCTAGTGTAATACTGCAAAATCCAAGGCATCACAGGCACAAAAAGCAAACGGGCCACTTATAGGCTCCTCCATGCACATCTACTAGGTATGTAAAGATCAGCAGCAGGACAGATATGCGGAATTCATTGTGAGTGGTATAATTCTTCAGAAGATGAGGCCACAGCTACAACAACGTTACCAAGGTCCCTCAGATTGGTCTGTCCTAACTCACAGTGGATGAAGTCTTTAGAGGAAAGACAGCATAAATTTACTTCCACGAAATCAAGTACCCATTATGGGTGAGAAGAAGAGAAAGAATTCCAGTCTTTCATCCATGAGGAGCCCTGATACTAGAATATTAGAGGTCTCTTGTTGACTGTACAACTCCCAACCTCTGGAGCACAAGCCCAGCATATGCTAAGGTTGTTATAAAACAACAGACAGAACCTTATTGCCAACCCCATGCTGTTAAGCCCTGAAATGAAAAGCAGGAACAGCTTTCTTCTATGACAAGACATGACAGGACAAACATACGATAGTCCCTCTTAGAGCATAGATATAGATATGCAGTCTAACTGTGAAGATGAGTATAAATATTGTGGGAAACTCTCCCTGTAAGCACATGATCACCATGAAAGAAATCAAACTGTGTAGTACATTAACCATAATATTGCATCATTACAACCACCAATCTACCAACTCCCGACTCCATTGACTTAAACTTCTTCTCTCATTAATTGTCTGGCACAAGAAGAAAAATAGAAAAATAAATAATAGAGATGGGTGTGGTGATATACAGATGTAACCCCGGCTTCTTGGAAAAATGAGGCAGGAGGATCGCAAGTTTGATAATTAAGTAAGACCTTGTCTCAAAATTAAAAATAAAAAAATACATTAAGAGGGTTGAGGGGTGTGGTGCAGTAGAGTGCACCTGGGTAAGTTTTCTAGCATCGCATTACATAAATAGATAAATACCTAGTCAACTTCTGATTGCAATATTATTGTACTACTTATAAAATAATTCTTTTGACTAAAGAATTAGTTTTTATTCATTCTAATTGTTAATGACTTAATTCATATAAATTTAACTCCATATGTTTCAATATGATTTTTACACCAATTATGTAAACTGCATGAACCAATTTCCTATTGAAATAGTAGCTCAGGTGGGTTAGCCTGGAAGCCTATATTTCAATTAGTATCTATAGGTTAGGGTGATTTTCTCCTCGAATGAAATTTGTGAAGCAAGTTAGCTATAAAGAAATAATGCAGGCTTAGAGGCTTTTTGTGGTGATGGTCTTCTTGCTAGCAGAGTCCAGAGTGAACACAGAACTCATGACTCAAGGGGCTGAAAGTCTATTCCTGTATGAGTGCCTCTCACCTGCTTGAAAAGTCACCAGAATTCAATCATAAGTCCTCCACCCTAATGGCTTTATGTAATGCTAGTCAATTCCAAAAGGCCCCATCTCTAAACACCTTGGTTGAACTATTTTTCACTCTGTTAATATCATTAGCATATGTTTTTGGGAACCAAATCTCACTAACGGTTCAGGGAACAAATTAAAGTGTA
>NW_022900945.1:38112306-38142408 GCF_012274545.1 Fukomys damarensis
ATATATATACATATACATATATATAGATAGATACACACACACACACACACACACACACATGTTATGTAAGCCAGAGGAGAATACCAGGCTGCATACTAATTTGAAAACTCTTTAGATATTCACATTCCATGGGACTGTTGATTTATCTCATTGTTTCTGTAAACCCATGAGGTTCACTCTATAATGCAGCTGTTTACATCTTCACCTTTCATACCATCTTATTATTTGCTTTTATGGCCGTGGTACCCTAATTTTTTAATTAATTAGATAATCCTAAAAGTCTATCTTCTTACTGTAATCATTTATTAATGTATTGAATTTTTGTACATTTTTATTGAGCTTATACCAAATAAAATAATAAATACTATAAATAAATATTAACACTATGATTGGCATTAATAATTCTAAATATGATCATTATCATATATGCCAGAACAAAAACTACCAAAATAATAACTTCCTTCTCTGGGAAGTTATTCATAATGTCCAGAAAAAAGCCCTCTACAATTCCTCCTCATCTTCTACTTGTGCTCCCACCTAGATCATAGTAAACACTGTATTTAGTTTGCCTAAAGAATAAAATACAGAATATGTGAATGATACTAACAAATTCACAAAATCCTGGCCATTTACAAAGTAACCTAAGATGTTTATCTTATTATACTCTCCAAAGAAATGTGGAGTAGAGGAAAATATTTACAGATGTGAATAGTGAGTTCTACAGAAATTAAAATTTGAAAAAGATTTCCAATTGTTCTTGGCATTTTCCCTTCTACTAATGTCACTAGCTAGCCTGAGTTATGGGAGAAGCAACACTTCTTATTTGTGGCTCTGTCATTTTCAATAATCTACAGTGATTATTGGCATTGTGTGACAGATTCACTCTGTTTCATTCTTCAGGATTTATTTTTGTGCTTAAATTACCTGAGTTCAGTATTAGAGAGAATAAGGCATATATTTTTTTACCTATTAGACTCTCATGAAAAATCTCAATGGAAGGAAAGTCATTATGTTAAAACAGACAGAATGGACGGTTCTTGCACTTGATAAACAAGTATAAAATTTCAACATTAGAACATGTTGCTTTTTCTGCAATTTTCTCACTCATGCCCTTAATGATAATGAATATGTCCAGATTCTTAAAACAACAAAAAGAAAGACCCTTACAGAAAAATAATATCAGATATTTCGCTATCACAACAACAACAACAAAAAAAACCTGTAAGAAAATAATCTCATACTGGAACACAACTTTACATAGTAAATATATCCTTGTTTATAACTATTTCATGCATCCTATCACCCTAGGGTATATAAATCATATATCTACTCATTCTTGTCAACACAACTTGTGAAGAATTTGTTAATCTTGACTTTACAGTTGTGGGATTTGATCTTAATGATCTTCATGCTTTGTAATATAGAATTTTGCCTTTAAAATATTTTTAAACCTTGAATCTCATTTGTTTCTCCTGTACAAAGGACAGCAGCTTCAACTCTTAGATGAAGTGAACTAAGCGCCTTACATAAAAGGACAGGTGTTTCCACTTCCCTGCTAATGACTCTGTAAGTGTGGATGATGATGATCCTTATCAGTCATTACTAAATTTACTTCACAGAAATTAAGAATTAAATTACAGTTTCAAGGCTCATTAGGTCTTGTTAAATTTGTTGAATTGCCCACATGTGTGTGTCTTGTCCTCCATGGGGTATCTGTAAAGCAGGTGTTTCAATTCACTGGAAGTTTGTTGCATTCTTTTCTGCTCAAGGATAATTATACAATTGTGTTTGAAATTCCGGGTTGGGTTTTTATATTTGAAGATCACATTTTAAATAGTCATATTGGACTATTCAAGTTTAGCATAAGGGGAATAATATGGAAATAGTCTTTTCTGGGAGGTTTTGTGAAAGAGAATAGAATGTGAAATTCAAGGGCAGAGTAGAGATCAAATTCCAAACATTATGTCTTTTCACTTGTCTCAATATTCTCATGCGAAACAATTCCAAATACAAGTGTCAATGGAAAGGCTTCTTATATTTGTATCCATGCCTACTGGGACACATCTTCGGATGCACTCACAATACAACTCATTTCTCTTTCTCTCTTTTCCCCCCATTAAGTTTATTGGTACATTTAAAACAAACAATACAGTTAACAGTTATCACTGGGATCTTGCACCTTTACATGATATATCTTGGTTCTTATTTTTCCCCCATAACTCTGTCCTCCCTTCATCCCCTTTACCCTTCTCTATTTACAAAGACTTTGTTTCCATTTTTTTCTTTTTTTCCCATTTTTGTCTTTTCCCTTAGGGATAAAAAAACAGACAAAAATTATTTCTTTTATAGAGCTCTACTCTAACCTCCTTGTCCAGATAGTCCCTCTTCAGCAAGAGGACACTGTGCCAGACAGTGTTACCGACAATTTAATGCTCTCCTTACCAAACTAATACTAAATCAAACTATATTTGTTGGGATACAAAAAGAAGAATATTGAGGACCCAATCAAATCATAGCTTGGGTTTTGTAAATAGGTCATTTTAAATGTAACTAGAGAATAATTTAACACCTAAAAGATTATTTATTATATATGTTATTTTTTTTGCACAGAAATACTACAGTTTGTGCTGTTTATATTGACATTTTAGAAACAAATAATTTCCACATTAAACATCTTAAAGTGGTATGCTGAAGCAAAGCAATATCACAAAAAGAGAGAAGAGATTGAAAATGGATTTGAGTTTCTTTAATCTCAGACAAGTTTCCTCTCTGCCCTATGGGAGTGACAGCTATAGAGTCACACTTAGCCATCCTACAGCCACAAGCTGAGCCAGCCAGATACAGAAGAATCTTCACCCAGATCAGCCAAATCACAATCAGCTTGCGGTGCTGTGAACCTTCAAGCTGAATAATTATTTAGCAATTGTGTTTTAAGGTAGTTTATTAGGCAGGGTTATTACAGCAATGTCTGACTAATAAAAAGATCATATATGTGTACCAGTAGAAAAAAAAAGAATATGAATATGAAGGAAAGGGACAAAGGGGAGGGGGAAATGGGAGGGGTAGGGAAAAATAAAGAAGGGAATGGGATTAATATAAGAAAATGAAAAAAAATGGAAACAAAGTCTTGAAGGAAGGGAAGTGGGATGGGGAAAAATATAAAAACAAGTTTGATTATGTAAATATGCAAATTTCCAACAATGAATGTCATTGTATTGTATACCTTAAAGGTACCAATAAAATTAATTTTAAAAAATCGATACAAGGAGGATTGGGGCATTTAGCTCGGTCCTGCCACCTATATAAGCAAGCAAATGCCTTGCCTAATGTTAATGATGTTAGTAATAGTAATAATGCTGGAAACCAGTGAAAAGGTTAAAATCACTCAAGAACTATCTTATTATTGCTGTGGATAGTATCAGTAGTTTTTCTTGATCCATGAAACCAAAAGTAGAGAAATATGTGGAAAAATGAGTTTTTATTGGTCAAAGAGCCTGGCCTCTGGCAAATATGATCGAGGTGTTAGTACTTAATGTTTCACCTTTTTATAGCTAGAAGGTAAGAAAAATTACTCATCAAACAGTCAAAGCCAATCAATATACATACTTGAAGAATAGCCAACAAAGTATTTACTGTTGTATCACTGAAACAAAAACAAATGAGTTCCCTAAATTATGAATAATTTTCTGCGCAGAAAATGACTGAAATAGGAATAAGAAGGTAAATTCTTGACACTTTCTCTATACAACCCTAAAAGTTCAATTGGAATGGATAATTTTGACCTACTAATTTATGAGGTAGTAAATGATAGCCACTAAGAATATAAGTTAAACACACATTTATATTGCAGATGCACCACTTTCCCCAACATTATGAGCATTGACTACTTCAATGATGAGTACAAATAAAAAATATTTTAATTTGTATGATTTGAACAAACTCTTACTCAAGTATAGTGCAGTACCATATAGCACAAGGTTTAGTTATAAGAAGAAATGTGGTTGTGCTTATCAACTCCCAAAAAAGCATATGACGTGGCACACATTACTCAATAGATAAATATAAACTATTATCACTTATAATTATTGATCTTACAACTGATCGTGATATTCAAATCATTATTGATTTTTAGATTTTGGCTCTTGTGTCATTTATTTTGTGAACATTGTGTTATGATAATAAGTTACATGAATAGAATTTTGAAACCATTAAAACCTTAAGTATTGTTAACACGTAGAAAAAGGGCATTAACTACATTTTCTTAAAATAGCACAAATTAATCTTAAAAATTAGCACTGGATCATTTTGAATAAGAATGCTGTCAGGTTTGAAGACCCTCTAAATAGAAACCCAAGTGTCTCTGAAACTTGTGAGGCAAATATCAGAGACCAATGTTTTGTTGTTGTTTTTGTTTGTAATCAGTACACTTTAATCAGAGCAATTTTATGACAAAACTGAGCAGAAGTGGAGAGAATGTCTATATTTACTCTATTACCATATATACTAGGCTCCCAATTATTTCTTTCTTTTATAAATTTGACAAGTTTTTCTCTTGGTCTGTGGTTTGCATTCTCATTCTTTTGATATCACCTTTCTTACAGCAAATGTGTTTAATGTTAAGAAAGTTTTTCAATTATTTAATTTATTGATCATACTATTTGTACTATATCTATGAGTCATGGTTACACCCAAGGTCAAGCTTCCCTTAGGTTATATTCAGGTGTTTTGTAATTTTGCCTTCTACACTTAGGTCTATGGTGCAATGAGTTAATTTTTGAAAGTTTTAAGATGAATTTTTTGCATGTTAATAATTAAATTAATTTTTTCATGTTAATGTCCACTTTTTCTAGCACTATTTTGTATCTATGTTTCATCCTATTGTTTTTTTTCTTCTTTTTATTGAGTTTATTGGTACATTCTAGGTATACAGTACAGTTACATTCATCACTGGGATCTTGTACCCTTACATGACAGGTCTTGGTTCTCATTGTTTTCCCCTTGTCCCTGCCCTTCCTTCACCCCCTCCTCCCCTCCCCATTTACAATCACTATATTTCCATTTTTTCATTTGCTCATATTTTTTTCTTTTCCCTTATTCCCTTTCCCCTACCTCTTATTGTTTTTGCTGCTTGTTAGAAACCAGTTAATGCTTTATGTGACTTTATGTCTATTCTTTGAAACTGGTCTATTTATCTATTCTTTTGCCAACATTACATTTCTATGATTAATATACATGCATAACAAATGAAACAGTATAGGCAATCATTTTACTTCATTTTTCTCTGTCATGAGTTGGCTACTATGGTTCATGAAGTCAGATGACTTTCTTTTAAGATGCTAGAATTATTGTCAATGTGTTTTTAATTTCAAATGGTACTGGATCATTCCTTATGTATACTACATACATAAGTATATAGGAAGGAAATTATTTTTATGTGTTAGCTTCTATCTAGCAAATTTATTTTAAAGTCGTGATAGTTCTAACAGTATTTTTGACAGTAATTTTGGATTTTTTTACCAGAACCACAGTGTCACCTGTGAAAAAAGACAGTTTAATTTCTCTTTTGCTAATCTGTGTACTTTTTAATTTTCTTTTATTCCGTGATCTAAAACTGCTAGTTTGATGTTGAAAAGCAGGGGGGAAAAAAAGAAATAACTTCATTTTTCCTTGAGCTTTCTAAGAAAACTTCAAATACCTCACTATTGGCTAAAAATCTAACTGTAAATTATCTTGTAGATTCATAAAATGGAGTAGGGGAAATTTTACTTACTTTTGTAGTTTATATTTAAAGTACTCCCTAAAAGTTTTCTGTTTTGAGGTAGGGCCTCATCAGAAAGATGGCTTAGTTGGGACATGAACTGGAAGGGTGCACTCTTATCCTGGGCTGCTTCTTTCATCTCTCTTTCCAGACAATATGATATGAATAGTTTTTGTACCCAAGGCCCTAGTATTATGAGTTCCTGCCTTGATGCCAGTCAACCACAAACAACCCAGTGAATAATGAGACAAAATAAACCTCTTCTACCTTAAATTGTGGATTTGGGGTATTTTTTCTCAAAAATGGGAAAGCTGAATGATACAGCAACTTTGTACCAGGAGTGGGAACCTTGCAATGGCTGTATATGACTACATGGTTGAGAAATTTTTGGAACTGGTTTTCAGAAGGAATTGGGAAAGTTTGGGAGATACAGGCTAGGGAAACCCTATAGTAGTGTAAACACAGCCTGATGGGGGAATTTAATAGGAGCTCAGAGGTCTAGAATGCTGATAGGACCAAAGATAGTGAAGTTTAAAGACTTCATTAGTACTTGGACTAGGACATATATATATTATGTGCTGGAAGAGAATTTGACTTTATTTGACCCATGTCTGGAAACTTTTCAGGAGACTAAGATTTTTGTTTGCCAAACTAATTAATCTAGTAAATGAAACTTCAAAATAGTTCAATATTAGATTGTGTTATTAATAATTCTGACTGCTTTTCCCAGGTTTACAGTGAGAATTAAGAGCAAACAGCATATCTAAATTACTTAAAAAATTAGAGTTTTTACCAGAAGCACCTGAAAAGGTGGGTCAAACAAAAGTATGGTTTCTGAAAAGATTAGCTTTTAAAAGAAGCCAATTCAAATTAAATGACTACGAGATTCCACTTTACTTCAGAAAAACTATCTACTATTAATAAATCAAATAACAGGCTGGGGATTTAGCTCAGTGGTTTGGTGGCCTGCCTTGCAAAAGGACCCGAGTTCAATCCCCGGTACAAAAAAGGTGGGTCAAACAAAAGTATGGTTTCTGAAAAGATTAGCTTTTAAAAGAAGCCAATTCAAATTAAATGACTACGAGATTCCACTTTACTTCAGAAAAACTATCTACTATTAATAAATCAAATAACAGGCTGGGGATTTAGCTCAGTGGTTTGGTGGCCTGCCTTGCAAAAGGACCCGAGTTCAATCCCCGGTACAAAAAAAAAAGTGCTCCTAAACTTTTGGTGGAAATGTAAACTGTTATAATCTCTGTGTATATTAGTATGAAGATTCCTCAAAAACTAAACCTAGAAATTTCATTTGACCTACCTATTCCCATTTGGGTATCATTTCAAAAGTATAGGAGACATGATAATGCAGTGATGCATGCATACCCATTTTTATAGCAGCAAAATTCATAATAACTAAATCTTGGAAGCAACCTATATGTTTGTAGAAAAATGAATGCACCTTGAGGCCATAATGTTAAGTGAAATAAATCAGATATACAAGCTCATACATCACATGGTTCCTTTTATAAGACAAAAATATAAACATATAAACATAAATAGAGAGCAAAATAAAAGGTAGATAATGGGAAGTGAAGAGATACACATTTTTCAAATGGGAAGGGAATGAAGAGATGGAGTAGTGTAGAGGGAGGGGAGGTAAAGCATATGAATAAATAATTGACATGTGTTATGTACATGTAACAACTCCCCAGTGTATTATGTACTACAAATATATACTAACAAAATTTAAAATTTAAAAAAGAATGCAAATATTTTTCACCAGGACAATAAGAAAGATGCCTTGAGGACAACTCAGAAATCAGCCAGATTCCTCCCATAGTAGGTACAAGGGTGCAAAACCACAAACCTTTCATTTGAGAAGTCCTTGATATACCTACTCGACAGACCTCATAAAGATTTGGTTCTCTGGGATTCATGTAGCTGTGCTCAGCCATCCCACCACTCACAGCCCATGGCAGCCATGATCCAAGAAGGACAGGCTATTGACCTTGGCATCATCTAAATAGTGCTTCTTTCTCAGGCACATGGAATGCAATAACTATGTGGTCACAGAGATTTCAACCCAGATTTCAGAATAAGGCCCACTAAGCCAGGAAAAGTATGTGAAAGATCATTGTTCTTGCCAGTTCCCCCTAAGAGAGAGATACACAAAGCTATAAGAGATACCCCAAAAGAGCAGTGGGAACTCTAGAAAATTAGATATATCAGGAACATGAAACATATGCTGAGGAAAGCAGCAGGCAGTGAGTATAGCTAGCCAAAGAAAGAAGCAATATAGCTCTGCAACTGTCAAATCCCCATGGGTGGAGCCAGCCAAGCCCTTTTGGAATTCATATCTCACCACAAATGCATACAGTTATAGGATTTACTGTTTGTCCTGTTGGGTTTTGGTCTAACTGTCATCCAGTTTCTGTCTATTCCCCTTTTCCTCCCTTTTAGAATGTTTAACCTTTGCCACTGTATTTGCAAGTGTTTAACATTCCTTTTGATTTTTACAGGTACTTATAGCTAAGAGTTTGCCTTGAGTCTCAGAGGAGACTTTGGATTTGGACTTTTCAACAGTTCTGCATTATTAACAATTTGGCATTTCTTAAGAGATGGACTAAATGCATTATGTATAGTAAGAGATTGGAAAGAAGCTTTTGGAGGCATAATGTTATAGCTTAGATCTAAAGTATCCTCCCAAAGCCTCACATTTAGAGTTGTGACTTGATTGAAAGAGGTGAGTGATTTTAGTATATTCTTTTCCCCATCTCCTCTATTTTCTCTCCTTTTTGTGCCAACATGATAAGAGCAGTTTTTCTCAACCAGGCCCTTTACCTTGGAGTTTCTGCCTTGGAGCTCAGTAGCCATGCATTTAATGTACTGGAGCAATATGACAAAATAAATGTCTCCTCTTTTATATTGTGTCAGATATTTTGTTCTAGCAATAGTACAGCTAAATGATATACCTTATATTATTAATATGCTGGAAGTTTTATCATTAATGGGTTTTTATTTTGTTTTGTTTGGGATTTTGAGACAGGGTCTTGATTTGTAGTGCAGGCTGGCCTTGAATTCACTATGTATCTCAGAGTGGCCTCAAACTTGCTGTGATCCTCCAGCCAATGTGTTTTGTTCAATATTTGTTTTCACCATCAATTGATATGATCTTGTGATTATTTTCTTCTTTAGCCTGTTGATGGGATGAGCTGCATTAATGAAATTTTGAATGTAGAATCACTCTTGGCTATGATGTATAATTTATTTTACACATTCTTGAAGTCAATTCTTGAAGTTAGCCTTGAAGATTTTTGTGTCTATATTAATAAGAGAAAATGATTTGTACTTTACTAGTGATAGCTTTTTCTGATTTTGATTTTATGGTGATCATCATTACTTAAAATGGATTAGGAAGTATTCTTTATGATTTTTTCTTAAGAGAGTATTGAAAATGGGCATAATTTATTTCTCAAGTATTTTTGTAGAATTCACAGATGAACCTATTGGGGTTTTGTGATCTCTCTTTCAGAAGTTTATTAAACATTAATATACTTTCTTATGTAAAAATTATCTTGTTTGTAAAAACTATTTAGTATTTAGATGGTTTAATTCTTCATGTGACATTTGGCCCATGTCATTTTTTTCTCATTGAGTTTATTGGTACATTTTTGGTATACAGTACAGTTACATTCATCATTGGGATCTCATACCTTTACATGACAGATCTTGGTTCTCATTTTTTCCCCTTTTCCCTGCCCTCCCTTCACTCCCTCCTCCCCTCCCATTTACAAACATTTCAATTCCATTTTTTCCTATTTTTTTCTTTCCCTTATTACCTTTCTCCTACCCTTCCCACTTTCCCTATACCTTTAGCCCTTTTCTTCCTATTTCATTGTCAATTATCTCATTAGGATCTTATATACTATTATAGTTTTTCACACCAGAGAAACTATTCAGTATTTACACATGTGTGCCTTATTTATTTCACTTAGGAGTATATCCTCAAAATGTATCCATTTTCCTATGAATTAATCTAATTCCTCACCCTTTATGGCTGACTAGTATTCCATTTTATAGAAAAACCACATCTTCTTTATCCAGTTTCCAACTGATGGGAAAATGGGATGTTTCCAAGTTTTAGCTATTACAAACTGTGCTACTATAAAAATAGGTGAGCATATTTCACTGTGATATGATTCTTTTAATTATTTTGGAAAGATACCCAGCATAGCTATGGTTGGGTCAAATGGAACTTCTAGTCCCAGCTCTTTGAGGTATCTCCAGATTGATTTCCATAGTGGTTTTACCAGTCTGCACTCCCACTAACAAAAGAAGGGTTCCTTTCTCCTCACAACCCTGCCAACATTTGTTATTGAATGATTTCTTGATAGCAGCCATTCTTTGTGGGATGAGGTGAAATCTCAGTGTTGTTTTGGACAGTGTGCCTTGGCCAGTGTCATTTAATTTGTCAAACTTGTGGCCATAAAATTGTTTGTAATGGCCAGTGTCATGTAAATTATCAAATTTGTGAATATAAAGTTGTTCCTAATATCCCTTAATTTTTTCAATACCCAAAAGATCTATAGTGATGGTATTCTTAAATTTCTGATAATAGTAATTTATATCTTATATTTTAACTTTATCTTCATTTCTTTTTTTCTAGCTAAATGTTATCTATTTTCTGACCAGTTTTTCAAACAATCACTATTCCTTTCTCTATAATTTCAATTTTACTAATACTTGCTCCAAATTTTTTTCTTTACTTGTACTTATTTTGGACATGATTTGGTGTTTTCACTGGTTTTATATCTTTATTCTTTTCTAATATATGCATTTCATGTTAAAATACCCTTTGAAGAAAAAAATGAGAACCAAGACCTGTCATGTAAACGTACAAGATCCCAATGATGAATGCAAATGTACTGTATGCCTAAAATGTACCAATAAACTCAATAAGAGAAAAAAATACCTCTTGAAGAACTAATTTCACTCCATCCAACAATTTTGATAACTTTTATTTTCATTTTTATTAAGTTCAAAATATATTTTAATTTTTCTTGAGGTTATTTTCAAGTCACATATTATTGGGAAATATTTGGCTCAATTTCCAACTATTTTGGTATTTCCTAGCTATATTGTAGTTTAATTATATTTGGGATAAAAAGTAAACATTCTATGATATCAGTGTTTTTTAAATTTGTTAACATATGTTTCATGGTTCAGAATGTGGTCTATTTTTCTAAGTGTTTTATATAGCTTTTTAAAAAACATAACGTTCTGTCATTGGACAGCATAGAATATCACTTAATTATATTCAGTTGATTGCTGGCACTGTTGATTTTAGTTATGCCTTTACTGTTTTTGTGCTTGGTTGGAGCTATTCATTTCAGATGAGGAGATACTGAAGTCTATAACTGTAATAGAGGATTCAAGTATTTCTCCTTGCTGTTCAATTAGATTTAACTTATGTATTTTGATGTTCTGATGTTAGGCACATAGATATTAAGGATTCATATGCCTTCCTAGATTGTTAATCTATTTATAACATAACGCCCTTTTTATACTTGAGAATTTTCCTTGTTCTGCA
Source organism: Fukomys damarensis (assembly GCF_012274545.1). Lineage (NCBI taxonomy): Eukaryota > Metazoa > Chordata > Mammalia > Rodentia > Bathyergidae > Fukomys > Fukomys damarensis. Next base: position 38,123,652 of record NW_022900945.1, read on the forward strand.
GTTGTTTTTTAAATTAATGAAGCTACTCCTCCTTCCCATTCCCAGTCATTGGTAGTGGTAAAGTCTATTATTTCCATAATTTTAATGTTCAAGTGTCATATAATTAAAATGAATATCTCATAGATAATATATTTTGAGTCTTCTTTTTATTCTACTCTCTCTCTTTCTTATGTTGCATTTAAACCATCAATGTCTAAAGGAAATATTAATATATTTGAGTAAATATTTACCACATTTGCTATTAGTTATTCTTTGTCCTAATTCTTTCTTTTTTTTTCTTCATAGATTTCTGTTTTTTTTCTTTTAATGGAACATTTAATATGATTCAATTTTTTCTTCTTAGCCTCTTAGTTATGCTTCTTGTTTTCCCTTTCAATTATTGCTCTAAAATTTGTAATGCAGATTTAAATCTGGTCCAAGTCCATCTTCAAATAACATATAGTTTCTTCTGAGGGCAAGCCTTATTAAGAACAGAATGCTTTAAATAGAAAAAATGGTTCCTTTTCTCTAAAATATATAAGGAGAATTTTCTCAGATACAGTAATGCCCTGGTTCCTGAATATCTTTGTTTGCAAACAATTCATTTCATAAACAGAAGTGTTTGGGAAAATTTTACTTCTGTTTAAGAACTTTGCATTTGGTGACACTGAACCTCATGGGGAAATATATATGATTTAGTTTGTGACCAATTCAGTTCATGACCAGCATCTTGGAATGAATTAAATTCATGAACTGAAGTAGCACCATATTCATTGTAAAAATAAGATCAGGCTCCTAGAGGTAAAATTTATAAAAAGAATGTCCATCCCCCAATGAATGCATTTCCATGAAATTTTAATTTTAATACTTGATTACACTGAGATTCTGGAAATTCCTTGTGGTTTAGTTTTACTTACCCAAGTACTGGATACTGTGTAGGTTTTTCTCCATGACTTTTGATCTGAATAATTGTGATTCTCTGTATGCCCTGGCTTTCCAGCTATCATGCAACCAGTTGGCCCCATGCCTTCAATTTTATGACATATCTAAGATTTTTGTTTTCAGTTGTTCAGCTTTTACTTGCTTTTGGGGGACAGTAGTGACCTTTAAGTTCTTTACATGCTAGAGTCAAAGACAACAAACTCTATTTAAAGACAATAATTCACTATACAGTTTTGTAAACAACAAATGGAATTCCTCACTTGAAGCATTTCTCTAAAAATCGTTATTCATAGGACAGTTCAAATTTTTCTTAAATACCAATATTTTAAATGGCAGCATGGCTTTTTCCTTTAAATCCACTGTAATCATTTTTCAATGTTATGTATTTTCCACTATTTTCTTTACTAAAGCAACAAAACAAAATAGAAACTTTACAAAGTTAGTAGCTGCATAATGATTTGATATAAGATTTTTTTCTAATGAAACTATACTTCTATTAAAATGGGGCTATGTATAAAATCAGAAAAAAATAATTCTGCTGAAAGATAAAACTACTAAAAATCTTCAAGTTATAGGCATAGACAAGATTTTCTTAACACAAAATCAATTAAACAACAAATAATACTAAGAATTAAATGAAATTATATCAAATTTTAAAAAAACTTCTGCAAGACAAAGAAAACAGTCATCAAAGAGCAGAGCCAACGTACAGAATGTTAAAAAAAATATTTTTACCCTATTTCTCACACAAAGGATGAATATCTAGAATATATAAAGCATTAAAAAAATTAGACCCCACAAAATAAGAGATCCACACAAAAATGGACAAGTAAAATGAATAGACATTCAAAAGATGAAATACAAATGTCCAATAAGGACATAAAACAATGTTCAGCATCTTTGATCATTGGAGAAATGCCAATCCAAACAACACCCAGATTCCATCTAACTCCAGAAAGAGTATGTACCATCAAAGATTCAAATAACGACAAAAGCAAGAGGGGCTGTAGGGTTAAAGGAACTCTTCTACATTATTAGTGCAAATGTAAGCTAGTATAGTTATTATGAAAATAAGATTCCACAAAAAAGAATAGAAATTCCATTTGACCCAGTTATACTTCTTCTATCTTCCTAAAAGAGTTAAAATCATCATATTGCAGTGATATGTGCATACCCACATTTAAAGCAGCACAGTTTCAGAAAAGCTAAATCAAGGAAGCCTTTAAGCCCATCAACACATAAATATAAAATCAAATGTAGCATATATGTACACTGCAGTATTATTCAGACATAATAATAATAAATTTAAGTCATTTGTCCAAAATGGATCAATCTTGAGACCATAATGTTATTTGAAATAAATTATACAGAGATTAAATATTGTATGTTTTATTCTTATGTGAGAAATCCAAAATAGAAATGATTTAAGGAGAAAAATAAAAGAGAGATCATAGGAAATAGAGAAGAAGTCTTTGTAGAAATGAGAAACAAATCTACAGAAGGAGGGAGAGCGGAGATTAGGAAAAGAAAAAAATGATGAAGAAGGAATGTGTTTACTTACTAGTTTGCCAAGAAACTAATTTAATGTAATTATAAATATATATAGCAAAAATAACAATTATTAAAACCCATAATGAGTTTGTATAAAGTACCTAATATTTAAGCTTTAAAAATGCATACATGTCATAATTCTTTGTAAACAAAAATCCAAAGGATATATTAGTGATAAAATATTATTGTATGATAGCCTGTAATTCTCAATTTTTATACCTTTTACTTTGCCTAGCATTCTCTTACTTTATGTAAAAAGTACCCAAAATAATTATTTGGGAGACCACATTACTATGAAATAGATCACACTAGGTAGCCACATAAGATTATCCCTTGTGTAACAATGATTTTAAATTCATAACATAAACATAGGTAATTCAAATTGAAATATATATTTATAATTAAAAATTAGTAGAACAAATAAAAATCTTTGTAAAGACATTTAATGTCTTTCATCTATTTTATTTTTCCTTTTCTCATATTTATTCCTTTCTCCTATCTCTCCCATTTCCCCTTCCCCTTTGGACCTTTTCTTCCTATTTTAAACTATCCATTATACATTCTGATCCTTATTTACACTTCCAGTTTCTCACACCAGAGAAACTATTGTGATATATTTTTCCATTAATTTTTCAGCCTTTAATTAATTTTTATATCCAAATTCCATGAGTTAGTTATCATTTTACATAAATAAAAATTTTAAAAGATGGTATTATTTCTACAAATGATTATTGGTAAAATTATACTTTATTTTGTGATAATACAATTAATTTTTAATAAATATCCCATGAGTCATCCATGATTGAATCCTTAATAATGTTAGACTGCAATAATAATAATAGACTTAATAATAATAGACTGCAACTATATTGTTTCAATTTTTTTTCACAAGGAACTAAAATCTATTCACTACATATTCTGTAAACTCATATCATCATAAGATAGTTTTCTGAAATTTCTCATTTTTTTCTTTTAATTTATTTTTATTTGACACCCAAATATATAAAATGTCTCTTATTATTTAAATACCATGTAACATCTAGTACTTGTATACACTGCATAATTTTTAAATCAGGTTAAATATTTTTATCTTCTCAAACATTAATCATTTCTCTTTTTCAATTATTTTTAAAAACTTAATATGTAAATGATTTTCTAGTACTATTTTTTGGATATTTGTCAGGTAAACTTCCCAGAAAGCACAAACATCCAATAAATTATATTTACAGACAGCTTTAATTTTGCTTGATCATTTTCCATGATAATTTTTAAAACAAATTTTAAATTGTTTTTCATTTTTTAATAATGTTGTCCTTAAGAATTTTGGAACATGTCAGATTTTCTACACTTTTCAAAGTAATGGTACTGAAACTTTCAACCATTTGAAGACCACTCCAAAATGAATGTCAATTCTCTGGCACCCTTCCTGTCACTTAGGTTCAGTTGATGGCACCTGACAGAATAAATAAGAAAAAGTTGCCTTTGGATGCTTCCACAGTATTGATCTGAAATAGTTTAGTGTAGAATCTAACCGTCTAAGAGAGTATTCATAAAAGTCTAGTGCCAAGAAAATAGTAATTTCTAAGTCATTTTTGTCCCTGATTATGAGGTTTGATTAGGAGAGTTCATAAATAAAATATGATTTCCTCCAAATAAAACCCATTTCTTGATGGTGAGGGGATATGCCAATTATGTTTATAGATTGGTACTTTCTGAAACAGGTGGGCAGAAATGAGATGGAGCCACAACTTTACCCTCACCATTATCAAAACCACAAACACTATAAACACTGGACAAAGGAAATCTCAGAATAATTCTATTGTACAATTAGATCGCTGCTCTTGGATACTGTGTGACATTAAAATATTTGCAATTATTTTTTCATGTATATTTTTGAAATAATATTAAATGATAGTACCAGGGAATGAATGCCCTATGCTTGCAGAAATTCCTCTATGTCTACCATATTCACTACTCAGCTAGATTTTTATTATTTTAGTTTATAGTGACCCTCTACTCTACTGTTGTTTCCTATTATATTAAAGTGATGAGTTTCACTGGCCAATATAACTTGTTAACACAGTGAATTTCCAGCAGTGATTCAGGGGCTGTCAGAGCAATCAGTGTGCGGACACCTAAATGCTATAGGTGGCTTCTTATTGATTGCTATAAAGACACACAAATAGAAAGTGAACTCTAAAGATCTACCCACAGCTATAGATGTAATCCGTAAGTACAGTTTCCTGATTTTCAATTGGCTGCATTTCGGCAACTTCTTCCAAGGACATCCATTATACAACAATGATCAAAGTGGAGCCTACTATCTCCAAGTATTTTGAAGCTTCATACTCCAATTAAAAGAATTAAGACTTTCTTGACAGCAAACATATTAACTGACTTTAAAGCCAGACTTTAATTGATACCCATATTTTATCTTACCCACAGACAAAATTTATATAACAAAGCACATTTTGGTGGCACAGTGGCAAATTTAAAAAAACACCCGCTGCAGGCACATGATTTAAAATGAATTTTTGCTGGGCATAGTGGTGCACTCCTGTAATCCCAGCACTCGGGTGGCTGAGGCAGGAGGATCACTGTGAGTTCAAGACCAGCCTGAGCTGCATAGTGAGTTCTAGGTCAGTCTCACTACATAGTGAGACCCTGTCTCAAAAAAAAAATCTAAAATGAATTCTTCTTCTGATACTCTTTGAGCTTCAGTTTTTCTTTCCATAAAGAAAATTATAGTTCTTGCCTTTTCTTTATAAATTGAGAGAATTCTAGAATTAAATGACAGGTTAAAGGTCATTTTACATTACAAATTTAGAAACTGAAGTGTACAATCTGAGCTGAACTGTATTCCTGTATCTTGAGGAAAAGTTGTTTTTGAGAGAGATGCAAAAGTGATGGTATTCACAAACTTAATAACCACTGAGCAGGTATAAGCATCAAGAAAAGTTAATCGCAGACTAATTAGAACAGTCACTTTCTTCTAAAGGCCGATTATGCTCTCTTTGTGTGCTAGTTTTATAATTATTGGTTTGCTTGGCTTCATTCAACAAGGTGCTACAAACTGCATAGCTGATTATCTGAAAATTCGAGTGTTTAGAAATACAAGATGAAGATGTCAACAGGACTAATACCTTCTCGAGGCTGAGGAAGATTCTCCTAAGCTTCCTCTCTGCTTTCTCTTGGTTTACTGGCACTCTTTAGCACCTGGCTTGTAGAAGAATCATCCTTATCTCTTTCCTCATTTCTACAGGACATTCTTTTTATCTCTCTCATTGAGTTTATTGGTACTTTTTAGGTATACAGTAGTTACATTCATCACTGGGATCTTGTACCTCTACATGACAGGTCTTGGTTCTCATTTTTCCCCATCCCCCTGCCCTCCCTTCATCCCCCCTTCCTAGTTACAAAAACTTTGTTTCCATTTTTTCACTTTCTCATATTTTTCTTGTGCATTATTTCCTTTCCCCTACCCTTCCCAATCCCCCTACACCTTTAGCCCTTCTCTTCCACAGGGCATTCTTAAGTGTAAGACTATGAGTCCGAATGTATAAGAATGCATTCAAACTTGATAGGGAGCCAATCCACAGCCATTTTTTTTTTTCCAGTACCAGAGACTGAACTCAGGACCTTGTGCTTGATGGGCAAGTGTGGTGTCACTGAGCTGCAACCCTGGCCTTCTACTGGTATTCTCATAACTTAATAATTTTATCATCAGTGCAAGTAAGGTCACATTTTGAAATATTGAGGCTTAAAACTTCAACATATGAATTTCTGGACAATGTAATTCAATCTATACACATAGAAAACAAATTTAGTATTCAAGGATGGAGCTACGTGAATCACTAATACCCTGTTTTGTATAGTTTAGAAGCTCCCTGAAATATCCAATAATTTCTTTCATTGTGCCATTGATTTCACAATAACTCTTTTCTCTAGAATAATGTACTATAGGAAAATGTCATCTAGAAATAAATTGATATGCCTTTTCCAAAATATTTGTAATAATAATAAAATTGATATCTTTATAACCAAATCTTAGAAAATCTATCAGATGCTGAGAAAAATACATGCTTTTAGTAGCATCTAATGTGTCATATCCTGGCACTATAATCTTTACTTCTTAATGTCAGCAGTCAATAAAATGATCTTTTAAAACCAGGTAGTATTCAGCAGTAGAGTATCACAGGGATTTGCAATAGATAAATATTTCTCAAGATCTAAATCTAATCAAAAGGAAACAAGTAAAGATAACACAATGAAGTCTCAGACTGATGCGTGTGAATACATACACATTTACCTAAACCATATAAATGAAACTGGCCTCATAGTCTGACTTCCCCCTGTATGGGTAACGATGGTTACATTTCATAAAAAGATCCAGGCCAGCCAAATTTAGACATTGGAAGGGGCATTAAATGCAAAACTCTCAGTTCCTCATGACAGAGTTGGAGATTGCAAAGAAGACAGCCAAGATGTATTTTATTTCCTTGAGCTTTATGAGGGTAATATGTTACAAATGTGTAGTCAAGTAATAGATAAGCCTGATACTTTAAAGTTGTAGCTGCAGCATTTGGTTGAGAGCAAAAATGCTTGGGGCATGGTTTTATTGAGGGGCTGTATTTCATCACAATATCCTTCCACTTTGAGTTTATAAGAGTAAATACAGTGGAGCTCATTTAAAAATCCAAAACACTGTCTGTGGAAAGGCAGTCTGGTTTACTAGTAGTATCAGCAGCCCTTTAACAGTTTCCCTACTGGATAAATAATGACTTTCAGCACACATTAGCATTTTTGCAGCAATATTAACTCCTTCAACCCATCAGGGTATTCAAATGTGTCACTTTAAAGCAGTGGAATCTTTTAAACGCCACTTTAAGTCAAATTATATCAAGATAGTCTCTCTCTCTCTCTCTCTCTCTCTCTCTCTCTCTCTCTCTCTGTATTTTTTGGTACTGGGGATTGAACTCAGGGCCTTGTGCTTGCAAGGCAGTTGGTAGAACCACTGAACAAAATCCTCAGCCCGATATTTTCATTTTACAAAACATATATATTGACAAATAATCATTTTCTTTAAGCTTCTTTACTTTTTGACATATGTCATTTGTAATATATTTCAATAACGAGCTTAGAAACTTTTGTTCTGACTTCATGAAGCAAAATTCACTGTGACTTCATTGAAATTTACAAAACGTGAAATTGGGAACATAGAAGACGATGAAAGTAATGATCTGAGCTGGGTAGCTATCTCAAGGGTACCACTAAGGGAAATCTCAGGTTCATCCATGTGGATTGCTTTGCTATAGCTTTTGCTTGCACGCAGACTACAAGGTACAGTGACACTACTATAACCAGCTACAAGGTGTAGTACAGGCTGTATGAGTGTAGCACAGCACACTTGAAATGGGGACAGGGAGGAAAGTGGACAGAGCAGCACCCAGAGAAACAATAAAAATAAGTACTAACATCTGATCGATATTCATATACTGAGAGGACTGCACTATATAGATAACTTTTCTACAAATTAGGTGATGTCTTGCAAAAACTCAAGCAAAAAATGTGCAACAGCACTATTTAATCTCTCCCTACATAATCCAGTTTAAGTAAAATATAACATATGGAATCCCAAAATCATTTTAAAGAACTGATTGATTGTGATATTAGATAGAGCACTGATGTTAATGGAAATAAAATTAATTAGATAAGTATAAACACACTTTCTTTGCATTCATATTACAACTAAAAGTCATAATGGGATAAACAGAAAATTCATGCCAAATTAAAGTTCCCTTGAAAGGTTTTTAAAGAAAAGTCACTGATGGTTTTTTGTCATATATCTAATAAAGAAAGACACACAAACAGAAAAACATTTTCTAAGATTAGGGAGGGAATATAGTAGTAATTACATCAAAGATGATAAACTAAACACTTCATCCTGGAAATACAGTACAGAATAGTGATTTAAAAATAAGTCTGCAGAGCCAGGCATGGAGGCACAAGCCTATGATCCCAGCATTCGGGAGGCTGAGGCAGGAGGATTGCTGTGAATTGAGACCAGCCTGGGCTACATAGTGAGTTCCAGGTCAGTCTCAACTAAATAGTGAGACCCTGTCTCAAACCCCCCCCCCAAAAAAAATAAAACAGTCTGCAGAATTAAGAAGATATAGATCTGACTTCTGGTTGAATCATATCTATGACTCTGGCTAACAGTATATGCATCTCACTGTTTTTGACCTGTCAAATGAGAATAGTTATAGGTTGCCTGGATAATTACACAATAAAAAAATAGCACAGAGATGTGTACAGAGAAATGTTCCTTTAAATGTTAATAATTAAAGTATTTTTCTTTAAATTATAACAATTGTTAGTAAAAACTAAAGTATTATTTAATAAAACAAGTAATTTAAAAAGTCAGATCCTTAGTGCATAGGCCACATAATCTTCTCTAACAACAGAAAGAAAGAGGAGGAGGAGGAGTGGAAGGAGACGATTCCTTCTATGTGGAATGTCTTTGTAATGCTGTGGTCTTTTTTCCTCATCATCATAATTTTGGGACCCAGGCTGTCAGAGCAACCTCTGTCTGGAATGTTGGTTTCTTTTGTGGGAGAAAGGAAAGGAAAAAGTGTTCATTTAAATTTATTCTGGAGTCCGTGCTCCAAAACTACATAAGCTCAAAGTTAGGCCAAACACTTGGCCTTTATTTCCCTTATTACATAGTGATCTAATCCCTTCCTTGGTTAAATATTTTGAAAGGCTGTCTTGTTCTTTTTCCTCCCATTAATTTATTCCTTACCTCTCTACAACAAGATCTGTGATCTCACATTTGCACATTTTCTAATCATTTGAGACAAACTGAAAGATTATGGAATTTGTCATTTGTGTTTGCTCAAAGTTTTAATTACCCTTTAAAAATCCCACCAAAAAATTAGTGTAAGCTGATGAATGTTGGATGGACTATTTGTAAATATACTGGTGACTTTAGTGTGAGCATGTTCAGTAGTTGTCTCACTTTCTTTATTTCTTTTCTTTTTTTTTTTTTTCTTTTTTTTTGGTACTGGAGATCGAACTCAGGTCCTTGCATTTGCAAGGCAGGCAGCAGCACCACTGAGCTAAATCCCCAGCCCTTCACTCTCATTATTTACCAGTGCAATGCCATACTATTGTAGACACCTAGGTAGTTAGAAAATATAAGGCCTGTGCCCTCAACACAGGAACCAACTGACTGGGGGCACATTTTCTGAAGGCCAGGTTTCAATAAAAAGAGGAACTACTGCACCCTATTTCCCTTAGAAATGTAAAGCAGTTGTTGGTATTCTAAACAGGCATCAATCACCTTGGATGGGAACCAAAACATCCCCACCCCTTTCCTTCCTAGAGAATCCTTTTGCATTTCCTATGTGTTTGCTGTGTGACTTGCTTCCTTATTTGACCCCTGTTTAATCAATTATTATCTACATGACTAAACTTGTTATAATCCTATTGGGTGACTGTAGTTTTATACCCCTTATACCCATCTGTGATTTTTCATTGGATCAATGTTACCTAAGCAACTATACTTGTAATCTTACTAGTTGACTGTAGTTTTGTCCCACCTTGAATCCACCTCACCTTGTGGCTTTGCTCAGTAAAGCACCCTTGAGAAGTGGGGTCACCTTGGCAACCACTTTCCAGACCCCCTTCTGACTCTCTTAGGCAGAAGCTTTCCTTCTCTTAATAAATTCTTCCTGCTCTTAACATTCATTGTTCCTAGAATTATTTTTTTTTTATTTTATAGAACATAAACTCATCTAGTAGGTTGGGAGTTATAACATTTCCCTTATATTATTTGGAGCTCTACGTATCATGTACCCTATAACAATACTAGAGATATTAGTATGTGTTAAAATGTTCTACCCCTTTGGCTTTTAAGACATTCTTGTTTGCTTGCTTGTTTGTTTGTTTGTTTTCACTCCCGACTCCCTCTATACCCTCTAATTTATTTTGTCCTAAGAGGCAGTGGCTATGTCTTCTTCTAGACATTCTTTCATAGCTAGTATAATGTAAGACATTATTTTTGTCCACTTTCTTTTTATGGTACAAAGATTCTTCTGAGGGAGCTTGTTATTTCTCCCAGTCTGAGATTCTCTTCATCTTGTTTCCTCTTCAGAGTACATAACATTACAAACCACATTTGTGCCTCAATCTGAAGCAATAATTTCATGTTTTGTCCATCCTTCTACTTTACCTGAGCTCCCTTTCTCCTACCTCCAAACATGCCCTAAAGCATTGTTTTCTCTTGCCCTGGTCCTTACTGCTATCCTCCGAGATGACAATTTTCTTTCCTACACTTACATAATAGATTCAGGCAAGCAATTTATGATGGCAGAAATTAAACAGGCTCAGGAGAATGGTCATATATGTCTGTGAAACTTTGTTGGCATTCCTTCCATTGTCAGAGCCAATGAAACTGGTCACTTTTCTTCTGTACTGGTAAGCACATGTCTTGCAGGCACGCTATTTCTACCTATACTAAACACAGTACTAAAATTAACAGATCATAGTTATCAAGTAATCTGTTCATTATGAACTTATCTATAGCCCCAAATCATTACAGGTTAATGGAGTCATAGTTGAAGGAGGGGGAGTTTAGCATATATTCAATCTACAAAATGTGTGGCAGCCTTAGATATATTAAACATATAATTGCATTGCACTACAGTTTTTAGAGCAAGTGTTGGGTTCTATTGAATTTGAAAGCATCTGAAATATTTGTGTGATAGAGTATTTTTTAAAAATGCTTACTAATGAATAAAGTTTTATTAACTTCATGAGATACGTCTATTATCAAACTATTATTATGAACAAAATTGATGTTTGGAGAATGAATCTGGACTAAATTTTACTGATTTATTACTTTTTTCAAAGTTCTTATGTTCTCTGAGGAGGTACAATTTGTCTGAATAAGACAAGTCAGAGATAATGTTTTTGCAAATTTTAAATCCAGTAAAAGAGGATGATAAATAAGAAAAAAATGGATAGGTGGATAAATGTAGCATCCCTTTTTAGTCACTATTCTTATTTTTAAGGTGGCTCAAAAATTCACCAAATAGCCAATTACCATCCACTCTGCAAGTTTATTGGTACCTGTGGAAACAATTACACTTTTTTTTCTTTTTATTTAGTTTACTGGTACATTCCAGGTATACAGCACAGCTATATTTGTTACTGCGATCTTGTAGCTTTACATGACAGGTCTTGGTTCTCATTTTTTCCCCTTGTCCCTGCCCTCCCTTCACCCCCTCCTCCTCTCCCCATTTACAAACACTGTATTTCCATTTTTACTTTTTCTCATATTTTTTTTCTTTTCCCTTATTCCCTTTTCCCCTACCCTTCCCACTTTCCCTACTCATTTAGCCCTTTTCTTCCTATTTCACATTGTTAATTACCCCATTAGGATCTTGTGTACTATTATAGTTTTTCAAACCAGAGAAACTATTCAGTATTTACACCTGTGTGCGTTATTTATTTCACTTAGGAGTCTATCCTCAAAATGTATCCATTTTCCTATGAATTAATCTAATCTCTCATTCTTCATGGCTGACTAGTATTCCATTTTATAGAAAAAACACATCTTTATCCAGTTTCCAACTGATGGGCAAATGGGCTGCTTCCAAGTTTTAACTATTACAAACTGTGCTCCTATAAACATAGGTGTGCATAAGTCACTGTGATATGATTCTTTTAACTCTTTTGGAAAGATACCCAGCAGAGGGATGGCTGGGTCAAATGGAACCTCTAGTCCCAGCTCTTTGAGGTATCTCTGTATTGATTTCCATAGTGTTTACACAAGTCTGCATTCCCATCAAAAAATGGAGAAGGGTTCTTTTCTCCCACAACCCCACCAACATTTGTTATTGATTGATTTTTTGATAGCAGCCATTCTTTGTGGGGTGAGGTAGAATCTCAGTGTTGTTTTCATCTGCATCTCTAGAATGACTAGTGATGCGCAAAATTTTTTCATATATTTACTTGCTGCTTTTACTTCTTTGTCTGAGAAGTAAATTCATTTCAGATGACCATTTTTGAATAGGGTCTTTATATTTGGGGGTGGCTAATTGTTTTGAGTTCTTTATATATTCTAGATAGTAGGCCTTTGCCTGAGGAGCAGCTGGTGAAAATTTTTTCCCACATTGTTGGTTGTCTTTTAGTTCTGTTGATGGTTTCTTTTGCAGTGCAGAAGCTTTTTAATAAGATGAGATCCCAGTTTTTGATACATTCTTCTAGTTCCCATGCTACTGAGAATTTGTTCATAAAGTCTTTTCCTAAGCCAATGTCTTCCAGAGTTCTGCCTAATTTATCTTCCAGCAAGTTTAGTGTTTCTGTTTTAATATTTAGATCTTTAATCCACTTGGATTTTAAGTTAGTGCATGATGAGAGATAAGGGTCTAGTTTTAATCTTCAGCAGGTTGAAATCCAGTTTTTCCAACACCATTTATTAAAGAATCTATCTTTCCTCCACTGAGGATGGTCAGCTCCTTTGTCAAAGATGAGGTAGCTGAGTACATCTGGAATTGTTTTGCGTCTTCCAGTCTGTTCCACTGATCCTCAGGTCTGTTTCTTTGCCAGTATCATGCTGTTTTCATCACAGTGACTTTGTAGTATAGTTTCAAATTGGGATTTGTTATACTCGCTACCATGTGTCTGTTGCCTAGGATGGCTTTTACTATTCCAGGTCTCTTATGGTTCCAAATGAATTTTTGAATTCTTTTTTCTAGTTCTGTGAAATATAGTGTTGGAATTTCAATCAGGATTGCAATGAATCTGTATATCAATTTTGGTAGTATGGCCATTTTCACTATGTTGATTCTTCCTACCTGGGAGCATGGGTATTTTTCCATTTTCTTATAGCCTCTTTGATCTCTTGTTAATCTAAGCAAGATGGCAAAAGACCTCTACAATGAGAAGTACAGCACTTTGAAAAAAAGAGATTGAAGAGGATATAAAAAAATGGAAAAATATCAGTTGTTCCTGGGTGGGAAGGATCAACATACTGAAAATTGCCATACAAAATTAAGCAGGAGATCAATAACAAAAGAAACTGTAAGAATTTCACAAGCACATGGAAACTGAATAACACTCTCCTGAATAAAACAGTGGGTCACAGAGGAATTTAAAGAAGAAATTGGACAGTTTTTACACATAAATGATAATGCCAGTACAACATACAGGAATCTATGGGACACAATGAAAGCAGTTCTTTCTATGAGGGAAATTTATAGATGTGAATGCCTACACTAAGAAAACAGAGTGACTGAAAATAAACAACCTCTTACTGAATCATAACCATCCTGAAAAAGAAGAGCAAGATAAAACCAAAGCTCATACAAAGGAGGAAATTATAAAGATTAGAGCAGAAATCAATGCAATTGAGACTAAGAGAACAATAGAAAAATATCAGTGAATCAAAGAGTTGGTTATCTAAAAGTCTAAATAAAACTGATAAATCCTGAGCTAACCTTATCAAAAAAAGGAAAGAAAAGGCTCAGATACATACAATTAATAATGAAAAAGGTAAAGTAACAATAGATCCAACAGAAATCCAGAGGATACTCAATACCTACTTTGAGAACCTGTACTCTACTAAAATGGAAAACACAGAAGAAATGGACAGATTTGTAGATACTTATGAATCACCAATGTTGAAAGAAGATAAAAACAATTTACCCCAATTACAATCAGTGAAATTCAAAATGTAATTAAAAGTTTACCAACAAAGAAAAGACCAGGTCCTGATGGCTTCAATGCTGAATTCTACAAAATATTTAAAGAACTACTGCAAATAGTCTTTAAACTTTTAAATGAAACTGAAAGGGAAGCAATACTTCCAAATTCATCCCTGGAAGCAAGTATTTCTTTGATTCCAAAATCAGGGAAAGACCCAGCCAAAGAAGAGAACTACAGGCCAATCACATTAAGGTACATAAATGCAAAAGTCCTCATTAAGATACTGGCAAACAGAATACAGAGGGTCATCCAGAAGATTGCACATCCTGAACAAGTTGGATTTATCCCAGGGATGCAAACATGGTACAACATACATAAATCAATAAATGTAATACACAATATTAACAGAGTCTATGTCAAAAATCATATGATGATCTCTATAGATGCAGAAAAAGCATTTGACAAAATGCAACACTCATTCGTGATGAAAACCCTGCAGAAAATTGGAATAGATGCTCTTTGTTTCAACCTGATAAAGGGAATCTATGGAAAACCAATAGACAACATTATACTAATGATTAAAAACTGAAAACCTTCTTGGTAAAATCAGGAACAAGACAAGGATGTCCACTATCAACACTCCTGTTTAATATAGTTTTGGTAACACTATCCACAACCATTAGACAAGAGAAAGAAATAAAGTCAATAAAGGTAGGAAAGAAAAAAGTTAAACTGTTATTATTTGCCAATTATATGATACTCTATATAGAAGATCCAAAAAACTCCACAAAAGGACTTCAAGACTTAAATGACAGATTCAGTAGAGTAGCAGGATACAAGGTAAACAATCAATAATCAATTGCCTCTTCTATACAAATAAAAGGCTCACTGAGAGAGAAATTAGGGAAGCAGTTCCTTTCACAATAACATCCAAAACATGGCACATGTAGGCATTAATCTAACAAAGGAAGCAAAAGGCCTCTATATTGAGTACTACAACACCAAAAAAAGAGATTTAAGAGGATATAAGAAAGTGGAAATTATCCTTTGTGCCTGGATAGGAAGAACCAATATAGTGAAAATGGCCATACTTTTAAAACTGCTGTACATATTCAATGCTGATTGAAGTCCCAACAATATATTTCACAGAACTAAAGAAAACAATCCAGAAATTCCTTTTAACCAGAAGAGACCTAGAATAGTAAAAGTCATTGTAGGCAACAGAGGAATGACAGATGACATCATAATCCCCAACTTGAAACTGTACTACAAAGCCTCTGTGTTGAAAACAGCAAGGTACTGGCAAAGAAACAGATCTGAGGATCAGTAAAATATGTTAGAAGATTCAGAAAAAATTCCAGATGGACTCAGCTACCTCTTCTTTGACAAAGGAGCCAAACACCCTCACTGGATGAAAGATAGCCTCTTAAATAAATGGTGTTGGAAAAACTCAATTTCAATTTTCCAAAGTTTAAAAACTAGATTCTTGTCTTTCACCATTTATTAAACCAGAATCCAAGGGGATAAAATATCTAAATATTAAAACAAAAACACTAAACTTATTGGAAGATAATTTATGTAGGACTCTTGAAGACATTTGCATAGGAAATGACTTTATAAACAACTCCTCAGTGGCATGGGAACTAGCAAAAAGAATCAACACCTGGGATCTCATCTTTAAAAAGCTTCTGTACCACAAGAGAATCTACTAATGAAACTAAGAGACAACCTACAATGAGGGGAAAAAAATTATTGGCTGTTCCTCAGACCAAGGTCTACTATCTAGAATATATTAAGATCTCAAAAAAATCAGACTCCCCAAATATAAATACTTAATTCAAAAATGGGCATCTGAAATGAACTGACATTTCTAAGAGAAAAAAGTAAAATCAGCAAATAAATATATGAAAAATGTTCAACATCACTTGTCATTCAAGAGATGCAGATGAAAACAACACTGTGATTCCTTTCCACCTCAGTAAGAATGGCCAATATCAAGAAATCAATCAATAACAAATTCTGGCAGGGTTTTGGGGAGAAAGAAATCCTTCTCCATTGTTAGTGGGAGTGCAAACTGGTGTAATCACTTTGGAAATCAATATGAAGATACCTCACACAACCAGGATTAGAAGTCCTCTTTGACTCAGCTATTCCTCTGCTGGGTATTTTCCCAAAAGAATTAAAAGAATCATACCACAGTGATATATGCTCAGCCATGTATATAGCAGCACAGTGTGTGATAGCTAATTTGGAAACAGCCCAATTGCCTATCAATTGGAGCCCGGATAAAAAAAAAGATGCATTTTTTTTTATAAAGTGGAGTATTACTCAGTCATAAGGATGAGAACAAGAGATATTTATAGTTAAGGGGATGAATATTGTGGTCATACTCAAGTGAAATTAATAAGTCACATATGTATAAATACTGAATAGTTTCTCTGGTATGAAAAACAAAAAGTGTACATAAGGATCAAGATGTATAATCCATATCATGTAAGAGGAAGAAAAGGTCTAAAGATGTAGGGGAAGAGGGAGGGTAGAGGAAAGGAAAGAAGGGAGAAGAAAAAATAAGAGAAAAGGAAAAATGTAAAAATATCTTTGTAAACTGGGAAAGATGAAGAGGGTGAAGGGGGAAAATAAGAACCAAGATGCATCCTATAATGGTACAAAATCCCAATGATGAATGTAAGTTTATTGTATACCTAAAATGTACCAATAAAAAGAGAAAAAATCGCACACTCCCAATTAAAGACCCACTTCAAAAATGGGCATCTGAAAGGAACAGACATTTCTCATAGAAAAAAATAAAAGCAGAAAATTAACATATGAAAAAATGTTCAACATCATTGGTCATTAGAGAGATACAAATGAAGACAATGCTGAGATTCCAACTCATCTCAGAAAAAAAGATGGCTGCTATCACAAAATCAACCAATAACAAATGCTGGTGGTGTAGGGAAAACAACCCTTGTCCATTTTTGGTGGGAGTCTAAAGTGCTGTAACCACTGTGGAAATCAGTGTGGTGATACTGTAAAGAACAAGGATTGGAAGTTCCATTTGAATCAGCTATTCCCCTACTGGGTATCTTCCCCAAAGAATTAAAAGTGTCAGGGCTGGGGATTTATTTCAGTGGTTCCACAGCCTGCCTTGTAAGCTCAAGCCCCCCCCAAAAAAATGATACCATAGGGATATATGTGCACCCACATACACAGCAGCATAATGTGTAATAGCTAAAACTTGGAAGCAGCCCAGTTGCTAATCAATGGGAGGCTGGATAAAGAAAATGTGGTTTTCTTATAAAATGGAGTAATACTCAGCCACAAAAAATGAGAAATTAGAGACATTTATGGCTAAATGGGTGCACATTGAGGAGATACTCTTAAGTGAAATAAATAGGACACACGTGTGTAAATACTGATTAGTTTCTCTAGTGTGAGAAACTGAAAGTGTAAATAAGGACTAAAAGGTATAATAGATACTGTGAAATAGGAAGAAAAGGGACAGAGGGGATGGGGAAGTTGGAAGGGTAGGGAAAATGGAATTATGAAAAAGTGAAAAATAATGGAAACAAATTCTTTGTAAATAAAGAGGCAGGGATATAGGGGTTGACAGGAGGGTAGGGTATGGGGAAAAATAAGAACCAAGATTGATTATGTAAAGGTACAAATTTCCAACACTGAATGTCATTATATTGTATAACTTAAATGTACCAACAATGCTAATTTTAAAAAATAAGAATAAAATATACTAAACAGGTAACAGGGAAGTATGTAAATCATTTTTTTGTTTGTTTGTTTGTTTGTTTTCTGACAAGATCTCACTATGTAATTAAGGCTGGTCTCAAATTTACTATGTAGCCTCAGCTGGCTTGCAAGTCATGGAAACCCTTCTCTTAGTCTTCAGAGTGCTGTGATTATAGTTATACTCTATCATTCCTGGCTAATAATGAAATCTTAAAAATATTTCAGAGCTTATATTTTCTTGGTAAGATTTTCTGATTTAGAAATGATACATTATTTTAATATCCTTTACTGCTTTTTTAATTGAGGGAATACTTAGAAAATTAAAAATATAAGCCTAGTGTAAGAAAATTTCTTTTCAAAATAAAGATCTTTTTTCATTATCTCCATGAAGAAAAAAATTGTAAAAAACAAAAATAAAAACTGAAAGTAACTGCATATCCTTATGATGTAAGATACTATTAAAAGACATAAAGTAACTTTTCTTCAAAATCTACACTTGAAATTCACTTCAAAAATTAGATAGTAAAATTTATCTGAATGGCATTAGCTATGTGCTTCCATTTGAGATCAACCTGGAAAAAGTGATATATAAGATTAGCTTTTCCTAGACTTTATGAACAAATCCTCAGTAGCACGGGAACTAGCAGAAAGAATCAACAACTGGGATCTCATCTTACTAAAAAGCTTCTGTACTTCAAAAGAAACCATTAGCAGAACTAAGAGACAATCTACAATGTGGGAAAAAATTTTTACCAGCTGTACCTCAGACAAAGGACTATTATCAAGGATATATAAAGAACTCAAAACAATCAGTCCCCCCAAATATAAA
>NW_022900945.1:38143380-38205648 GCF_012274545.1 Fukomys damarensis
AAAAAAAAAAAAAAGATTAGCTTTTCCTGATTGAAACACTATTCTCATCAGAAAAGTAAAAGAATAAGAAAAAAAAAATTTCAAAAACCCACATAAATATATTTTCTCCAAGTAATTATTTAAAATTAACTATAACAAATAATTTGTCTTTTTTTCCAGATTGTATTTGAAAGACTTATGGCACTAAGTCATTAGATTATGGAGACTATCTAGGAAATTGAACAATACTCCAGGCATCTTGGTTGTCAAATTACTGTAACTTCTACACAATCATGGTTCTCCTAAAGTTTTGTTTGTCTTGGTTTATTTCAATTTTTTCATCTGACTTGTTAACATATGTCACTTAGAGCCATCATTTAATTAACTCAGTATCCTGAGTAGCTGCTATAGATACCTTTCTCTCTTCTGAGTCTTGAAGATTCACGTTGTATAACACTGTCCAGTCCAAGAAAATGTTAGTGAAAATAAACTCTGTAAGGAAAGCTAAGTATAGATTGTAGTCCTAAATATATCACATACATTTAATTATAAGCCTCTTTACTTTCTGCACAGTCATTGGATCTCTAGGAATTTGCAGACATTGTCAACTATCACATTTTATTTTCATTAACACATTCAAAGATTATTTTTAAAATGGTTAAAAATCTTGGAGGAAACCCAAACAACTAATTATATAACCTGTCCACACAATTTCAAATTCCTAGATTATAAACCATGTTAAAAATAATGTGACGTGATTTACAATATATCTCCCTCCCTGTTAGAAAAATTGAGATAAAAATTGATGCATGTTAAGAGCTTCAGTAAGAGAAGTATTTAGGTGGAAAAACAAGCTAATTTCCTTTACCCATAGTGGTAGAAAGGAGAGGCATACCATTCAGTTGATTTGGCTTATGCACTCAGGCTCAGGTTGAGAAGTATAAATGTACAGTAATAATATAATGATAACAGCCATGCTCCATTTTCCTTTTCTATCTTAATAGCTCCAGGTGGGTAATTTTACTGTGTATATGAATCATTAGTCTTCAGCAGCCACACTATTCTCTAGTTATTCTTAGGCTCCAAAGCAGTTTTATTTTGCTAAGAGCCATTCCTGATTGTCTCTGGAATGATGGCAGGGTGAGGGAGGATTCAAATTAGCTTCAAGTTACATTTACTTCCATTACATAATACCCCTATGACATATAGACAATTCTCTAGTCAAATACAAATTTACAACTGTCTGCTTCTGTATCAGTGTAACCAGCATACTCTGCAGAGTCTTTTCTGATGAGGCTGGATTTCAGTGATAGAAAGTAAGCATTTTGATGATTCCAAGCTTCTTAGCAAAAAATGAAACAAAACACACACACAAAAAAATTCTGCCCAAAATTTAAAAAGTAAAGTTTTCAAGGAGTACAGAAAGTCTATGTGATAAGTAGGTTATCCTGAATCAAATGAAATGCCAAATGAATAACAAACAATTTATTTGATATACCAAGCCACTTTAATGATAAAGATAATAAAAGAAAATTATTGATAATCAATATCAGTAGAAGATGATATATCAGAATTTGGGCCTTAATTTATGTTAAGGACCTATAGCTTTCTACATTTTAATATTGTTCACATGACATTTTTGCTCCTAGAAATAGAGTTTATAGAGTACAATTAAGCCCATATTAGCTTTTTGAAGAAATAATAGAATAAAAGCATAATGTATTTTCTGAAGTTTTTCTTGATCACTGCCTATTCTTCATCATAAAAAGTGCATAATTATTACATGGAACTAATTTTTAAGAAGGGACACTCTAATTTATTTACCTTTGTCCTACTTAATTTTCTCATTGCTGAGACAAAATATTCAACAACTGGAGTTAGAGAAAAGGTTTATTGTAGCTCACAATTTCACAATTACACAATTCAGTGTGTAGTTGGCTGGCTCCAAGGCAAAATAGCATGACAGAGGGATATAACAAAGGAGAAATGGTTAATGATGGGTAGGCAAGAGCCAGTAAACCAGCAAGCAGCAGCAGCAGCAAAAGCAGCAGCATGCAACACGCCAGAAGTCTCTCCTTTTCATCCCATTCTTACCACTCTCCTTTGGAGTGGTGTCACCCTCACCCAGAGTGGACCTTCCTATTATCCACACTCAGAACTAATCACATATTAATATCAGCATCACACAATTTAAATCTAGCCTCACAAAATTCAATCCCAGTATCACATACCCTAGAACTAGCCAACTTTGAAAGACCAAACTATGAGCACATAAGGTATTCCGGCGTGGTGGTAGGGAGTAGTATCTAAGAATAAACCATAACAACCTCTCAATTCTAAAAATGAAAATTATACTACAATCCAAGCAGGCTCATAATAAATAATAATAAATAAATAATGTGCTTTGTTCATAATAGGCACTTAATAAATATTTATTAAATTGATGTGGCATGAAATGTACTAAAACTGAGACGAAAAATGACTAAAAGCATAAAAAACAAATTGTAAGTATATGTGTCTGTAAGATGGGTCATAATTGAACTAGTCACCAAGTCATTTTAACGACCTCTAATTCATGCCATTTATGAAGAGTACAGTCTTTTGCATAGTTCTCAAACTTTGGCAGCATGAGATTGTCCATTAGCAGCCAAATATCCCCCAATAGATAGGGGTTCTGTGCAGTGGGTTATGATATGCCTAGTTTTGCACACTGTCCATTGCACAAGCCACCAGTTACATGGGTCTCACAACTGAAAGTCACAGTATGAGGGAGCAATCTTTGAACCTCCTACATTTTTACTGAGCTCCTGAAATCCTGCTGATATCTTGTGGAGAGCCTATTATCTCATGAATGGAAAGAAGTGGAAGGGTAAAGTATGTTAGGCAGAAGAGGGGGTATGCATGATGTCCGGGTATTGTGTTTTGTGGTTTGACAACTAAATAAAAACAAAAAGTTAACATTTATAAGTTAACACCACATCACCACTACCTTCTGACTGAATTTAAGATGTTCCAAGACTTCAGGATAAAACTGAGTCTTGCATGACATAATAATGACCAGAGGCTCTAAGGTTTCCTAGCCTGGACAATATTTTCTGGACCAGTTCCCTTCTTTCTCTCTTCTCTAGCACGTTTGACCAGCATCCAAGCACAAGTCACACCTGAGAATACCTAACACTCTACCTAACACATTTCTCTGCCAGGTTCCTCTTCATTGCCCCAAGCCCTTAGGTAGCTGTAATGTGTATTGTTGAAAACTACTGTATTTTGGAAAAATTTTTATACATTTTGGCTCATGATTGACAGCTATGGTTTGGATGAAAAAAATCATTAATTGTTAAAAAAAACTCTTGCACTGAAAACTGCAGAGCCTTCTCACAAAATTTGCATTTTATTTTATAATTAAATGTTTTTCTTGAAAACCAGCCTCAAGCTCGTAGCTTTCAAATACATAACACTGTATCCTTCTGAGCAGCTTCAAAGGTAATTCCTCTATAACAATGGCTTCTCCCTTCCTCATTCAACCTGTCTCTATCTACCAAGATTCTCCACTATACAAAGTTATACAAAAATAATAGATATGCAAGAAAGAAATCTGCTAATCTTACTAATTTAGATCTCTTTCCTCCCTTCTAGTGGATAGAGCTGTAGAATATCTCTAATAATAATAATATATCAAATTATGTCTATTATTGAACACTTACGG
Source organism: Fukomys damarensis (assembly GCF_012274545.1). Taxonomy (NCBI): domain Eukaryota; kingdom Metazoa; phylum Chordata; class Mammalia; order Rodentia; family Bathyergidae; genus Fukomys; species Fukomys damarensis. The sequence continues at coordinate 38,147,066 of NW_022900945.1, forward strand.
TATGCCGGGCCTTCTATGTATTATTTTTCCACACAGTTTCTCATTTGATACCTAAAATATGCCAAGAAGAAAGTTGCTAGTATTTGTAAAAGAGAAATGAAAGCTTAAGAGATAAACTCATCTGATAAACTTTATATATCTGATATCCTGTCTTCTGACTGGGTTGGTCTGTTGTGTATACTTTCAATAGAGTTTTTCATCTCCTAGATATCTATCTGAATCTGTTTCATGAATTCCATTTCTTTCCTATGTTGGGCATTCACGGCTTCTATCATGGTCCTGAACTTATGTATTTTTTTCTTTTTTATCTGTTTCTGTACTAGAGTCTCTAATTATGTCTTTCATTATGGAAATTATTTCTGTTTTGAATTTTTCTAGAGCCTCATTGATCTGTTTTTTTACTTCCTATGCTATGAGTTCAGAATGTCCTGGTGATTGATTGTCAGACTTTTGTACCTTGTTGTCAATAGAATTTGCCCTTGGTGAGATGGAACTTGTATTTGTGCCTTGTTTAAGTGTTTTCTCATTTTTATTTTTATTGTTGGTACTGTCCTTGATTTAATTCCTGTGCTAACACTTTGATTTTCCAGATATAGTGGGTATTTAGGTTTTGAGTCTCTAATGACTCAGAGATGCTCTCATTTTCTTAATACCAGGAAGGACAACTGATTAGATCAATCACCACATCTTAGCCCATGATATAATCAGCAAGATAATAACATCAAGCACGGTTTAGAAATTGACAATTTGTGGTAGTTATTAATCTATCCCTTTAACCACATGAATTAAATAAAAAATTGAGGACCAGCCTAAAATATGTTTATAGTGGATAAATTCTGCAAAATATCAACTGTATCCTTCACAATGAGGACTTAGAAGGAGTTGGGAAGAGAGGAATATATAGGTAGAAAGATAGGAGAAGGGTACAAGTGAAACCAGAGAGCACAAGAAGATTGCATAAACTCTAGGAAACTGTTGAAGAGAAGAGGGAAAGACAGAGGAAAAGAACAAAGACAAGGACAGGGCAACTTGGGAGCAATAGTGAAGCTGTGCATTGTACTCACTTTCCTTTGAAACTATCAAAGATGACACTTGAGAGAAGGCAAAAGAGAGAAGAAAAGAAAAAGAGAATAAGTCCTAATTAGGGCAGGAGCAGGAACAAACAGGGAGATAAAGAACAAAGTGGGAGAGTGAGAGATTGAGTGGGAAAAGGAAGAAAGAAAAAAGAATTTGCAAGGTGGCAAAAATTAAAAAAAATAAAATTTAAAATATAAAATTTAAAAATTAAAAATAATAGGAAAAGAAAAAATAATTTTAAAAAAGATGAGTAAAAATTAAGGGCCTCTTTCAGGGTATGTCTCTGCTGTCACCATAGATGGTGTGAGCAGCAGTTTGCAGATCTAAGTTAATTAGTCTCAGCAAATCAACAGCAGACCTTGAGATTCAGGCTGATTTCTGGCTGCGAGGTCCAAGTTGAGTTCTCTAACCACCTGTGGTATTAAACTCTGCGAGTTTCTACTGCAGGTTCCTGCTGCCCTTCCCCTGAAGATAATTCAGGTTCCAATGGGAGGAGGTGATCCCTTCATTACCAGCTATGGTGGTCTGATGTGCCTTATTGCATAGATTCTCTTCACTTTACCAGTGGGCTTCAGTTTTCGTTAAGGAGCCTGAGAGAAGCGCTCTTTCTGTTGTTCACTTGTGCTCCATCTTCTGGAGCTCAGTACGATGGCCTTTATGACTCCCTGTGCCTCTGCAGTGTGAATCTAGGAACTGGCACAGCCAGGAAGACTGAGTGAGGGGGGTGCTGGGGTGCCCACATGGCTCACAGTCCTCACAAGTCTGCTCCACTTGCAGGTCCAGGGAACTGGGGACAGGACAGGAGTCTAGCTCCACATGGCATCTCGCAGTCCTCACCAGTCTCTCTGGCTTTAATTTTTTAAAAGATTATGACTGTTTTGTAAAATGTATTGATTATGGAATATTCCCAGTTGTTATAGGAAGACAAAAGTCGTCCACCTGTGTATTTTGTAATGTCTAGAACATGAGGAGAAAGGGTCCACAGGCACCCTCGGTTTGCTCTGCTGTCATTCTATTACATTTTTACCTCTTCCTCGAGCAAGGCCTTCAAGTAGGAGCTCCACTCTGAATCTGGTCTGTCATCTCTTCAAGGAGAGAAAAGCTGGCATCAGGGACAGTAACAAAACCCTTCCTTTCATATTTTCATCCTGCTTTCTAATTTTCAGTGCCCTTCTGATTTTCTCACTAAGCAAAAGATTAACAAAGAAAATTCAGGGGAACAATAGTCCAAAGAAACCGTGATTCTTTCTTTCAGAAGGCCAATCAGCCAATGAACTTGGCATCAGGCAGCACAGGCCAGTGTCAACCCATCTGAGAAGGTCCCTAGGGTCAATCATCACTCTTAAAGGAAAAATGCGTTGTTTTAATCATAGTACTTAATTTTAATTAGTATAGGAGGAATCTGAGGACTAAGAATATACCAATAGTCCATTAGACACACACTCCCTTTCAAATGCATAAGGCAAAGTGAAATAAAATCTAGTTTTACTGTGAGACTTATTTTTTAATTAACATACATTAAATACTAATCTATAAGCTGGGATAGGCAAGTATATCACTTATTTGCTGTAGTGTATCTGGCTTTTATTTAGTCTCAAAATTCTACTAGATGTTCCACTCTAAAAGAGAGAGCACAGCCTATGGGACATGAAGAATTTTGTCTGAGTGTTTTGGGAAGGACTACCTGTCCTTTGAAAGTATTAGAAGCTGGAGTCTAAATTACATAGTTTAACAAATACAATTTGTTAGAACCTTGGTCTCAAAACCTCTCCCATCAGCTCAACATTCAACGTGAAAAATCCTATTCTCACGCCTGCTGTGAACTCAAGGTGAGGTTGAAGACTTGCTATTGCAACTCTAGGATCCAGCAACCTGGGATTTGCTGTCCTGATTTGTCACCTCAGGAATCATGTTTGGCTTAATTGCCTTAAGTACTGGACCCATTTCCACAAAGCAAATTTTAGTGCCCAAACTGCTCTACTTGAGGTCTACTCTGTCTGTGGGAAGCTAGCATAAAGAGTGTCTTACTGAGTACACTCATACTTTTCACCAACACACACTTAATACTAAGTACATAAGAAAAGAGCAAACTGCATCAGGAAACACAAAATTTGATTCTGAAAATAAACAGCCTTAGATATGTGTTTTTAGACAGCTATGTTACTATTTTATACTTCAATGAATTCCATAGTGCTAAGAGTTACATAACTATATATCCTGTGTTTTGGCATTTTCTTTGGAATAAAAGTGTAAATCTGAATATATTTTTCATCTGTATTCCTATAAAACAAAATAACTTCTTATATGATGATTCTACTAAAATTACTTAACACAATTTCTAGTTATAATGTGAACTACTGTTCCAAGATAGTATCTTGGAACAGTAGTTCTCAATCCTGGATGCAAATTAGAATTATATGGGAGGTTTTAAAAATCTAGATGTCCATAATATGTTCTATGTCAATTAAATCTCTATTTCTAAACTAGAGATGCAGGAAGCAATATTTTTTAAAATATCCCAAGCTATTCTAATATGAAGTCAAGGATTAAAATCTCTTTTCAGCATGTATTGTGATATATCGATAAATTGTATTACTATGTTGATATAGGAATAACTTAGTGTATATTTCAAATACACATATGCATATGTGATTCTTAGTAATATTAATGTATGCAACCATTTTTAATTGCCATATACATATGAGTTAACCACAGATACATAAGTACCAAAATTTTTTGTAGAGCAGTTAGAGAGTTAAGTATATATTTTTCAATGCTAATTTAATTTGGATTATCCTTCCAAATTCCAGTACTCAAATATTTTGAGATTTCATCTATTTAAAGATTATACTAAAGGAATTACCTCAAAATCTTATCTAAATAAATTCTTAAATATTTTCTGCTCTTACATGAAACCTGGGAAGCTGATTTAGATAAAAATAGATGCTAAACAATGGATTTTATTGCTGCTGTTTATAAAGACATATATAAGCAACATAAAGGCAGGATCATCAAATCATGGGAATTAGTACATTATTTCAGGCCAGTATGGTATAGACTGAAGTTTGAAATTATAATAATTACAATATATTCTCTATGGAGATAATAGAGATTTTCTAATTTACAGTTATTTTCTTTGGGTTGCACCACATGGATTTCATATTCATCAATTAATGAATCAAATACTTGATTCATAATCAAGTCCATACATTGTGCTAGAATTTTTAATATGTGATGTTTGGATTTTAACTAAATAAATCTTGGTTATTAAATGGGACGCAGTTATAACCTAGCTGGTGTGCCTGTAGCTATTTTCATAAATATTCTTCTGCTGCTCCCAAGATGTTAATGATTTAAAATAAAGAAGGCAGTATGAGAATGCTGTAAAACTGGGAAAGAAGCACTGCCTCTTCTACTGCCCTAGATATAGCAGCAGTCACTAGTATAGATAAAAGATGAGTGTATTACAATCTTTGTCTAATGGTAAGATGACTTGACAAGCAAACTGTGCTTGTGTGTAAAGATGTCATAAAGAAAGCTGCAAATAGTGCAGCATATGATTAAGACAGAGGGAATTATAAAACCTGATCATATGTTAAGGATACGAAAAGACAGGAAGCTAGTGAGCTATGTTTTTTTTCAAAAAGATAACCTAACATGAAAAAAGGAGTAAGTTAAAAGCAACTTGGCTTTTGCTTCCATTAAAAATGTAATACTCTTAACAGAATCATCAGTACCTTCTCAGCCTACATTTCTGCAAAGAGCAGGAATGTATGTCACAATAAATAAAACTCTGAGTGTTAGAAAGTGGAATACAAGAGTCATAGACAAAGAGTTTAAGATTTATGGAAAATATTCATGGCAAGGAGGGTTTATTAAATTAAATTATAATTTTAATTATGTCATATAATTTGTTTTCATTTATACAATTTTTCAATAATCTATGTATACTCAATACTCTGTATGTATATATTCCATAATCCCTAAATATATGTATACATAAAAGTTGAGAGGGCATTTGTTTATATTGTGGGAAGATAAAGAAAACTTTGAAATTCTTCAGTGTAGGCAAGGATTTTCTGAAGAGAAAGCAGATGAACAGGAAATAGTTCTGAGAGTCAATAAACTGGATCATATCAAATTGAAAAGCTACTGTACAGCAAAAGAAATAGCCAACAGAATGAAAAGACAACCAATAAAATGAGGAAATATTGGGCCTTGGATTTAGCTCAGTGGTTCAGTGGCCTGCCTCGCAAGCGCAAGGACCCGAATTCGATCCCCTGCACCAAAAAAGGAAACATTTTTACAGCAATTCCTCAGACATAGGACTCATATCTAGAACATTAAGAACTCGATAAAATAAAACTTCACAAATAAAACAGATCAAAAATGGGCAAGCAAAATAAAGAGATAGTTCACATAAGTATGAGTGGCCAATAAATACAGAAATGCTGGCAATCACTAGCCATTAGAAAAATGAAAATTAAAACACCAATGAGATTACACCTTACTCCAGAAAGAATGACCATCATCAAGAACTTTAATAATAACAAATGCTGGAGAGGTGGCAGGGAAAAAAGAAACCCATTTACATAGTTCATAAGAATATAAACTAGTAAAATTTAATCATTGTGGAAATCAGTATGGAGATGTCTCAAAAAACTATAGCTATGAATTCCATTTGATCCAGCTTTTCCCCTTCTGAAAATTTTCCTCAAGGAATTAACAATATCATATGACAGTGATATGTGTGTACCGATGTTTGTTCAGCACAATTCATAATAGCTAAACCTTGGAAGCAGCCTATATGGCCATTTACAGAAGAATGAATAAAGAAAATGTAGTATTTATATACAATGGACTACTATTTTGCCACAAAGCAAGATAAGTAATAGGTAGAAAAATGGTTGCACCTTGATACTATAATGCTAAGTGAAATGAATCTGACACAAAAGCTTACCGATCACATAATTTCTCTTATATGAGAAACAGAATAAAAACAGAAGGAAAGTAAAAGAAAATAGGAAGTAGGGAGATAGCTCTTTTTAAAAAGGAAAAGGATATCAAGAGGTAGAGGGAGGAAAGGGAAGAGAATGAAAACATGACGAATTGGGATATATTATGTACAGATGCCAACTCCCACAAGGGTTATAAATATTCTATACCACAAACATGTCTAGAAATAAAAAAAGGGAAGAAGAGATGGGAAGAGGGGAGGGAGGGGTTGGAAAGAGGATGAAAAAGGGATTAAGGTGTGCTATGTACATGGACCAACTTTCCCCAAGGAATGTAAACATATCCTATATGCATGTAACAATAAACTAAGTGAAACTCACTGAAACAAAATGCAGAAAAACAAACCATGGAAGAGAATATTTAGGTAATTTTCTATAGTTCACACGTACAAGTAACTGCTGACCTCACCTGTAAAAGCTACCCAAGAATGGCAATAAATGAATGGCAAAAGTCAAGCCATAGCAATTTGAGAATAGCATTTTTTCTTTAAAATAAATTTCTTATAATGATTCATTTGTAAAGTAACTTAAGATTCTTAAGGGATCTCATTCATGCCTCTTGTGAGAAATATTAATTCGTTAAAACTGATAGATTGTAGTGAAAGGGAGATATTTTCTGTCTGAAATTTAAAATGCACCAAGGGATTCTTCTTTTATAACAATAGAATAGAGCCTGAACATTTTAGAGGCTAATGGGTGAACATTAAAGAAAAAGCTATAAATACTACTGCTAATGGAGTTTTCTTTTCCCATAGTCCATGATCTCAGTGCACTGCCTACTCACCTTCTCTCCAGCTTATTACACTTTACTTCACATATAAAGATGATAGCCTCCAGAAGAATTTAATAGTGATATAAGAAATTACTATGTGAATATAGGCAAAATCTGGCCACTACTGTTAAGATTTAAAGAGAAAAGAAGCACAGAGCAACCATATTTAACCCCTTTCTTACATGAGACAAAAAACTGGGAGAGGGCTAGGGAAATAGACAATCCAGTGTCACGTGGTTTGTGCACCTCAGGCACGGAGGTGATGTGCTTGGCACCAGCCAGAGGGACACAAGTGTGTGAGCAGAGCAAGACAGAAAACTCCATTTGGGTTTGTTTTCTTACAGAGATTATTCTGCTTCTGACACTTCCTGTCTTCTCAAAGCCTGAGTTATGCCTTATTTTTTTAATTTTTATTGAGTTTATTAGTACAATCTAGGTATACAATACAATTACATTCATTGTTGGGATTCTGTACCTTTACATGACAGGTCTTGGTTCTCATTTTGTCCCCTTGTCTCTTCCCTCCCTTCATCCCCTCCTCCCATCCCCATTTACAAACACTTTATTTCCATTTTTTCATTTTCTCATATTTTCTCTTTTCCCTTATTACCTTTCCCCCACCCTTCCCACTTTCCCTACACCTTTAGCCCTTTACTTCCTATTTCACATTATTAATTATCTAGTTAGGATCCTGTGTACTATTATAGTTTTTCATACCAGAGAAACTATTCAGTATTTCAGTTAAAGAAATCTCTATATGAATATTTAAAATAGGGAATCCTTAAATAAAACTAAAAGGGAAGGTAAAACAGAAAAGGCAATGAAGTAAAATTAAAATAATCCTTAATTCTGAAGATAAAATGGTCTTTGAACATATTTAAGTTGCTTCTTGCTCTTGTAGTCATATTATTCTCTTTTTTTCATTATTTAGAGAATACTTTATTAGTTTGTGTAATCTTATTTAGAATGATAGTACTCCTTATCAGGCTGAGAGGTAGGCAAAGAATGCTGGAAATAGGAACAGAGCAGGCAGTCTTCAAAGAATTGTCCCCGAGGTTGAAATGTCAGCAAAGGCCCTGAGATAGTATGAAAAGGAAGTTCCTTACTCTGTAGGTCTGTACTGATGCCTCTGACTCTGCATTTCTAAGCTGGCAGTGTTCAAATATTTTAGGTAACTCAGTCATACTATATAAAATTACCCCCAAAATTTCTGATCATGACCAAAAAATCTGAAAATAGAGTTAGGACTAGCAAAATGAAAAGTTGTATCCACATGTTAATATCAGGCTTTTCTTTTCTAAATTTTACTCAACTAACATTACATTTGAACTCTTCCTACATCTACAGTTTTAAACAGTAAGAATACCTATTTTGCACAAATGCAACCCCTCTCATTTTTATTCAGTTCAACCAATTATCAACATGGGAATTGGCTATTTTCTCACAGTTATGGGTTTTCTGAAACCAACTGCTTATCTCATATTGACTTTCCCAAAATAGTGCGTCCCGAGCCTCAACTTTGTTATTCCTTCCAGTGTATGTGCACAGCCAATAAAAAACTATATTTAGAATATTTGTAATATAAGTCCAATGAATATATAATTAGGAAGGAAAGTTGGCTAAGAGAGAAATAATTTTATTTGAATTACAAAATCTTTTTTTTTTTAATTTTATTGAGTTTATTGGTACATTTTAGGGATACAGTACAGTTACATTCATTGTTAGGAACATGTACCTGTACATGGCAAGGCTTGATTCTCATTTTTTCCCCTTACCTCTGCCCTCCCTTCACCCCCTCCTCCCCTCCCCATCTACAAACACTTTATTTTAATCTTTTCATTCTCTCACATTTTTTTTCTTTTCCCTTTTTGTTCTTCCCCTACGCATCACACCTTCCCTACACCTTTAGCTCCTTTCTTCAAATTTCTAAATGTCAGTAATCTTATTAGAATCTTATGCATTGTTGCAGAATATTCTGAATTACAAAATCTTATGTATGCATATGTAAAAACATAAATACACATGAATATAAACCCACATACACAGATTATATTGCAACTTTATCTCTTAATACATAGTACAAATGTTATTGAGTCATGAAAGTTCTCATAGATAACCAACTAAACTGAGAATCCAGGTACTCTGCATTCCAGAGTTCTCTCTACTGTCGGCAATCTTTCAACATCTTTAGACCTTAATTTCCTTAACTGTAAGATGGAGGATCTTCAAGTTTACTTCTGGTTCTAAAATCCATTGAATAAAGGACTGGGGAAGTAGCATCTGCCTGGAAAGCACAAGGCCCTAAGTTCAATTCCAGAATCAATAGTAGTAATAATAATAATAATAATAATAATAATAATAATAATAATAATAATAAAATCCATTGGATAAAAATAAGTGAATGTATGCTGATGGATATATCAGCTGCTATTATGAACTGTGCTGCTGAAACTGTGGTATGAATATATCACTACAGTATGATTTGTCTAGTGCTTTGGGGAAGCTAGAAGGTGAATAGCCAAGTCATATGGAATTTCTAATTTTAAATCTTTGAGAAACCTTACCATAGATTTCTATACTACTTATAAATGTTGTCATTCCCTCCAAAATATTGAAGGATTTTTTTTCAGCACAGCCACACCTGTATTTCTTATTCTTTGCCTTCTTAAAAATTGCCATTTTGGGGCCAGGCATGGTGGTGCGTGCCTGTAACCCCAGCACTCAGGAGGCTGTATCGGGAGGATCCCTGTGAGTTCAAGACCAAACTGGAGTAAAAAGTGAGTTCCAGTTCAGTGTCAACTACATAGTGAGACCCTGTCTCAAAAATAAAAAACAAAAAGTAAACAATCAAAAAAAAAATCTTAGTGCGGAAGCTTAGTGTTGTTTTATTTGCATTTCTCTACTGGCCAAATATATTGAACAGTTTTTCATACTACATTGGCCAATTGTACTTCTGAGAAGCATCTGTTCATTTCACTTACACATTTCTTGATTGGGTCTTTTGATGATAAAGAAAATATGGCATCTGTACATAATGAAATACTACTTAGCTACAAAGAAGGATAAATTCTAGGCATTCACAGGAAAATGGATGCATCAGGAAAATATAATGATGAGTGATATAAACCAGTTAAACAAGCATAAATAACATATATTATCTCTCATTTGCCTTAGGCCAAGTACAAAGAAAGAGAATAATATATGATAGAAACAAGGGAATAGATCTCTTGCAAATAGGAAGGGTTTGAGAATGCTGAGGGTGAGGGCCAGGGGAGGGAAAGGGAAAATACATTAAATTAAGATGTGCTAAATAAAGGAATGTAATGAATGTAAACATTAAATATCATAAACATGAGCTGCGAACAATAATAAGAACATAAATAAAAATAAGGAAAGGGAATTTAGAGGTGGAGAGAGGGAAATAGGAGAGAAGGAGCCATAAAAAAGAAACAAGCTGTATATGTACATGCATCGATTCCCCAAGATAAATAAAAAGTATCATCTATGGCAATCATGTACTAAAACAAGGAAAACAAACAAACAAACAAGCAAAATTCAATGTTCTTTTTAAAAAAGAGGCTTATGGCATCCCCCTTTTCTCTAAGATTACTACTGCTGCTTTCTCTTCCCACAAGACAGTCTGGTACAACTCTCTCATCAGTAGAAGCAGGTTAAAAAATTCCTGACAGTGACTTTGAAGCCTGACTGAATTTGTATTTTCAAGATAAAAATCCTACTTTTGAGCCCTTTTAATTGAATACAAACTAGTATTAGAAATGTGATCAGTTTAGGGAAAATAGAATGGTAGCTCTGTTTATAGGCTACACTATCAATAGCATTTGTTTTTTAATATTTTTATTGGTACAGTTTAGATATACAATAGAGTTACATTCATCATTAGGATCTTGTAACTTCACATGGTTCTTATTTTTTCCCCATTCTCCTAGCCTCCCTTCTCCCCTCCACCCTTCCCTATTTACAAAGACTTTGTTTCCAATTTTTTCCTTTTCTCTTATTTTTTCTCTTCCCTTTTCACCATTCCTCTACACCTCCAGTTTTCCCAATACCTTTAGATCTTTTCTTCCTATTACAAAATATCAATTATACATTTTCACCCTTATTTATACTTTTAGTGTATCACAGCAGAGAAACTATAAAGTATTTACACGTGTGTCCTATCAATTTCACTTAAGATTACGTTCTCAATGTGCATCTACTTAGCTATAAATGTCTTTTGTTTCTTACTCTTTATGGCTGTGTATTGAGGTCTCCTTTTAGAGGAGGGGATTCAGGGAGATGACAGCAGACACAATGATTGACCAAAAGCTGATGGCTAATGGCAAAGTTTATTTCTCACCAGGGTCTTTATAGTACAGTTTCAAGGCCACACACAAAAGCATAATCACAATAGTTTGATGATTAACAGCAGTTACAAGCAGTGATTAACAGCAGTCATGAACAGATGCACATTGTTCAAACTAAAGACATAACATCTAGATAAAACAACATTTACTTGTGACTAAAAGGGAGTGGAAATTGGAAACAGGAATAAAGAAGAGATTAAGGGATTGTTTGTGGGTTGAGGGACTTGGCTCCAGCACGCCGCCTTCAGAACACCTGTGCCCCGGTGAGAACCAGCATTCTGGGACTCTGGGTCAATGTTTCGTCCATTTGTCCTCTCATGCCCCAACAGCTGTGTAGTAGTCCATTTTATTTAAACACACACACACACACACACACACACACACACACACACATCCTTTTTATCCACTCTCCAGGCAATTGGGCTGGTTCCAAGTTTTACCTATTACAAACTACCACTATAAACATGGGTGAGCATATATCACTGTGGTATGATTCTTTTATTTTTTTTGGAAAGATACCCAGCAGGGTATCTGGGTCAAATGAGACTTCCAATGCTAGTTGTAAAAGGTTTCTACATATTGATTTCCCCAGTGGTTGCACCAGTCTGCACTCCCAACAACAGTGTAGAAGGGTTCCTTTCTCCCAACACCCCTGTCAGCATTTGTTATTTGTTAATTTCTTGATAGCAGCCATTCTTCCTGGAGTGAGGTGAAATCTCAATGTTGTTTTCATCTGCATCTCTCAAATGACCAGTGATGTTTAACATTTTTTATATATTTACTTGTTGCTTTTACTTCTTTGTGTAAGAAATGTCTATTCATCTCAGATGCCCATTTTTGAGTGTACCTTTATATTTGAGGGGCTTGGTTTTTTGAGTTCTTTATATATTCTAGATAGTAGACCATTGTTTGAGGAACAGCTGGTAAAATTTTTTTCCCATATTATAGGCTGTCTCTTAGCTTTATTGGTGGTTTCTCCTACAGTGAAGGAGCTTTTTAATAAGAAGAGATCCCACTTGTTATTGGTTTGCACTAGTTGTCATGCTACTGAGTATTTGGTCCTAAAGTCTTTTCCTATGCCAATGTCCTCAAGAATTCCACCGAGCTTATCTTTCAACAAATTAAGTGTTTCTATTTTAATAATTAGATCTGTAATTCACTTTGATTTTAGTCAGTGCATGATGAAAGATAAGAGTCTAGTTTTCAACTTTGGAAAATTGAAATCCAGTTTTTCCAACACTATTTATTAAAGAATCTATCATTCTTCCAGTGAAGATGGTTGGCTCTTTTGTCAAAGGTGGTAGCTGAATACATCTGGAGTTGTTTCTGAATCTTCTAACATAGTCCACTGATCCTCAGTTCTTTTTCTTTGCCAGTACCATGCTGTTTTTACAACAGTGGCTTTGTGGTATAGTTTCAAGTTGGGGATTGTGATAAACCCTGCCATGTCTCTGTTGCCTAGAATGACTTTTGTTATTCTAGGTATCTTCTGGTTCCAAATGATTTTGGGATTATTCTCTTTAGTTCTGTAAAATATATTGTTGGGATTTCAATCAGGATTGCATTCAATCTGTATAGCTGTTTTGAAAGTATGGCCATTGTCATTATATTGGATCTTCCTATCCAGGCACAAGGGATATCTTTCCACTTTCTTATATCCTCTTAAATCTCTTTTTCAGTGTTGTAGTTCTCAATGTAGAGGTCTTTTGCTTACTTTGTTAGATTTATGTCTATATATGTCATTTTTTGGATGTTATTGTGAAAGGAACTGTTTCCCTAATTTCTTTCTCAATGAGTCTGTTACCAGTATTGAAGAAGGAAACTGATTGTTGAGTGTTTTCTTTGTGTCCTGTTACTCTACTGAATCTGTTGATTGAGTCTTGAAGTCCTTTGGTGGAGTTTTTTGGGTCTTCTATATAAAGTGCCATATCATTGGCAAATAATAACAATTTAACTTTTTTCTTTCCTATCTTTATTGCTTTTATTTCTTTCTCTTGTCTAATGGCTGTGACTAATGTTACCAAAACTATATTGAACAGGAGTGTTAATAGTGGATATCTTTGTCTTGTTCCTGATTTTAACATGAAAGTTTTCAGTTTTTGACCATTTAGTATGATATTGGCTATTGGTTTTCCCTAGATTGTTTTTATCAGGTTGAGATAAAGAGCATCTATTCCAATTTTGTGCAGGCTTTTCATCATGAATGGGTGTTGAATTTTGTCAAAAGCTTTTTCTGCATCTATAGAGATAATCATATGGTTTTTTACCTTGACTCTGTTAATGTAGTGTATTACATTTATTGATTTATGTATGTTGTACCATTCTTGCATCCCTGGGATGAATCCAATTTGTTGAGGACATACAATCTTCTTGATGACTCTCTGTATTCTGTTTGCCAGTATCTTATTGAGGATTGTTGCATATGTGTTCATTAATGTGATTGGCCTGTAGTTCTCCTTTTTGGTTGGGTCTTTCCCTAGTTTTGGAATCAAAGTAACACTTGCTTCCAGAGATGAATTTGGAAGTAATGCTTCCCTTTCAGTTTCATTGAAAAGTTTAAAGAGTATTGGCAGTAGTTCTTCTCTGAATAATTTGTAGAATTCAGCAATGAATCCATCAGGACCTGGACTTTTCTTTATTGGTTATTTTTTAATTACACTTTCAATTTCACTTACTGTAATTGGGGTGTTAAGAGTTTTTGTATCTTCTTTGTTCAACTTTAGTAATTCACGTGTATCTAGAAATCTATTTCTTCTGTGTTTTCCATTTTATTAGAGTATAGGTTCTTGAAGTAGGTATTGATGATCCCCTGGACTTCTGCTGGATCTGTTGTGACTTCACCTTTTTAATTACTAATTGCATGGATCTGAACTTTTTCTCTCTTTTTTTCTTGATAAGTTTGGCTAAGGGTTTATCATTTACATTTATTCTTTTAGATAACCAGCTCTTCAATTCCTTGATATTTTTCTATCATTCTCTTAGTTTCTATTGCATTGATTTCTGCACTAATCTTTATAATTTCCCCCTTTTGTATGAGCTTTGGGTTTGTCTTGCTCTTCTTTTTCTGGATGCTTAAGATTTAGTATGAGGTTGTTTATTTGCACTCACTCTGTTTTCTCAGTGTAGGCATTCACTTCTATAAATTTCCCTCATAGAACTGCTTTCATTGTGTCCCATAGATTCCTGCATGTTGTAATGGCATTATCATTTATTTGTAAAAACTGTCTAATTTCTTCTTTAATTTCCTCTGTGACCCACCTTTATTTTGGGAGGGCATTATTCAATTTCCATGTGTTTGTGAAGTTCTTACAGTTTCTTTTGTTATTCATCTCCAGTTTAATTGAAGTATGGTCTGATAGTATGCATGGGATGACTTCAACTTCTTTGCATTTACTTACACATGTTTTATGAGCTAGTAGGTGGTCTATTTTGGAGAATGACCTGTGTGCAGCCAAAAGCAATGTATATTCTGATTTTGTGGGGTGGAACACTCTTTACACATCTGTTAAGTCCATTTGTTCAAAAGCTTGATTCAGTTCCAGTATTTCATTTTTTATTTTTTTGCCTAGATGACCTATTTGTGAGGTTGAGGTTATTTAGTTCTCCCAATACAATTGTATTAGCTCTTATTTGTTTTTTCATGTCCTTTAATATTTGTTTTGTATAGTTGGGAGCATTAGTGTTTGGTTCATATACATTTATGATACATATCTTCCTGCTGGGTTGTTCCTTGTACAATGATGCACTACCTTCTTTGTCTTTCTTAGTTTTGTTTTGAAATTTACTTTGTCTGAAAATAAGGTAGCTACCCCTTCTTTTTTCTGGGTTTCTGTCACATGGAGAACTGTTTTCCATCCTTTTACTTTCAGTCTATGACTTTCTTTTTGAACTAGGTGTGTTTCTTGTATACAACCTATTGTTGAATTCTGCTTCTTAATCTATTCTACCAGTCGATTTCTTTAATTGGTGAATTGAGGCCATTAACACTGATGGTTGTAAATGATATATTTTGACTTATCACCATCATGTTATTATGTTGTTGTTAGCTTTTTTTAATTTTATCCCACTCTCCCTTTAATTTCTTGCCTTGCCTGCTGGATTTGCTCTGTTGAGCCTCATGGGGTTGTGAACTTCATTGAGTTTCTCTAGCATATTATTTAGAATTCTTTGGAGTGCTATTCTGTTACTCTAGAAATTTCTCAGGTGTTGTCATTAATTTATCTTATTTTTCCATCAGTTCTGAAATATAATTTTGCAGGAAACATCAGTCTTGGTTGGAGGTTGTTTTCTTTTAGGGCTTGAAATACCTCTCTCCAGGCTTTCCTTGATGTGAGGGTTTGTGCTGCAGAGTCTGTTGTGACTCTGATGGGATTTCCTTTACTTGTGATGTGTTTCTTTTCTCTCACTGCTATAGTATTTTTTTCTTCTGTTGAGTTTCTGGATTCTTGATTATAAGATTATGTGTATATTTTTTTTATCATGGCTAGTTGGAATCCTATATACTTCCCTTAGCTGTATATCAAATCCTTTTGCTTTGTTTGGGAAGTTTTCTGTCATTAATTCTGTGAATAGTTTTTTTGATGTCATTTGTACTTTCTCCCGCTCTTTCATGGACTCCTATCAATCTTGTATTATTTTTCTTTGTATCATGTAGAAGCTGTTGGATTGATTTCTCTTGTTCCCTTACTATTTTTAAGAGATCCTTCTTTTCTTTGTCACTGACTTCCATACTTCTTCTATATCTGATATCCTGTCTTCAGATTGGTTCAATCTGTTATGTAAACTTTCAATAGAGTTCTTTATACCCATGATATCTGTTTGAATCTGTTTCACGGATTCCATTTCTTTCCTATGTTGGTCATTCTTGGTTTCCATTTCTTTCCTATCCTGGGTTTTCATGGCTTCTATCATCACCCTGAGCTCATGTGTTTCTTTATCTGTTTCTATTGTAGAGTCTCTAATTCTGTCATCTATTCTGCTTCCCATCTCTATAGTTTTCTTAGAAATTATATCTGTTTTGAATTTTTCTAGAGCCTCATTCATTTGTTTTGTTACATCCTGCATTATCAGTTTAGGGTGTCAAGGTGGTTGATTATCAGATTTTTCCTCCTCATTTCCCCAGAATTTGCCTTCTGTATGCTGGAAATCTGTGTTTGTGCTTGAGCCTCATTTGAATGTCTCCCCATTTTTATTTTTGTTGGTACTGTTCTTCATTTAATTCCTGGATTGACACTTCAATCTCCCTGTTATAGCTTGTCTTCTGGTTTTGAGTCTCTAATGACTATGAGGCAATCTCTTTTTCATTATACCAGGAAGTACAATTGATTAGATCAATCACAACATCTTAGCCCAAGTGATATAATGAGCCATGCAAAGGCATCAAGCACAGCTTAGAAAATGACATTTTGTGGTAGTTTCTAATCTATCACCTTTAACTGTGTGAATTAAATCAAAACATAGGCTGGAGCTCAGGACAATGGCCTTTATAATCCGCCTGTGCTTCTGTGGGATGAATGCAGGTACCAGCACAGCCAGAAGGCTAGATAGGGGGGCTGTGGGGGGACTGCAGGTTTGCAAGGCTCTACCTCTTACTGTTCTCCTGAAGAGGTTCAGGGCCTGGAGGGGGAGCTTCAAGTTGCCTCCACACAGTTCTGACTCTTACCAGTCTCCTTCCAAGGTCCAGTGGTCAGGGGAGAGCTGCAGGACAGCTCCAAGCAGTTCTGCCTCTTACTGTTCTACTGGTGAGGTCAGGCAGCTCAATAGCATTTCTATTGGTTTGAAAAGATGCCCAGTGGGCAGAAGAAAATCAAAATTAAGATATTAGATTCCTTTTTTAAGTGGGTCCCTTGCTGCTTCTTTTACCCAAATAATAAAATGGAAAATTCCTTCAAATCTCTCTAAGAAAAATACCAATACCATATGGAACTCTTCCTTCCTCAACATCAGAATTATATGAAAAGGGCATGGCTATCATTTATATCTACATGTTGCCCTCAAAACTTCATGTGCTCATAAGTGGGATTTTGGAAGGTGGCTGGATCATGGGTATCTGATGCTGTATAATAGGTGTGATAACTGGAATAATCCACTGTTTGGTTTAGTGTGGTTGTGTGGATAATGGGAAGTTCCACCCTAGGTGTGAATGACACCAACCTATGGGCTTGTAGCCTGAATAGAACAAAAAGGTAGAGGAAGGCTCACTTCCTTTCTGCTTGCACTGCCATGGACTGTTTCTTCTCTATTATGCTCCTCTGCCATGCCACCCCTGCCTTGGTGCCAGCTAACTATGGACTGAAACCTCTACAGACTGTGAGCTAAAATGAACTTTTTGTTATTTAGCTTGTGGGTATCAGGTGTTTTGTCTTAGCAGCTGGAAACTAACCAAGACATGTATCTTTAATTCTCATATGAAATTAAGACTCATTAAAGACTGTTAGATGTTTAGAATATATAAATGAGCTGATGACATTCCCTGCCTTGTTGGAATCTGTTTAAAAGCTATGAGCTGAGACTGAGGCAAACAAAGGGGAAACAACATTCAATTAGTGTTTACAACATGAGAGGCATTGATGGGTCAAGCACATATATTAGTTTAGCTCCCCTGCTACAACCCAGTGGGGTAAGAATTTTTTTTCTCAATGAGGAACTTGAGAAATGAAGAAATTAAGTATGTGGTCAATTAACAATACAGCTGGGATTTGCACTAGGGTTTTCTGACCAAAGGTTTGATTTGAGCAGTAGAATGGCTCCTGGCCAAGCAGATTAATTTTTTATTTGGATATGTCCATGATAATTAAGAATTACATTTTCTTTGAGCCAGGCGTCATGGTACATGCCTGTAATCCCAGCACTTGGGAGGCTGAGGTAGGAGGATCACTGTGAGTTCAAGACCAGCCTGGGCTGCATAGTGAGTTACAGGTCACTCTCAAGTACATAGTGAGACCCTGTCTCAAAAAATAAAATAAATAAATAACTAGAATAATTACATTTTCTTTGGTTAAATAGTACTTTATCATATCTTGGTTATATTTCATCCTCTACCACCCACCATCCTTACTTATTCTTTTCTATATTCTACTTCAAAATATTCTACTTTTGCTTTTCCTACCATCTCTTCTGTACATCAAGTGCACTGCAGCTAAGGAAGTCATGAAACTGAATCTGCTTTAAGAAGGAAGAGAAGAGCTGACATTCTTGGAGACAAAATGAGGATCATTTCTACTTCAAAAAATGAGGATCTTTTTCCAGGCAGCATGAACAGTATTGTTCTTTCAGTTTCCAGCTCATGGCAGAGATTTAAACGTATGTAACACAAAGACATGTTAAAAATGCATTGAACTTACAAAAAATTTCTTCCTCTTTAACAGTAAGCTTTTAAAGATTTAAAGGTAGTATATTAAACAAACACAGATTTAGAAGTTCAATAAAATATTGGAAGAGAGACCGTAAGATCTCCTTTACAAAATATACCCATTCATTTAATAATTATTTGCTTTTTTCAAATACATAGTCATGGTTTCATGAAATCTTGAATTTGTATTAAGAGGTTATCATTAAAAATAAATACTTATTATAGTCAGAGTCACCTAAAAGAATATTTCAGATATCATACATTAAGTTTCTTACCAAGTCGATAACCAGTAACAAGATAATTTTCATAGTGCTTCATATTACACATACCTATTCAATAGCACATAGCTTAGATTTTTAAAATAATGAAGTGACAACTGAAATGAATAGATATTTCTCAGAAGAAGAAATAAGAGTAGCCAATAAATACAGCAAAATATATTCTACATTAAAGATCATTGGAGAAATGCCAATTAAAACAATGCTGAAATTTTATTTTACTCCAGATAGAATGAGTATCACCAAGAAAAAAATGATAATAAATGCTACCAAGGATGTGCTGAAAAGGGGATCTGCCTATACTATTGTTAAGGAAGTAAGTTAGTTCAACCACCCTGAAAATGAGTATAGAGATTCCTCAAAATGCTGAAAACAGAAATTTAATTTGACCCAACTCTTCCTTTACTCAGTATCTCCCCCTGAAAGAGTTATGACTTCATATTACAGCGATGTTGCATACCCATGTTTATAACAGCACAATTCATAATACCTAATTCTTGGAAACACCTTATATGGCCCTCAAGAGATGAATGGATAAAGAAAATGTGGCATTTATGCACAATAGCATACTACTCTTCTGTAAGGAAGAATAAATTTGTGTCATTTGTTTAAAAATGTATGCACCTTGAAAACAAAATGCTAAGTGAAACAAATTAGACATACAACTTAAAAATCATATAGTTTATCTTATATGAGAAACCCAAAGTATAAATAAAAACTCAAATAAAATATAGATAACAGAAAACAGGAAGTTAGGTCCATGGCAAATTAGGAGGGGACCAAGAGAAGGAGGGAGGAAAGGCATGAGGGGAAGAAGACATAAACAAGGAATAAGGTGTCATGCACAAGTAACAGATGCCCACAGTGAAATTAGTCATTATGTGTTGCAAACATATTAATAAATAAAATTTAAAAATAATAATAAAGAACTATATAATCAATAACATTCTTATAATTCATCTAAATTTTATACAATATACAGGATGTTGTTTTGGGTGTTTTAACCAGGTATCATTTTTCATGTTTCCAACATTATATAAGTTCTATAGTGTTCTATACTCATGGAGTTACTAACTCCACATCAAAATGGAGAAGGTAAGAAATAACACAAAAAACATAAAGAGGCACTCATACACTCCAAAAACTAAATATGGAATTCAATTAGCTTTGAGAGTCACTGTATTGTAGAGGAGAGAGGTGGTAAGGCCAGCAGTGTATAAAGAGAGTAGGTATTAGAGGCAAATGTTCTGTGCAAAGATACAAATTTTGGCTCTACCACTTACTTTTTATAAGGCATAGTTGCAAGTAACCTCCCTGGGAAGCAGATGATAATGTTGAGCTTTAGTTCTTATGAAGTCCTTTTGCATCTAGTAACCTTTTCTACCACACCTCATGATATCACTGAGCTCACATAGACTTGTACTTTTTTCTTATATAATCCTCATATGATGAGTTCATAAACTAGACTGTTAGAATTGTGACGGCAAGGAACATTTACCTCTTTTAGAACAAGTGCTCAAGATAGTTTTAGATATATGGTACCATGAAATTCAAAATAGTTTGTAAAGTCAATGACAATGTGAGTGTAATAGTATTTTAAATTGATCACTATAATAGAATTTTCATCAGGAATCTGTGTATTAAAATGATTTTCAGAATTATCTAATAAATTCTAGGTTATCCACTGAGATGCAGATTATTATCTTTAATTTTTATGAATATTCAATCCATTGTCATTCCCACTCACAATGCTCTACTGTACACAAATATAATCAAAAAAATAAATTACTTTCTTATAAGTTACAAGATTATTTTTCTCTTCTTGCCAAAATAAATTTTGTCAACACAGTTGCACTCATGTCTATAAGGTACAATTTAAAATTTAAATTATCACACAAACTCTTCAGAAAATTGGAGTTTTGTTTGAAGTACCCACATATATATTTCCTAGTTCCTTCCCTTTAATTTTTGTGTGCATCCTTATTTTATCTAAATCTATCTTTCTTCAGCACCAACAATGGGATCAGCAGTGTGTGAGACACCAGTGCATCTAAGAAAGAAAATAAATTCAACACCATCTTTTTGAAGTTTCCAGCCTGGTACAGCAAAGAAAAATTTAAAATAGCCACAGCACAACATAGCAAATGCTATAATAGAGCTAGGTATCTTATATTATGGAAACAGAAAAGCTAGAGTAAAGGTAAAATGTCTTTTTTGGCACTGGAAAATAATTGTGAATTATGCTAATATGAAATCTTGGTTCCTGCCATTATATCCACCTTCTTTTGAAATGCCTTTAACTTTAATGGCTTTGTGAAATAAAGACTGTGACTATTGTAGATAAGCTCCTAAAAGCAAACACTGATTTAAAAAGGAAATACATCACAGAGACAACAGCTATGACAGTGCATTCAAACTGATTTTAGCAAATATTGAATCTTACCTAACACCACAATGATCTAAACAAAATTGTAATAAAATTACCCTTAATTAGAGTAAAATTTCTGATGGAAAGCTCTCATTTTGGGTCTCTGAAAACAACAGAGTTCTCATTTCAGTTTGACAGACCTATGATCCTTGTTTGGATAAATAATGTGTGGCATTTTAATAGGATTTTTTTCAAAACAGCCATTGGAGATTGATGATTAAACATAATTAGGTTGACACAGACTGACATATTCTGCTTATATTTCACTACAGACTGCCCCTGTCTCTGGGTAGGACAGTATATTTTGAGAACTTGAAAAATATTTGCATCTACAAGAAAACTATGGGTTCTACTATTGTCCCAACAAAGCGATCAAGATGCAATATGTATATGAATAATTCCTAATGGATATACTTATATGTACAACAGACATATTCTAATAAAAAAATTGAGACAGAAAACAGCACTCATGAGTTCCTTAAGGGAAGTCAGTCGCTGAGTTTCTGTCTCCCCTTATAAGGATTAAGAGGGTAATGTGCAGTCAGTCGGTCCTGAGGAACCACTCCTATACCACCTATTCTCTTTTTCCCCATCCCTTTCAACCTGAGATGATTTCTGCCATTTAGTCTATACCTTTAATTCATTTTGTGTACTTAGTATAACACAGAGGAAATTTATATCAGCACCTAAAGACATGTTTCAACCTCCTTCAATTCCCCTCATCCCAAAGATGAGGAGTGTGACAAGTTTTTGAAATATGAACAAATATTTTTCCATAGATCTATGTACTACCATCTTCCCATCGTTTAATTAGGTGCATTTAATGTTTCAGGATAGTGGAGAAATGGAATTTCACTCTCAAAATTTAGGCACTTTTAAATAATTAGGCCAGGGATTATTAAGGTATTATATTTTTCATATAAAAGATAGATGTGTTCTTTCTTGCAAGCAAAGAAATGAGGGAAGAAAAAGAGCTATGAATTAGGGCTGATCTGTGCATCCAGAAAGAATCTTCTACTTCTCTACTAACCACTCACCTCTAACACGCATGTCTAAAAGACTGAGTAATAACAAAATCCGAAGACTGGTTTAGCGTCTGGTCCAACGGTGTCCCGTTGCACTCTGGGAAGGTGGTAGAGACTTGCGTGGGAGCAGAAGACATGGTTGAGTGGGTATGTAACTAAAGGCTAGAGATGGTTTTCTGGACCACAGCCTAATAGTCTCTTGGCTGCTTTATGTAGTGCATGGATCCGGCACCAAGAGTTGTGTGGCTCCATGAGTTAAGCCTCTGTGCCCCAGAGCACACAGCAGCAACTAAGCTCTTTCTTTACATTTTAACTCCTCCTCATCCTATCCATCTTCCAGGCACGGATCAGTGGGGCCCTCCTTCAGTGAGAGCATTCACTGAGCAGGCTGGAAATAGGCAGTTATTTTTTGAAATATTCACAGCACTTTACTATATTTCACAATGAAGATGAATTACCTTTTCTATCTTAAGTAGAATATAAATTCCTTCAGGATAGAATCGGTGTTTATTTTTGTGTCCTTTATGCCATGTAGTGCAAACATAAAATGGAATTGAAATTTTTTTTATGAGGCAGAGATCAAATTAACCAATGCATGTTTATTGATAAATTAGAAAATAGCCCCAGTGGAAAATATGTAAAGTAAGTAAAGTTAGTGAAACTAGATAAAATTAAAAGACATTTTTGAATAGTGATAATGTAAAGAGTAAACCAAAGAAGTGAAGCCAATCAACTTATATCCAAATTTCTGGGGCCTGTGAATATAACCATACCAGATCTAATCGTTCTTGTTTTTCATTATTAAAGAACACCAAACAAAAATCAATATTATTAGTTGAAGTGAATTTTCACCCCGACTTTGCCTCCTCAATGACCATGAGAGAATACTAATGATCTTCCTGTGGTCTTTGGACAACCTAAAAAGTCAATATAAATTAGCTGTACTTTTCCTGTTGCCAGCTTCTATCTACAAGCAATTCATAACTTTGTTTCTCAAACTTGGGTCCAAATAGACCCCTTTCCTGTAAACATTTAGCATTTCTCTCTCAGGAACTGATATCTTTATAATATTTTGACAGCCTTTAGAAAAATGTCCTGTCCCTCATAAATATTTTTTCTATAAAAATGTGAAGAAAAATTCCTTTCTTCCCAAAGAAGCTAAAAAAATCTTTTTCTCTTTGAAACAAAGAGAAGAGGCTTATTCCCATTAGATTAAGTAAATACTCAATAAAGCTTGAATCAGAGGTGCAAGCAGAAAAGTTCTCTATCCTGCCTGAAGAATGTTTACATGTTGATTAATTCTCAGAAAAATATTTTATTGAGTAAAATTTAAAAAAAAACAGTTAAAGCCATGATATGCTTTGTACAGAAGGAAAAACCTAAATAATTTATGGTAAAAAACTAATGGTCTTTTACACAGTATTGATATTTTACCTGGAATAATTGAATCAGGTTAAATAATTATAAGAGAAATTTATTTTTTTAGTGTAGTTTAAAAATATGTTAATTGTGAATATGAATAATCCCAGGAAATTTTCTTTCTTACTCAAAGATAAAATATTCAAAATTAAAATCTCAAAATCAATGGCTTTCTACTGTGTCCAAAGCAGAACTTTAAGGAAATATTTCTCTAATTGAGAAGCCTAAGATATACTTAGTCAAAAGGGAATATGATATATATGTTAAAGTCTACACAATATAAGCACAAGATCTTTCCTGAGGGTTTTCTGAAAATGGAGATAGCAATATGTGAGAAATAACATTATTTTATAAGTTGGTGAAAAATCCAGTGATTGCTTGGAAATACATGGAAAACATTAATCAGTGAACACAAACTACAGATTCTAAAATGAATCACTCAAAGAAAAAGAGGAAGAATTGCTGAGGCAAAATCCAGAGGAATGTAGGTCTCACTGGCCTAATAATGTAGTAGATATTTTTTCTTCTCTATGATTAAATTCCATTTAAAATTTAGTTGGTTTGGGGCACATTCTAAACCACTAAATTTGTCTCCAAGAGAAAGAAAGATCTAACCAAAGTAGAATAATGGGTAAAAATTTTTGTTTTACATTTTCTTTAACTAGAGTGTCTAATAATATTGGATGTTTTACGTACAGTAAAACCACATTGTCTGTACTTCCTTTAAATAAAACTAAATGTAAAATTTAAGTGCTTTTAATTATTCAGTATACCTCTTTTTATTTTATTCCTTGTTTTTCTCTTTGACTATTGATTTATGTCTGTATTATCAATATTAAGTATTATCTTAGGTATTTATCTATCTATCTTAGGTATTTAAAGATATTCTGAGCTGTGATTTATCATTTTGACTTATTTATAACTTGCTATGATATTTAGTTTATTGAAGTTATTTTATTAATCTCTTCATTCTGATTTTATGCATTTTTAAGGAAAATTTTCACACAAAATATAATTTGGGAAATTTTTTCCTATGTTTTCTTTTGAATATTTTCATAATAAAAAATAAGTATGTCAATTTCTGCTTCAATAAAAATGAAGATTGTTATATCTACTTCATGAGAATGTTATGAGACTTAATAAGAATTAAGATTTAGGCTAAAATCAAATGTAAGTACTTATATGGTAGCTATTAAAGAATTGTTAGATAACATTTCATTCTCTTATCTGCAGATATCAATTAATAGGAATTAAAGTTGTAGAGAACTTTAAGAAGGAATGAAACAGAATGATTTTGAGAGAAATTTGAGTTAATGTGAATGCAAATCTGATTACACTTTTTTGCCTTTATCAGATATTTTGGTCTGCAAATAACATACACACATTATCAGTATCCATGAACTAAAGGATAAAGCAAAAACATTTAGTTTACAAAGTTTTCACCAAACAGGGTAATACTGGAGCACTTTCCAAATGAGTATCTTCAAAGTAAAAGAAAATTAGCCACTAGAATCTAGGAAACTAGCTGAAAGGGATATCTAATTTAAGAGAATTCTATCTGACTTACAAGTTCAAACAGTGAATGAAAGGGAAATAAGGACCTGGGAAATTTGTTAATTAAAGACTTGAATCAAACAAGACTGAGAGGCAGTCCGGAGAGTCTTCGTACCTGGAAGCAAATGTTAGTCATGGATTTTAGCTAAGAAATGATGAAGCTATAATTTCACCTATCATTTTGGAATGATAATAGACATTAATTTTATCTAAAGTAGATATAAATATTTCTTTTATAAAGACATACATGTTTAGGTGTCTTATGAAGCTGCTCCTTAATATTCACTCTATGCCATCATCATTTGAGTGTCACATGACTTTCACATGTATTTCAAATGCATTTGTTCAAAATATTTTGAGGAGTCTTTAAAATAGTTAACATCATCTGTCAGATTGAAGTAAATCCATTTTGAAAGTGTCTATTTATTTTTGAAGGGTGACTCTTCCTTTGCCTTTTCCTCAATAGTTTTTTGAATTTATGCTAGCTATTCCTTTATTTTATATAATCTGAGATCACACAAAACATTCATTCTATACAATTTAACAAATAGTAAAATAAATATTAATTTAAAAAGATGTTCAAAACTGTAAACATAATTTAAAACAGTAGACAGAAATTAGTTAAAGGATGAACCTTATTTCTAAAGTAAATCTCTATAACCTTGTTTTTGTTTTGGTTTGACATTATTTGTTTATGAAATGGAGAGTTAAAACATTCCTTGTTCTTCAGTTTGCTCACCTACAGTACATAAGTCATCCTCTGCCTGCCCCAGTGCCGAAGCCTCCCAAACAGATCCTCAGGGAACATAAGAACATTATACAGAAAGGTAGGGAGGGAGAACTAACTACACTTGCTGCCAGCCAATCTGGTACCAAGTTAATCTGGGCCACTGCCTCAAGGGACCTGCTTTTTTTTTTTTTTTTTTTTTTTTTAATGCTTGCAGTACATAAAAAAACCTTCGCCATTGGCTTGTACTTGTATATAACACATCTTAATTCTTTTTTTGTCTCCTTCTCATCCTTTCCCTCTATTCCTTCCTCCCCTACCCATTTATAAAAGCTCTAGTTCAGTTTTTGTCTGTCAGCTCACTTTCTTCTTTAAGTTCTTTTTCTCTTCCTTTTCTTCCCTCTCTCCTTATCTCTTGTTACTCTTTCATTTTGGAAGACTACTTCCTACCTCCCAATAGCTGTCCTCCATTTAGCTCCTTACTTGTACTTCGGGTTTCTCACAGGATTGAAACAATATGATATTTAAATTCGTGTGCCTGATTTATTTCACATAAGATTAGTCTCAAGGTGTGTCCATTTAACTAAAAAATGTTTCATTTTCCCCCATTTATGGAAAAGTAGCACTCCATTGCATATAAATACCAGAATTACTTTACCCACTCATCCACTGAAGCTCATATGGGCTGTTTCCTAGATTTGGCTATGATAAATTCTGCTGTCTTAAATGTGGGTCTGCATGTATGACTATGGTATGGTGATTTTAACTCTTTCAGGAAGATACCTTGAAGACGAGTAGCTTGGTCAAGTGAAACATCTAATTTTAGTTTTGGGGTTAATTTCCATAGAGGCTACACCAGTTTACACTCCCAATGAAGGAGGGTCATCTGCTTATTTTTCAAAACATATTTACTCCCTTTCTTCAGTGTGTGTTTTCCCTTTACTTACTGTTGGGTTTAATTCTCAATTCATAATTTAATTGCAGTGCTTTTGAAAATATGAACAAGTTTTCCCCCAGATTTTATTTTCTTTCCTTTCCTGCAGTTTGACTCTCTTTGCCATGTTTCTGAATGTTTTGTGAGATCCAGTGCAGTGAAACTTGAACCACATAGCTTCAGGGTGATTCACTGGCTTTCTGGACACACTTTTCTACGTGCTCTTTTCTGTGTAAGTCTCTTGCAAGGTGCAAGTGCATTAGAGCACTTTTGTCAATGCTCAGACCTACTTGAGGATTTAATATGTTCTTGATAATTACTGCTTTATTTCTGGAAGAAATCTGTTCTCAGATGCACTTCACATATATTAAGATTGCAAGATTATTTTCTGTGCCATTTTTGCTGTCTTTTCTTTATTATGTTAAATTGTTTTACTTATTTTGATTTCTCCTTTACCTGTAATTTTTACTGAAACAGATGTCTGACTATATTTGGTATATTTTTATGATGCATCAATCCAAAAATATATTTCTGATGCATTTTCTCCAAAATTAATTCATGTTAGTCACACTCCCAAACAATTTCAATTGTTAAGTCCTTTTATAGAATATGGTAGGATCCAAATATTAATCAATGTAAGTTATTTTTAAATGTACAATGAGATTCTGCTTCTAATAATGATAATTAGGGTAATGTTTTTTACTTTTCCCATAATAAATACTTGAAAATCAACAAGAAAAAAATCTTTGTTGAGACCTCAGTGAGCTACTTTGATGAAGAAGAAATAGATCACATGCCAGTGAAAGAGATATCCAAGAAAGTCTGCCCAATGTCAGGGTTTTTTGCACCATCAAATATTTTAGTTTTTACTCTAGAAGGTGCAGAGGAAACAAGAAAAAAACTATGCTTTTGAACATGGAAGTGGTTCAGAAGACAGATGTTGGAATCCAGAGCTGGCAAGGTGAAATCCCATTGAACTTTTATTTGAATTGAAGTATAAAAGAGATATGTTCCCAGAATAAAAGAAAACCAAATATATACAAACCTTTGTAAAGGTTGAATTTCCACCTCTCCGAGCTCAATCACTGAAATTACATTAAAGTGCTATGAAATTATTATTCTCTCTAAGCACCTGGGAGATGCAAATATAAATATTCTCAAATCATTTCTACAAAAAACTTTGCAAATACAATGTACAGACCCAATTAAAAATAATTAGAAAAACACATTTCAAAACACATCCACAAAGGAACATCAACCAAAAACTTGAAGAAACAACAGTAAATAGAGATAAATTATCAAGAATTCCAGATACAAACACATTTAGAAGTACTTAGTGTATTCAAGCATATAAAAATAATATTAATATTTCTGGCAAAGAATTATAACACAATTAATAGTGTAAGAGGCAATTCAAAAAGAAAAATAAAACAAAACCATTAAATCAAACAAAACCATAATTACATATTTGGTGAGAGGTAAGCTACAGCCAGAAAAAGAAGTAGTGAACTGAAAGAAAATATATTTTTAAAAAGATAATCTTCCATCATCATATCAGATTTTTGACGTTCACCTGTGTGCCTGTATCATTCTATTTTTCATTCCTGTAACAGAATACCTGAGGGTATGTATTTACAATGAAAAGGGACTTATGTTACTTTTATTTTTATTTTAGTTTTAGAAGATGAAAATTCAAAATTGAACGCTCCCATTACTATGGTCTCTATGAAATTCTATGTTTCAAAAAGCACATGTAAGAGGGACATATATCATCACAAGACAAGAAGCCAAAAAGTAATTCAGGGGTCAGGCATGCTCCTACAACTCGTATTGACAAGAAATAACCTAAGGTCCTGTGGAAGTAAGAGTAACCTTTGCTCCCTAATGATCTAATGACTTTCCCACCAAGATCCACTTCTTGAAGTTTTCACTGAGGACCAAGGTACCAATACATGGGCCAAGCCTCCATGTCCAACCCTTATCAGTGTCTCCCCCCTTATAAGAACCTTCAGGATTATATTGAACCCATCCAGATAATACCTGATAATCTCCCATGTCCACATCCTTAAGTTAATTACATTTGCAAAGCCCTTTTTACCATGTATATTAACATATTCTTAGGTTTAGACATTGGGATGCACACATAGTATTCCTTTGACAAAGCCAATATTCTGAGTACCAAAAATATAATAAGTTTGAAATGCCTATTACATACCCAAGTATAAATGCCAAAGTTATATGGATATAAATATGAAGAGATCAGGACAGAAATTTGGAGTAGAGATCAAATTATGGAGTCATTAACTGATGAGTTCACTTAAAGATAAGCAATAGCTGTGTTTAAGGGATTCAAATTAAAAGGAACAAGATTTGGGGTTATTTGAGAGCAACAAGTAAAAAGCTTTGCAAGTGCCACACTCTTGAAACAAATTCCTGCCTACTCAGAATTGTGGTGAATATGGCTGAGAACAAAAGCAAAAGCAAAAGAAGCTATTATATTTAACATCATAAATAAGGTTAGTATTTTTAAAAGATCAATCCCAAGACAAATGAAGTGAAGAGAAGAGATAAACAGATCTAATTAATAGAGGCAATGCATTTGCAAAGCTTTGTTGTGAAGAACAAAGAATATGTTCCCAGATTAGAACAATATTTGGCTCAAGGAAAAGGTGTTTTATTTTGCTTAGTTTTTCTTAACAGATGACACGAAACAATCTGCTTCTCAGTACTAATGACCTAGTAGTGGTGGGAAGATTTATAATGAAGGAGAGAGAAAGGATAAAGGAAAGCAAAGGAAGAAGTTATAGACAAGGAAGCAAAAGGAGTTTCACAGCTCAACACAAAGCCTGATAGCAGAGGGAGAAAGGTAGTAAAGACAGCAAAATTAGGAGCTATTAAGTCAACTTGGGGATCACAAAGAAAATCCACTTTCATGGCGCTGCTTATTAGTCATATTTCATGAAGGAGAGCTGCAGTTAAAGTTAGGAAGAAAGATGAGGGGAATGTTTCAGACGTCTTCTAAGAAATTGATACAGTGAAATATCACCAGAAGGTGGAAAATTTTCCCCATGGAAAAAATAAGGAGGTATTAATCTTTCCCTTGTGATTAAATGTATTTGAGAGTGGATTTTTATGTGCCTGATAAATATAAACTAGTTATTCTAGGTTTAGGAATATGGCTCAACGTTAAAGTGCTTAGTTAGCATGTTCAATTCTCCAAGACCATCTCCAACACAAAAAAAAAATTACATAATTTTGGAGTTATTATTTAGTTATGGCCAACTATGGTGATATAATAAATTATTATATCATATGATAGATCATAAGTACGTGAAGTATCATCACCCTCCACACCCAAACTAAATTGGGATGGAAATCTATTCTACTTTTTCAAGACCTGTATAATTTGCAACAGTTAACTGTTGCAAAGTTTTCGGTTATCATCTCTTTAAACATGATGCTTGTCTTTGACCATGGCCTTTGGGAAATGGTATTTCTTCTCTCCAGCATTTTCTCTTCAGGTGGAGCTCTGGGTCATTAACTGACATCAACATGGAGAGACAAATGCTCATTTAGGTTATAGAAAAAGTTTCTCATTTTTACATCTGGGTCTAGGTCTTAACAAATAATTAAAATATTCTGATATTTAATGCATAGTGTATTTCAAGTAGCCATTTTGTATGAGCAAAAAGAAACAAATGTTATAATCATATGAATACAGCAAGTGTAAAGGCCTTAGTTTGATGCCCAGCACAAAAATAAATAGATAGATAGATAGATAGATAGATAGATAGATAGATAGATAGATAGAATGCCCAGCACAAAAATAAATAGATAGATAGATAGATAGATAGATAGATAGATAGATAGATAGATAGATACAATGACAGGGTCCAAAACACTTACATTAGTACCTGAAGGGGTAAAACTATTTCTGTACATATAAAACAAAAAAAAATATCATTACAACGCAGTATCTACATAGAGAGACCTTAATTTCAACTACCATCTTTCCTCATAATACCTAAACTCAATTCTTTTTTTTTTAATCAGGGGTCAAACTCTGGACCTTGCACCACATGCCAAAATAAAAAATCAATCAAAAATAGGCAACTGAAATGAACGAACACTTCTCAGAAGAAGTGCAAATGGCCAATCAACATTAAAAAATGTTCAACATCTCTGGCCATTAGATAAAGGAAAATTAAAACACGCTAAGATTTCATCTTACACCACGAACAATGGCAATCATCTAGAAATTAAATATAGTGTACCCCTGAAATTTATAAGAGCTTCGTTCCTAGAAAATCCCAAGAATGTGAAATATGTGAATTTCAGATATGATTAGAAGAATGCCTATAAATGCCTATATTTATAGTTTAAACCCTAAATGTGCTATGTGTCTCATAGCTATGTAGTTTAATTTAATAAATTACTATATGAATAAAGACTTAGCAGGTGCAGGGCATTTTAGCAGGATCTTTGGGCTTTAAAAAGAACAAAACTGAGAACACTCAAGATAGCTCAATATGGTATAGCAACCTGTTATAATGTAGGAATGCTGGTGCATCTGATGGAGATGGGTTACAGGGAAGCAGTCTCAAACAATTATTAAAGTTCTAAGGAAAAAAATCTGTGAATCAATGAGGCTGCAAACTGAACCAGGAATTCATGATGTTATACTCTAATAATAAATGCTGACATGACTATGGTGAAAAAAAAGAATATTTCTACATTTTAAGTGTTATGTAAACTATTCCAAATATGAAAATCAATGTGGAGGCTCCTCAAAATCTAATATAGAAATTATATTTCACCCAGCCTTCTAAGTGTCTTACCAAAAGAATTAAGACAAAATATTACAGAAATACATTTCCAGCAATGTTTACAATCATAATTCACTATAGCAAAATCCTAGAAGCAGCCTATATGTTCATTGATAGATGAATGGATAAAGAAAATGTAGCAACTATATGTAATGAAATAATACTCAGCAGTAAAGAAGGATATAGTTGAGACATTTGTAAGGAAATGTATATACTTTGAAAACATAATAATAAGTGAAATGAGTCAGTAATAATAATAATAATAATAATAATAAGTGAAACACCATATGGTTTCTGTCATTTGAGCAGTCTGAAGTATAGATAAAAAGCAAAGTAAAAGAATGATAAAAGGAAATAGAAATAGATTTTTTGCAAAAGGGAAGTCCACCAAAAATCTGGGGTTGTAGCAGAAGGATATGTAAAATATTTAAGATGTGACAAGTACATGTACCAATTACTGTCAATTGTCTGAATTATGTACATATACAAACTATAGTCAATGAACTAAATTTGTATATGTTGCAAACATGAACAACAAATAACAGTAATAAGGAAATGTGAAAAGAGAATCCAGAGATGAAGGGAGGCAGAGAGGGAAGAGGATGCTAAAAACAAGGAGAATGAAACAACTCAAGATATATTCAATACATGTACCCACTTCCTAAGAAGAATGTATACATCATGTACTCCAAACATGTACTAAGAAGAAATCAGTGACTAAGTGTAACAAGTGAGGTCAGACTATTTCAAAGATGATAATTATTAAGAAATAAATTCAAAGACTATCTCCCACATACAAATCATAGACAGGTTTAAAAAGGAAAAATTACTGAAAATCCAAAGGAAAGGACAAACATGAAACAAAGAAAAAAAGTAGAAGGCAAAATTGTAGATTAAATTTATAGAATAAATAATTAGACTGACATGAGAAAGCATTGAATAAAATATGTGTGGTGATGAAGTAACAGACAGCCTAGAATTATCAATATATACTTAAGCCAAAATTTAGAATTTGCTAAACAAAAAAGTATACTAAAGAAAATTCTAAGGGACATTCTCTGTTGGAAAAATGTTCAGAAGAATTTTGCTGATAAAAATTTAAACATCAAAATGAAAGATTTTTTGGTAAATCTAAATAGCAAAAATAATGTAGAACATGGCAATTATATCTGATATTAAATGATTCAATATTCCAAAATCAGAAGTAGGGAGAAAGGAGTATTCAATTTCATTTGAATAATATTAGAAAAGAATAAACTCAGTAACTATCAAAACTTCTAAAAGAATTATAAAGTAAGGAGAAAAGGGGCTGCACAGGCATGCGACCTTCATCCAGGGTTCTTCCACACCATCAGTGAGTGCATGTGCATACTGGGGAGCAGCTGTGTGGACCAGCATGGTGCAGCTGCAGGCAGTCCCAGATAGGGCCCCACTGTGATCCCAGAGGTGTGTTCACTCCTGCCCAAGCCACAACCCAAGCCGTAGGCATGCAAACTTCATCCGGAATCCCTCCATACCATCAGACACAGCCAAGGGGCCACCTGGAAAAGAACTGAATAGACTCACAAGCAACAGCCAGAGGCTCATCCAGATACCACTGATAAGTGCCTAAAGATCCTAGCCAGAAGCCTACATGGACAACAGGAACTGGGATACATAGCCCCCAGCCAAAGGCCACCCCAGACAACAGCTACATAAGGGACCCAGTGAGAGGCACACCTAGATACCATACCAAGTGTGCACAGGCCCTAGCCAGAACACCACCCGGACAACAGGTCAGCTCAGGGATATAGAGGGCCACCATTCTAAACCCAGGAACTGGCAAGCTAGGGAGCACCTTAGTAAAGGCTGCTCGGTGGCCTGCTGAGAATTGAAGACCACTGAGTGAGCAAAAAGTTCCCTCAACAAAGTCACAGTAGGCAGCATCTGTTGAAATGAGAAGACACACGTGTCTCCAAAACAAACTTCCAGATCACCTAAGGCAACCCCAAAGGGCAACGAGATGCAACAATCTGATACTCAACTACCTGGGCTCCCTGAAACTGACAACAAAAGAGAAGTGAAAAAAAAAATGAAATAAGAAATAATTTTTCAGATAACAGAAGAGATTTTTTCCCATAGTACAAAATTTGATTAATAAATCTAGAGTGGACACAGATTAAAAAAAAAATAGTGGATCTGAGAAACATGATGGAATCCCAACATAAGAAACAAGTAGAATCCATAAAACAGATGCAAACAGATTTCCAAGAGATTAAAAACTCTGAAAGTTTATGCAGCAGAACAAGCCAGTGTGAGGGAAGAATTTCAGATATAGAATATACAACTGCAATGAGTGAGCAGGAAAAGAAAAATCTCTTAAAAATAGTAAGGGACCATGAGAAATCAATCCAACAGTTGCTAGATGATTCAAAGAAGAATAATATAGCACTGATTAGAGTCAATGAAGACACAGGACAGAGTGCAGATGACATAAAAAAAATCGTTCACTGAAGTAATGGCAGAAAACTTCCCAAATAGAGGAAAAGAACCTGATAAGTGATAAGAACAGATAAGTGAGGCTTATTGGACTTCAATTAGCCATGAAAAAAAAAATCTACTAATAGGCATGTAATAGTTAACTTTCCAGAAACCCAACAGAAGAGCAAAATTTTATAAGCAGTCAGAGAAAAGAAACAAATCATGTACAAAAGAAAGCCCATCAGAATCATAGCAGACTTCTCAACACAAACTCACAAGTCAAGAAGAGCATGGCATGATGTATTTCAAGCCCTAAAAGAAATCAGCCTCCAACCCAGATTGATGTACCCTGCAAAACTATCTTTCAAACTTGATGGAGAAGTAAGATGCTTTCATGAAAAAATAACACCTTAGAAGTTCATGAATACTAAACAAGCACTCAAAAAAAGTTTAAAAGGAAAATACAATGAGGATCACAAACCCAGGAAGCCCAGCAGAATGAATCCATCAGACACAACAAGAAATTAAATGCAAAGGGGGAGAATCCAACAAGATGAAAAGGCCATGACAATAGGAAGTCAATACAGATCAGTTATAACCATCATTGTTAATGGTCTCAATTCGCTAATCAAAAGAAATAGACTGGCACAATGCATCAAGAAGCAAGATCCAACAATATGCTGCATACAAGAAACACACTTAATTTAAAAAGAAACTCATAGATTGAAAGTTAGAGGGTAGAAAATAATACTCCATGCAACAAGAGTGGCTATCCTCTTTTCAGACCAAGTGGATTTCAAACCAAAACTGATTAAGAGCGACAAAGGACACTACATGCTTATTAAGGGAAAAATCCAAGAGAAATAGATGACAATCACAAATATATATGCACCAAACACAATTTCACCCAACTATATACAACAAATGCTAATGGACATGAAAAATCAAATAAGCACTAATACAATAGTAGTAGGAGACCGCAATACTCCTCTTTCATAAACAGATAAATCAACCAGACAAAAATAAACAATGAAATAGTAGAACTCAATCAAACTCTTGAACAAATGAATTTAAGAGATGTTTAGAGACTGTTCCACCCCACAAAAATCAAAATACACATTCTTTTCAGCTGCACATGGATCATTCTCTGAAATAAGACCACATACTCATTCATAGAACATGTTTAAGTAAGTGCAAAGAATCAAAGTTATCCCCTCTATTATTAGTCCATAGTGTAATGATATTGGAGATCAATAGCAAAAGAAACTACAAGAATTTCATAAACACATGGAAATTTAACAACATACTTCTGAATAACCAATGGGTCACAGAGGAAATTAAAGAAGAAATCACACAGTTCTTATAATTAAATGATAATACAATAATCAGAATCTACAGGACACAATGAAAGTATGATTATGAGGGAAATTTATAGAAGTGAATACTTATATAAGGAAAATGGAGATAGCTCAGTTACATTTCTGATGCTGAACCTCAAGCTTCTACAAAAAGGAGAGAAGGACAAACCCAAAGCTCATACAAGGAAGGAAATTATATAGATCAGGGCAGAAATTAATGAAATGGAGACTAAGAGAACAATACAAAAAAATCAATGAAGCCAAGAGTTGAGTCTTCAAAAGGATAAACAGAATTGACAAACCCTTAGCCGACCTTATTTTAAAGCGGGGGGGGGGCAAATTAGGAATGAAAAAGGTGAAATTACAACAGATGCAGCAGAAATCCAGAGGATCATCAATACCTACTTGAAGAACCTACACACCAATAAGATTGAAAATACAGAAGAAATGCAAGGATTCCTAGATTTGTATGAATTACTAAAGTTGAACTAAGATGACCTAAATATTCTAAACAATCCAATATCAATCAAGGAAATTGAAAATGTAATTAAAAATTTACCAACTAAGAAAAGTCCGGGTCCTGAGGCTTCACTGATGAATTACAAAGACATTTAGAGAGGAACTGCTGCCACTACTGTTTGAAATTGAAAGAAAAGCAATACTCCTGAATTTGTCCCTGGAAGCAGCACCTTGATCCCCAAAGCAGAGAAAGACCCAACCAAAAAGGAGAATGATAGACCAATATCACTAATGAACATAGATTCAAAATTCTTTTATCAGATAATCCCAAATAGAATGCAGGAGATCATTAAGAAGATCATATACCCTAACCAAGTGAAATTCATCCCAGGGATGCAGGGATGGTTTGACATACGCAAGTCAATAAATGTAATGCACTATATTAATAAAACCCAAGACAAAAACCATATGATCATCTCAATAGATTGACAAAAACATTTGATAAAATCCAACATGCATTTATGGTAAAAAAATCCTCCAAAAAATTGGAATAGATGGCATCTACCTCAATCTGATAAAAGCCATCTATAAAAATACAACAGCCAATGTCATACCAAATGGTCAAAAACTGAAATCCTTCACACTAAAATCAGGAAAAAGATAAGGATGTTCACTAACACCATTCCTGTTCAATAGAATTTTGGAAACATTAGTCATAGTAATTAGAAAAGAGAAAGAAACAAAAGGAATAAAGAGAGGAAATAATGAAGCCAAATGTCATTATTTGCAAAAGACATGAAATTCTATTTACAAGACCCCAAGAACTCCACCAAAAGTCTTCTAGATTTAATAACCAAATTCAGTAAAGTAGCTGGATGCAAGGTCAACTCAAAAATCAATAGCTCTGCCGTACTTGAAAAACAGACTCACTGAGGGAGAAATGGGACAAACAAGTCCTTTCACAACAGCATCCAAAAAATTGAAATACCTAGGAATCCACCTAATGAAAAAATTCATAACCTCTACTCTGAAAACTACAACACTCTGAAAAAAAAAGACTAAAGAGGATATCAGAAAATGGAAAGACACCCCTTGCTCCTTGGTAAGAAGATTTAACATAGTGAAAATGGCCATACTTCTGAAACTGCTATATAAATTAAATGTAATCCCATTTGAAATCCCAGCAGCATAATTCACAGAGCATTGAATTAAGAAAACAATCCAAAAATTCATTGGGAATCAGAAGAGACCTAGAATAGCAAAAGTAATTCTAGGCAATAAAGATAGGTAGGAGGTGTCACAATCTCTGACTTGAAATTATATTGCAAAGCTATTGTGATAAAAAATGGTACTGGAGAAGAAACAGACCTAAGCACCAGTGGAACAGATTAGTAGATGCAGAAACAACTCCAGACACACTCAGCCACCTCCTCTTCAACAAAGAAGCCAAACACACTCACTGAAGGAAAGATAGCCTCTTTGTTTAATAAATGGTGCTGGAAAAACTGAGTTTCAACTTGCCAAAGACTAAAACTAGACCTCTCACCACACACTAAAGTGAAATAGAAGTGGATTAAAGATCTAAATATTAAAACAGAAACACTAAACTGGCTGGAAAAAAAAGTTAAGCAGAACACTTAAAGACATTGGTGTAGGAAAAGAATTCATGAACAAAACCTAAGTTTCCCATGACCTAGTTCAATAAAAAAGTGAGATCTTTTCTTATTAAAAAGCTTCTGCACAGCAAGAGAAACAATCAGTAGTATGAAGAGACAACCCACAATGTGGGATAAACTTTTCTCCAGCAAAGGTCTGCTATCTAGAATGTATGAAGAGCATAAGAAACTCAGACCTCCCAAATTTAAAGACCTAGTCCAAAACTGGGCACCTGAAATGGGCAGACATTTCTCAGACAAGGAAGTAGAAGTAGCAAATAAACATACGATAAAAATATTCAACATCACTGGTCATTCGAGAGATGCAAATGAAAACAACACTGAGATTCCACCTCAGCCCAGAAAGAATGGCTGCTATCATGAAATCCATGAATGACAAATGCTGGTAGGGTTGTGTGGAGAAAGGAACCCTGCTCTACTGCTGGTGCAAGTGTAGACTGGTGCAACCACTGTGGAAATCAGTAGGGAGACACCTCAAAGAACTAGGATTGGAGGTGCCATTTGACCCTGCAATCCCCCTGCTGTGTATTTTCCCCAAAGAATTAAAATAACCATACCACAATGATATATGTGCACTCATATTTACAGAAGCACAATTCCTGATAGCTAAAATTTGGAAGCAGACCAATTGCCTATCAACAGGAGAGTGGATAAGAAAGTGTAGGGTGTTTTTTTTTAAATAAAATGGAGTACTACTCAGTCATAAAGAGGGATAAACTAAAGACATTTATAGCTAAATGGATGCATATTAAGGTGATACTCAAGTGAAATAAATAGGACACTTATGTGTAAATGCACAATAGTTATTATGAGAAACTAAAATTGTAAATAAGGACTAAAAGGTATAATAGATAATGTGAAATAGGAAGAAAAGTTGTGAAGGGAAAGGGGAAATTGGAGGGGTAGGGGAAAAGAAAGATGGGAATGTAATTAACATGAGAAAAAGAAAAGATGGAAACAAAGCCTTTGTAGATGATTAGGGGCGGAGGAGTTGAAGGGAGAGCAGGGAATAGGGAAAATATAAGAACCAAGATGGATTATGTAAAGGTGCAAATGTCCATTGATGGATGTCACTACGTTAAAGGTACCAATAAAATTAATTAATTTAAAACGTCTAAAAAAGAATTACAAAATAAGGGAAATAGGGGCTTTGGAACAAGGAGGTGAATGAGTAAGATGAAAAACTTTCACTCCAAAATATTACAATTGCATTAAGTAATGCTCCAAATATAAAATTTGAATGACAAAGGTCAACCATATGCTGTTTCCAAATCTGAAATACAAAGATACAAAAATATTGAAAGTAAAAGATCAAATGAAATCAAATCAAAGAATATATTTTCCTAATCCTACTACTATTCATATGAGAAGTGAAGTAAAAATTTAAGAAACACATGAAGTCCCATATATGCACTATGACATGCAGCTATCAGAATAATATCTAAATTCTGACAGTAGAAGTAAATTAAGAACAGTTTTTTATCAGTTGTGGTATCAGTTAGCTAACTAGAATTCTGCTTTTGTCTTCAAATTGTGAAATCTTCAAGAACTTGATTTCTTTACTATTCTTTATGTATATTACAGTATTTCCATATTAATAATTTTTATATATTTGTTTACTGACTATCAAATTCCTGGGACATAAATGCAGTGAGAAGAGAGAGAGTGTTACTCATGCCTGCAGTTGTGTCTCTGTCAATGAAAGGGCATACCAAGAGCTTAGATGCATACACGTGGGATGAATAAAAGCAGGGTATGGTATCTCTCACCTCAGTAACGCAAATTACAAACTAAGAGGAAAATAAAGGAAGGATAGAACAAGACAAGAGCTCTTACAGATGGGAAGGGATCCAAAGGGCCAAAGTCAAGAGGTTTGGGGGAGGAGGTGTGGAATCAGGTAGGGTGAAAATATGCCATGTGCAATGGCCTAATATACTCAATGAATGTGGGTATTATGCCATAAACATGCACTTGGATTAGCAATATCAAGAAGAATGAAAAGTGGAAATGTGAACTAGAGGAGGAGTAGGAAAGTAGGGAGAGAGAAGGGAATTTTAAAAAGAAACAAGTTCTAGTATGTGCACGCACAAACTCTCCAAGATTGTAAAAAAGCACGTGCAGCAAATATGTACTAATAAAATAATAAAAAATAAAATAAAATGTAAACAAGTAAAAAAATCAGTTTCCACTAAAAATAACCAGGACTCTTCAGAGAAAGGGCTGATTTAATAGCTGGGTTAGGAGTACTGAAAAACACAAGACAACCTAGACTATTGTATTAGAAAGTAAGAAAGTATTAAAAAAATGAAAAAATTGAAATAAAGTATTTGTAAATAGGGAAGGGAGGAGGGGGTGAAGGAAGAACAGGGGTAAGGGGAAAAAATGAGAACCAAGACCTGTAAAGGTACAAAATCCCAATGATAAAGGTAACTGTACTCTATACCTAAAATGTACCAATAAACTCAATGAGGAAAAACATTACTAAGTAAAACTAGAATGATATAAGCATCAAAATAGCATTAAAATGGATCAAAGTTCATATTGATTTAAATCAGTTTATAATTTAGTGCATAATATCTACAAAGCTTAAAGCAACTTGTCAGAAAATATTTGTTAATTTCCAAAGGGAATAATAAAATCTGTGAAGAATCCTGGAAGGAAACACCTTAATCAAGCCATTAAATAAAATCACAAATA
Source organism: Fukomys damarensis (assembly GCF_012274545.1). Lineage (NCBI taxonomy): Eukaryota > Metazoa > Chordata > Mammalia > Rodentia > Bathyergidae > Fukomys > Fukomys damarensis. The sequence goes on from NW_022900945.1 coordinate 38,187,486, forward strand.
ATGGAACAAAATAAAATCACGTGAGCCCTGATAGGACAAAAGGAAAAGACTATAAAATCAATTATGCCATATTCCTGACTAAGACATATAATCTCAAGCTGACTATAAATAAATACAAGATAAAGAGACATTTGGGGAAAATTATTCAAAAGAACTTTAATCTTCACAGACATCTATACCTTTGCAACTGAAATTCAACCAAATACTAATGATCTCTTCCAAATAAAAGGAGACCACAAAGACATGACAATTAAGGCAAAGTGTGTTTCTATACTGGTGAAATTTGAATACTCTCTTAGAATTAGACTGTAATAATGTATCCGGCTTTAATAAGTTTATATTGTTTACATATCAAATATCTTTATAGCAAATATTCACTAAAGTATTTGGGACATCAAATTACTAACTTACTCTTAAGTGATTCAGGAAAAAAATTGAATTCTTTTCAATTTTTCTAGGAAGTTGTGACTATTTCTTTTTTTTTTAGCTTTATTTTTATTAGTACATATTTACCATATATATTAATCACATTCACCATAGGAAATTTTTATCTATACATAATATATCTTAATTCTTTTTTCAGATTACCCATCCTTCACTTCATGACAAATAGAATTAATAAGTCAGAAGAATATAAATTGGTAAGTCATAGGCAAATTGTGAAGAGTATGTTAAATAATTTATACATGGCACAGACCCTACAATAAATTTTAGTATATCAACAAGTCTGCAGACAAAATAGAGATAGTAGGAAATGCATGATACTAACATTTTTGAAACTGTTTCTCTGAAATGTTCATTTTTTTAAAAGACTGAAAAGTTTAATGTATAAGGCATATTGTTTTCTCAAATTGACAAGTCAACACCATGAAATATATTCAGGTTTCTAAAAACTTTGATTCAATGGGCTGTCATTATTTCTGCACAACAATGAACATGATTGAAGGCAACTCCACAGATAAAGCACTTTTTAGTTGTTCTATTATTATGACAAATAACAGCGAGGTGGCAGGTCACAGAGAGTCAATATTCCCTTCATTATCCACACCCAGAACTATGATAATCCAATTTAGTTACTGTACACTTTTAATTTTAGTATTACATATTCCAGATCCAGCCACCTCTTGAAAAGCTTCACCTATGACTGCATGAGTTTTGGGGGTGATATCTAAATATAAGCCATAACAGGATAACCCAAGAAGATTTTTTTTAATGGTTTGTGTACTTTCCTTGATTGATTGTGGCTAGAAACAATTCATGAGAACTGAAAAATTTTGCACCTATGGTGTTACCTGCTTACAGCCATTGTTATAGGGTACTACTAAAGTTAATAGAAAGACTTTAATTTCTATTTTGTTTCCTTTCATGACCTTTCAGTCCTATCCACCCCACCCCCCAAAAATACACTGGAACAAAGACAATTGTTAGAAAAAATAAATAGTCAAAGATTTACTTGCCATTTTAAAATTTAAAGCAGACTCTATTTGGACTAGTTTTAAATGATTGTAATTTTTACTTATTTTCCTTGAATTATCATTGATATATAAGAAATCTAAATTCAAGGTAGATACTACAAACATTTTAAAGAAATATGTGTTTATTTTATAAAGTTATGCTTTGATCCCAATTTTGGCCATGATGGATGATTTAGGCATAAACAATACAGCCAGCCATGGTGTCACCTACCTATAACACCAGCACTCTGGGGGGCTGAGGAAGAAAGGTTGAAAGTTCAAATCCAGCCTGGCCATGAACAAGATCCTGTCTCAAAGTAAAAAATTTAAAAAAGGGCTAAGAATATAGCACAGTATGAAGATTACTGGGTTCAGTCACCAGTAAAACACACACAGACACACACACGCAAGTGCACACACACACACACACACACACACACATACACACACACGAAGGCACTACAAATGTATGTAATTCCTCTGCCTGACAGATAAACATCAAGATCTATTTTTTCACTTCAGAATTCCACATTCAGCCACCTCAAAACCGTAAAATATGAAGGACTATTAATGGCCATCAAAACTCAAAAGCAGTAACAGAATCATTGTTTTATTCATTACTACATCAGGTTTTTAAAATGCTAAAGTTTCTACAATTAAGCATTCTGTTTAGTATTGCTCTTTGATACTGATGTTGAGATACATTACCTGTTTATGTGATTAATTTTTTCTGTTGTGCCACTATTTTCAGCTTTAAAATAAATATTGGACTAGATTATATTTTAAATTATTTTATATATGCATGGACTCGTATAATTTAATATCTAGTTTTACTATATATGATACATTATGTATCGTATACAGTAATAAGCTTTTTAAAATGCTTTAAAACTTTTTACTTTTTGTATTATTGTCTCTGTCAGGTGTGGTAATGCATGCACATACTCCTAGAAATAGGTAGGTTGAGGCAGGGGGATTGCCACGAGTACAAGGCTTAGTGAGACACTGCCTCAAAAGATAAAATAAAATAAAAGTAATTTGTATCATCATGACATTGAACATTAATCAAGTCAAGAAAATTTTACTTTAGAGAGTCAAACCAGTATTATCACTTTATACAGTAAATTGTGGCTTAATTAGTTCCAAATGCTGCTTTGGCAGGAAATCAGAAAATATTGGATAAAGAGTGGAGAAAACAGTGTCTTAAACTAAAATTTTAAAGACTTTATTCCTATACATACTTTGCTTCTTGATTTTTTTTGTCACTAAGCTGCAGGGCCCCTCCTCCTTAACTAATTTTGCATCCATCATACATTAAAAATGAGAAATTACAACAGGCAATAGTTCATGTCCAGCATTGCTCATGAACCTGGAAAAATTGCCAAAGGTCATTGCTGAAGCCCATCTCAGGAAAAGGGTTAGGATTTTCATGCCTATGCTAAATTGACAAGTCCCACACGCACCTACTGCACCAGACTAACAATGTCAAAGGTCCATTGATTACCTGGTTATCTGAAGGTAATTGGCAAGCAAAGGTAGGTATGAGTGCTTTCTACATTGGAATTTCTCATTATTACAACATCCCAGGCTTGATGCTTAGTGCTTCCAAAGATTAACTTTCTAGTATGTATAATGGAAGGGTCCATCTTTCACCTTTCACTCTGAGAATGCTGACTTTGCCAGATGTTACCTTCATCAGTTTTTCTGCTCCAATATGAGTTTCCTTTCTAACTCCTTTCATATTTTATTCAAGGTGGTCTTTAAATGGGAAAAACCTGTTTCACAATTTTTCATGTAGTTCTGCCTCTCTAGGCTCTCCCAGTTTATCAGTTAATAGTAGGAGTATCTCAGGTCAGAATGAACAGAACCACAAAAACTACTATGAGTTTTCAAGCAACTATAGCAAGCAAAAGGCTCACAGTGACAATCTAAGGGGTTTTTCTAAAAATTAGATTTCCTTTTGAAGTTGTGGAATATCAGGGAGGAGATCAACCACATTCTAAGTGAGTCTTGGAAAAGAGACACCTGATATGGTAGAAATGTTACAGAAAATAAAAACAAAAATACCCTGCTTGGATTTTCAAAGTAGTCAGAACATTCTTTACCACTCTACAGATACTAGATTTTTACACTAACAACTAGAATTACACTTAGAACTCAAAACTAGAATGGAAAGGAGTTTCATAACACAGCAATAATTAAAAGCTATCATTTCTGATTAAACAGGCCCAGCATCGCATTAAGCATTAAGCTTATACAGGAGCCCATTCACTTGTCACATCAACTTCATGAGGTACTTTTTGTTGTTCTGAACACTTTGCCTTTATTAATTCTTCTAAGATTTCATTAGCCATTTTGGCTGCTGTGTCATGCAAAGAAGGAAACTTGGAAACTACTAAGCTTTCCAAACCTTTTGAACATGAATTATTCTTAATTTGCATCTCTGTTTGGTATTTGTAAAGATGATTTTTAAATGGTAAATGCAGAAGTTTTCACTCTTAACTTTTAATTTCTGGTTTCAATGTTTTTATTTTATTGTTTCAGTTTTTTACATATATATTTTTACCTTTTTAGGACACATTCGTAGTACATAAAGATTACATTCACTGTAGGGGATTGGTAAGAAAACATGAGGATGTCAGCAATAACGAAGTAATGAAATGACAGGAATAAGTCAATATCTCTCAGTATCAACTCTCAGTGTAAATGCTCTCAATTATCAAAAGACCCAAATTGGTTCAATGCATCAGAAGGTAAACCAAACAGTAGGCCACATAAAGAAACATATTTAATTTCAAAAGATACATATTAAAAAATCAAAGGATGAAAAACAATGTTTTGTGCAATGGGAACCCAGAAAAAATCAGGAGGTGACCTCTTCATTTCAGAAAAATAGATTTCAATGAAGGCTGATCAGAAGAGACAAAAAAAAAATCACTACATATTAGGTAAAGGAACAATTCAACAGGGAAAATGAACAGTTATAAACATATATGCACCAAATAGCAGTGCACTTAACTTCACAAAACAATCATTAATGGACAAGAAAAATCAGATGAACACCAATAAGGTAATAGAGTACCTTAATATCCTACTGTCATAAAAGGACAGATCAACAACAGAAAAAATCAACAAAGAAATATCAGAGTTGAAGCACATATTCAAACAAATGAACTTAATAGATTTCTAGAGTGTTCCATTCAAAAATACACATCCTTCTCAGAAGCACGTGGGACTTTCTCCAAATAAGACCACATTCTAGCCAATACAGTATGTGTAAGTAAGTGCAAAAGAACTGATATTATCCCATACATATCATCAGACTATAGTGCAATCAAACTACAAATCAATGGCACAAAACCACATAAACTATGCAAACATGTAGAAATTAAACAACACTATCTTGCATAATCAAAGGGTGACAGATGAAATTAAATAAGAAATTAGACAGGTTCTACAAACAATAAAGCCAGTATAATATACCAGAACTGAGAGGATGCAATTAAAGCAGTCCTAAGAGATAAGCTGATAGCAGTGAATTCCTACATCAGAAAAATTGAATGAGCTCAAATAAATAGTAGTGATGCACCTTAAGGTCCTAGAAAAACAATAACAATCCAACCCAAAGCTAATACAAGGAAGGAAATCATAAATATCAGGGCAGAGATGAATGAAATTGAGACTAAAAAAATAAAATCACTAAATTGAAGAGTTGGTTCTTTGAAACATTAAACAAAATAGACAAATCCTTTGCCAATCATTTGGGAAAAAAAAAAATCCAAGTCTATGCAATTAGAAATTATAAAGGTAAAATCACAGTATATTCTACAGAAATCCAAATTATCAGTAACTACTGTGAAAACCTGTACTCATAAAATAGAAAATTCAGAGAAAATGAATAAATTACTTGATACATATAAACTACAAAAACTGAACCAAGAAGATACAAAAATTCTGAATAAACCAATATCAGTCAGTGAAATTGAAGAAATGATAAAAATACTATGAAGAAAATCCCAGGTCCTGATAGATTCAATGCCAAATTCTACAAGAATTTTAGAGATCTAATGCTGGTACTCTTCAAACTCTTTAATGAAATCCAAAGAGAACCAGCACTCCCAAAATCATTCCTGGAAGCAAGCATCATTCTGATTCCCAAACCAGAAATAGACCCAACCGTGAGGCGTCTTTAAAATTCTCATTTTCAGATGCAAAATCTGACCTAACCAAGCCACAGAAATTTAATCAATGAAAAAAGAATTGGCTGTACTTCATGACTGAGAATACATGAGAATAACTAAAATTTTCATCATTTAGCATGGGACCTGAAAGTTGATTCACTAAATTAAAGAAGCAAAGTGGAAATTAAAAATAGCTGAAACATCTCTTACCAAGCAAACCATACAGAAAGAAATTATTCAAAACACTTATGTTTTAGCTTCGCCAAAATTTATTGCATATAATTTATATGGAAATATATTTGAAAGATGAGAAGTCAGAAAACATTAACATGAACTTGGATGAGAATTCAATAGAAATAAAACAAATACAGGTAAATAAATTACACAATAATAACTATAATAATAATGATAGAGAAATAAACTGAATAGCACTTTATACATGCTAGGAAGCATTCTGAGCATTATGTTTATATTAACTCAAATTTTCCTCTAAAAATACTATAGTAGAGTTATTGTTTGTGTTTCACAGCTGACAAAATTGAAGCAAGAAAATGTTGCCCTACTTATCATATGCCTAAGTAACAGCACTGGTATAGGAACTCGGCCAGAATTCTCATTCAGCAGTAAACTAATCCATTGTTTGTAGTGCTTTAAACTTCACAGATACCACAGCAGATCATGAGAAAATTAACTTGGAATCTGAAGTTAAGAGAAGTGCTTAATCTCAATGAAATGCAAAATACAAAATTAAGGTCATCTGTTTGAGAAGGGCAGAAAATAAAGCCTAACATATAACGAGCCATGGTAAAGTGTCGCTATCAATTATGCTTTAGACCAGAGAAAAAGAGAAGTGACACTGCAGAAAATTCAATAATATATGACAATCTTAATAAAGTCCCAGAACATACCACAAAGTACAACAAAAACACAAAAACTTGACAGATTATAAGTAACTATGAATTCCAATCAATAAAATTACAATTTTTATAGATATTTGGATTACTTTTTTCCTTTGTATCAATATTTGCAAGTTATTTTAAAATTTCATTCAAAATGCCTAATTTGATAGTATTAACTTTTTCATAAATCTCAATACCTTTCTTTCCATGTCTGTAGAATTTTCAATAAGAAACTCTGATTTCTGATTTTGGTAGCATGCAGTGATTGGTATTTAGGCAAACGTAATTTTACCAGCTTCTTTGTGCAATAACTCCTCTCTAGATTTGTATTTAGGGGTTCATATTTTTGGAAAGATTCAGTGAGGAATAAGTGACTAACTGAACAATCAACATAAAGGGCACAATTTAGTAAGCTTTCCATATAGCTATTCTCATAAAACTATCATAAGCATGATCGGAAACATATTCTTCATTCACAAAAAATTTCCACCTTATTAGACCTCTCTCCTGCTACCTATACCACATTTTCAGAATTCCCTGACAAGTATTGTTGTGCTATTTGCAATTGTAAATTTGTCTGCATGCTCCAGAACTTTCTACAAATAAAACCACATAGTATATTTTCATACTGTCAGGCTTTGTTCATAAAATATAATTACTATGAAATGTAATTTCAAATATATATATGCCATATATGTGTGGGGTGATTTACAGATATTAATCCCTCATCAGATGGGTCTTTGTACATATTTTCATCCATTTGGTTATTTCTTCGCTGTGTCAATTGTTTCTGTTGTGCAGAAGACTGTTACTTTGATTTAATCTCATTTGGTTATTATTCTTTTGTTTACTGCCTTTATGGGATCTTGTAAGAAAAAACTTTATTCATTCCAACATTCTAAATATTTCCCCAGTGTGTTCTGCATTAGTTTCATAGTTTTAGGTCTCATACTTAATAAAGTCTTTACTCTAGTTAGAGCTGATTTTTGTAAGTGGTGAGAAACGTGTCTCATTTCTCTATGTGGATATACAATTTCTTCAACACCATTCAGTGGAAGAACTGTCTTTTAATGCGTATGATTCACACCTTTGGCAAAAGCTAGGTCGTGGTATATGTGTGGATTTCCCTCAATTCTGCAAATGATGCAAACCAAAATTCTAGTCTCTCTTGTCAACACAGAGCCTAAGGCTAGGGATGGTGTAAAAGCACTTCCTGGGAGCTCTAACCTATGACAGGGCCTGTGTTTTTTCCCACTGCACATTCACACAGTGGCAGTCCTTTCCCTGAGGACCAAGACATCTCTTTCTTTCTCCTTTATTTTTATTGAAAATGTTTTTTAGGGTCACTAAGTCTTTCTGATGAACTGATTTTCATCATAAAACGTATCTTGTTCTATATGGTAATAGCCTGTCTTTAGGTCTACTTTCTTGATACTAATATTTCAAAAATCAGTGATTTTAATTCTTGACCTATTTATGTTTTTGATATTTTCATTTCACAGTCTGCATTTTTCTACTCAATGTGGAGGCCTTCTAAATAATATAATTTAGTTTTATGTTCCATGGTTTTGGTCTAGAATGAAACTTTCTGCTTTTTAATCATGTACTTAGTCCATTATATATAATGTAATGTAATCGTTGAATAGATGAGCCTAAATCTACTACCTCGCTATTTGTTTTCTAATGTATTTTTTCCTTTTCTTTCCTGTTCCCATGGCCTACCTCATTGAGATTTAAATTACACTTTTATATATTTCTTAATAACCTCTCTCAATGTTTTAGTTGCCTCTGTCATTGTTGAGAGAGTACCTGACACCCACAAGTCTAAGGAGGAAAGGTTGATTTTGTTCATAGATTATAGAGATTTTCAGTCCCTAATTGGATGGCTCCAAGGCAGGACACCACAGCAAAGCAGCACAGCAGAGGACAAACATCTCATGGTTTGGTGGTGGGAATCAGAGAGAGATCAGCAGAGAAGACTTGAAGAGACAGACCCAAGCCACACCTCTACTGATCCACCTCTTCCAATGGGAACCCATCTCCTAACAGGAAGCCAGCTATAAACCCTCATAATTCAGTCACCTTCCAAAAGCACATGATGCTTTTGGGGACATTTTAGATATAAACCTTAAAGCATGACTTCTTAGTTAAACTTGCACTGCTATTTTTGTACTAATTCTACAAAGTACAATATGAAATTTTGTAATACCATAATATATCTTCAAGCAATATTACAGTACTTCATATAAAATGTAGCAAAATCAAAAGCTGTGTAAATCAATTGTAATCAGTATTACTATAAGCAATATTATTATCAATGCTTGGTGGCTGTGAAAACATTTATGTGACACCTCTGCTCCTTTTATTTACTTAATCTTCTGGTCATAACTTTTATTGATTTTGTATATGTTATCAATTCCAATACAGTTGTTATTAATTTTAAATGACATTTATTTTAAATTTATATAATTCAATGCATACGTTGTCACATTATAGGAAGATAATACAAGCATAGTCTTATATTCATCTAAATTTAGACTAATTCTGGAATTTCTCATGCTTTCCTGCATAACTAGGCTTCTGATAGATTTCATATATAAGATTCTTTTTTATCTCTAGAACATATATCATTTCTTAAAGTAAAAATATCTTCTGTAAGCAATTTCTCTCAGGTGCTCTATGATTAAAATAGCTTTATTTGCTTTAGTTCATTAGAAATATTTTCACTACATATAGAGTTCTGAATTTCTTTTTTAAAATATTGCTTCTAAAATATTGTTATTATTTTGGCTTCAATCTTTATTCTTGTTATTCTCATTCTTTTTCCAGCATAGCAAATGTGTCTATTTCCTCTGAATAATATTAAGATGCTTGTCTATAATTTATTTTCAGTAACATATATGATGGGCTTATAGATAATTTTACTGATGTGTGCAGTAAAACTCAATCACTGGGAACTTTCAGAATGCATAAGCAAAGGTACCTTAGAAATTTTCTTTCAAATACAAGATGCAAAAGCAAACTATCTTTATTTGCGATGAAATAATACTTTACATAGAAGACTCCAAAACTCCACCAAAAGACTCCAAATTTAATAAACAAATTCAGTAGTGTAGCAAGATGAAAACTTAACCCAGGGTTAAAAAGCTGGGGATTTAGCTCAGTGGTTCTGCCACCTGCCTTGCAAGTGCAAGGTCCGGAGTTGGATCCCTGGTACAAAAGAAAAAAAAAAAGTTAAGCTTCAAAAATCAATAGCATGCCTGTACACAAATAAACTCACAGAGAGAGAAAACAGAGAAGCAGTGCATTTCATAGTAGCACCAAGAAAAATTAAATACATAAGAATCAATCTAATAAAAGAGGTGAAAGGCCCACATTGAAACCTAACAGAGCCAGGCGTGGTAGTGCATGCCTGTAAACCCAGCACTCGGGAGGCTGAGACAGGAGGATCGCTGTGAGTTCGAGACCAGCCTGGGCTACAGGTTGAGTTCCAGATCAGTCTCAACTACATAGGGAGACCCTGTCTCAAAAAACAAAATAACAAAAAAAAAAGAAAGAAAGAAAAGAAAAGAAGAAACCTACAGTACTCTGAGAACAATGATTAAAAAGAAAATAAGAAAGTGGAAAGATATCCTACTCTTGGAGAGGCAAAACCAATACAGTGGAAATGGCTACACTTACAAAACTGCTATACAGATTGAAAGCAGTTCTAATCAAAATATCATTAGCATACCTCACAAAACTAGAGAAAACAATTCCAAAATTTATTTGGAACCCCAAAGACAGAATAGCAAAATATACCTAAAATGTACCAATAAACAATGAATAAAAAAAAATTAAAGTTAAAAAAAAAAAGGAATTCTGAGCAACAAGGGCAAGGCAGGGGGCATCAAAATTCCTAGACTTGAAATCACACTACAAGAACACCACTGCAAAAACAGAGTGGTACTGGCAAAAAAGAAAAAAAAAAATAGAACCAATAATCAATGGAACAGAAAAGAAGATGCAGAAACAGTTCCAAGAACACTCAGCTAGCTTATCTTTGACAAAGGGGCCGAACACCTTCACTGGAAGAAACAACCTCCTTAATAAATGTTACTGGGAAAAAATAAATGTTGCTGGCTTTCCACATGCCAAAAATGAAACCTAGACCCATTTCTATCACCATGCACTAAAATCAACTCAAATCAAAATGGATCAAAGCTTAAATATTAAAACAGAAAGATTTAATCTGCTAGAAGAGAGAGTAGGTAAAGCTCTTGAGGTAAAGACTCTGGTAGGTAAAGACTCTATGAACAAAATCCTGATTGCACAGAAATATTACAAAGAATCAGCAAATGCAATCTTATCATATTAAAAAACTTTTGAACAGCAAAATAAACCACCAACATAGTGAAGAGACAACTCACAGAATGGGAAATTTTTTTCACCAGCTATTCTTCAGACAAAGGAGTAAAATCTAGACTATGTGAAGAACTCAAAAGAAACAGAGCCCCCAAATTTACAGACCCAATATAAAAACGGGCATCTAAGTGAATAAGTACTTCTCAGATGAAGAAATACAAACAGAAAATGAATGTATGAAAAACACTTACCATCACTGGTTACTATGAAATGCAAATTAAAATAGCACTGAGATTCCATCTTACTCCAGAAAGAATGGCTATCATCAATAAATCAGCTGACAAAAAATATTGGCAAGGCTATGGAGAAAAAGGAATTCTTCTCTCTTATTGTTGGAAGTGTAAATTGATACAACAAATGTGGAAATCAGAATGCACACTCCTCAGATACTTAAAATAGAGGTTTCATTTGACCCAGCTGTTTCTCTTCCAGATACCTTCTTGAAAGAGTTAAAAGCGTCATGCCAGAGTGATATTTGCATACCTGTGTTTATAGCAGCACAATTCATAATAGCTAAATCTTGGAAACAGCCTATATGACCATCGACAGATGAATGGATAAAGAAATGTGGTATTTATATACAATGGAGTATTTCCATGCCATAAAGAAGGATAAATCTGAGTCATTTGTAGGAAAATATGCACCTTGAGCCCATAGTCTTAAATGCAATATATCAGACACACAAATTTAAATATCACATCGTTTATATTATGTGACAAACCGAAAGGGAAAACAAGGAGGGTAATGGAGAACAGGAATTGAGAGATACAAAGAGTATGTTCAAATATAAAGGAAGGGGGAGAAGAAGGGAAGAAAGGAACAAAGGAAAATGAGAATAGGAGGAAAACATGAAACAAAGCTTTTGTAAAAGGGGAGGGGATGACGGGTTGAAGGGAGGGAGGAGAATTGGGAAATGAAGAAGAATCGAGACCTATTATGTGCTGGTAGACATTCTCTGTGATGCATGTAATGTATGACAAACAATAACAAGAAGTATAAAGATACAAAGAAGAAGACTGTTAAGTGAACATCATGAACCCCGTCTTATTGGCCCTAAGATGAGTGTTAATGACATCTTATATCCATTAGTCTTTGTTCATCTTTACATCTCTGCAGGCAACTCTGAAACTTCAACCTAATTTGTCTTGTTTAAGAGTTATTTATGCTCTTGTCATTCCAGCTGGAATAAAAGCTCTTTCAGGGGTTAAGAGAAACAAAGCACACATTCACTGAATGTCACAACTCACAGCTGAGGTGGATCTACCCCTGAATATGGAGCTTGTACAGTTCTGTGCTGCTGTCAGCCCAGGTTATATGAAGTCCCCTGCCTTCATGGAAAGCATGTATATGTCAGTTGTTAGGAGAGATTTGGGCAGCATGAAGAGCTCTCCGTCTGAGTGACCATCCAAATCCTACAGCAGCTAAGTACCAGTAATATAGAATAGGGAATGTATAGTAATATCTGTACGGTTTACTATCAAAATCTGCCCTATGTTGATTTTTGCAAATTAAAATTGATGGAAAAATACCCTGCAATCTCTGTTTCTCTTGCAAACACTACTAATAATTTTGCTGTAGTTCTCCTAAGTCTAGGAGCCATAGAATTAATAGAATAAAGGCAGATGTTAAAAGTTATTAATAATTCCATTTAAAGAAATTCTCCAGAAGTCTCCTTACTTCTAGAGTTGAGTTTTTTGTGTTAAGCATTAAATAATAAACTGAGAAAGAGTTTATTAAAATGCTACTCATTTGGTAATAATCAAAGAGCATTGCAATGCAGAGTGTGCATCTCTGGAAGCCATGGATGTCTTAAAGGGTTTAGGATGCATAGGAACTGTTAAATGAGAAGGACTACATAAATTATTTTGAAACTAAAACATAATGCCAAAAAGATCAATAGCAAGGGTGCTAAAGGACCAGTAACACGAGTGGCACCAGTCCAATTTGAACAGTTATTAAACAGGCATTCTTCCAGAAGTACTTTTTATGTAAGATTATCATGGATTTTATGCAAAGTTGTGATTCTGGAAGAATCTTTTGTAATGGTTCTCATTATCAGCACATATGCATGAGATCTTTCCTTTATAACCTGACAGGTTTATTTAACTATTATTATTTTAGGGCTTGACACAACTGAATTCATTTTAATTCTGACAACACACTTTACAATTTCAGTTTTCTATATTTTTTTAGTGACTCTAGACACACCTTCAACATACAAAATCATGATATATATGTTCTTAAATATAATTCTAGCACTTCAAAATAATAATAGATTATTCTGTCATACTCAAAGTCTACAATGCTGTTTTGATATCTTTTTTTTTTTCTTCCTCTCAAATTTCAATGGTTAAAAGTATTTTGGAAACATTATTAGGGAACCTAGATTTCAAGGATAGAGTCAATGAAATGAAAAAATGGAAACAAAGTATTTGTAAATAGGTAAGGGAAGCGGGGGTAGGGATAAGGGGAGAAAATGAGAACCAAGACCTCTCATGTTAAGGTACAAGATCCCAATGATGGATGTAACCTACTCTATACCTAAAATGTACCAATGAACTCAATGAGGAAAAGAAATAAAATTAAAAACAAGAAAACAAAACAAAACCAAAAAAGGATAGAGTCAATGAAATGTACTTTAATTTTTCCTTCCTTTACTGCAGTTGTAAGAGTAAAAGACAAGTAATTTTGTGTTTTAATTTATTAGGGTAACTATATGTAATGAAATAATTATTTTATTTTGTGTTTGTTTGTTTGTTTGTTTGTTTTATGAGACAGGGTCTCACTGTGTAGTTCAGACTGCTCTGGAACTCACTGTTTAGCCCAGGCTGGTCTCGAATTCACAGCGATCCTCCTACCTCAGCCTCCCAAATGCTGGAATTACAGGTATGAGCCACCATGCCTGGCTAAGAAATATTTTATAATGCATAAGAATTTGCTAAGTAAAATAAAGATTATAAATACACAGTATGGATTAGAGAAAAAAAGAAAGAAGTCACAAGCAGTAGTAGTTTTAAAAAGGCATTTGGTAAATTATAGAAATATATATTTAAGGGCATTTCCCACAAAGAAAACATTTAATTTAATATGAACTATCCATCTAGAAAATGTAGAATATAGCATTATATAAACCTGTTAGTCAATAATATTGCACTATTTTTTCTCAAAAAGGAAATATTTAATAGATGATTATATAAGAATTTTCCAAATTTCAATAATGAAACATAAAGCTAAAAGACAAATATAATGCACTTCTTAAATATTTGTAACATGCATGTTGTAAAGAAATAATTCCTTTGCTATGTGACTTAACCCAAAGAAATATATATATATATATATATGTATATACATATATATGAATAATACAATAAAATTTAGCTGTAGCTTTTTTATAAGATTCAATATAGAAAATAGTAGAGGCAAAGAAGAGTATAGTAAGTATACCATGAAAATGTAATACATATATAATTTCCACAAGTGAGCAGTGTACAAATCTGAGGACTAGAATCATCTCCTTGCTTTACAAGCCAGGTTTTTGGATTGTCATGAAATTGAACGCTGAGTTTAGGTGGAATTAGGGAGCATAGCACCTACACAGGGGCTTTTAGGTGGCATAGGCTTCTCACCGCATGATGGGTGGATTCTGGAGAGCGGTGGCTGAATAGGGCGATTTCAAAGACAACCAAGCAGAAGCTATTTTTGTAACCTGGCCTTTGAAGTCTTACAGAATTGCATGTATCTTACTCTCTTGATTGAAGCAATAGAAAGCCTGTCCAGATTCAAGAAGAGGGGAATTAGACTGTACCTCTTGATGAGCAGAAGACTTTCTAGATGAATATGTGAAATGAAAGAAGATACTGCTAGGGACAATAGAAAGCGAGTAAACAATCCTGCTGCAGTCTCTTTGAGAGAGCATTTTCAGGACAGTTATGTCAGAAGATGCTCCTTCCAGGCAAAGACATGAAAATTAAAAGGGAAAATTCACGCAGACATCTGGGAAACTGTATGTCACACAGAGGCAATGGTTAATATAGTGGCCCCCAAGTGAGGAAACCTTGAAAAAAAAAAGAAGAAAGAAAGTTAGTATGCTTGGATGAGAGCAAAATAGGAAAGAGACAGTGGCAAAGCAGCAGGATCCAAGTCATTAAATAAAATCCACAAGTAATACTAAAACTTGGTAACTTATTTTTTTATTAATTTTATTGGTACATTTTTAGGTATACAATATAATGATATTCATCATTAGGAATTTGTACCTTTACTTAATATATCTGGATTCTTATTTTTTCCCATTCCACTGCTCTCCCCTTAACCCCTGCGCCCCTTCCAATTTACAAAGACTTTGTTTTCATTTTTAATGATACTTAAGAGCCATTGTGAGTTTTGAAAAGTAATCCAACCTATTCCTTTGTTGACATATACAAAGAGTAAGAGTGAAAGCAGGAGGCTCACAGGGGTCCAAGAGGCAAGCCATGGGCAAGGGCCTATGGCATGGTCTTTAGGGGTGATAAAGGCAATGGTAAGCAGATGACATAGGTTCTTTTCATAAGGAATGGCAGATATTGGAGTTAGGTTGGAAGTGGCATTAGAGAGAGAGAAAGAGGAATCAAGGAAAACGTTATGGTTTCTGGCTAGAATTAAAAATTGTACTACTATTATTTGTAATAAGAAAGACTGGGAGAAAGGAGATTTTCAAAGAGAAGGCAAAGAAAAGTTATCTTTGTACGTGTTAATATTTGATTAACCATTCCATGTTTAATATATTTTAGAGGCAGCTAGATATATTGGAGGAAACGTCAGTAGAAGAGTAAAGTTATGATATTCTTTAGCATGTAATGTATAAGGCTCCAAACTGCACTCAAATTATGGAATGATTCACCCAAAACAATTTTGAACTTCATGAAAAAGAATAACTTAGCAATGTGTTCTTATTTAAATGTTTATCATGCTGTCCATTACAAGTTCACAAGGTCAGATTTTTACTTTTAAATATTTTCTACCTAACAAATTTTTTTAAAAACTCCACAAGAGGAAAAATTGTAGGCAATAAAAGCCTGTATTATTTAACACCAGACTCAGATCTTTACAACATATGAATTATTAACATTATCTTCAAAGTCAATGTCCAGAGACTACATTCTGCTCCCAACTTCATTTCATTATTCAGCTCAACTCTAAAGGAATGCTTCCAGCACAAAATGAGCAACCTACTTTATCTTCCTCTCAGGCCCTAAATCATCCCTTCCCATGATCTCCAGAGTGTTTAACAGGAGATCGTTTGAGGTTGAGAAGCCTGCGTTCTTGCCAGAGGGTATCTCCAGGTCAGTAAAATGACTGAGGAGAACCTGTCTCTTCCCTTCCTGAGGCTTCCGGCTGAAAGATTTTTCTCAGATACAGTTCTCTAAAGAAAGAATGAAGATGTTACCTGGTATGTTCAATTCCAGAAAACATTTTATTTCTGGGGAAAAATTTTTTTGAAAAAAGCCTCTTTCTCTTTTACAAAATAGTGAAAAGTAACATTAGCAAAAGTGACAACTACTTCTGATTTTAAAATATTAGGAGTAATTTATAAAGAGAAATTCAATCACCTTTTAAAAGTCTGACATTCAGTAGTTTTAGTTACCCAGGTGTGTACTTTGATATTATTTTGAAGCTTATGGCATTGGAAAGGCAATCAAGTGTAGTGATTATAAGCATAGCAATCGTTGAAGTAAGATGTTCTGGGTTTGAATTCTACCTGTGCATCCTGCTGCTATATGATTGTGACCAATTTCTTGAATTTCCTTGTGCCCGTTCCCATACATATAAGATTATTATCACTTGGACAAAATCTTTCATAGAATATTGTTCGCAGTAACAAATACCTAAGCAAATCAATAGAAGTAAAATGCTTAGAACAGGAATTAGCATATTAGTATGCATTGTGCCAATTAAGTATATTATCTTTATATTTATAACCACTTAACTTGCATTCCATTCAACAGATTAGTACATATAATATCATTGCATAGTCCACATAGATTTTTAGCCTTCAAAAACAGAGAATTCCAAAATTGAAGCAACAGAAAACTGAATTGTGAAGGGAGGGTAGGGAAATGGGGAAAAAATAAGAACCAAGATACATCATGTGAAGGTACAAGTTCCCAATGATTAATGTCATCATATTGTATGCCTAAAATGTACTGATAAACTTAAGGAATTTAAAAAAAAGAAAACTAAATTGCAAGGTTCATGCTGCACTTAGTGTTGGAAAGAAAATTATGCACAAATTTGCAGGAGGTGGGAAGGAAACAATTCTAGTTTTTGTTTAGAAATAAAATTGCAACTTTTCAACCTATTTGCATGCTACAAGTGTTTCAAGAATAAATAAGATACTATCTGGGGATTGAAAGGAGTGTCCCATGAATTTATGCATGACTGTGTAGCCAGTCGATGCTAACCATGAGGTTACGTGTTTTATATTCTCCCTCTCTCTCCCTCTCTCTCTCTCTCTCTCTCTCTCTCACACACACACACACACACACACACACACACACACACACTTATAATAACTCTAAAAGAGATATATAATCTGACCCATTTTACAAATAAACAAGCTTAAGAAGATGAACAGTGTAAGGTATCTCAAGTTGCAAAAATGATGCTAGGTTTTGACTCCAAAATCCATGCCTACATGTGACAGACAACAACAGTGATATAATATATAGGAAAGAGAACAAATGACTTTATTATCTATACAAATTTGAGTACAGTTTAAATTATATATATGCCTGTTTCCTCAGTTTTAAAGAAGAGTGCTAGACATCTTTTTTTTTATTTTATTGAGTTTATTGGTACATTTTAGGGATACAGTACAGTTACATTCATATACATGTGACACAACAACAGTGATATAATATATAGGAAAGAGAACAAATGACTTTATTATCTATACAAATTTGAGTACAGTTTAAATTATATATATGCCTGTTTCCTCAGTTTTAAAGAAGAGTGCTAGACATCTTTTTTTTTATTTTATTTTGTTTATTGGTACATTTTAGGGATACAGTACAGTTACATTCATTGTTGGGATCATGTACTTTTACATGGCAAGTCTTGATTCTCGTTTTTTCCCCTTACCTCTGCCCTCCCTTCACCCCCTCCTCCCCTCCCCATCTACAAACACTTTATTTTCATATTTTCATTCTCTCACATTTTTTTCTTTTCCCTTTTTGTTCTTCCCCTA
>NW_022900945.1:38211522-38236945 GCF_012274545.1 Fukomys damarensis
GAAAAAAACCCCCTCTGGGGTCCTTGGGTCCTTCCTGGGTCTGTTGTTGCGCAGGCCGGGAGCTCACGCGCAGGCCGGGAGCTCGCCTGCACGCCGCCGGGTGATCGCAGGCAGGCAGGCAGGTAGGCAGCTGAAGCTAGACATCTTTTTTAAAAAACTGTTCTAGAATAGAAGGTGATACAGAAAAAAATGGGTGAATGGATGTATTTTGCACAATACTGATGCATTTCTATAAAATATTTCTTTTAAAAAATGCACATTTTAAAAGCTCATTGATTTAGACAATTTATAAAATATTAACTACTAATAAAGGGAAGAAAATATCTCTTAGTTAAGGTTTTAAACTCTTTTTTGTTAATTTCTTTACATAATATTCCCTGAAACAATGATGTATATTTATTGACTCCAAATTTCCTGAACAGAAACTAAAATTTTAAAATATAAAAAAATACCAAACACATATAACTTCTAAAAAATTGAGCCACATTTCACAACCTAATATTTCACAATTCAAACTATTGTATTATTGTGTCCTTCTGCCTTCACTGAAAAGCGTGAAGTTTGGATTAGCTTTCTCACTTGACAAAATACAGCAATTTTTAGGAGTTAAAACCATAACAAAGAATCTAATAATATATTGCATTTTTAATACACAAATCATTGACTATTGAGAAAATTTATTGTTATGCTGACTATTCATGGTCTTATTTTCTTTCTCCCCCTCCTTCTCCTTCTTTTTTTATTTGACAAAATCAGGTGCATTCAGGGTGGTATGGCCATAGACTTCTTTTTTCATTTGAAGTCATACTATCCTAGTCATTTCCTCAGCAGTTCTTGGACATATTATTTTCTGATTACTTATCTGGTATCTCCTAGGGATACTTATTAAAATACCAGCCGACTTCTCAAAGATAATCCTTTATGATCTGTCAAATAGAAGCAAATTGTAACAGCCTCTGCAATGGAAAATACTCCATTTGAGTTCAACAGTGTGATTCTTCCTGTATTTATTCACTTTGATAAGAGATAAATCTTAACCCCTCAAGAATATGGCTGTGTGATTCACATGATCTCATGGATTTCTGTTGTTATTGTTTACAGAAGTTTATCCTTTTTATACATGAGATTTTTACATTTCCAATAATGACTGTATTCTTTTCACCTGAAAAATTCACTATCCTCCCACACAAAGGCAAAGGAAATAATGTCTTGGGAACTGTGAGAAGAAACGAAACAAAGCAGAAAAAATCACTTCTATTTATAAATTTGAAGCAAAAATCCTCATGAACTATAAAATTAGCTAAATTTGATTCATTAACAATTCTTAAGGGTCTTTAGTAGTTGTTGAAGTTACTAAGTCCCAGGCTTCTTATAAAAGCTTAATTCTTTATGTTAATAAACCAGCAGACCTCTGGCCTATACCAACCCTAAAAGTATCTGAATGCTATAGATCTCTCACTGCTCTGTAGCCTACTTACCAGATAACTTCAACAATACATTTTTGTAAATACATTAATTCATGACTTTCTTTTGTTCTGTGACAAAAAGTTATGTAACCTCTTTCATGGTGGAATGTGTCACTCAATGAAACTTGAATCTGTGTTTACCAGGTGACAAATACTCACGTGTCTCTGAATAAATTACTTTCTAATTTACCTTTTATAAATGTTTATTTCTTCCAACATATATGAATTGTGCACACACTGTTACAACCTGGCTATTGAAATAGAAGACCACATTTAATGTTTTGTTTTATTTTGTTTTCCTGAACCAGGAGATGAACAAGGGCCTTGGAAATGAGCTATATCTTTAGCCCTTCTTTATATTTCAAGACATGATCTCCTACATTGCTAAATTACCCAGGCTGAGCTCAAACTTGCAATACTCCTCCTCATTCTCCTAGAGTGCTAGGATTACAGGCCTGTGCCACCATACCTACCCATTGAACTTTTCTTTCTTTGTTTTCTTTTATTAATACATGCTTGCAGGACAGAGCGTTTACATTCATCTTGGTAAGTGGGTCCATATAAATAATATAGCTTATTTCTTTTTTCAGTCTTCCTTTCTACCTACCTCTCTCCCTCCACCTCCAAACACCTTTCCCCATTTTCATTCTGGTTATTATTATTAGCTCATGTTTATGGTATATAATGTTCACATTTATTGAGGCTTTAAGGTTTCTATATATAGCATATAATAGCTTTAAACAGTAAATGTAACTACCTTTGACAGTGAGAATCAGGGTAATATCTAACATCTGCTCTTTAGCTTGATATCATACCCTTTCATCCAAGAGGCAATAAAGCACATGAAAACCTGAAAAAGCTCCACGGACATAATTCCTCCAAAGTGACCTCAGAAAAGAACACTGACCCACAGATTTCCTCTGGATTGTAAGGGTTCAGGCTTATTTTTATTCTGAGTGCTATATACAGGATATATCTCTTCAAAATCTTGTTTAAAAAAGAAAAAAATCCACATCTCCTCTCCCCTAGGGATTATTTTTTTCTGTTTTGATGAAAATCAAGATATGAAACATACAAAACATAAAAGTACATTGAAAGTGTTCTTCAAGAACACAGACAAAAAGAAATTTGAATTTGCTTTCAAGCATGAAATCTTTAAAGCATGTAGAAATGTTTTACACATGCTTCCCTCTCGTTTCTGTTTTTAAATTCTGGAATACTTTTCCATGTTTTCTGGAGTGAAGGGACTTCCAATAGGATAAGTGAGAATGAAATGAGGTATCGAACGGCACCCCAAGGCAAGATGATGATGTCACTAAGTTGTTCCCCAAAGACAACTACATTTTCATTTTGGCTCCTCCTCTCTGCAACATCCACTGTTTGCCTTTGTTCTATTGATTCCAGACATTCCAGTTGTCCAACTAACCAGAAATCTTCCAAGAGACAGGAGATACATACACATATACCATAGAAAGATGGCTCATATGCTTAAAAATGCAGTATTCTACACATGCAAAAACTTGACTATCACTGCACAATAAAGTGTTACAGAACATGTGGACTCTCAGATCAGGAAGGATGTACACAATTTTTTCCTAGTAGATGAAAGTCTGAAGAAATATAGCTTTGCAAACCAGATCTACTCCCTCATTATTCCCTTCACTTTAGTAATAAAAATGTAATCCTTAGATGAGTAAATGGCCATCCAGAATAATTATTGTATTTCCCAAACTCTGGTTTCACTAGCTATGGTCATGCAATCATATGTTGATTAATGGCACAAAATAGAGAATGATGCAAGCAATTATAAAAAAAATTTAAGCAGAGGAAGAAAGCAAGCCTTCTTCGAGCTTTACTTTTTTGATTAGAACATAGATGGGAAAATTAATTGTCTTGAGAAAGGTTATTTCCTGAGAGGAAAACATGTTAAGAATAATGAAGTAAAAGAAGGAAGAAACATAAGTCTCCAGGGTAGTGACCCGCACTATATCAGTCCTCAAATGTTTATATTCTAGATTTATTTTTTAATAATTGTTATACATTTTCTTTTACTTTTATTATAATTTTTATTATAGAAATATTCTTGAGATATAACTTATATACACTGAATCTTTAGCCATTTTAAACATAATTTCCTCAAGTTTCAAAAAGTGATTACATGTTAGGTAAGTATCATTAAATCACGATCCAGAACATTTTTACCACCCAGAAAGTTTCATTGTACTCATTTACAACCAGGCTCACACATTCTTCCCACTAATTTTAGCCCAAAGTATGGAGATACCTCAAAGAGCTGGGACTGGAGGTTCCATTTGACCCAGCCATCCCTCTGCTGGGTATCTTTCCAAGAGAACTAAAAGAATCATATCACAGAGAAGTATGTGCACCCATGTTTATAGCGGCACAGTTTGTAATAGCTAAATTTTGGAAACAGCCTATTGGCCCATCCGTTGGAAACTGAATAAAGAAGTTCTGGTTTTTCTATAAAATGGAATATTACTCAGCCGTAAAGAGCGAGAGAATAGATTCATTCATAGGAAAATGGATACATATTGAAGATATACTCCTAAGTGAAATAAATAAGTCACACATGTGTAAATACTGAATAGTTTCCCTGGTGTAAATAATCTGCAACAATGCATAAGATCCTAATAAGATTACTGACATTTAGAAATGGGAAGAAAGGAGCTAAAGGTGTAGGGACGGTGAGATGGGTAGGGGAAGGGTAATAAGGGAAAAGAAAAAATGTGAGATAATGAAAAGATGGAAATAAAGTGTTTGTAGATGGGGAGGGGAGGAGGGGGTGAAGGGAGGGCAGAGGTAAGGGGAAAAAATGAGAATCAAGACTTGTCATGTAGAGGTTCATGATCCCAACAATGAATGTAACTGTACTGTATACCTAAAATGTACCAATAAACTCAATTAAAGCTGAAAAAAAAAAACAAAGTAATTACCAATGTGCTTTCTTTCAAGACAGATGATTGTCTTTCTGAAATTTCATACAAAAACTAATGTAGCCTTTTGTGACTGGCTTCACCCACTCAGTACCAAGTATTTTAACATACTACTAATTTTTGGTACACCTACAGTATGTTCCCTTGTATTCTCGAGGAATATTTAATTATATGTATATACTGAAATCTGGCTATCCATTCGTCTAAGTATAAGTACCTCTGGCTACATTTGTTTTTTAGCTTTTATGAATAATACTATGAACATTCATATAATTAGTCAAATGATTTTTATTTTATCCAATTAGAAGCAAAGTTACTGGTTTTCATGGTAAGGGACACACATAACTTACAAAACTTTTCAAAATGTTTCTCATAGTGGCCATAATATTTTGAATTACCTTTAAAAAGGCATGAAAACCCTAACTGTTTCATATCCTTACCAACATTTGATCTTTCTCATTTTAGTCATTCTGGTGGTATCTTGTTACAATTTAACTATATTAGCAATTTCTCATTGTTTTAACTTGCATTTTCATGATGACCAAAAGTATTAAAAATCTTTGAATGAACTGGATGGCCAATCTTATTTCTTCTTTTGTAAACTGTCCAACTCTTCAGCCCCTGTTTTAAAGCAGGTAATTTGTCTCACTGGTAAGAGTTACATATTTCTTACAGAAATACATTGTCCTATTAATTTCATTTATGAGTACATACTAAAAAAGAAAAAAAATTATAAAATCTATTTATTATAAATATTTTCTCTCACTCTGCAATTCTATATTTTAATCACATCTTTCAGAGACCAGCAAGTTTTAGTTTTGATAGATTTTGGTCTTGCATATTTTGTGGGTTTGGTACTCTGTGAAAGGAGTTTTTACTTATGCCAAGATTGAAGAAATTTTCTCTTTTGTTTCCTTTTGTGTTTCATATACTTCTAGTTTTCTATAGATATCAGTGACTCTTAAAATTTTGGGGATGTTATGAGGTGAGTTGATTATTCTCATACTTATTTCAACACCATTTGTTGAAAAGATTAGACTTGATCTTATAAACTCTCCTGAAAGTTAAACAAATATATATGACTTTAGTCCTGCACTTTTTCTTCTGTTCCATTGATCTATAATAATATCTTTTGGCAAATATAGTAAAATTTATATTACTGTAGCTTTCCATTAAGAGTTAATATTTGGAATTGCTACTATTTCAAATTTGTTATTTCTTTTCAGCAGGAGTTTTTATATTTGGGATGATTTATCTATATTTCCACAGAAATTTTGTACTCATTTCATCAATTTCCTCAGAAGTTCTTCCATACTGGGATTTAGCTCAATTGTTCTGCCACCTGCTTCACAAGTGCAAGGTCCTGAGTTTGATCCCCGGTACCACAAAAAAAAATTACGATAGTTTTGATAATGGTTGACTCTGAGTATCAAAAATGCACACATTGTGCAAAATGTCATTTGCAAAAATGGCACCTTGTGTTTCCTAATTGAAGACGATGACATATGTTTGCATTTAATTTCTGTTGACATTATTATGTAGTTTTAAATATTTATTTTCTATACATACTTTGTTAAATACATTCCTAAGCATTTCATGTTTGGGGTTATTACTGTATGTTGAACATATTTTGAATTCCATTTTTACAGTTTTTTAATTTCAATCATTAGATCTATTTAGAAATACCAGAATTTAGTATTACTAAGTTGTTTTGGTGTTATCCTTACTTATTTTTAATAGGCATTATACTTCTAAGGTTTTCTTTCCTTTTTTCTCTTTTTTTTTTTCCATCTCTGGTTGTCCAGTTATTTTAATCTGAAAACTAGATGAAACAGAATATTGTGAGTCTGGATCCCACTTTTTTCTTTAGAGGAGTATTTATTTATATTTAAAATTTTCAGTAGTAACTAATTTGTAATGATTCAGACTACATATTCTCTTTTTCATAGTGTGTACAGTTGCACATATCTTCCTGCAATTTTCAATCTTAGATGTTGGATTAATTGATATTAATAAATGTGGCCACTTGGCAGTTTTTCCCAGGCTTGTACGATTTCTGGTCAGGCAAGGATTTGGGAAGAGCATGTATCTTTATTTGATACTTTATCTCTTGTAGTTTTCTTTGTTATTTGAAATTACACTACATTTCTGTTTTTTCTATCAATGTTTAGTGAATCTTTTCATAACTAAATCTAAAATGCTTCCAACTCTCAGTTGACCAAGTTGCAAATAAGCTGAGGAATGCACTCATTTAAAGCAAAAGAACCACAACATGAAAAGAACAAACAATGGAACAAAGTAAAATACACAGAAGAAATGAACAGACTCCTATATACATATGAATTGTCAAAGTTGAACCAAGAAGATATAAAAATTCTAAACACCACAATTACAATCAGTGAAATTGAAAATGTAATTAAAAATGTATCAATAAAGGAAAGCACAGGTCCTGATATCTTCACTGCTGAATTTCACAAGACATTTAGAAAAGAACTATTGCTTCTACTCTTTAAACTCTTCGTTGATATTGAAAGGAAAGCAATGCTTCCAAATTCATTCACAAAAGCAAGTGTTACTTTGATTCCAAAAGCAGAGAAAGACTGGCCGGGTGTGGTGGTGCACACCTGTAATGCTAGCACTTGGGAGGCTGAGGCAGGAGGAACACTGTGAGTTCAAGACCAGCCTGGGCTGCATAGTGAGTTCCAGGTCAGTCTCAACTACATAGTGAGACTCTGTCCAAAAAAAAAAAAAAAAAAGGCAGAGAAAGACCAAACCAAAAAGAAAAATTACAGGCAAATCTCCAAAATGAACATAGATGGAAGAATCATCAATTATAACTGGCAAACAGAATACATATCATCCTCAAGGAGATCTAACGCACTGACCAAGTCAGATTTATCCCAGGGATGCAAGGATGGGTCAACATATGCAAATCAATAAATGTAATACACTATATTAACAAAGCCAAGCACAAAAATCATATAATCATCTCACTAGATACAGAAAAAGCATTTGACAAAATCCAACACCCATTCATGATAAAACCCTTACAGAAAATTGGAATAGACAGTCTTTATCTAAATCTGATAAAGACTATCTATGAAAAATCAACAGCCAACATCATACTAAATGGTCAAAAACTGAAAACCTTTATGCTAAAATTAGGAACAAGATATGGATATCCACTATCAACACTCCTGTTCAGTATAGTTCTAGAAACATTACCCACAGCAATTGACCAAGGAAAAGATATGAAAGGAATAAATATAGGAAATGAAAAAGTTGAATTCATTATTCATTGATGACATGATACTCTAAATAGAAAACCCAAAAAACTCCACCAAAAGACCTCTACACTTAATTGACAGATTCAGTAGAGTAGCTGGGTACAAGGTAAACACTCAAAAATCAATAGCCTTCTTGTACACAAATAACAGATGCACTAAGAGAGCAATTAGGAAAACAATTCCTTTCACAATAGCACCCCAAAAATTAAATATCTATGAATCAATCTAACAAAGGAAGCAAAAGAACTCTATATTGAAAACTGCAGCACTCCAGAAACAGTTTGAAGAGGATATTAGAAAATAGAAAGGCATCCTTTCTTCCTGGATAGGAAGAATAAATATAGTAAAAATGGCCATACTTCCAAAACTGCTGTACAGATTCAAGGCAATCCCAACTGAAATCCCAACAGTATATTTCACAGAACTAAAGAAACAACTCAAAAATTCATTTGGAACAAGAAGAGACCTAGAACAGCAAAAGCAATTCTAGGCAACAGACATGGCAGGGGGTTTCCCATCCCCAACCTGAAATCATTACAAAGCCAGTGTGATAAAAACATCATGGTAATGGAAAAGCAACAGACCCATGGATCAGTGGAATAGATTATAAAATGCAGAAACCACTCCAGACATACTCAGCTACATCATCTTTGACAAAGAAGCCAACCATTCTCACTGGAGGAAAGATAGTCTCTTTAATAAATGGTGTTGGAAAAATTGGATTTCAACTTGCCAAGGATTAAAACAGGACCCCTACCTTTCACCATGCACTAAACTAAAATCAAAGTAGATTAAAGAACTAAATATTAAAAGAGAAACATCAAATTTGCTGGAGACATATTAGGCAGAACCCTTGAAGACACTGGCATAGGAAAAGACTTTATGAAAAAACCCTCAGTAGCACGTGAACTAGCACAAAGAATCAACAACTTGGGATTTCGTCTTATTAAAAAGCTACTGAACTGCAAGAGAAACCACCAACAAAGCTAAGAGGCAGCCGACAATGTGGGAAACATTTTTTTTTATCAGCTATTCCTCAGACAAAGGACTACTATCTATGAAATATTAAAAACTTTAAAAAGTCAGAACACCCCCAAATGTAGACTCAACTCAAAAATGGGCATCTGAAATGAACAGACATTTCTCAGACAAAGAAGTAAAAGAAGCAAGTAAACATATGAAAAAATGTTCACCATTTCTGAATATTCAAGAGATGCAAATGAGAATAACCCTGAGATTCTACCTTAACCCAAAAAGAATTGTTACTATAAAGAAATAACCAATGTTGGTGGGATTGTGGGGAGAAAGGAACCCTTCTTCGCTGTTGGTGGGAGTGCAGACTGGTGCAACCACTGTGAAAATCAAATGCAGATACCTCACAAAACTAAAATTGGAAGTCCCATTTGACCCAGCTATTCTTCAGCTGGGTATCTTCTCCAAAGTATTAAAAAGAATCATACCACAGTGATATATGCACACCCATGTTTATAGTGGCACAGTCTGTAAAATCTAAAATGTGCAGAGAGCCCAATTGCCCATTAACTGGAGACTGGATAATAATGTGTTTTTTGTATGAAATGGAGTACTACTCAGCCATAAAGCATGAAAAACTAGAGACATGTTTAGCTAAATGGATGCACATTGAAGCCATCCTCTTAAGTGAAAAAAATAGGAAACACATGTATAAATACCAAATAGTTTCTCTGGTGTGAGAAACTAAAAGTGTAAATAAGAATCAAAATGTTTAACTGATGATGTGAAATAGGAAATAAAGGTCTAAAGGGTTATTGGAAGGGGGAAGTAGGGGAGAGGAAAGAAGGAAAAGAAATAATTATGAAAAAAGGAAAAAATGGAAACAATATATTTGTAAATATGGAGGGTTGGAGGGGTTGAAGGAGGGCAGGAGAATGGGGTAAAAATAAGAACAAAGATGCATCATGTAAAGGCACAAGTTCCCAATGATGAATGTAACTACTGCATATCTAAAATGTACCAATAAAGTTAATAAAGATAAAAAAGAAATTCCAAATATTAAGAAAATATTTAAGTTAAAAGCACTGTAATTAATCACTAGCACTTTTTCTTTCTGTGTTCCCACATGTTGTAATTTTGTCTCAATCTGTAGAATTTTATGTTTCTAATTTCAAGCGGTGCTTTTTGAAGACATTAGATTTTTCTGCTCGTCTCTGTAACACACCACATTACATTTCAGGCTGTCTTTGTCCTACGCTCTACAAATATATGCTGTTTATAAACACTTAAATGTTATTTCTCAGTTATCTTTGACTAATAGTTATATTAAATTTTTGATATCCAATCCAATGTATTGAACCTTATGCTATAAAATTATTACATAAAATGTCATGTACATAGTTGGTATAATAATATCAAAGTGCTATCATATTTCTAAGTTCTTACTCTAAATGTCAGTACTTATTGCTCTGAAAATCACACATTAAGAAACTCTTGATCCACATGTATCCAAAGAAAGTGATCAAAAGAGTGGGGAGTAGAGGTAAGTGAAGACCAAGTGGAACAATGATTCTGTAGAAATGAACAAAGTATATTGTCTGCATGTACCCTTTATTCTGTATAACTAATATCCTCTAATAAGAAATAAAGACTTTGCTTCAGCAAGGGACTCATAATCTGCATTTCTGACATTGTTTTCATGCGATATCTTGTAATGTGGTTTCATAAGCACAAGATCATCATTAAATTTGTTGCTACCCATTTGACAAAGATGATGTTAAATCAATTCAAGACCATCTTATAATTAGACTGACCTTTGAGGCTACTGCTATAGCCTGAATTGTTAGAGGAGTCTGTGGGCAATATTCATATTTTTTGAAAAATCAATATGTGGAATATTCTGATTTGGCTCTCATATTTATTAAGTGCAGAATGGTATTTTGCAAGGATATTTTATGAGGAACATTTCATTAAACGATGTTTGGATTAATTTAGTGGTTAATGGCTTCTCAAATTAAGAAAGCTGAATAAGCTGAGACCTCAAAGGTCTCCCCACCCTGTTACAAAAGACATCTCCATTTCCTTGCTATAACAATGCACTACAGAAAAACATATTCTCATTAAAGTAAAAATGTCTTCCTAATGGCTTGCAATTTGAAATGATGAGGCCCAAAGCTGAGACAAGTCTCAAATATTGTTAGAATTCCTGAGTGGATGTTATGTGAAGGCTTGCGATTGGGGGTAATGTCCTAGTTTGCTTACGTAGCATGGGTGGAAAGGCTCTAGTGTAGTTTATCTCCATGTGTTATGAAACTATGTTATATTCTCTCCAATATGCACACATTTAATGCAATTTCCTGGAATGCTTTACTCCTTGAACAGATATTTATGGAGCACCTGATATATAATAAGAATTAGAGATAGAAAAGTGTTATGGCTTGTGTCTAGATGCCCCCTGCAAGACTCCTACAGTCCTAGATGCAAGGAATAGAAAGAGCTGTGGTTGTCCCTTGCTTGCTTTTGCTTCTCTCTGCAATGAACCGTTTCTCCTCTGCAGTGCCCCTCTGCTATGCACCACTCTGTCCTGGAGCCGACCAATTGTAGACTGAAACCTCTACAAACTGTAAGCCAAATGAACTATTCCCCCTTTAATTTTGAGTGTCAGGTATTTTGTCTTAGCAATGAGAATAGTGACAAACAGTAAAATAACATAAAATAAAATAAAGACAGAAGATAGCAACCTATCTCCCTTCCCTTGCCTTGCGGTGGCTTGTATTCTAGAAAGAGTAATCGGGAAACCAAAAAATAAATATGAACAAAGTATAAAAATTATCAAAACAAGAGTTGGTCATGGGAAAGAAATACTTGAGTCATGAACTTATGTAACTTTTGAGATTCATTTGACATTTTTCTCTCCCTACCTTCAGTTTTCCAACTTAATCTCACTATTGAATCAAACTTCCCATCTCATGACATAGAATCAGGAAGTCTTACAACAGAGATGGCTCAACTCTTGAGTGCTGAGAAAATAAGCAGGTCGCGGGTATTTTTTGGCCAGTAGAAAATGGAAGAGCACTGAGCATACACATAACCTTTTTCTTTTCTTGTGGACTACTCTGATATGCTATTTTTTTCCTCAAAGCCTTCCAGACACATAGTGAACATGCACACTAACTTTTTCTTTTCTCTTTCAGGAAAAGAGTTGATTGTGTTGATAATTATTTTAGCTAAAAAACAAAATTTCTGCCCTTGTCCTATGAATTTTTCTACCAGGTCATGTCTCATTGTAACAAATCTTCCCAAAATATATGTTCATATATTCTGAATTCATTTGTTTCCTTTCCATCTATCTTGAACTCATTCCAATTGTAGTTTTAGCCCCACAACTTCACAGAAAAACATCCTATTTTTAATCACTAGTAGCAGAGGAATATATATGAGAGTAGGAAATTATTGGAACTCATGGATTGTCCTTTTCTGGGAGTCTTTGAAAACAAGACAAATTTTCAACCTCATGTTATTTTAGGAATGAGTTGAGTCTCTGTGAAAATGGATGATGGCATATCCAAAGTCTCCTATTCTTTGTTTAAAATGGATCAAAAAACACACATGAAGAAAAATTATTTTAGTAATCAATTAGTTCACATACCACGTTGACCCAACTTCAAACACTTTCAAATCCTGTATTCCATTAGTCATATGTGTAAAAGGAAGAGTGCATTCTTGATGCACTAAATCCATGAGTGCAAGAGGAAAAACAGCACAATAAATCAGTAATAATATTTCAGTAGTAATTCAGTACTTATTATGTATTAGATAAAAATGTCTGTATACAGAGAGAGAGAGAGAGAGAGAGAGAGAAACTTTTTCTAATGACAAAACCTTTTGAGTATTATCACCGGTTTACACATGAGGATATTAAGGCCTAGAGATATTACATAGCCAGTAAACGACATTACTTATAAATTTATGTACATGTTTCCTCTCATGAGTTTCAGACTAAATTTAGCAATTCTAAAGTACATAAAAATATTTTATGATATCATACACTAACAATTACTAAGTGGAATGAAGCACCGCCATCTCTTACTAATTGAGAACAGTGCAATAGAATAAATTTAATCCATTTCCAAAGAAATGTTGCATGCTAAAATCTAATTCTTGTGGTCACATTTAGATTCACTAATATTTTTATTACAACTTATACAATTCAGCCTAACTGTATTTTAAGTGTTTTAATCATTGCAACTTCATGTTTTATGAACTACTTGGCTGTAATGAAGGAATACCACATAACAAGTAGTGCCTTTCAGGAAGAATATAGGATATTACAATTTCATAATAAATTCCAATAATGTTCTATCTTAATTACACATATTAATAATTCTGTACACATTTAATTATCTGCTGCACTGATATACTCATAACTTTTAAACAGTTCTACTTGAATATATTCAGTACTCAAATAAAAATCCACTAATGGGGTATAAGGAACAAATTATCACTGTTATACTTTAGAATGGAAACCACCCCTTGACATGTGACTTTTTGTAGTAAGTATAGAATTAACTGATTAAATGTTACACCGTTATAAACACATAAACTTATATAGATTTAAATATAAGTTTTCTTCTACTTTAGCAATCTGGAAGATACAGAATTATGAATAATTAATCACATATAATTAATAAAATAGCATTACTTGCTTTTAGGGGAATTAACCAATTATATATGATTCCTGGATTAAATTAATTTATTAAATGGTAGAAGTGACTTGTTCTAAAAATTTCAACTATAGAAAGTTGTTAAAAAATTATGTTGAGGCCCTTTTTTAGTGACATAAATTCTCCCTAAACATGTCCCTTTGATGTCCTCAAAGACATCTCTAGAAATTTGTATGTGATTCTCAAACCTATTTGAAAAAGTATTAAAGGATAAACCTTGTTTTACTAAATACTTTTTTCAAAATTTGTGTGATAAATTTGTCTACATCAAAGCAGTCTTGTTCCCTCTTCTTAATCTAAAAATTCTTCAATATCCAAAACTTTCACTTGGCGTTATTTGAAAATATCCAAACTATTCCACTCCTCATTTTTTTCTTTTTATTGAGTTTATTGGTACATTTTGGGTATACAGTACAGTTACATTCATTGTTGGGATCTTGTACCTCTACATCACAGGTCTTGGTTCTCATTTTTTCCCCTTGTCTCTGCCTTCCCTTCACCCCCTCCTCCCTCCTCACATCCACTCCTCATTTTTAATGTTAGTTCAAAAATTAATGTTTCAGTAGACAATGGTATACAATAACCTCATAATTAGTGGACTCTTTCTCACTATTTTCAGATAGATCTACTACAGGAGAATCATTTGTTTTCACCCAGATTTACTTTGTCTATGTCCTTTCTCCCTCTTTTCTTTTCTCCATCTCTCTGTTTCTTTCACAAATATTAAACAACATACAGAAATGTGTGTTCATGCACAGGCATGTGTATGTTTTTGTGTGTAGGTCAAATTCTGCTGCAGAAAAAAACTTACTTACCTATAGTGTGTATAAATACCTGTATGGACAGTCAGATTCCGCTCCACAAAATGGGCATTAATTTGCTTGGCTAGAAAATTAGATGAGAGATCCTGGATTCCAGACTTGTCGAAAAAACATATCATTCTTTTAAATATCCATTAATTTAATAGGTGAGATATGGCATCTTATTATTTTATTTTGCATTTCTCTAATTATGAGAATTTAGAATTAAATTGCTAAAAATGGGGATAATTCTAGTTATGAGAATAATTCTGACAATTAAAATTCTTTAATATATTTTCTCATTCCTCAAGAATTTTTCAGTCTGTGTGTTTATGTCTATTTCTAGACCTTTTATTCTTTTCTGTGCTTTTATATTCATATGCTAGTGCAATAATATTTAAATACTAGAATTTGTAGTGTATTTTAACATTCAGACCATTAAATACTCCATATATTTGAAGTCTTTTCAGTATTTCCTTGTATTTTATTGCACATATGCTTTTCTTCATATAAATTTTTTGGCTCAAAAAAACATTGAATTTTATTTGCATTTTATGAAAATTTAAAATTCAGTAAAACTGGAAACTTTATGATATTTGTAATGCTATCTACACAGGAGTTTTTTACATGTAGCATTTCAATGTTTTATCTATCATTAGTTTAATTTCTTCTAATTGATATTCCTCACTCATATTTATTGTATACATTTTTATTAAAGTTTCCTTAAGATTTGATTTTTTGTTGGTATTATAAATAAATTTCTTGCTGTCATTATGTCTTCTGACTGGTTATGTGTACATAAAAATGTTTATTTCTCTCTGTTAATGTTATACCTCTTTGACTCTATTCTTATATTGCTCTAGTATTATCATTGATTAGTTTCTCATTTTTACTCACATATTAACTGAAAATACATGGACTTTTGTTTCTCTTCCAGTTATTATTTTAATTGATGTCTTTTCCCTATTGTATTTTTTAATCCACCTATACAATACCAAGATCTGGTGAAGATTATTGCTAATATTAGTAGAAATGTCTCTGTTGCTTTTGACTTCAGCACCAAGTGATACTTCACTGTATTGATAGTTTTTTTTTAATTTCTCTCCTTTGCTAATTAGTAATTTATATATTGCACTAAATTTAAAAATATAATTTTTATTTATGCTCTGAATGTATCTATTTTTGTACTCATTAATTTCCTATTTATTATTTCCTTCCTTAATAATTGCTTTATCTTACATTATTTCTCCTTTCTGAAAATTTGGATTGTGAAATTATTCTATCTATTTTCTTCCTTCGATTTCAGTCACACAAATATTTCTGACTATTTTCCTCTGATTACTGCTTTAAATGTATCTCACAGATAATGATCTCATTATCATTGTTTTACGAATTTAAATATTTGTTTACTTTATTTTAAATTTCTTATTTGCACATTAAGTTTTTGTAGCTTTATATTTCTCTTCTAAATCCAATTTTGATTATAGGCTTAAAAATTCCTGTTGGAAATTATTTTTGCTTGTGCTAATAATTTCTAATTAATTGTATTATAATCAGAAAATGCTGCTTAAAGTATTATTAATTTTTGCATTTCACTTATGTTTTCTCATGACCTGATAAACCAAATATTGTGACTGTTCCACAAAGACTACAGAAAGGGTAAATTTTCCATTACCTATGTGTGAACTTCAACATATATATCCATTTCCTTCATTACTGAAGGTGCTTAACTCTTCTGCAACTCCTTACTTTTTGTCCATTTACACTGCTTTATACTGAAAGTGGTGTGCTAAAGACACTTCTCTTCAGATATTTCTTTTTTTTTAATTTTATTGAGTTTATTGGTACATTATAGGGATACAGTACAGTTACATTCATTGTTGGGATCTTGTACCTCTACATGACAAGTCTTGATTCTCATTTTTTCCCCTTACCTCTGCCCTCCCTTCACCCCCTCCTCCCCTCCCCATCTACAAACACTTTATAAAATGGATACATATTGAAGATATACTCCTAAGTGAAATAAATAAGTCACACATGTGTAAATATCAAATAGTTTCCCTGGTGTGAATATTCTGCAACAATGCATAAGATTCTAATAAGATTACTGACATTTAGAAATTTGAAGAAAGGAGCTAAAGGTGTAGGGAAGGTGTGATGCATAGGGGAAGAACAAAAAGGGAAAAGAAAAAAATGTGAGAGAATGAAAAGATGAAAATAAAGTGTGTCTTCAGATATTTCTATGTCTTCTTCAATTTATTTAAAATATTCCCTTATGAAGTAGCTATTTTGTGATCAATGAAGACATATTTATATGTTTTTATTGTTAATTGACAGATTCTGGCATTAAAGGTTATATGGAAATAGTAAAGCAGCAGGCAGGCGAAATCCTAAGCTACCTGCCAAGCATCCTGAATTACTTGCCCTGGATTATACTCTTCCTGTAGGGTGGGCAGGGTTTTTTAATACTATGGAATAGCACTCAAAATATTAGATTATGTTTTGGTAATTTTTTTTCTGATTGAGTTTATTGGTACATTTTAGGTACACAGTACAGTTAAATTCATCAATGGGATCTTGTACCTTTACATGACAGGTCTTGGTTCTCATTTTTTTCCTCTTATCCCTGCGCTCCCTTCACTCCCTCCTCCCTTCGCTATTTACAAACACTTTATTTCCATTTTTTTATTTTCTTGTGTGTTTTTTTCTTTTCCCTTATTACCTTTCTCCTACACTTCCCACTTTCCCTACACCTCTAGCCCTTTTCTTCCTATTTCACATTGTCTATTATGCCATTAGGATCTTATCTATCATTATAGTTCTTCACACCAGAGAAACTATTTGGTATTTATACATGTGTGATTTATTGATTTCACTTAAGAGTATAACATCAATATGCATCTATTTTCCTTTGAATGAATCTAATTTCTCATTCTTTATGGCTGAGTAGCATTGCATTTTATAGAAAACCACACCTTCTTTTTCCAGTCTCCAACTGATCAGCAAATGGGCTGCTTCCAAGTTTTAGCTATTACAAACTGTGCCGCTATAAACATAGGTGTGCATATATCACTGTGATGTGATTCTTTTAATTCTTTTGGAAAGATACCCAGCAGAGGGATGGCTGGGTCAAATGGAAGCTCTAATCCCAGCTCTTTAAGGTAAAAACACAGTAGATTGTATTTTGGATAAAAGATTTTGTAAACATAATTTGAGTCTCTAATCAGTTGAGTTAGAGTTCTTGAAAGGGGAAAAAATGAGAATCAAGACCTATTATGTAAAGGTACAGGATCCCAGTGATGAATGTAACTGTATTGTATACCTAGATTGCACCAATAAACTCAATAAAAAGAAAAAAAATGCTGAAAAAAAAGAATATCCAAGATAGAAGTGGCCTAATCAAGTGAAACTTATAAATGAGTCAGAAGCAAAAGCTTTCCTCTTTTACAAACACGTTATTTCCATTTTTTCATTTTCTCATATGTAAATGGGGAGGGGAGGAGGGGGTGAAGGGAGGACAGGGACAAGGGAAAAAATGAGAACCAAGACTCGTCATGTAAAGGTACAAGATTCCAGTAATGAATGTAACTGTACTGTATTCCTAGAATGTACCAATAAACTCAATAAAAAGAAGAAAAAAGCTTTCCTCTTGGCAACTGCCACATTTTAGAGAGGATCACATGATGGGGAACATGGGTGAGAACAGCTCCTAGTCAATTATCAACAACATAGTGGGGCCTCAACTTTCTAACTCTGAGAAACTGAATACTTCCAAGAAATGAGCCTGAAGAAGGCTGTAAGATAGCAGTATCACTAAACACCATCATTTCAGGCATGTGAAAACTTAAATATGCTAGCATGTATCATAATTTTATTCCTTTTGAAGACTGAGTAACATCTCATTGTGTTTATGGATGACAGACATCTCGTTTATACATTCAGTACACGTTGTTTCTGTACATCGTTGGGCTGTTCCCAGTCTGGGGCTATTGTGAATCATGCTGGTATGAACCTGGGTGACAGACGTCACTAACAGTGACCAGAAATAATTTTACTTCTGTACAATTTGTTGCATTTTTCTTTCTTTTATAATTTTAAAATTTGTATTAGTCCATGTTTGCCATACATAATGGTTACGTTCATCATGAGGAGTTGATACAGGTGCATAACTCATTTTAATTATTTTTATTTCCCTTTCTCTCCCCTCCCCCCCACCCCTTCAATTTCTAAGTCCCTTACCCATTTCCAAAAATCTGCTTTATTCTTGCCTTATTGGTCTGATTGGAATGCTCATTTATATGCTGAGCAGAAGTGGTAAAAGTGGTCATGCTTACTTTTTTCTAATTTTAGAAGGAAAGCTTTTAACTGACTTTAAATCACTATTCGAATATATTGTCAGTGTGGATTTTCACATATAGAGGGAATGTGTATTAAGAATTGACATTTAAATAAGTAAGAAAACTGTATGCAAATGAAATAAAACATAATTAAATGTGGACTCCACACATCAATCTCCTTTTTATACTACCCAAGGAAGTTGGAATGGGGTGATGTCTAGTCATATTGAGTTCATAAAGTGATAGCTCTGTTTTTATGTGAGTGGATAGACTTTGTATAACCACTGTATCATCTAAGTATAGCCCAAGAACTGTACCTCTCAATTGGATCAGTTTAGCTGAGACATTTTATAGCAGTCTATCTCTATCATTGTTACTAGCTCTATTTATCAGCTTCTCCACCTGAAGGTGAAAAATGACAGAAGTGCTCACTCCTGAGGGGCAAGTTTGAGTTCGGCCATTCAAGTGTCTACTTATAATGCTCCCCTGCATTGTGATTTCCCAAAGAGTTAACCTTGAAGATAGAAGAGTGCAGCAACTTATGATGTACACTCACTAATGCAACTAAAAATGCACACTAATACAGCAAACACACATATATAAATCTTACTGTGAAAATGCAAAATGTTTTACAGATGCATGGAAGCTTTTTATAATGGAGATTATTCTCTCCTCTATTCATATTTCAGTTGTTTTTATTTATCAAGACATTTGTATTATATTATTGACATGTTGCAGACCTCCTCTTGACCATATCTGAGGAGAATTCGGAAAATATATCTCCTTGTCACTAATAAATCTCTTATGTCATATAAAAAAGACAATCACTTGACTAAATGTGTATGGCATACAGGGAAAGCATGTGAAAACTTCAGGAATAAACATAACAATAATTTAAGGGTTATTAACTAATCCTGAGCTTTCTTTCTTGTCTCATTTACTACAACTTCCTTACAAATTTATTGTCTCTAATGTGTTTGAAGCCACAACCTCTTGTCTCCGGACAAGTCATCCTAAAAACAAAAAATCTGAAACCAGAGTCCTGAGATTTAGATCCTGGAAACTTTATGGGCTTCTTTTGTAACCTTCAGTGGCTTTCTTATCCTATGTTCTAATAGCATTTAGGTCCTAGAAGTTTGTGAGATATAAATCAGTATGTATAGTTGTGCCTAG
Organism: Fukomys damarensis; assembly: GCF_012274545.1. Taxonomy (NCBI): domain Eukaryota; kingdom Metazoa; phylum Chordata; class Mammalia; order Rodentia; family Bathyergidae; genus Fukomys; species Fukomys damarensis. Next base: position 38,231,236 of record NW_022900945.1, read on the forward strand.
AATGAGCCCTAAGGGCAACTATTTCAGATCCAGTAGATCTTGTGGAAATCAGCATAAGGATACCTCAAACATCTAGGTACGGAAGTCCCATTTGACCCAGCTATTCCCCTGCTGGGTATCTTCCCCCCAAAATTAAAAGAATCATAGCACAGTGATATATGCTCACCCATGTTTATAGTGGAACAGTATGCAATATTTTTTATTTTTTCAAATTTTTATTAGCACATGTGTGCAGTGTATAATGATAATGTTCATCAGAGGGAGTCAGTGCATGTACATAACATGTCTTAATTCTTTTTACTTCTCCTTTCTCTCCCCTTCTCTCCTCCCTTCATCTCTTAGTCTCCATACCACTTGCAAAAGATACGTGAGACTAATTTTAAAGCACATCGTCTGTGGTTTGTTGTCTGGATACTGCTTCAGCTAATGGTGCACCTTCGTATCAAAGCGGAGAAGGATTGATGTTTATACGTATGGTGCTGTCTGCTTTCTTCAGGCTGCAAATATATCCACGGTGAGAATGGATAAATTGCCTCCTAGAACTAGAATTACAAAGACAGGCCATTGTTTTTTTCTTTTAATATATGGCTAAGTTGAGAAATAATAGGAGGATTTATTTTATTCATTCACTCATTATGAATGTAAGAGTAATTTTGGATCCAGAGTCAATTCTTGGAACAAATGATAGTTCCTAATTCCATGTTTTTCCATTTAATTTTATTGTTGTCTTTTGGTGATTCTTACCCATTACTTAAAAGACTGAAGAATTATTTTGCTTTTATGCTTTAGAAATGGGTCAAAGCGATAAAATTTTACCCATGCTTTATTAGCTTAAAAACACATCTAAAAGTAAAATTGACTTGAGGTGAGCAAGAATGTCTTCAAGAAGAGTCTTCATCCATCACTCAAATAAAGGATAAAATGCTGGAATTCTGGGTTTATATAACATTTTTTATATATTCCATATGATTCATGGGATTTACAATTTCTTTCACTTCTTAAGAAATATTTTAGTGAAATAAATATTTGTAAAACTTTTTAATGAGGTATAAAATTTAAATATATGATTTTTAGCTCAGTCAACACAAATAACTTCATACTTGATATATTTCATTGTGCAACTTGACTTTGTTGACAACTACTATCTAGTTAGTCCTAAAAAGCATGCAAATAAATGATTTAATATTGTCTCCAATATTAATGCTTCAGTTTACTTTCTTAGATAAATGCTTCGAATATGAAGTCTTCTTGGTACAAAACCCATCTAGGCAGAGGTCAAGCTAGATCAATTTTAAGGGAAATTCTGGTCTGCAGAAAATGTGCTACATTGAGGTTACTATGCATTTTTAATTAAAATAATTTTCAAATTTTTGTGATATCCCTAGGGTGCTATAAAACCAGGGTTTGTAATCACCAAGACTGACAGTTTACCATACACTTTCACATAGTAATATGGTTCTGTAAGTAACAATTCTGCCTTTAAGTACAGGTTTATCAAATATGCTGAAAGGACACTATGTACTTTCTAAGATTTAAAGAAAAGACATTAATTCAACCTTTTTGCATAACTATATCTGTTTCTTGTAATCCCTTATCTTCATTAATGGAATGCCCTGGGGGGCACTTAAGTGCAACTAAGCATCAGTTGTAAATGCATTACGACTTTATTTTCTTCCCAGAAAATACAGTCTAGATCCATTTCCACCCTTATAAATTATAAACCTCTACTGCCTGTTGCTGAGGTTTTCAACCGCTGAGGCAGAGTTCTTGGCATACACAGTATTACGGATGGCTCTGTCTGTCTGCCCTTCAGCTGAGACATTAAATTGAGGTTTCATCCCATTGGCTCTAGTGGCCGCTCAAGTGGAGTTAAAGATCACATCATGCTTTTCCGAAAGAGAATGGGACAACCTTAGGGCCTTGACTTCAATTTCAAACATGTTATGTAGAAGGCTGGGTGAGTTGCTTCATCACGTCTGAAACCACCAACTCGATTTCCATGGGTTGTGGAATTGTCAGAATCAAAACCTTATTTCAAAATCTTCTTTCATGAAGACTTGAAAGTAAAAAACAATATTATTTCATTTTGACTTCCAAAGCTGCACAGAGAATAGATATGTCTACCATATGATGAAATGTAACATTTCTAGTATAGTAAAATTTCAATTTCCACAGACAAAAAGAGAATGCATTTGATGAACCTGTTACCTAGGTAGCATTAGACATTTTGGGGAGGGGTTATAACAGCTCCCATTTATATGAGATTAGGTTCACACTTCATATACTATGTTAGATCAGAAGCTTTAGAAGCAGTAGAAGACTCTGTAAGATATATGGAAATGTTCTCATGTTGTTTCTAACTAGTTTGTTTATTGTTTGCATACTGCTCAGAGCAAGCAAATAAACATGTGGAATAGGTAAGTTGCAATCTTGAAAATTGGAATGATCATCTGGTATTTGAGATCTCCCTTCTGTAGGTGTGATCTCACTTATACACAGAATATTAAAAAAGTCAAGCTTTTAGAAGCAGAAATTAGAATATTGATTACCAGGTATGGAAGGGGTTGAGGAAGATTACGGAATGGGGAGGAATTGGTCAAAAGTTACATTATTTCACTTAAGAGAAATTAGTTCAAGTGATCTGTAGTTCAATTTGGTGACTATAGTTGATAGCAATGTACTACATATTTGAAAAAATCTCACAGTAGATTTTATGTTTTCCCCATAAAAAATAAGCATGTGAAGTAATGATTTAAACAGCTTGTTTTAGCCACTTCACAACATATATCAAACACCATTTGCTTCATAATTATGTATAATACACCGTAATTTAACAACTTTAAATAGAAATTATTTTTTTAAATTGAAAAGAAAATCTAATGAAAGAACTCAAATCATACTTTTTTTTTCCTCCTGGAGTTTATTTGTATATTTCGGGTATACAGTACAGGTACATTCATCATTGGGAACTTGTACCTTTACCTGACAGATCTTGGTTCTCATTTTTCCCTATACCTTGATCTCCCCTCACCCCCTCCTCCCTTCCCTATTTACAAAACTTTATTTCTATTTTTTTTTTCATTTTCTCATGTTTTTTTTCTTTTCCCTTATTTCCTTTCCCCTACCCTTCCCACTTCCCCTACGGAAGAAAAGGGCTAAAGGTGCAAAGCATACTTGTTGTGATTAAATGAAAAATGCACACCTTCCAAGAATATAAATTTGTTTCAGTTTTTTAAATTTATTAGAAATGAAAAACTGAAGAATCACAGTACTGTAGTTTTATGACGTGAAACAGAAAACCAAAAGTGATTGCCAACTATGTCTAGTTTGTAAGTTAATAGTGAGAGACAAATACTTAAACATCAGGTTCTTTGAATTCCACCTTATTCCCTTAAATATCAAACAAAGCACTTGCCACATGTTATGTAAGAAAGAAAAATACATATACTCAGAAGTCAATAAAAGAGAAACTGTCACTTTTTTTTTTTTTTTTTTTTTTTTTTTTTAACTGGGGATCGAACTTGGGTCCTTGTGCTTGCAAGGCAGGCAGTGGAACCACTGAGCTAAATCCCCAGCCCAAAACTGTCACTTTTAAAAGGATGAGTTTATATTTTTAAAGAAGCCTCTTTCAAATAAAACTCTAAATATTCAGAATTATAAAATCAAAGAATGATAGATTTCTCCAAATACTTGTTTCTCAATAAAGACATAACATTAACTCTTTCTGATATTTTGCGAGAAAGAGCTGTAGACCACCTCCTTTGGGTATCTATACTAACAGTATGAGCTTATTAACTTATCCATGTCAAATATCTTACTATATCTGCCATTACTGACTAGTACATCCAGAAATATAAAGCTTTTTTTTCAACTTTATAAAACAACATATTTCAAAAACAACTGAGGTAAAGTATCTATTTTAATTTATTTGCAAACACCACTCTCTCTATCATGACCATGTAAAGAACTCAGTTTTAATTTATACCTTCTAGGTTACCGCATCAAACTCTGTAAAACTAGTATAATGTAAGAAATAGATCTCACTAGAATTTTGGACTGACAAGTTGTTGAAAACAGGAAGAAAGCAGAGAAATGCATAAGATATCTCTAGTTTTCTCCAGATGTGTGTAATACTTGATTTGGAGTCTGTAGGAATTATTGAATTCTTTCAACCTTTGTGTTACAACTATGTAATCACAGGTCCAATAGAATGTTTTCTATTCTGCAAGGGCCAAATCAAGGTGACACTAATCTGAAAGAAAGAATTAATTATTGAACTTTTCCCAATGTGATTTTTTTTTCCAGCAGGAGTAAGGGAAGGATATGAGAGAGCCACATATATAAAACTTGGGCATAGTTTCTGCAACTGAAGTGATAATTTCAACAGCCAAGTAGCTATTTCCAGTATAGCTCAGTTCTGCATAAACCTCCCTCTGTATTGCTCACAGTAAGAGGCTGAATAAAAAACTGCAAGAGAAATAAAACTAGAAGGCATAAGCAGCGGGGGTATATCTACATTTTAAGTACCCTTATTATGGCAAAATAAGATTTACTATAAACATGTCATGCTGAGTCAGACTTTTTCCAATATATGATCTCCTACCTTGATATAAATTAAGGATTTTTTGAGTTACATTAATATTTTCAAACCACTGGCAGAAAAATGTATTAATGGTACCTTGAAAGACTGAACAATGAACAATTTCTAAAGTTGCCTTTATTCAGGAAAGGCACAAATAATGCCAACAGCAATGATTCAACTCAATAATCAGGCAAGATGCAAAAAGTATCCATTACATTTATTTTTAAAGGAAAAACCAAAATGAGTCACATGGCATTTTAAAGCCAAATGCATTAGCAATATGATCAAATTTTCTGTTTTCAAAGACATTGGAAAATATGAAATGTGGCTTGTGCCATGTGCAAATACAAAAATACAAATATATATATGTGTAAATAATAAAGTGAAAATCATGCTAACATTATATAGAAATATAAAATATGTTGACTTCAAGTTAATTAACTAAGGAAGAAAAAGCAAGGTACCTTTTCCAGAATACCATTATTATAAGAGATGACATAAAAGGTACTTATGCATCCTCTTTGAATGTATGATAGTATAATAATAGGCAGCAAGTATTTATTAATTATAAGTGCACTACTTAATTTAACCTTTAAAACAGACTAAGACACAAAGACATCAACTGTCTCAATAGAAATCAGGAATCTAGCAATTGGAAGATTACAAACATAAACCTAAGTCGTCTGAAGTCAGACTCTGTACTCTGAGCTTTCATTCTATCCCATGAGATAGCTCTAAAAATATGAAAGTAGATATATAAAGAATTTGAAATAAATTTCACTCGAGTCCATTCACTGACTCTAAAAGATGGCTTATTATTCAAATGTTGCACTTTTCATGTTTTCCTGGGACTTCAATGGAAACAATTTAAACATGAAATTTAGTTTTAAAGAATTCAACTTTTTCATGGTAAAGAATTGTCAACAAAACTTGTGATGGGTTCACTGTCTTCTGTAAATGTTCACATGTTGGTGAGAAGCTTGGCCCAGAGGGTGGTGCTGCTCAGAGGCCATGAAACCTTTAAAAGGTAAAGCTTAATCCTTCTTCCTCCTCCTCTTCCTCCTCCTCCTCCTCCTCCTCATTCTCCTCTCTCTCTCTCTCTCTCTCTCTCTCTCTCTCTCTCTCTCC
>NW_022900945.1:38236961-38273077 GCF_012274545.1 Fukomys damarensis
ACCCCCCCCCCCCCCCCCTCTCCCCTCTCTCTCTCTCTCTCTCTCTCTCTCTCTCTCTCTCTCCTCCCCATGTGATTTCTCTCTGTGATACATACACACTCCTACCACTATGCATGGGTTCCTCACCATACTAAGCCAATATTTATGCTATGCTGTTGAAATTTCAGAACTGTAAGTGTCAACATCTGTTACACACTTCCCAGCCTTAGGTATCTCATTATAGTAACAGAGAACAGACTAATACTAGACCCCATTCTTAGATAATTCAGGAGCCCATCTCTATTACCCTTCTAAAGTCCAAACACTAACTGAAAAAAGACTTTCAATTCTGTATTTTTTTTAATATTTCATGAGATCACGGTGTCTTTATGGCACTTGCATGAAACATCCTTGAGGTATAGCCACAGATACCCTAAGGCTACACTGTGAAGGGATAATAAGATACATGAATCTTAGGAACAAATCCTTCCTGTCTCCACAATTCAGGATTGCCATAGACAGGAAAATTTTATATCAAATGCAGCATACCACCTTTTTTCTACTCATTTTTTCACCTTCCTGTTCACGGGGGATGGGGGAGCATGAAGTAACAGGAAGTAGCAGGTCTATCTACTAAAGTATTATACAGGAGGGGAAAAACTGCACATAGAAAGCAAAGATCTAAGTTTTATGATTTATTTCACCACCTATTAGCTTTGATACCTAAATTTTTCTTCCTTTGTAAAATGACAGTAATTATACTTGTTCTGTGATTTTATGAGCATCAAATGAGATAGCATTGTGAAAGTACTTCCTAGACTATGTACATGTAAGCTGCTGTTTTTGATGAAGTGGATAATTTAATAATAACCACTCTTCAATATAATAAATCAAAAGCCATGAAATCCTATTTAAAATAAAGTATTTTTATTTCCTCACTTTAACCAAAGTGATAGCCAAAGAGAGAGCTCTGTTTGGTCCCAACATGGGGAAGGCATTAATGACCATAGATAAGAGGACGGTCTGCAGGGCACAGTGAGACAGGGACACCAGCTATGATCCTGGTTTGCCTGCTTGTATGTATTCTATGCTAATGTTTTTCAAATAGACAGAAATGCCACTTCTTCAATTCTGTAAATTTCTGATTTCCTGACAGATCAAATTTGTACATTTTATTATGCATTTAAAAGATAAATTTGGATGGTTTGAGATTAAATAGTCTTATTTCTTTATCTATTACAATGAATAAATGAGTCTACTAAAAACTTTCCACAGAAATTGTTCAAATGAGTTATTTTCTTTCTATATATACATAAAAGAATAAAATTCTCAGATCCACAATCACTGAATTAACATTCAAAGAATATTAACAGAAATAATCTAGAACTTCTTTTCATAAGTGGACTTGACAGATCTCTGAATGAATTTCTCTTCGTCGATTTCATCACCAAAGCATATGCCTAAAAACATAAAGAAATAGAAAATAGTAAGATTAGCTCATAACATAGATTAGCATATCAACCATAACAAACATTTCCCTAAGGATTGTGAATAAGAAAAACTTTTCACTGTTTTTGCTTTGAGAAGATTTATATGAAAGTTCATTTCACTCTTATCAACTACTAATTGTTTGGCTACTGTTTTACCAGACAGGAACGATTTAACGCCTGTGACACGGACTTTGAAAAGTGGCAAAATGAAGAAAATATACCACAGTTCTGCAAAACACAAGAGATTTGGAGCTGTGATTCCATATTTCATTTTTTAAAACTGAAGACTGAATATCCTTTTAGGTTTTATTCCCCAAAGATTTTCAAACTACAACACTGTATTGAAATCACCAGGTCATGCACAAGAAAATGGTTTAACTGCTAATTAACACTAGATGATAGATTGAGAATTACATACTAATTAATTCTACAGAGGGCAAAATGTCCTTTCTTCTATGTCAATTTCAATGAACATATTAAAAAGAAGACTGAGGTAACATGTTTGTTATATGACTTACTGGTCAATAAAAAGCTAGTGTCAAAAATTTGAGACAAGGGCCAGGAATTTAGCTCAGTGGTTCCGCCACCTGCCTTGCAAGCACAAGGTTCTAAATTCAATCCCTGGTACCAAAACAAACAAACAAACAAATAAATTAGAGACAAAAATAGAATATTTTAAAAGTAAAGATGATTGAAGTACACAAAATTTTAATTATAATTACATATAACATAATACACACAGACATACACAGAAATGTCATTGTTAAATATTTTAAAAAGCATGATATAAAAATAGAAGTGAACAAGGAGTTAAAATTCCCTAGGATCCCTTCCGGTAAGCCCTTAATTTCAGTAGACTCAGACAAGTCTGCAGGAAAGGGCACTGTGTCAATGTGACACAGCTCCATCTTGCTGTGTGTTTTCATAAAAATCCCCTAAAAGCACATCTTATAGCCGGGTAAGGAGAACTCCCCAGGTTGTAAAGAGTGATGAAGAACAACATGCCTGGTTGTTGCAAGAACATAATTTCCCCGGGGTAAGGTATGCTGCAGACAGTTTGGGCTTGGAAGGTAGCCAGAGGTTGAGCAGTTTCACTAACATAGTCTTTCCAGAAGCTAAGTATCTTTAATTGTGGTCACCGTGCCCGGTTGGTTTGCTAAGACCTTCATCACCGCTTCCTCTGGATTCTTCTGAGGGCACTGAGGTTCCCCTGTTTAAGTATCTCTCTATCACAAATAAAAACTATCAAATGTATTTTAAAACCTCTGCGGTCAACCCTCTTGTAAAATTCCCACCATCAGTCTGTCGTTAGATGTGATTCGTCTGATGATTTATTTATTGCTTTCATGGATTATTCCACTTGGTCTCCAACATTTAAAATTACCTAAACATTTCACAATTATTAAAACTAGCTGCAGAACTTTAAAAAAAACTTAAATGAAACATTGTTGCAAGAGTTTCTAGCAAAAGGCTCCCTTTTGGGAATGTAAGGTTGAAATGTGACTGAACATAACAATTATAATTTTTCACTTGCAAAATCATTCATCTCTTGAGTAAACATTAGCTGTGCATACATTTTTTAATAAGGAGAAATATGAATAGCAACTCAGAAATGATAATGTGCACCCAACAATGTGTATTATACATTGGAATGTTGTTGTTTCATTTTGTATTGACAAGTGTTTTATTAACTAACAATTTCTCTTAGAAAGGCCAAATGAAAGTTCGGTTAATGAAAGTGTATTGTGTCTCAGCTCACAGAATTGGTACATATTCTAACTTAAAAATGAAATTTCATTCTTGCTAAAAGAATCAAGGTAGATAGCAAAAAAAAAAAAAATAGAACTCAGAAGCCTGAAAGAGCAGGGTTTGATGACTAATACTTGAATTTAATGGCACTGAGATTCTGAATAATTCCTCAAATTCTGTCCTTTACTACCTGCATAATGTAACTTTTGCAACATTATGGTTGTGTGAAAATTAAGTGCTAAATCATCAATAAATTATGTAGTGTATGGTCTGGCATATAGAAAACAATAAATGTTAGAACATGATGTTTGTCAGTAGTCTCTCATATTTAATTGCAATTTATAAATCTGAAAACTAATAAATAAATAGCATTAACATGCAAAGCTATTATGCTTAAAAGTATCATAAACCTGATAGTCACAAATATTAATCAGTGCTTAAAATAATTAATTAGGGCTAAGAAATCTGAATTTAGTCCTGTTCCTTCATTAACTTCTCTGGTCTCTTTGTATCTTTGGATATTTCCTCCAGGAGAAGAAAACGGAGGGGTTCAAGCCAGACCATTGGTTATAAATCTGGTTGTAACATTAGCATCTAAATAACCTGATGGAAATTTCCTGGTCTCTTTGTGACTGAGTCTCTGATCTATAAATAGATAAGTTTGTACTGAATTAATAGGATTTTTTTAAGTTAGTAAATTAGTTGCAAGTAATAAACTTCTACTATTTGGTATGAAGCAAAATGTTTATTATTGTTATTTATAAAATAATAAATTATACATATCAAAAGCTTCCTCAGATTCTAATAACCACATGGTTTGGATTATATTCTTACTTCTTGTCCACTAACACAAACTTTTCTGAATCTGTCAACCACCTATCACATTATTTTCTCTCCAGTGTTTGTCTCCCTATGCCTGAGAATGGTAATTGGAGACAATTTCCCTTTGTATTCTTATTTTCACATACATAGATTATAGGTATGAATATGCACATTCTGTCCAAAAACTGATATAATTTAGATTCAGTAAGCATACTTTTTGAGCATCAATTTTACCAGCATCAGATTTAAATTGGGATGCTTACACTTTATTGTCTGTTTGACCAGAGAAAGAGACTCCTGCTGAGGTGACTGGATGTTAGAGACGCCGCAGGAGTCAGCGGATCAGCCTACTGATATTCATAACTGAAGAGCTGTTAGGAGGAGGGGTCCAGTGAGACATGGGACCTGTCTTTGGAGGGTATATGACTTGCAGATACTCTCTCCTTGTGCTCTGCTTTTGGCACCCAGGAAGTAAGCAGTTTTGCTCCACCATGCCCTTCTACCGTGTTTCTGCCTTAGCACTGGCCAGCCATGAACACAAACCTTCGAAACCGTGAGCCAAAGTCTCCTTGTTTAAGTAGTGCGTAGTGGGTATTTCGTTCCAGCAGTGAGGACGCTTACTAATACAGAAGTATGTTCCTACTAATAAAATAAAACATCCTCTCATTAGTATTGAATTAGCACTGAATCAAGGGAAGGAGGACCAGGGATGTCTAAAGAGACTCATCCCCCGATATATCTCAAAGTTCTTTACATTTTTCATATTCCTACATTTTTCATTTTACTTTTCCCTAAAATGTCTTTTATCTTGATCAGTTTTCCTTCTTGATCTTGGCAAATTCTCTAATCCTTGTTTTCCAGCTTTGTACTGAGAGGAGATCAGAGTTATTTCAAAGAAATCTGGGCATATGCGTAAATATGAGGCAGATGATGTTTGGGATAACTTCCTAGCGATACAGAATTAAGAAGGGTTACTGTACATTTCAGAAATACATACTCCTAGCTGATTTCCTGTCAGATTGCCATGATAATGGCAAGGGAAGAGTTTCTTGAGTCAAGTCATGTAATTTCATACTTAAAAATCAGCCATATTTAGCATTAAGATTCTCAGTCCTTTTCTCACTTCTTCCCATTCAGTTCATGAACTCTGATAAGACTTGTCACCTTGTTTCTTGAAATTCATTCTCCTTGGAGACCCATTTCTCATCCTTTCCCCAAACACATTTCGACATGTGTCAGGTTAAATTGCTCTTTATCCCCTGAGCAAAGGTCCCAATCCATACAAAAGCTTTCTTAGCTATTTTACAGAAAGAACTGAGAAGGATCCCAACATTTCCATCATAAACTACGCAGTCATGTGCACACATGCTGCCTAATTATATACACCTGAAAAGACACATGAGCATTTAGAAATACAAACATTTTTTAAAGACAGAGTGACTTCATATGTTTATTTCCATTCTCTCCTGAAAATTCCACTGACTTAACAAACTGGTTTCCAAGGGAAAAACGAAGAGAATGGAGAAAATTAAAAGAGCAGATAAAGGATTTCTAGAAATATTTATAGCTTAGAAGGCAGATTAATTGAAAATGCATTGTCATAGAGGAGAAAGCAACAGTGTAATTGCTTATAAAGACTTCTGTAAGAAACCAATCCGTTTTCTCCTAGAACCTCAGTAACACAATAGGAGTATAAGCCACCAAAAAGAGAAATCTGTGTGAAAGCATGGATACTCAGGTGACTAATACCTACTCCTCCATCAGTCCCCCAAATACAATATGAAATGTAGTGTTAATACCTGGAGAAATTAAAGATAACAGATATTTGTCTCTGGGACACTAGGCTCAGTAGAAAGGGTGCAGTGCTCAAAGAAGAATCTGTGATGTCTACTGTTGAACAGTGGAGCCTCCAGCCCCTTTCAATGTCTCCTGTTTTGCCAGAACACTTGAACCAGGTTGCTAAGCCCATTGGGGGAGATCAGAGTTCTCTGGAAAACAAAGCAAAACAAAAACCTATATATTGTAGACAATTCGGTGTAGATGCTCTCAGTGAAAAAGTCTATTCACATTTTGTTCATCATACAGGAAAAGTCAAGTCTTGGCCATTTGAAGAACACGATTGTGAAACAGACACCAGAGTACACAAGTAGAGGAAAGAATCTTTGAAGAAATAAAAACCAGGCAAAGTGCTAGAGACATAAAGGCATACTTAGTTTCCCCAAAACATTAGAAGATATCCCTTCCAGCCAATGTAGTATAAATTTAACAGGAATAGTCAAGAAATAGGAAATGGCCTTTGAAAATTAAAAACTGGATCACTAAATGTATGTACTTCTACTCCTACTAAGGCCAGTAGTCAAAGATTGCCAGTATGAGGGCAATGGAAGACTCATGTAATTTCCTGAAAAGCAAGATAAAATCATTTTTTAAAAATTTTAATGAAAGAAAAAAATAAAATACTTTAATTACATGTTTAATCAAAAGTATCTAAAATCTAACTAAGAGATGAAAGAGAAAAGAACAATCATTCAATAAAACAGCCCATGGCTAAAGATGTCTACAAGTGAAAGCCAAACAAGCACTCATTACAAACCACCTGGGAATGAGAAACAGGTAGCACAGTGGTTGTACACACAGGGTCCATGGCTAGACTGTCTGCATCCAATACCCATGTCCACTACTTTTCAGTGTCCTGCTCAGAACTTTGGGAAAATCACTTAATATCTTCCCTGGTCGGTTTTCCACTTGAAAAATAGGAGTAAGAGTTGTCATATCTGTTGACCTGCTTTCTCATTGCTAGTGCAAAATGACCAACATCCATGAATCACAGAAAGGAAGGTTTGTTGTGATTCACAGTTTGTAGCGGTTTTAGTACATAATCAGGTGGTTGCAAGGCAGCGAGGTATGGCAGAGAGGCACAGCAGAGAAGAAAGTGCTTATGGCTTGGCAGGTAGGAAGAAGAGATGAAAAGGGACATAGACCCTTGAGGCCAGGCCCGCAATGACACATCCATCCCTACCAATCTCCCCCTCCACACATCACACTCAGCTCTAAATCCTCCAGTGGACTGAGCGATGAATACCACAAACCCATAATCCAGTCATTTCCCAAAAGCCCCATCTATGAGCCCCTGAGGTTTTAGGGGCCATTTTCAATATAAATGATAACTTCTGTCTTCTAAGATTATGTTGAGGATGAAATTATCAAAATTCACACAAAGTTCCTAAAGTAATATTTTAGAGTAGTAATGAGAATTGACAAATATCATAATTTTCAGAAATGCTTTGACCACATGAGGCAGAGTTCGTACATAGAATATCAGACACTGGAATGACAGATTTTATAAATCTCCTAAGATATTAGCAAAGAAAAATAAATCGATCCTCAAATAGAGTAAGAAGAAAAAATTTTTGATCCTAGAACTCAGCTAAGCTACCATTTAACTGTGGGAGTAGAACAAAGACATTTTTTTCTCTCATTGAGTTTATTGGTACATTTTAGGTATACAGTACAGTTACATTTATCATTCGGATCTTGTACACTTACATGACAAATCTTGGCTCTCATTTCTCCCCATACCCCTGCCCTCCCTTCACCCCCTCCATCCTTCCCTATTTACAAAGACTTTGTTTCCATTTTTTCAATTGTCACATTTTTGGGGTTTTTTTAAACACCGCTGTACTCTTTTTAAAGGTACTCCATGAGGATGTTGAGAAACAAGGAAATGGATGAAGAAAGAAGATAAAAGCAAACTGGAATCAAGAACCTATCAAAAGAGTTACAGCTGAGAGTGATGGTGCATATCTCTAATCCCAGCACTTGGGAGGCTGAGGCAGGAGGATCGCCAGGGGTTGAAGGCCAGGGTGGCCTAGACAGTGAGTTCAAGGCCATTCTGAACTATGTAGCAAGACCCTGTCTCAAAAAACAGAGACAGAGAGTAAGGGAGGAAGGAAGGGAGGGAGGGAGGGAAAGAAAGACAGAGAGAGAGTGAGAGAGTGAGAGAGTTGTTGCAGGAAAACAGGCCTAAAGGAAACCAGGGTCAACAAATGAGTAGTAGGGCGCAACACTATAGGAGACTGTTACAAAAAGAAACAGAACTGATAAATTATTTCATGTGTTAGATCACTTAGAAAATACTGAGAAGAGTTTACAAGCTAGCCTAAGCATTGTGGAAGATTTACTATAAATGAAAGCTAAGTGAATTTTTAAAAAATATGCAGGCAATAGATGCATGAAAAACAACATGTAAAAGAAAAATAGTGTTACATGGCTCAGTAGTGAATTTCATTTATAAAAGCATACCAACATAAATATTAGATACTTATTTAACAAAAGCCATGCTATAACACAATCTAGGAGAGAGGATGTTGTGAAAGAAAACTTTTTTTCTCTTAATGTTATTGTTAGCTAATGTCAGACAATTATTAGCTAAGAAAGCAGTGAAAGTTTAGGATTTAGAAATAGGGTTCTAAATAACAAAATGAAACACTAACCAAGCTTTTAAAAGTAACTACAGGTAGGGGAAAGGAAATAAGGGAAAATAAAAAAAATATGAGAAAATGAAAATATGGAAATAAAGTTTTTGTAAATAGGGAAGGGAGGAGGGGTTGACGAGAGGGCAGGGGTATTGGGGAAAAAATGAGAACCAAGATCTGTCATATAAAGGTGCAAGATCCCGATGATGAATATAACTGTTCTATATACCTAAAATGTACCAATAAACTCAGTGAGAAAAAAATAAAGTTACTACAAAGCAAAACAGAGATCAGAAAGAATGGAAATGTGTTAACAGGCTTTTGTAGCATTATTTGAAATTTTAAATTTATTAAATGCGTATCATTATAATTTAAAATAACATCTCCTAAAAACCTCTGACTCTCTGATTACAAATCTTCAGCTCTACAAACTCCTTACCTTAGCAGAATATTTCGTAAGCTACTTTTGACCACCTCTTTTCCTGACCTTCTTTGAGGCTTCCTTTTCTATTATACATTTCCTTTGTTCTTACTGAAGGACCTGCGAAGACCCTCCAAGTCATAGCAGCAGATCTTTCCCATTAATGCCACTGGCAGAGATGCCCAAAATATTCCTGATTGACTGAAGCTTAGTTTGCCAGTCCTTCACTTTCAGGAACACTAAATTCCTTTGCAAATTAAAAACAAACACAGCTGAACTGTCTTATGTTTAATTCATCCTTGCCCAGATTAATGGAACTTTAGGCAGTTTGGAACCCTTTGGAACTTTTCTGAGATGACTATAGAAGCTGCACATCCTGGGCTGAAGTCCCTTCTTTAAATCATCATGGTAAATATATTATTCATTCTAAAACGTGAGATTTCTGGAGTAGTTTCAGCCTTCCAATGTTTGTGGAGGTATTGAGAACATCGACAGAGGTGATAATAGGTACATTGGGTTACTGTCATAAAGAAAATCATCTAAAAATACATCAACTTTATTAGATATGCTAACAAGTTTTTGCAACAAAATTTTTGTTACAAAATAATTTTCTTACATTTATACTATTAAAAATAATTGGTAGCGGGGGTCAAGGAATATCTCAAACATACAGATACTGGACTTGGCTGAAATGATTATACCTGCCCCTTTCCCCTCTATTATATTAAGCACATAAAGACTCTATTTCTTTTGATTCTAAAACTGCAGCTGCAGCATGCAACTTGTTTCTTGAATCTGGTAACGATCGAGATTCTGGCTGCCTAGTGCAGTCTTCACAATGCTTTGCAAAAAAAGAAAAATGAACAGAATCCTCACCCTATTTTATCATGCTTACACAGCATGGTCTGGGGAGTTATTACAGTCTCAAACAGTTCATGCCTGTGTCATGAAATGTCTTTATAATATTTATTTGGTCCTGCTTTTTAGTTGTTTTTTCTTTTAATATTACCTCTCTGCTATGGTCATTAGGATCGCTGGCTGCAATCTATTTCACAACACCGCCCAGTGGAACAAAAGCCACAAGTCAATTTCTAGAGTAAAATACCATAGTTCCTCCTTTATTTCTATGCTTCCTATATGAAGAAAAGTTAAATATAATTGAAGTACAATGAATTTAGAGAATCTTTTGAGGCAAATAGTTCAATAAGAAATTCAGTAAAAAAAAAAGCAGATTACTGGCATCTGGTTTAGATGAAAGCAGTTTTCATTCAAGTTTGAGAATAGAGTTGGAGACATCCTTCAGTTACAAACAAGACTCAGTGTGACTCATATTTTGACTATGCATAGCAAGTCTCTAACTTTGCAGATTTCTTGCTAAGAGCCATGTAAACACTGATGAATAACACTCTGAGCTCTGCTTTGGGCAGCCCTTGGAGGTTATATGGTGTCATAGTCACAAAGCCACCAGCACAGACCAGACGTGCTGCAGTAGCACCAAGGAGGCAGTGGGGAGATGCACCAGTACTGCAGCCTAATGGTTAGGGAAAGCTCTCTGGAGGGTTATAGCATCCCCTATCTCAGTTAGTTTTTCTAAGGAATACATAACAGGCAACACTTGACCTTTTTTAAGTGTGTAGTTCAGTGTTCTTATGTGCATTCATAATGCTGTTGACACCATCACTGTGGCCCATCTCCAGGATCCTTTCCATTTTTGGAAACTGCATCTCCGTACCTGTTAATCAGAACCTTCCTATTCTTCTCTAGCCACAGGTTCAGTCCGTATGGTTTGAACTACTTGGGTGAATCATACGGTATTTGTCATGGTTTGTCGAGCTTATTTCACTTAGACGATGTCCTTGTGGTCACCCGAGACATAACATACAATTTCCTTGCTTTTGAAGATATAGAAATATAGATATAGATAGATATAGATATGATTGTGTTTATCCCTTCATTCCTACAGACACGGGCTTCTTCGTGTTTTATTTACTTTAACTAGGACCATTATAAGAGGCAGGCAAATATCTCTTGAGATCCTTCTGTCCATTGTTTCAGGTACATATCCAGAAATGAAATGGCTGGATTTATGGCCATTCTACTTTTTGCTTGTGGAAAACCCGCATACTGTTTCAAAAGCAGCGATATCATTTTCTATTTCCATCACCAACGCCACAGGGCACCCATTTCTCAGTATCCTTGTCAACAATTGCAATTCTGTCATTTTTTTTCCACCTTATATCCTAATCTATGTAAGATGACATCTGAGTTTTGATTCACACTTCCCTAATAATACATGATGCTGAGCACCTTTTCATGCTTATTGCCCCTTGTTCCTTCTTTAGAAATCATAAGAAATCATTGTCAAATCAGTGTCGTGACATTTCCCCTATGTTTCCTTTTAAGACATTCATAATTTTAGGTTTTACATTTAGGTCTTTTATACATTTTGAATTATTTTTGCTTTTGTTTTATAGATTAGGTAGGATTCCAGCTTTAATCTTTTTCATGAGATATGCAGCTTCTCCCTACCACTCCTTTGCAAAAGCTTAGCTTGAATGGCACCGGACTCTGATTTTTATCTTTAAAGTGGGTTGCTGGGCACAGCTAATGAAGTACATGACCGTGTAGATGAAGAGCATACAGCTGCTCCTTGTTCCTCACTGCCCTGCCTCAACTGCATTCTGCCTCTGCTTAGAATAGGTATCATGAAAGCCATTCTCCCCCCCGCACCTAGCGGTACCAGGGCTCGAACTCAGGGGCTTGCCCTTGTGAGGCAGGTGTGGCACCACTGAGCTAAATCCCCGGCCCTATGAAAGCCATTCTTCATGCCTGTGTCAAAGTGAATTCA
Organism: Fukomys damarensis; assembly: GCF_012274545.1. Lineage (NCBI taxonomy): Eukaryota > Metazoa > Chordata > Mammalia > Rodentia > Bathyergidae > Fukomys > Fukomys damarensis. The sequence goes on from NW_022900945.1 coordinate 38,248,746, forward strand.
CAGAACAGTACAAGAATGAAGCCTAACTTGGATCCACTTCAAGCCCTAGTGCTTTTAACTATAAAAAGTCTATTTTTCCATAACTGATTTTTATTTCTTCCTTTTGCAGCCCAAGGTGGAATTAAGAAATCTGGCCAAAAATAAACTCTTCCTGTGCCAAAAAAGTTTAGTTCTCGACAAGTTTAGAATTTTATTGAGAATCTTCTGTACATTATGAGTTACCTCTTGCTTTTTTCAAGATTGTCTTTGGCGTCCAAAAGTTTGAATGGTATTGTCTTTGTTTATCTTTGCTTTCACTTGATTTGGAAGTTGTTGAGCTCCTTCCTCAAACTGGCAAACTTTTCAGCCAATATTTCTTCAGATAATATCTCTGCCCCTTCCTCTCTCTCTTCTCCTTCTGCCATTCGCGGATTGCACTTTGACGTGTTTGAGGCTGTGCCACAAATCCTTTATGATCTTTTCACCTTTTTTAATCTTTCCCCTTCTGACCCTCAGACTCAATAATTTCCATTGTCCTTTCTTTAAGTTAACTAACTCTTTCTACCTCTTCAAATGAGCCTTTTAATCCCTCTAGTGAATTTTTCATTACAGTTTTTGTACTTTTCAGGTTCATATTTTTTTACTTTTAATTTTCCACCTGTTTATTGGTATCTCTTTTTAATAATTTTTCTTTTGCTTTCTCCAGATATTTAGCTCTTTAAACACATTTAAATGTTTTTTTTTTAAGACTTTGTCTAGTCGATAAGTCATCAGACCTTTTTCCGAGACATTTTCTGCTGACTTATTTTTCTTTATTGGGTCAAATTTAGTTGGTTCTTTTTTGTCTTGCGATATTGTTGTAAATCAGACAACTAAATCAAATAGAATAATTCCAGAAATAATACCCCCCTCCCATCTTTGAAGGCTTTTTTGTTTTTGCTATTGTTTTTGTTTCTTTTTCTACATTGTTTCTAGGTTGAAGATCAGCAGGAGGTATAAGCCTATATTCTTAAGGGTTTTATTTTCCTTATCTTATATACAAACTGTCTAACTTTTCTTATATATGCCACTGTTGTTGAATGTCCTAGTCTTTTCATATGTGACTCTCAAAAGAGAAAAAAGAAACGTGAATGAATTGAGAATGATACTGGCCCTTTTAACACCTTGGAAGCCCTTTCTCGGTTATTGTGGGCAGGGTACGTCTCACAACAACAGGAGAAGGAACAATGGCATTATACCTCTTTGCACCTCCGTGATGAGAAGAAACAATCCTCAGGTACTCTGCCTGTCTTGCCTCCTGCAAGTTATGTGAAAGCTGCTTTAAGACCCCTACAGCTGCCTGCTGGGCGGGGAGGTCTGAATATGTAAGTATACCTGGGCTAAGATCTTAAACCACAATTTGCTTTTCAAACCTTTCCCAGGAAGTTGTGAGCCTTGAATGGACTTCAGATCTCTAGCATAGTTTGCTCATATAGATTCTGTAAATGCATTGGTTGTCTACATGGGGAGACAGGTGCTTTCTACTCTCCCATCTCCCCAGAATTCTCTCCTGGAAATAGCATTTCATCTGAATATTTTAAGATATCTATATATCGGTATATTTCAAGGTATTATATACTTACTATTTAAAAGAGAAGAGCAGTCCAAGGGTATTTTAGATGGCTTTAGCTACAGTATATACATAACAAATATAATTATCTTAATTTTAAATGCAAGATTTCATGTATCTTAAAATGTATGGCTCTGCACTTCAGTGGCAGAAGCTGTAGGCTATTTTTCATCTATTTTCTGTTTGTTCTTTCATTAAAAAGTCATGACTTAAGCATATGACTTTCTAACTTCAATCTCTATCTTCATCACTAGTAATCATGCAACTTATACATGGAATGTTAAAATGTTAAATATTTCTTCTGGGAAGTTCTTCCTTTAAAAGTAAGGATAAAGTACACTTTTTTCTCTTTCGCTTGTGTTCATCTACGTGCTATCTGAATGCAGTTGCAAGACTGAATTCTACCAGGCATTTTGAACACAAGAAGGGGAACCCACACACTGAGCTCCAAACTCCCTGGATTATCAAGACCTCATAGAATCATTCTACCAGAGCCATATCCTCTGTCCCTAGAACTATTTTAATAATCAAAACAAATATTAACTGATACATTTGAATTATTTCCAAAAATTTACGCATACCGTAGGTACAACTGGCTGGACTCACAGCAATTTCAGTAAGCCTCGAAATATTAGACCTGAAAACTAAGTCACACTGAATTAAAAAGTATTTCTTTGCTTTCTGTTAAATGATTTTATTTCAGAGTACATTCCTCCTTGTTTTTAGACAATCTAAATATTTAACTCTATGAGTATAGGAGAAAATCATTTAAAAGCATTTGTTTTGCTATAGGAAGCAATATCAATCACCTTTAAAAGATGGTGTCAGAGGTTAAATTTTAAATCAGAAAAAACAGTTCCATTTTCAGTAGCAAAGGAAATGTCTCAGAAGAATAAGGATTTGGGTTCTAATTTGCAAACAGGGTTTATATTTGGATTAGGATTTGACTTCAATTTCCCTTTATGGATTTAGATAGAGCTTTTATTAATCACTCATCCTAAAGAGTGGCTCAAATCTGTATAGGATGGAACAATAAATATATATTTTATTTAATGCATGCCAACAATTAAATCTACAAATGACTCTGTCTATTACACCTCAGCTTTCTATCTCCTATATTCCTACTGCTTTTGAGAAAGGTACGTCATTTAGAAGTCTGTGATTGTGCTCGCTTCAGCAGCACATATACTAGAAGTCTGTGATTTAATTGTTAGAATGAGAGATTACATCGAAAATACTGGTGTTGGTTTTAAAATTAGGGGAGGGTACATTTTAAATACAACTCCTAGATGAGTTGTGTATTGTGTGTAGATGTTAAGATACAATATGATAACATGAAGTAGTCAAAAAATCCAAGATACTTTTTTTATAAGATTTAGAGCCTTAAATAAGGATCTTGTAGATGTCTGTGCTCAAACCACTGAGTTATATTCCTAACTCTAATTAATAATAAGTACCTATGAAAATGCAAATTTTGATCAAAATGTTGATTTAGATATGCCATAGCCAATTGGTGACATAATGCCTCCCAACCCACCTTCTCAAATGAGATATATTTCATAGTTTTTGTGTGAGGCAGGATAAGGCCAGACTAAGAAGGATAGGCAACTATGTCTTGGGATTCTTGGGTTGGCAAATTATAAGACCCAGTTTCCCCCAGATTCTCTCAGCTCAAATCTTCCTGGATAGTATATGAGTTCTAACTACTCTGGATATTTGTAAATGTCTTCCACTCTCCAGCACCTTCCATTCATTCAGGACCTGGAATCGCTTCACAATTTTTGTAAGACACAGCACAGAATTACTAGAATGCACTCAAGAACAAGGACAAGAATAAATCTTGGTCTTTAGATGGAATTCATGAAATCTAGCAGGTCAGCTATGCAGGCAAGTCTCATCTAGTTATTTAATTATTCTCTGAATGAATGATTAAATGTTGAAACTACATTTATGACATTCTAACAGATTTACACACTGCCCACTCCAAATATTCATGCAGTGAGGCCACAGAACAGAAACTTCCATGAATTCTTTGTAAGTAGATGTGCCTGAGTCTGCCCCAGTTAGTTCAGTATAGTGTGCTCACAGAGATCCAGACATTTGCACTTTCAAGAAGCTCCCCCATGGAGAGCCTGAATACGTTTAACCATATTTAGAATTATTAATTATAATTACTATATTGTGAGTAAGTTTATCTTTCAACATAATGGCAGATCCCTTAAGGTTTTTGGCCTGGCCTTTGTATTTTCTTTCGATTATTCAAAAGTAATAATGACCATGATGGATTTATAATGTCACTTTAACAAGTTTGAGTCAGTAATTCTATCTTTATCTTATAAGTGATTTCCCGACATGACCTTATAGATATGAATAGCTCCCTGTTCTAGAATAGAGAAGACTGTGGTATAAATGAAACAAATACATTGTTTGGCCTGGCCTTTGTATTTTCTTTCGATTATTCAAAAGTAATAATGACCATGATGGATTTATAATGTCACTTTAACAAGTTTGAGTCAGTAATTCTATCTTTATCTTATAAGTGATTTCCCGACATGACCTTATAGATATGAATAGCTCCCTGTTCTAGAATAGAGAAGACTGTGGTATAAATGAAACAAATACATTGTGTTGGTAATTATAAATAAAACTATATGCCTAACTAGTCTGCAAATGTTTATCCACAAACTAAACAGATTGGCAGATGGATGGTATAAAGAGATCAAATCTGTGAACTCTACCGAAGAGGACTAGATACGGTGGAGAGAGCTTTCTACTACCCAGAGAGAACAATGAAAACAACGTGGAGTCTTCTTATCTCTGGTTCACTGCTGAGAAAGCAATGCCTCATAAGCCAAGTGGTACTGACACTAGAAGGTATCAATTTGTGGGCCAAATGGGTTTTAGCAGTATGCATAGCTCAACAAATGATCTAAAGGATTTGCTGGAAACGAACAAAAGAAAGAGCAATCTATAATGCAAGAGCTGGAAAAGAAGAGATGAGAAAGGCAGGCAAAGGAGCTGAGCATGTTTGAAACACTAACCCTCATCTTAGTGACTCCTGCAGAAAGGGAAGCTATGAATCCTGAAGCCCTAAAGGTCAGCTCCAGAGTTACCTTACTCAGTCACATGAAGAGGCAGGCTATGCACGTGGACATCACTCGAGAGTCTTGCAAGAAGTGGGGAGGGATAACTCCCGAGAGAGCAGTATTTCGTATTGGGCACATGGAGCCCTGGTGGGTACTTAGAGGTAGGAAATAATATAAATGTGACTATGAATGTATTCAACAGACAAAAATGACTGGAATGTTAGTGATGCTTTGAGAAATCAGAGCAGTGTTTTTTAAGTAGTGCTGAAGAAAAATTGATTACTTTTTACTCTGCTTTGCATCAAAATGGAACCATACTAATAAAAACAATATTACACGTATACAAAGAAACTTCATTATGAGCAAAAATATTTGTTTATGCAGGTATAGCTTTTTGAAATACCGCAGTTTGTACAGATAAGGAAGTAAATTTTTAACAGAAGTCACACAGAACACTCTGGTAAAGTAATTTTTTAAGTTGAGCAAACGCCCAATGAGGCTAAACATGCCCCCTTCTCTGTCACACAGGCCAGATTTTCTCCATTGTCTTTCCATCATTTTGACATAAAAATCTAAGGATTCTCCAACCTTTATAGTATTGTTTTCACTGAAATACTGAGGCCTTTTGCATTGTACACTGTTTTGTTATATGCAAATTACATTTACATTTACAATAGCATTTTTTTCTTATGAAATAATGTTGGCTCCTGTAAGGCCACTACTCTAACAAATTGCAAATGATACCATCAATATATTTTTCCATTCTCTTTCTTTCTTTTAAAAAAATTGCAACTCATACATACATTTTGCAAAAACCTGTGACAGTAATAAGGAGGGGTGTCTTATTAGCTGTAGGTTTTAAAGTAAAAGTGGCAGCACTGAGTTTGGCTTGATACATTTGCAGACCTGTTTTCTTTGTAAAATTGCATAATAATGACCACTAATCATTATTTTTATTTGATTATTGACGAGCAAAAAATTGTTACTAAAAGTGTAGACCCTGGAGCCAAATGGTTCAAATCCTGGCCATTGGAACAGTGTGACGTTGAACAACATGTTTAACCTTGCTGTGCCGCATATTTTCCACCTCTAAGACGAAGTTAGTACTGATACACCCAATGGGACTTTGAAAGAAATAAACATATTGATCCTTATAAAGTGATTATGACAGTGTCTATCTAAAATTGCGTTATGTTAATGTTGATGTCAAGTGTTATATGTTTAAATAAGGTATGTGGTACATATTTTAAATAAAATGCACTTTGTGCTCTTCATAACATAATTTTTAAAAACTATTAACTCTCACATAATGATTCATTAATTAACTAAAATTGGGGGTTTCCAATATATTAATATTATAAGCAACCTTAGAATAACACATATATAGATAAATATCTCACATTTCTTCTAGAACTAGCTTAGGATTAGTTTCTCTGTGTGGAGTTTATGATCCCAGCACATTTTTTTCCAGCATATATATTTTAAAGCTTTGGATGTTGACTATCAAATTTAGCTCTTACTGCCAATTGTGTCACTGATATTTTCTAAAAGAATATTTGTTCATATTCATATGTCCACTAATATTGGAAATTATCCTTTTAAGTTTTAAATTTGCAATACATTTCAGTTTACATAGAATGAAAAATCATTCCAGAGGAGATTGTGTTCTTTTCACTCATTTCTGTATTAAATATATGCTTTGGGATTTTACACTCTTAATTAGATGTTAATCTGTCTAAACAGGTACCCCCAACCATGTGATAAAGAAAATATTATTTACACAGTATTTAATTATATGGACGCACATTTCAAAATAAATGTGGGAATTAAAGACGAGTGCATTACCATATTAATAATGTCACACTTAATTCTGGAAATCACACTATAGAAGAAGTACTGAGTCCTAAAAAGGTAAGGTAAGTAGGTAAAGAATGATGTAAGAGACAAAACAGAGATAACTACACAACAAAAACACCTGAAAATCACACTTTTAAGAAAATTATATGACTTTGGAAGAAGTACAGTATAGTTGCACAGAAAACAGCCAATATATATTATTCAAGGCATGTTGTTACCTGCTAGAAAATATGCAATTCTGCATTGTTTTGTCATCTTGGGGAGATCTTTAGTAGTTACTAAGTTACTGCTTTCCATTTTAGACCAAAACAATATTACCAAGAGTGTTAGTCACTTTCTTATGTTAGAGGCGCAGTATTCGTGACCCACAGAAGGAGAGGTTTATTTAAAGGAGGAGAAGTTTAGTTTAGCTCATGGTCAGCTAGCTCCAAGGCAGAACAGCAGGGCAAAGTGGCGGAAAAAGCTTTTTACATCATGGTGAACAGGAAGCAGAAAGAGAAGGAAGAATCCAGGAAGGGAAACATACACTTCCAGTTTACTCCTTCAGTGACCCTCCTCTTCCGGTCAGGCCCCCACCTTCCAACAGCTGCTGAATGCTGATCTGCTGAACTTGCCTGAGGATGGATCCGCTGATAAGGACAGCACTGAAATGATCCAGTGACAATCTCCAACTGTGAGTGCGTGAGGTTTCAGTAGGGCATTATACTCTCACAGTGGGAGAATCTCAGGAAGTGTCAGTTTCGAATTCTCACCAGCCTGACAAAGATTTCACATAATTTCTGGGTAGTGGGGACATATTCAGAATAGCACCAGGCCTTAAACCTTGAAGATATCAAAATCTGATGACTTAGCTCACCTCCAGTGTGGGCTCCCTGAAAGCCAGTCTACACAGAATTGATAACTGAGGCCTGTCAGTATTTCTCAGTAGAGCTGCCAGATGGCTGTGCTAAGTATAGGAAATTTGTGGGTCACAGAAGAGTAAATCTGCTATACATAATCTTTCATCATTTTCTGATTTAATCAAATTTACTATAATACTAAATTTTTGAACTCAATCTCTTTTCTAGGAATAATACAAAAATCTCTTTTAAAACTAATTATCCAATGAAACAATATAGGAATATACAACACATTGCCTAAAATTATATTGAAATATAATTTCACCCAAGAACAATGAGATGAGGAAAGCTTTGCTAATGCATAAATATAATAGAACAAAAGATCACCATATTGAGAGTGAACTTTAATAAATTATTCCTGAGGAACAGCACAAAGGAATTAACAGAATAAAGTTAATTTTTACATTATAAAAGTGAACTTCTCTGATCTTTGCACCATCAGTTTTTAAGAAAATGAAAGCAAAAGTGAAAAAAAGAAAATCAGATGATAGAATTTATGACAGAACATATATTCAAGGGAATTGGTGAATATGAGGATTTCGAATAAGTAAAGTATGTGATAAGGGAAGCTCTTTTTCTGGTGATGTCAACCATATTTATACTTAGATCTTTCGAATAGATGATTATAATTTCTTTCCAGCCCAGTAAGGTGATAGGTGAGTTGGAAGGTTCAGGTAGATATCTTAACACTGGTTAAAGCAATTACTTTGAGATGGGGCTGGAGCTCTTGCTGCTGCCTCCCACCATAATTACGTCTTTGAAAATTGGTCCAGACTGTACGGATTTTGGAATTGCATCATAAATTAATGATACTAAAATAGTTTTCTAAGAATATTTCAGAGTAAATGTATAAGAGCTTTAGTGTATACTCTAGGATTTATTGTACTATTTAGCCATCACCACCTGGTGGTCTGGTTTCCAGTAAAACAGATTCGCTTTCCTTTTCATGCTTTCTTTTTGTAGGAGTTTAAAGTCACTTGAGTGGTATGATGGAGCAATTAACTCAACTGAGCCATTTAATTCACTTAAGAATGTGATGACCCCATTCCACTTCTTTTAGTGAAGCAAAACAGATGCAAAGACGCATATGAGGCTACTTCCAATGACCACACTAAAATTCTTACCGGAAAATATTAGTGGCTGTACTCTATGGCCCAGTTCATATGCAAACAATCAATGACTGCTTGCATTAGTCAATTTTTGTTGCTACGTCCAAAGTACCTAATACATGCAGCTTAAAGGTGAAAAGATTGTTTTGGTTCACAGTTTTGCAGAATTCAGTCCATTACTGGCCAATTCCAAGGCTGAGACAACATGGCAGATAGGTGTGGTAGAACAAGTTAGGGGCGTTTACACATTTTAGGGTTTAAGTGAGTCTGTAGCACTCCTTTCCTGGATTCCATGTTAACTCAATGCCACAGAAAGAGGAATGAAATATTGTGCTATTTTTTTATAGATGTATATTCAATGTAATAGTGACCTTTCCAGTTGCTAGGACAAAATACCCAATGCTCACCGCTTAAAAGAGGGGAGATTTAATTTGGCTCATAGTTTTCAGTTCATTCAGCTATAAACATAAGTGGATTAACTCAGTCATGCGTGTAGCACTTCTGTGACCCAGTCACCTCTCCAAGAGTCTCTTAATCCAATCAAGTTGACACTTAAGCTTAATTATCACATTGTCTGAAGAATTTGAATTGGAACCAGTTTCCATGTTAATAGAACAAAGTACATCAGTAATAAAAATAATGTATTTTAATAAGATGCTGAGACTTGCAAATTATTCTCTTGCAAAATTTAGAGGAATTTTCAAGCTAAATAATTGAGAGAAAAATGTCACTTAATTTTTTTTTTACCTTTAGAGCTGCTATTACTCAATTGCATTTTTGTCATCAGTTTGACTAGAGAGGAAAAAGATTAATCTATTAAAGATGTACTGTTTTATTTACTGAAAATATTGTCAAATAAATCACACTATGTCCTTTGATATAGAAGCTCAAAGGAACAATTTCTTTAAGACATCAATATTAAGTATACATACTTCTAGCTTTTTGGTTACATTCTAATAAGGTTATAAACAATAATAATGACTCTACTTTGACACAATAGAAAATTTAAAATTAAGTTTTTGGTCTCATACTTACTGATCATTTCATTATGGAAATTTTCAAATGCATACAAACAGTGTATTACATTCTCATGCATTTAGTAATTGTCTAGTCTTCCAGCTTTGTTTCATCTAAACCACTTCCAATCTCCCACAATTTTCATTATAATTAGCTACTTTATATAAAATTTACACATGTAAGAAAACACAAATATTACCTACACAATTCTGATACAACTATGTAATGCAGGGCTCGCTCATGGTGTAAAATGTTGTCATTTTCCCTACGTAGTCAATCCTGACATATCTCATGTTAACATCTAAACAGGATGGTATGGAATTTAATTATGCTTTATCACCTCTGGTATATTTTGGTTCTCTCTCACCTAGATATCTTCTGCTTTTTAAAAATTTTAATATTATATTTATTTCTCTAATCTGTTTTCAATATAAGTGGATAAATTAAATTAAAAGGGCTTAGTTTTCAGTAGTTTGTTTTCAAACTGATACGGATTGATATAATTGTTTTATTTTATTTTTTTTGGTACCGAGGATCTAACTCAGGACTTTGCACTTGTGGGGCGGGCAGTGGCACCACTGAGCTATATTATGGGAAGGGTCTGCTGAGCTGTCTCCGGACAAAGGAGAGAAAGCAATATGGCTGAGTCAGAGAGCACTTCTTATAGGACTGGGATGGGGCTTATAGGACTGGGGTGGGGTTGAGAGATGTAGTGGCTGGGGATTGGGGCGCTTGTGATATCACTAGGAGGGGCTTGTTTCATCACTAGTTAGGACCATCTTAAGGCGAGGGAAATCTAACATTCTAGGCTTTTGTTTTATGGTTATTGGGTGAAGGTCTGGAGCTGCTTCAAGCTGACAAAGGGGTGAAAGGTGGGGCTAAACCTGAATCTCGTGGGGGCAGCAGTAGGTGGGGGCTTCTTCTTCTGCCGCAGTGACCGATACCCCGCCATGATGAGTTCTGTGACTGTCTGGTTGGTAAATGCCCTCACGCGTTCCTGCAGGAAATTTGAAAACAGCGAAACAGACAGGGCCCTATCATGATTAAAAGACATATGCAAGCCAGTGGGTCCGACAAGGGAAGTAGCCAAGGCATAATTTGGGGAAGCCAGGAATAGCTCTGGTCTACTCCCCAGGAATTCCATTGTCTTTGTTGCTCTTCAATGTGCTACTGTAATTCTTTAACCTTTGCTTTAACAATCGCTAACTATTTAATAAAATAATAGCATTCTTCACCTAGCATCTGGCTTGTTCCCCCTTGGGCCACTGTCAGCATGTCAAGGGCCCTTCTATTTTGTAACATGACTGCTGCTAGAAAATTTGATCTTGTACTGTATTTTTTTTCTCATTGAGTTTATTAGTTCATTTTAGGTATACAGTACAGTTACATTCATCATTGGGATCTTGTACCTTTACATGACAGGCCTTGGTTCTCATTTCTTCCCCTTACCCTTACCTTCCCTCCCCCCGCCCTTCCGGATTTACAAACACTATTTCCATTTCTTTCATTTTCTCATATTTTTTCTTTTCCCTTATTTCCTTTCCCCTACCCTTCCCACTTCCCCTACACCTTTAGCCCTTTTCTTCCTATTTCACATTGTCAATTATACCATTAGGATGTACCATTATAGTTTTTCACACCAGAGAAACTATTCGGTATTTAAAGACTGGCTTATTTTGTCCATGTCTTCTGAAATCTCTATGGACAGGGCCTGATAGAAATGTGCGGATGTAGAAATGCCCACTATCCTCACTTCCATCCCAGTGAGGACCCTCCATTAAGAAGGGGACTAGAAGGGGAGATGCCCTTTTTCTGACATATTTTTAAGGAAAAAACTAATTTCTAAAAAAATTGTAAAAGTTTAACAAAAGCCAGTATGTAGAATGAATATAAGTACATATTATTTTAGGGAATTTGATAAGATTATACAGACCCATGATGTAAAAGTGTATTGTTCACCTTAAAACAAACCTAAACTTAATTCAGTAAGAAACTAGACCTAATTTAATGGCATTTAGGAAAAAAAATGTATACTTAGGATCTTTTATTTAACTAAAATATGCTCGAACTATTTACTTTAACTGATAATGCTTTACCCTTTGAACTTAAAATCTGTATTTGGCTTAATGACTACATCTTTTTATGGCAAGGTGTGTTGATTTTGATCAGTTAATACTTTTTAAAATTCAGGTCATGAATCAACTTTGGTTTATTCATTTTATAGTGTTTTTATAAAGCTTCAAACTATAATGTCCATATAAATCAGAATTTGAAAAACGTATAATGTGTTTCTCTATAGTATTTGCATATATGGATTAATAATTAAAATATTAAAAAGTTGCATACATAATTATTGTTGTATACCAAGATCTATTGTAATTGCTTAAAATACAATAACTGATTAAATTTTCATAACAACTTGGACATATATGCGCTGTTATCTCCATTTTATAGCTGAGATAATTCCCTGGGCAAGTTAGAGGTTAAGCATTCAGTCTCCAGACCTTGGTGACTTGGGTCTGAGTCTCATCATTTATCCAGTCAATGACCTTAGTGAAGCAATTTTATTACCTTACTATGTAACTGTATCAAAATTAGTAAAAGTTGCATGAACTCTTTCTTCTTTCTTTTGCATCTCCCCTCTCTCAACAAATGGCAACTTCTTCCTTCTAGGATTTTCCATATGAGTTCAGGCCTCATAAACCAAGGATTATTAAGGTTACTTACCCTGTTATGCCTCATGACACAGTCACACGTAAGCCTCAGAACACTTTGTCTTCAATGACTCTTGCCATGCATCAGTAATTGCTCAATATCCTTTGTTTTGCATTAGTTTTTAAAATCCAATACTTCAGAAATGATCTTTTCTAAAAAAATAAGCTTTACTTTTTTCTGAATGAAGAAGGTATCTAGTAATTCAATGTTAAAATATACAGTTAATGTATTTTCTAGACCTGCAAATGAGTACTTACTCTGTATTGTACCACGTTGTATAAATGAAAATGACAAAAATGTATTTACTTAAAAATCAGATAAAACAATATTTGCAGATGGCTGAAAATGTAATAGCAGAATATAAAACAAACAAGTTGTAAAAAATGAATTACATTAAAATAATAAAATTTTTTATGGAAGGCTCTAATGGAATAGATATGGAAAATGGGGGGGGGTAATTTTGATGCCACAGTAGGCCACAGGGTAGATTTCATGGACAGTGTGGGCCGTCATCCACCGAAATGATACTGCGCTATGAATAGGAATGGAAAAGTTTATCAAAATTATAAAGATCTCCCGCTCAGCCCATGCATTTTCTCATTCATCAAACACTTGTGTTTCATATTTGCAGTTTTTAGTACATAGGAGCTAATACTCATTTTCTTGAACAGAAAGTTAAGCCAGTGTGTGATCATCTTCACCTCTGCTTTTGCATTTGCCGGTGAAACTTGTAAAAATTATTTACCCTCATTTTATTTCCTTTTCCTATTATGTGAAAAATACAGTTATACCTCTCTTATCATTTCCTTGTCTTCCTACCTCTATATTGCTGAAAGTATTTAAGGCAAAGTCTACTGTCTTCTATGTCTTTATTCTAAGATACTGGTCTTTGGAACACCCTTCTCATTTGTTAGCTAAAACTATTTACATTCTAACAGCAATTCACCTATCCTTCACTTAAACTTAATTAAAAAATAATAAAATATTATCTTCCTTTTTCCTTTGTTCAACTTTAAATTATATTATTTTAATATTTTTAATTGAAATTGGCAAAATCAATCTTATTCAACAATTTGTAAGTGTTTGGTTATGAGTCCTGCTATTTAAGCATACCTTTGTTTAATACTTATAGTGGTAGTACCCTTGTTTCCTATCATGTGTGAGTCCTAAAAGATTTAGAAGAATTTCACTGGAAGTTTTCTGTTGTATTGTCTACCACTAGCTGCAATTAATGTATGAATTTTAACAAGACTTTCCTTAATATAGTAGGGTAAGTGTTTACTCTTTTAAAGGTTAAAAAATGGTTTTGCCCTTGGGAATAGGCAATAAAGTTGGGATACATAAAACAAAGCATAACTATGTTCCTTAGTCTACAGGTTCAAATTAGATCAGATTAATTAACTCTTATACCAAGTTATGATGACTCCAAGCTCCCATGTGTATGGCTGCAGACCACTCTTGAAGTTAAGCTGGTAATTATTATTGGGCCCAGATTTTCTGTCCCTGCAAGGGCATTCTTGGTGATCTCTTCTTCACTCCAGTCACCTTTATTGTGCCATTGAATCCTTTTTCAATGAGAAGTCCTGTATTCTTACACATCCATCAGGCCACACAAGACACAAAGTGTCCTGGTGGATTGTCAGATCAGAGCCAAGGGACAATAGTTTATTCTTTTTCTGTGTACAAACACTCAAGAGACTCAAAATGGATTTCACTGAAGCTGATCAATTTTAGTGCACAAAAAAAAGCCATTTTCTCTGTATTTACATGAAACTAAAGTAAATTGAAATTGGAAAAATTCTAGAATCATCCGCCCAATTGGTGTCAGAACTACCTAAATTCTCTTTTCTCTGCAGCTTTCCCTGCTTCCTTTGTAATTAATAGTCTCTTTCAAGCTACATGAATACTTTACAGAACACTGGATTTCATGCCTGCTGGTTCCTCTTTCCATCTCAAATTCCCAAACAAATTTGATGTATCTGATTTTGAGATACATATCTGAACTGAGCCCCAGTTAATTTCTCACTTCCATAATGATGGGTCTTTAGAGAGGTAAGTTGTACAGATAAAAAAAAAATTTAGATCTACAGTGGCCAGATAACTTTTCAGTTGTACACACATTAGCTAAATACAGAGTTTAAAATAGTCTTCACACTTCTTGATACCTCTGAAAAGTTAAATTCACATGAAGGGTAAAGAGCAAAATGAAAACAAGGTAGAATTGAGAAAACAAGGTATGATAGGCCAGCAACTGAGTTTCAAGTCAGATTCTTGCACATAGGAAAGAAAACAGTACATGGGGGGGGACTTACCTCTAATTTAGAAATTTTTTAATGTCCATTAATTTAAGTGCATCAAATATACAAAAGAAAAATGCATTCAATACTATTAAAATGTCAGAAGATCAGGATAGTTACAATTTTATTTTATTTTTAATTTTTAAATTTATTTTTATTTTTTAATTTTAATTTATTTCTAATTTTCATTGAGTTTATTGGTACATTTTAGGTATACAGTACAGTTAAATTCATCATTGGGATCTTTTACCTTTACATGACAGGTCTTGGTTCTCATTTTTTCCCCTTGTCCCTACCTCCCTTCACCCCCTCCTCCCTTCCCCATTTAGAAAAACTCTATTTCCATTTTTTCATTATGTCATATTTTTATCATTTCCCTTATTTCCTTTCCCCTACCCTTCCCACTTCCCCCACACCTTTAGCCCTTTTCTTCTTATTACACAATGTCAATTGTGCCATTAGGATCCTATTTACAAATATAGTTTTTCATATCAGAGAAACTATTTATACATGTGTGACTTATTTATTTCACTTAAGAGTATAACCTCAATATGTATCCATTTTCCTATGAATGATTCTAATTTATCATCTTTATGGCTGAGTAGTATTCCACTTTATAGGAAAAACCACATGTTCTTTATCCATTCTCCAACTGATGGGCAAATGGGCTATTTCCAAGTTTTAGCTATTACAAACAGTGCCACTATAAACAAGGGTGTGCATATATTACTACGGTGTGATTCTTTTAATTCTTTTGGAAAGATACCTAGCAGAGGGATGGTTGGGTCAAATAGAGCCTCTAAATGTTAAAAGATCAGGATAGTTACAATTTTAAAAATCACTGTTAATCCAAAAATATGGTGTTTAATTCAAAATTGTACCTTATAAAAATATTATGCTTAAAGTTGAGCTTTCATGGTTCAAATATCAACATTTTATTCAAATTATATGGAAGAAGTATGCACTCCTGCCAATGCTTGTTTATGCAGCATTATCACCATGTGCTATTTCCACCTTATCACTTACCCTTTTGTCTTGTATCTTCTACAATTTTTTGAGCCTGGATCCATGTCCTTTTATAGGAACTTCAAATGATTTCTACAGTCTCATGAGTAGGAAAAGACAAATAGCATAAAATTGTGATGCCTGTGCTCATTTGAGCCTGAAGAATCAGAAATAGCTCTCAAAAATGGTTTCACAATAAAACATGATGACAAATTAAGAGCCATCTCATGCAAGGAAGCCCAAATTCCTGCCATTAGCAATTGTTGATATCAACAGGAAAGGGATCTAAGGAATACTTACTTACCTGCTTTTTTACCTGTTTTTATTTAGTATTAGTGGTTACCTTACTCCTTATAAAAAATTTTCTCTAATCTACAAATGTAAATTTATGTTGGCCCCTAGACATATTAATTCTCTGTACTCAGTAGAAAATAGACTCGTTACAAACTGAAAAATAACATCAATACATTTATGGAGGCAAAGGGTCTGAATTTTTTTAAACTTCCTAATTGAACTAATTACACATTAAAGCTTGATTGACTTATTATTCTACCATCCTTCTTTACTTAATGAATCTTTTATAGTCCATAAAGTTAATAATAGTTCATAGAATATCCGATTTTAAAGTTGACTGAAACAACGAAAAAAGGAAAATATATGTAAATTCTTATTCAAACATTACTTGAATACACATTTATAAACAAAGCTGTTTATATATAATATGCTAAATGTCTGTGTACAAATATAAATGCAAGAATGGATACAATTATATGGCTATCAACCCGTAAAACATTCAGTGCACATTACACTTTGTGGAATACATTTTGCCTGGATGAGTTGAGACAGATTGTGTAATAAAATGAACATGGCAAAAGTGGGTTTTAAGTCAGGAAACAGAACAGTAAAGCAATTTCCTGAGTTATTTAAATGATTTCAAAGAGAAATGTCATTACATACTTGAGTTACACTGGCATATAATTACATGAGCATTACAAATAACAATGTCTTATGAAGAAAAACAGAAGTTATTACAGAAAAATTATTTCTCATCACAACCTTCATTTAAGCCCAGGTAAACACACACAAAAGGAATTTGTATATTATCAAAATTAATTCTAGGGCCAGGGATTTAGCTTAGTGGCACAGCATTTGTCTGGCAAGTGTGAGTTCGATCTCCAATATCAAAAGACAAATAAACAAGCACAAAAATTAATTCTAGTCATCTTATCATCTATTATGATTCAAAAAATTAATTTCTAATTACATTTTAAAATTCTAATTTACTCATGGTAATATTGTTTATTAAATGTCGAATGACAATATTTTAGAGTTGAATCTAATTAACATTTTACTTGACATGATAATTTATAAAGAAGATACTAAAATATAGATTATAGTATAAAATTTATTGAATATTCTTCTATTAAAATTAGATATTTGCTGGAATTCTAAATTTGTTCTATGGATATAAATGGTTTAAAATGTAAAAAATAGCAAGTGAATATTATTCCCATGCTAAAGAACATGAAGGCCTAGACAATCTACAAAATCATAGCTATAAGTTATCTGAAGTCGCAAGGTAACCAAATGAAGTGATTTCTTGAGGGCAACAAAACCATCTGAATGTGGGCATGCTGTATGAGTTGTTTTACTCCTTAGAAGGATATAGTATAAACACAGCAATAAAAGTACAATTAAAATTTTAGTGAACTAGTAAAGACTATTGCAAGCCAGAATATCAGTTCCTTGAGAAATGATGCTTTGAATTCAAGAATGTTTGGAAATCCTGGATATGAAAAGACTCCACATGTAAATCACCAACTCTTTTCCACTGGTCTCCACTGGATGGTCACAAGAGAGACTGTGCCCAAGGCAATGACATGAAAAAGCTCCACTCACTGGTCCATAGAAGGTTTTTACATATGAAGCAATAGCCATTTAGCACTGGGCAAGTGAAAATAAGCCTTCTTCTAGTCTCAAGTGATGGGCACAGTGGCTCAAAAGTAATAAAAGTAAAATTCATCTGCTGGAAAGGTAGCTGCTTCTAGGAAAAGTAGAAGAAAAACATCTCCTTCAATTGGAAATGCAGGAAACACATGAGAAAAGGACCTCCTATCTATGCAAAGAAATATTTGAGACTTCTGGGAAAGAAACATGACACAGGTTTGTACCATAATAGCACAAAACCCACTCGCCACTGGTTCTTAGGAATAATGAAAAATACTCCTCTGAGATTAAGGCTAGAGAAAGATCAGCTCTCAATATGCATTCTGACCATGACCTTTGCACATAGTAACAAGCAGTATCAATAAACTACCAAAGAAGGATCTAGGTAGAGAGGAGAATCCCATCCTATGTGAAAGAACTGTGTTTTAATCAGCTTCCTCATTGTTCAGTATCTTACTGACTTCTCTTGGTACTGAGACAAAGTACCTGACATACACAAGTTAAGGAGGAAAGGTTTATTTCAAATCACAGTTTCTAGAGGTAGCACTCCATAGTTGGCTGGCTCCAAGGCATGGTGGCATGGATGTGGGGAATCACAGTAGAGAAACAGTTCATGTTAGGCAGAAGGCAGCAAAGCAACAAAGAAGAAGCAGCAAAAGCAGCCTGTCTCTTCCTTTTACTCCTTTCAGGCTACCAGCCCTTTGGGAAGTGCAACCTACACTCAGATTGGCCTTTCCATGATCTCCACACAGAACTATGCCAAATCAATCCATGGACTAATTTAGTAATCACATGTTCTTAATTCCAGCATTGCATGCTCTAGATCAGGACACCCCTAAAGAGCCCCACCTATGAAAGCATGAAGCTTTGGGGGGACATCTAGATACATCTGTAACACTGAGACATTACCAAATAATTTAAAGAAGTGGAGATATAATTCGAGAGATTTAGTCCAAAGTCTACTAGCTCCAAAACAGAAATGTCACTTTGGAAGAGCACAAAAGAGGAAAGTCAGTCATCCCATGGTAGCCAGAAAACAGAAAAAGAAGGTAAGAGCCAAGAAAAGAGATGTACTCTTCAAAAACACACACCCATAGGCATATGTCTTCAAATTAAGATCCATTTCTAGTAGTACATTTAATTATAAATTCATTGTTAGATCAAACAAGTGATAAGCATAGTGTTTTAATTATTCCATCACTTTAAAAAATCCCCCCTTCTCAACACATGAGATTTTACAGGATATTTTAAATCTAAACCATAACTTTCTTCTACCGGCCCCTAAAAGTCTCATGCCCATTTCATTAGGTAAAATGTATGTAATTCATTTCAAAAATCATCAAAAACTTAATAGTTTCAGATTGGGGATTTATCTCAGTGGCACCATGCCTGCCTTGCAAGCACAAAGTCCTGAGTTCAACCCCCGGTACCATTTAAAAAAAAAAAACTTAATAATTTCATGAGTGCTGTAAGAGTCAAGCCCAAAGTCTCCTTGCTTTCAATGCAAACTCTTCAGCTGTAGCCCCTGTAAAAGTAAAAAGTTAACTATTCCCAATATACAAAGGTATGGGGTAAACATTTTCATTCCAGAAGAAAGGAGTGGGGGTAAGAAGCAACAAGACCAGAATGAAATTGAAAAACTGCACGGAAAACATTAAATCCTGTAGCTCCATATCTAGCACTAAGGGCAGTTTGTAGTGTCAAGTGAGCTCCAAAGGCTTGGGAAGCTTACTCCTTTGCCCTTGCTATTTTCAGCCTACATGGACTCCATGCAGAGCCTGCAGCTTTTCTCAGCAGCTGTTCATCTCATCTTCAACTTCCTGGAGTTTTCACTGCACCTTTGACTTCACTCTCCCATACTCATGCATTGATCTCTTCCTTATGAGTTCCTGGCAGTGACAGTGACTGTGCTGCACATCTTTGCCTTCCTTCCAAGCCCACCTTCTGAAATTTCTGTGGAAACTTCCATGACTCCATAACTCTTGCGTTCTAAATCCTTGAAAATCCAGTATCAATTAGATGACATCAAGGTCTGCCATCAGTGTGGGCAATAGCCAGGCCACCTTGGGTCATGGTTGCAGCAGAATCTAAGGTCCTGGATGGTCAGACAAAGTGAAATGAATCCCAAGGAACCAATTTCCTAGGCAGTCCTCTTTGAGCAAAAGTTCCAGTAACTTTTTTGTCTACTGAAAGGTTTATACTTTTGCACTTTTAAACCTGGGAATGAGTTTTATTGATTCCTAACATACCTTCAAGGGATCATTATTCTTGTTCCTGTGCAGAGTAATTGGTTATTTTTTGATGGTGTTAATCATTTGAGCAAACATACATAGGAACTCCTTCTACCCACACACTACACCTGGTTCATTCTGGGTCAAATGTTAGTCTTTAGTATTTTTCTGCTCTACTTCTGGCTTCCAATTCTCACCATAAATCTTCTATAAGCAGACAGTAGTACTCATGTCAAAGCCTGAATATTTGGATGATTTGTAATTTTATTCACCAGGTCAATTAGCTCAGTGCCCTTAATCCCAGTCTCCTGTAAATCCAAAGCCAAATGCAAACAAATTTTCTATAAGAGTATAACACACATTCTCTCTAATCATTTTTCCAGTTAAGTCCACAATCCCAGCAGAAACTTTCTGAATATGGCCTCATCTGTTTTCATTCTTCTCAGCATTTAGTCTGAGCATTATTGCCCACCAGGCACTTTTCCCAACATTTAAGGGCTACTGTATCCTACATTATTAGACCTTTTCAAATTCCTCCACAAAAACAAAGCCAAAAGCTTCTGAACAACGTGGTGATGTATAGTGAGAAAAAAGTTCCAACTTCTCTGGTACCAGTTTTCTCTATTAGTCAACTTGCTTATTGATGAGCCACAAAACTTGACACCCACTGACACCCACAGTTTAAAGGAGATACTTAATTTGGTTTATAATTCAAGGGATTCAGTTCATGGACAGTTGGTTTCAAGGAAAAAACATCATGTTGGAAGGGCATGGCAGTATAAAGCAGCTCATCCAATGGCAGCCTGGCAAGAAAGAGAAAAGGAAGTAGCCAAAGAAAGAGACATTGTGACATATTTCTTTCAAATAGTCCCCACTTCCCAACAGTACTTTTAGCTACAAACTCTTCAATAAGTGATTTCTTGAGCATATTCCTCCATGATCTAATGACCATTCAAAGTCCCTACTTCTCAACACATAAAAATTTTGGAAGACATTCTAGATGTAGACCACACCAGCAGCCAAAATTTGATAGTGGAACATGTGAGAGATAAGCCAAGTAAAACACTCCAAGACTCCAGAACTCATACTATACCCAAAGTAGCCCAAGCCCAAGGCCATCGTTGGTAACTATAGAAACAGCAAAACTGAAATCCAAAACTGAAATCAACTACTTATTAGATTGACTTTGACCTCCAAAAAATATGCCTGCAAAAGAAAAGGCAAGGATCACTTCTGGGCTTAAATACAATTTATCTATGTTTTCAATATTCTGTTATACTCAACATTTAGGGTTTGGTGCAAAAATGAAGGTACACAGAATAATACAACAACAAAATGACCACTGTAAAAAGAGAAAATATTTAAAGGAAAAGGATCATATTAGAAGTTGAAACTGTCCTTCTTGAAATAACTATGATAAATTTGGTAAAAGTAACACGAAAGAGAGCAAATGACATTTAAAAAAAACTGTTCACAGAAATAGTGGCAGAAAATTGGGGGAAATAATTTGACATACAGAAAAGTGAGGCATATAGGACTCCAACTATCTGTGATTTAAAAAAAATCCACACCTAAGCATAAAATTGTTATGATTCCAGAAACCCAGTAGAAGAAGAAAATTCTATAAGCAGTTAGAGAAAAGAAACAGATAAGATAAAAAGGAAAGCCCATCAGAATCACAGCAGATTTCTCAACACACTTAAATCAAGAAGAGCCTGGAATGAAGTATTTCAAGCATTAAAAGAAAACAACCTCCCACCCAGATTGATGAACTCTTCAAAAATATCTTTCAAAATTAATGGAGAAATAAAATACTTCCATGACAAACAGCATCTGAAGAACTTCTTGAATACCAAACCAGCACTCCAAAAAATTTTAAACAATATCCCAGTAAAATACAATAAGGATCGCAACCCTAAGAAGCCCAACAGAATGAATACACCAGATAAGACAAGAAATTAAATGCAAAGGGGAAGAATCCAACAAAAAGAAAAGGTCATAATACGGATAAGTCAACACATATCAGTTATAACCATCAATGTTAATGGTCTCAATTCACAGATCAAAAGAAATAGGCTGGCAGAATGGGTCAAGAAGCAAGAATCAACAATATGCTGCATACAATAAACAAATTTAATTAAAGAAGAAACTCATAGACTGAAAGTTAAAGGGTGGAAAGTAATACTCCATTTGACAGGAACCCCCCAAAAAAGCAGGAGTAGCCATCCTATTTGAAGATCAAATGGATTTGAAACCAACATTAAGAAAGACAAGGAAGGACACTGCATCCTTATAAAGGGAAAAATCCAAAGGAAGAGGGGACAATCATAACTATATATGCACAAAATACTAGTGCATCCAACCATATAAAACAAATACTTATGGATATGAAATATCAAATAAATACTAATACAATAGTAGTAGAGGACCTAAATACCCCACTGTCACAAATAGATCAAAAAAAGTAGATAGATCAAGTACACAAAAAATAAACAAAGTAATAGTAGAACTCAAACTCTTGAACAAATGGACTTAATAGATGATCACACAGTGTTCCAACCCATAAAATCAGAATACACATTCTTTTAGACTGCAGACAGGTCATTCTCCAAAGTAGACTACATACTTGCTTATGGAACATGTTTAAGTAAGTGTAAAAGTATTGAAGGGATCACCTGTATATTATCAGGCCATAGTGTGATTAAAAGATACAGAAACATCCCCAGACAATCTCAGCCACCTTGTATTTGGCAAAGGAGCCAAAGACCCTTACTAGAGGAAAGACAGCCTCTTTAATACATGGTTCTGGAAAAACTGGGTTTCAACTCATCAAAGATTAAAACTAAATATATCTCTGACCATTTACTAAACTAAAATCAAAATGGATTAAAGATGTACTTATTAAAACAGAAACACTAAACCAGCTAGAACAGAGGTTAAGTAGAACTCTTGGAGTAGAAAAAGATTTCATTAACAAAACCTCAGTCACATGTGAACTAGCACAAAGGATCAACAAGTAGGTTCTCTTCTTACTAAAAAGCTTCTGCATAGCAAGAGAAACCACCAATAGTGTAAAGAGACAACCCACAATGTGGGAAGAGGTTTTCACCAGCTCTTCCTCAGACAAAGATCTACTATCTAGAATATATAAAGAACTTTAAAAGAATCAGACCTCCCAAATTTAAAGACTCAGTCCTAAAATGGGCAGGTGAAATGAACAGGCATTTCTCAGGCAAAAAAGTAGAAATAGCAAATAAACATATGAAAAATGTTCAACATTATTGGTCATTAGAGAGTCGCAAATGAAAACAATGCTGAGATTCCACCTCACCCCACAAACAATAGCTGCTATCATGAAAGTAACCAATAGCAATTGCTGCTGCGCTGAGGGGAAAAAGGAACATTTCTGCATTGTTGGTGGGGGTGTAAATTGGTGCAGCCACTGTGGGAACAAGTGTGGAGATACCTCAAACAGCTAGGATTCAGGGTCCCATTTGACTTAGCCTTTCCCATGCTGGGTGTCTTCCCAAAAGGATAAAAAGTATCATACCACAGGGATTTTGTGCACCCGTGTTCATAGCAGCACAGTTTGTAATAGCTAAAACTTGGAAACAGCCCAATTGTTTATCAACTGGAGACTGGATAAAGAAAATATGTTTTTTTTTTTTCTTTTCTAAAATGGAGTACCACTCAGCCATAAAGAATGAGAAACTAGAGCCCTGTATAGCTAAATGGATGCACATTGAGGCCATACACTTAAGTAAAATAAATAGAACACACTTGTGTAAATACTGAATAGTTTCTCTGGTGTGAGAAATTGAAAGTATAAATAAAGTTCAAAATGTGTAATAGATAATGTGAAACAGGAAGAAAAGGTCCAAAGGGAAATAGGAAGTGAGAGGGGTAGGGGAAATGAAAGAAGGGAAAGGAATAAATATGAGAAAAAAAATGGAAGCAAAGTCTTTGGAGGGCAGGGGAATGGCAAAAATAAATAAATAAATAAATACAAATAAAGACCAAGATATACTATGTAAGGGTACAAAGTCCTAATAATGAATGTCAGCATATTGTATACCTAAAATGCACCAATAAAATTAATGAATAAAAGAATCGTAAAAATTCTGTTAGGAAAGGTGAGTAATATTAATGAAGAGTGAAGAATTTCAATAGAGTGATACAATACAAACTATGAAAAAAGTTGAAATCAAAATATCCAAAAAGAAGCACACACATACACACAATTGGAGACAAAATTTCCTTGAATGAACTTAATACAAGATACGGCAAAAAAAAAAAAAATAGGTTAGAAAATAGCTCAACAAAAACTATAAATGAATAATGCAGGCAGAGGAAAAAGGTGAAAAAGATACAAACTTTTATACTTATGACATGACGTCAAATAATCTAAAATACCTATAGTATTAAATACAGTAGGAGAAGAAATAGATAAGAGGTCAAAAGGTATTTGAGTATATAGTGGCTGAAAATTAATATTAATTAAAAAGAAGCAAATTCTCCCTCTCCTCTCTCTCTCTCTCTCTCTCTCTCTCTCTCTCTCTCTCTCTCTCTCTCTCTCTCCTG
>NW_022900945.1:38273589-38347668 GCF_012274545.1 Fukomys damarensis
CACTCTCTCTCTGTCTCTCTCCTGGAAACCATGGCAATCAAAACAAAAAAAGAAAAGCACAAATACATTAAAACCCCAGAAAAGAAAGTATTAAAGTATTGAATGGATAAAAAAGATTATAAAGACGCAAAATTAACATCATCACATATTTCGCCAAAAACCAGAAAGCACTGCAATATAGTTTTAAAAATGAAAAGATGTTTTATGTATTGAATATAAACTTTTCAAAATATATATCCAAAAATTAAACCCTTCAGAAATGAAGGTAAAATAGTTATTTTTCAGAAAAATAGTAAAAGTACTTAATTTACTGGCATTAGATATTAATATAATATTATTAGAGAGTGCTTTTGAGGCAAAATGAATACATAGATGAAAATACTGACATACACAAAGATACTGTAGTACCTCAGAACTTTTGAAGAATGGGTTCAGGGAGTCATGGTGAGTGCCAAGATTGAGATGAATCAAACAAATTGGTTTTTCTGGAAAGGGATGCAAGTCAGGAGACCACCGACACCAAGTTCTAGCTTGTGACATGTTGAACACTAATCAAAAATGAGTACCAGGACAAAATTTTTGTGACAGTCAAAATGCCTGGAGTACCAAATTCTAAGAGTTTGACACCAGTTGCGTGCCAAGGTATGCCCATACTATACAAGGATAAAATATAGGTATATATAAAATAATGTTTCTCATTATATTTAAAACATAATGGTAAGATGACAATATGTTTTGAAACATGTAGAAGTAAAATACATGAGAATAGAAACAAAATATTTGATGGGTAATGGAAAGTATATTCTAATAATTGGGGAAAGTTAACAATGGATATTGCAATCATTAAAGAAAAGTTTTAAATGGTGTAACTAATAATTCACTAGCAGTCTGGAATGATGTTTTATGCTATAATTTCAGCATGCAGGGAGGCTGAGGCAGGAGGATCATAAGGTCATGCTCAAGCTGAGCAAATTAGATATTTAGTGAGATACTGACTCAAAATTTCAAAAAAAAAAATTTAAGAAGGTATCTGGGGATATAGCTCAGTGCAAAGGCCCAGATTTAAGTCCTTATAACACCCCTACCACCCGCTCCCCCAAAAGAAAAGGAAAGGAAAAGAAAAAAAAAAGAAATTCAGTAGTAAAGATAAAAAGCAAATACAGAAAATAAGTTAATATATGGTTTTATCTCTGGCATATGAACAACTCAGAGGTCATCATTTCCACCATTAAAAAAAAAAAAAAGAAGAGCTGAAATGTGAAATTCAGTGACTTCCTGGGTTCATCAGAGAGCTAAGGTGCATGGCTGACTACCACTGTAAAATCTGGAAACATGGGTAAGTACATGGGTGTAGCCACAATTTGCTTAACTGGAGAAGAAATGCTAGAATATATAAATTATAATTTTTATAAATTGCTGTTGGATGATTGTGGACTAGTGTAAGAGTAAGAATCTTTTGGGATTTGCAGGCTTGGAATTCCCACACTTTTTTTTTTTGCCTTTATCCTTGTGAACTTCACCAGGTTCTTTTCATAGCTTTTATAAATGGAGAAATTAAATCCATGAGCCAAGAAAGAAAACAATGAACAAGGAAAATAAGGGAAATATCTAGAGACGCTATCAGGAAGGATAGAGATGACTTCATAGTTCATTTGGATATTTTAAAATGATAATAAAGGAATATTATGAATAATGTATCGTGATAAATTTGAAAGGTTAAATGGACAATCATTTGAAATTAACTAAAAATCTCCCAAAGATCAATGAAAAGAAACAGAAAACATGCATAATTTAATATCTATAACAACAAGTGAATAATTCAATTGCATTTTTCATTAAAGTTGCCTCAAAAAGATCACCAGATCATTTCTCTGGTGTATTTTAACAAATATTAATAAAGAAGTGAAAAAATTCTAGATAGAGTCTTCTAGAAAATAGAAGTACAGATAATATTTTCAACACCTTTTGTCATTACATCTTGAGATAAAGCTAAAGATATAACAAGAAAATAAAACTGTGCAATAATAGACTCCATGAACACAGAAACAAATTCCTTAGCAAAATATTATATTAAATTAGCAAATAAAATTTATCAGAAGTTTCCAAGACTGATTCAAAATTCATAAATTAATACAAACTATAATATTAGCAAACATTAATATGAACAGATTCAACAAATCATTTAACAAAATTAAGCAGCCAGGAATGATTTAAAAAAAAAAATCAGCAAACTAAAAAACAAGAGAAAATTTCCTCTGCTGTTTTTACCAGCCACTTAGGTTCATGTTGTCTTTTGATTGTCACTGACCAAATTAAAGGAGGATAAGAAAAGGACTTATTCAAAGCTAGCTCCAAGGAGATGGAGGTGCTCTTTTGCCTCAAATCACCATCTCCCCTTGGACCAGTACGTGACTCCTTCATAGTAATGAACAGAGGGAGGAAAACACAAGGAGACCATGCAAATGTCCACACTTGCTTCATAGCGTTAGCCATATGCAGCTCATTCTCCCCTGTTTTGTGAAAAGGAAAGATTCCAACCACCTGAGGCCAACAATGTATTTTGTCACTGCTTTGACGAGGAGAGAAGGGTGTGTTGTTTATGTGATCAGCAGGAAGAAATTTAAATAAATTGCTTAACTCTAAAATAAGAAAATTCTAATTTTTCAAGTTCCATTTTGCATTGCTGGTTACAACTTGATATACCATGATAACTAGCCTCCTACTTATTAGGAAAGAGCTGAATTATTTTCCTATAAGATCCAGAGGAAGTTAGGAATATCTCATCTTCCTGCTCAACAATTCACAGGGAGTCTGAGAAAGTACAATAAGACAGAAAGTGGGGAACAAAATAAGAAATAAAAGTAATACATGTACTAATCAAAGACAATATTATCATAAAAGTAGATATCCCCAAGGGATCTCCACTTACCACAAATAATGCAAAGCTTCAGCAACGTTGCAAAATACAATGTCAATTTAAAAATTCAGTTGTATACTGTTAAAATTTAGGTAATTAATCATCTCTTTATCATTTCTTGGTATCGATATACATTTACTGAAATATAAAATATACTTCACAAATATGTATAACTGTAGTCAATCACAAAGTTTTAAAAATGAGATAAAGCACTAGCTCCTCTGACTTGACCTTTACACAATATATACATGTACCAAATTGTCACATTGTACTTCATAGATATCCATAATTCAAATAAAAATAATAAGTAACAAAATAAATGAAAATTAAACCAAAATATGAATTTGTTAAAAGTTTATATTTATACAACTAGTGTAATTAAAATATGATTATAATTTTAAATATTCAACTTTATCTGGTGATTAT
Organism: Fukomys damarensis; assembly: GCF_012274545.1. Classification (NCBI taxonomy): domain Eukaryota; kingdom Metazoa; phylum Chordata; class Mammalia; order Rodentia; family Bathyergidae; genus Fukomys; species Fukomys damarensis. Next base: position 38,276,933 of record NW_022900945.1, read on the forward strand.
TATTTAAAAACACAATCTGGTTAAAACTGAGAAAAAAACAGCTTATTTCCACTAAAATAACTATTTTTATGTATTGCCATTGAGCGACTAGAATTAAAATCTTAAAATTCTATTTATAGCAGTATCAAACTGTACAGTGGTTTAATAGAGCAATAACCATGCATGTTCAAGACCAATATAATGAAAATTATAAAATATGGCTGGGAGAAACTAATGAAACTTTAATTAAACAGCAAGAGCTATCATCTTTGTGGGTTGAAAGATTCAGTGGTGTTAAGATGTCCATAATATCCTTCAAACTGGTCTATAGATTCAATGTAATTCCAATCATATTTTATGATTTTATTTTTGAAAGTTAGAAAGTCCGATGATATAGAAGTTTTTGCCTGAAGTCAGGACAGTGGTTATTCTGCAGTTACAGTGATTGAAACAGAGCACAAAGTAGGCATGTGCGCTCCTGGCAGTCTTGTTTCTTTTGTTCTACTGTTGTTTGTAAGACTATATTTTAGTTTGATGAGAATACATTGTCTGACATCTCAGTTCTGCATATTTTTCTATGTATAGTATCATTTTGAAAACTTTCTTCATAATTGAAAGAGACAAGCAAAAATAAAAGAAGCCTTAGTAGTAATTATTCCCTAAAGTACTTAATTAGAAACAGCAGATTATGCAACAAAAATGTTAGTCCTGAAACAAATAGTAGGCAACTACTCTTTAACGTCTCCCTAATTTTATCTATATGACAGCAAAAAGCTTTTAGTGTTCAGTTCAAATTACTACAGGTAGACCAAAAGCAAAATCTCTTCTTACAAATCTGTGATATTCTTGTTACTCTGGCTAGTCAAACTAATGTTTAGGTTATCAGTGAATAGTAGAAGTCCACAGTATCCCTCTATTGATATTTGAAATTATTATGATTCAACTCTATGCCACAGATGCACTAGTCATCTAGACAGCCCTAGAGAGCACTCTGCTTCCCACCAATGGCCATGGGCTTCAATTTCAGAAGCAGCTCAAAAGTTTCTGAGGCTTGGTCATGTTTACAATTCTTTAATATTCTGCATCTAGCTGATAGCAGACAATTTCAACCTGGTTGCTTATAGAATTGAATAATACGAGATGACGTCATATAAAGAAAATTTCACTGTCTAAATCTACGGTATTTTGAAATTCTGTTCCCACCTTGATAACAATTATTTACAATATTGTTCTGATCAGTAGGAAATTTTTTTTGCAAATGGAATTAAATTTACGAGAGTTAGCTTAAATCTGGCCTTATCCTTTGTAACAAACACGTAGCAAAGAAGAGTAAGTAGATGTTAAAAAAAAGAGAGAAGATACCATGAGGCAATTCTTAAGAGATATTCGACATGGATTGCTTAGCTTCTGGAACAAAATTGCTAGAATTCATTTAATACCCTATAGTAAGCAGATTGTCACCATTATTATAATTTAGTCCTGAAAATCATTTTACAATTCAAAAATAATGGTTTCCTTTCATTTTTAAGGCAAGATTTTGGAGTGCAGCTCATGCAATGAAAAGAATCATCAGCTAAATAATAAAAATATAAAAATTGAAAATTTTCATCCTAAAAGTGTGTCTTTAAAATCTGATGTGTAATGGACATAGGTGTGACTTAATTTTTCTGATAGCCGTAGGGGGAAAAGGACTCTTTGTTCCTTCCTTACACACTTGCTCAAACAGCGCTCTCTTTTAACCAAGAAAAGCACAAAACAAATAATGACCATATCACATTGAAGTGATTGAGTGGCCAAAGGTGAGTTAATAAAAAAGTCGAAGCCATTCTGTATTCTGAACCTCTTTCCACAAGGAAATGTGCACAGGAGAACACAAAACTATCGTTTAACTATATCAAGTAGAAGGGATTACAACTCTGTGCCTCAGCTCACACATTTATAAAATAGAGATAATAATGAGGTTATAGGGAAGCTGTCTATATGATAAGTATAATGCCAACTTTTGCTAAGCATCATGCTTGACAAAGCAAGCATCTATTGGATAATACATATTGCTATTACTTAAGAGTTTCTACAGAGCTTTCTACTTTCCCCTAGTTTATTATAATTCTGTAGTGGATTATTAAGATAAAGGGAATTTAATAAGCAAGGGATTCTTCTTCTGTTACTATCTTTTTTGTTACTATTCAAATTTGTAACCACACCCCTTGAGACCTTGATAGGCCAGTAGTGATCCTGGCAGGATTTGGGTATTTCTTTCTTAGAAAAACATCTATCAGTACCTCAAATACCACTATATCTCCAAAGAAGACAGCCTGATAACAGGGTCATAAAACTTAATGGAGTATGAAGTCTGCCTAAATATCTTAGCTATTGCATTTAGGGAAGTTTTTCATCCTATCAGTGTCATCTGTCTTTTTCTATAAAATGCATATTAAAGTACCTGCCTCATAGATTTCTGAGGGCTCAAGGCTTCAGAACAGAATCTAGAGTGTGATAATCACTCACCAATGGAACCCAGTTGTATTAATATTTTCAAATAGAGCAAGAGAATTTGCCATTTAAAATATTGAAATTTAAATCTATTAAAATTAGGAATAAGAATCCAAAGGAGGAGGGTCCAGGTGCTTCAGAACTGAAGAGTTAATTTTCATGGGAGGTGAAAGATCCCCTACAATCTGCATTCCTAAATCCCACACTGATCAAAAAGCACTGATATGTCTATTAGCATATCTACGGAGAAGTTTTAGAATTTTGAGATCATTTCCAAACACACCTGTGTGTCGTAGAAGCACCATGAAATTGATGCTTGTTTCCTACACTGTTCACTGCATAAAATGAAACCAAAACATAGCTTCTGTCTTGCAGAGATGCTCTCTCCCAAGACACATGACAGGAAAATTTTCCAGCAGCCACAGGATGTGACAAAGACACACATGGAGATTCCACATATACACAAATACATACATTGTCTCACGTATTAACATATAAACTAGCCCTGGTTGGAGGGTAAATCTGATTGTGTTATACTATGTACATGCATGAAAATGCCACAATGAAGCCCTTTGTTCTGTATAACTAATATGTACTAATAAAAAAGGAACAGTAGGGCCAGGGATGTAGCTCAGCAGCACCACAACTGCCTGGCAAACACAAGGTCCTGAAAAAATTAATTACTTAATTAATTACAATAAAAATAAAAAAGGAACTGTGGTCATGGCATTCCCTAGCTACTCAGTAAATATTTGGAAAGTGTATAAACAACTGAGTAATGAATTATTTGTATAGATACATTGTTGACAAATCTTGTATTCACATTTCCCTTTAAAGTGTAATAAATTTCTAGTTTACTCGGCCTGACTTTAGGGCTTGTTTTGATTATTTATAACTTAAAACAATGACAAATTAATTACCAGTGGAATATGCATAATTAAAGTTCTATCTTTTGTTCATGAGACATGAGAATATTATTCATTTGTGTATGTGCTGCGCTTAAATTTATTGATCACATTAAATGGTGTTTATTTTAGTAGAAACAAACAAAAACTAAATGTGCATGTATTCTTTCCCACCATCATTTCTTGATGTAAAGATCATTCCTCATATACATGTCATAATTGGAAAATCTCAAATTTTAACTTTAGTACTTTAAGCAGTCATTGAAAATATTTGCTAAGACTTTGATACTGTATTAGGTCCCTAGTGATTTCTCAGGGCAGAAACTATAAAGACTATTCCTCATTCTATGTCGTTGGCACCACATACAACAAAGCAATTTCTGCCATGCCCTAATCTGGAAATTCTTTTTCTTATTTATTCAAAATGTTGCTTCCTAACCAACTTGGACATCTTAATTCTCAGCATAGCACATTTACATTTTCTGTATTCTAGAGGGCTTGTGGGAAGATAATAATAGAAAGAAATTCTAACAAAAATAGATTGTTAAAAAGCCTCATAAGACCTATAAAAATAAAATTATACAGATTTCAGAAACAGATGTAATAATAAATTAGAAATGAGAAAACTCTTGCTTCCTCTTCCTTTTCTTTAATAAGGGTTGTCATATTTTTAAACTCAAAATAAAGATATGAGATATTTATATATATTATAAAAGTTAAAAACCTTGAGCAAATATTATAGCTGCCCTTTTTCAAATATGTATCTTAATTGCTTTCATATTTTTATGTATATGAAATATGTTTTTCAAAGTATCTACTGTAAATAATATGCAGGCACATATATAGCCAGTCAATAGTGACATGTCAGTAAATGACAAACTGCATATACAACATTGTTCCCATAAAATAATATTGGAGCTAAAAAATTCCTATCACCTAATGATATTCTAGCCATCAGAAAGTGAGGCACAATGTATTACTCGTGTGATCACAGCAATAGTGTAAACAGATTTATTATGCTGTCAGGTGTGTGGAAGTATGGCCTATACAATTATGTACGGTACCTAATTCTTGATAATGATAATTAATAACTATGTTACTGGATTATGTATTTAATACACTACACTTTTTATCATTATTCTAGAGTGTACTCATACTTGTTAAAAGAAAGGTTGCCATAAAACAGTATGTCATGTAACACCGGCAACAGCGTACATCTTACATTTACTGTATCTCCTGATTATATCCAGAGTCCATGTCCAGTGATGCCCTTTACTAGATTTATGGAACTATGCACAATGGTAGTCACATAACAAAGGATTTGCCTAAGGACACTTTTTTCAGAACATAGCCTCATTGTTAAGTGGTACATGGCTATATATCTCGGTTTTAGTTTATATTAAGCACTTATTAATGTGAGGGCCTCCTTTATTTGAGGAGCCCAAAATGTTTTTGGAATGTTCGTATGTGTGCTTGTAAAGCGGGTACAGGGTACTGCATTTGGGTAATGCTCATGGGTAGAACAGAAAACTTAGAAGTGATATAAGAAGAACGGTCATAATCATCTTCACTTCTTACACATAGATACTTTAATAAATACCAAAACTCATATTTCAAAAAAAAAACAATCTCAACTCTTTTCTTATTTAGAAATTACTTTTACTAATAAAGATGCTCCAAAATAACCGTAGCTAGATAGACAGATTTATAATAAAAATTACCGTATGCAATCATGGAGCCTGATAATTCCCACTGTCTGGTTCATACAAACCAGAACCCCCAAAAACCTTGTGTCATGGTTCCAGCATAAGCGTGAGGTTTTGAAAACCAAGCTCAGGGATGGTTTAAGTCTCATTTTGAAGGCAGGTGGGCAATCTGTTTTACTCAGTCTACAGATCCAGATGCTAACCTCTTCTGGAAGTTCCCTAGCAGAAATACCAAGAAATAAAATGAAACCAAGTGTCTGGGCCTTCAATTACCCAGTCAAGTTGACACATAAAATTAGACGTTGAAATATTTCTTCTCCACAATGTTATTGTTCTTCTTTTTATTGTAGACAAGTTCACCCAGGGAAATATACGGCACAACAATCTCCACATTAAATGTAGCCATTGTATCTAGGTGAAAACAGTCTGATTTGACTTCCTTATTCTCCCAACAAATATTCCAGGAAAGAACTAACTGACTCGGTTTCAGTAAAGTGCTCCAAATTCATTGTCTAGAGGAAGAGTCGCTTCCGAAATGATGCAAATGTTGCCAGGATAACATGGAAATGGAGAGAATATTCCCAAAAATCAATGGAACCTAATATAAAAGAAGAAATTTCATTGCTATCCTAAAATGGATTCATAATCCAATTCAGAGTCACTCTTTAAATTCCAAGCTACAACTTCCTATTTCAATAGCAGCTGTACATCAGTGCTTCTCTGATTCTTCTCTGGAAACTGAGACTTTGCTCTTTTGCCTTTGCCCTACCTTAAACCAATCCATTTTATGTTCCCAAGTAGAGCTAAAGCCATCTGAAGAATGGTCTTGCTGATGGAAAGAATCATCTGTCACTTTCTATTCCTTAATTCTAACTTACCCTAGTGAGGTCTTCTACTGTTTCCACTACCACAGTCTGTTTTGCCAATCCCACCTTAGCACATCACTTAGGATCTTCAGAAGCTGATTCACTGTTAATGAGTTTCTATACAAACTAACCACAATCCTGGTCGTCATAGGGCTTTGTCACAGTGTCTCTTCTCGCCTACTCAGAGTGCCCTGGGATTCCTTCTATTCCATTCTGATACACGGGTGCTATGGCTTGAATGTCGCCTAAAATAGAGTGAAAATGATTTGTCATCGTTACAATATTAAGGGGTAATTAAGCATGGATGTGTTTCCCTCGTGAATAGATTTATGTCATTATAGCAAGAGTGGAATCGTTTTTACCATCTTGGTCTCATGTGCCCTTGCTTGCCCTTCTTCTTTGTCAAGAAAGCTCAAACCACAGACACCTTGGCTCTTAACTTCCCTCTAGAATGATGTGCTCAATAAACTTCTCTGTTCATAGATTATCCAATCTGTGGCAATTTGTTATACTAGCAGAAAAACTGAACAAAATAATGCTAAACATAACTAGGGCTTAATTTTGTTTAACCTTGGATCAGATTTATAAATTAAATTGTTGCTTAATGATCTGAACTTTAAAAGCATTCCATAATTTTTAATGCATTTACTAATAGGTAATGCTTTTTATGCCTGTTTTAATTATTTTAGCTGAATCCATTTTTGGATCTACTAAGGATGATGCAACAGTTATAACATTACAAGTAGCATACAAGGGTCTTCCAATAACATAAGTTCAGAGAAATAAATCTATAAAATAAAAATAGACAAATGAAAGTAAACTAAAAAATGTTAATAAACAAATTCAACGTCAGTGAAACTCAGAAGTCGTAAATGTCAATGCTTTTGAATTGATTATCTAGCTTTATAACATATTATACAGGCAGGTAATGCAAAGTTAATTAGATTTCAAAAAGCAATCATTGTCAATCTACAAAGTAGAATTCCCTAGAAAGGCTTGTTAAAAATCACAAACTTAAACCTGATAGGTAGCGAGTTCAATTCAGTAGGACTTTAGAGAGTCCTAAGGAAAATCGCCATCTGAATTTGAGAAATACTGTGAGTGGTGCTACTCCTCTGATAATCTTTTTTCTTAGCATCTTTACTTCAACAAAGTCAAAACAATGATCCCATCTATAAGTCACTACAGCTGAGTCTAATTTCCACCACTATGTGTAATAGCCACCACAAGCAATATTTTTTTAGCTACTCAACTCCAACATCAGAACAAAGATCATGTAGAATGATCTTTCCTTCACCTTCTTATGCAAGCTCTCTGAAATCTATCATAACACTTCCTGAGTGGGATAAAAATTTATCAGAAGACACTAAGCAATATTTATTAGTAACAACTAGTGGGTAGAAATATGCTTGTATGTCTTTAATGTGAGTGAATTATAATCTGAGTATCTTGCTGAAGTGTCACGGATGTTTCCGCAGGTCTGAGTTGGGCCTGAGATCCTACATGGCCACCAGCTTCCAGGAGGAAGGGATGCTCTCCGTCCTTGCTTACCTTGAATAATGGAATAAACACTATAATCGTATACATAATTCAAAGTTTGTGACAGAAGTTTCTCTCACTGATCGTACTGTCAAAATTCAGGTGAATGTAATAAATTCTTAATCATGAAGAAACTTTTCTTTAGATATAACACGGTTGGAAGAATTTCAGCAACTTTTGAAAACACATATATTTGGCAAATTCATCTGTCTTCTAGGGTTGAATCTATTTAATGTGGGGGAAAATACATGAAGTTTTCTATATGCTTAACAAATTGGCACAGATGGAGCAGCCTAAAGCAATACAAACTTGTCACCAGTCTACCTGAGTCAGGTGTCCAGGCAAGTGCTGACTCGGGGTCTCACTAAGGAAATCACTCCTTGGTTTGCCTTACAAACTGCAGTTTAGGTGTTCTTAAATATCAACAATGCCTGGCAGGATTCAGTGTCTGCCGCTTTAAGACTAAGGCTCCCACTCTTTTGCTTCTGTGAGGAAAGAGGAAGAGACTATCAGCTCCTCGAGACGTCCCACAGTCCTTGCCACCAGGACCCCTTCATAGGCCCCTCATGCTTTGAATCCGTCTCTGACTTCTGTCTCTGACCTGGAGAATGATAGTCCTATCTAGATAATCTCTCTTTTAATTAAACCAAAGTTCAATTAAAATTGCTTAGTAACCTGATTATAGAAGACAGAGCTCATTATGTTTACATGTTCGTCCCTCAAGGAGAAAACAGTTTAGAATGGTGTATGCATGAGGAGAAAAGAATCTTGGGAACCATGCTAAGAGTCTGAGCACCATAGTCATTTGTATCTATTTTAGAAGCTATAGCTCGAATCACCATATTTTATTCTCACACTTCTGATTAGAATATCATTGCACTGCATTAAATATTTTAATAAATTTTCCAAAATTTTAGTCAACTTTACATTATGATAAGTTAAAGACATTAATTGATTTGTTTCTAACCAATGTATTTCAATATTAACTGATTATAAAATGTAATTTTTGGATCAGTTTTTAATGTATTATAGATTCCTAGACGCATAGCACAGCTTTCTCTAGATCTTTATCACATAATATTCATTTTCTCAAACTTTCTGAAGTATAATAATTGAAGAATCCAATACAAAAAATAATTTACATAGTACTACATACTTCATAAAATATTTGATCATATTATCATAATAACATGGCTTTGGTACTACAATTTAATAATAGCTTAAGGATGAGGAAATCGGACTAAAGAGATGACAACAGTTCTTCCACATCATTTATTTAATAAATGACAATGAGACAAAAAAAAAAATTCAGGGCTTAAAACTTCCAAGATGAGGGCCGGGGATTTAGCTCAGTGGTTCCGTGGCTTGCCTCGAAAGCACAAGGACCCGCGTTCAATCCCCAGTACCAAAAAAAACCCCAGCAAAACAAAACAAAACAAAAATCCAAAATGTGTGTTCTAAGTTCAGGACAACAAATCTACTCACAGCATTTGCCTACCACTGGATCACTCGATACAATGCCCAAAGTAATTAATGGAGCCTCTAAAGGTTACATTACCAGGAGTGTAAATACTAACAGAATATGGCCCACTAACATAAAAGCCATGCAAAATGATAGCTATTGATCTGTGTTATGAAAATGTAATGACCCACAAGCCACTTCGTTAGGATTAGCACCAAAATGTCAAATAAAAAGATAATTACCACTGGGAAAAATACCACTATTAATTGTATCTCATAATAGGTTTTAAAAAACATAATTTTTATTCACTTTGGAAAAGACGTATGTAGCATATTACTACATATATGGAATAAAAGAACAGCTTTTAAAAAATAAAAATGAATAAAAAAATATGTGAGCAATTATAAGTTGTACAGTACATATATAAATAAGTACTTTATAAATATAGTATATATCTATATTTTATTTAGTGTAAAATGTTTTTAAATTTAGTATAGCGATTAAAGTTACAAATTCTAAACTAGATACATATTTTATATGCTACAAAATAGATTTTACTTATTATAAAATGAGACCAAGCCGGGCGTAGTGGTGCACACCTATAATCCCAGCACTTGGGAGGCTGAGAAAGTAGGATTGCTGTGAGTTTGAGACCAGCCTGGGCTGTATAGTGAGTTCCAGGTCAGTCCCAACTGCACAGGGAGACCCTGTCTCAAAAGAACCAAAACCAAAATAAAATAAAATGAGACCAGGTCATTACTAAAGTTATTTATAAGACTCAAATATTATTATGGGAACACAAAAATAAAAACATATAAATTAACTTTTGAACAAAGTTTTTAAAAAAGAATAGAACATTCAAGTATCCCAACAAACTGAGTGTATAGTAAATGCCTATTTTTTAAAAGTTTTTACTTTTCTCTCATCATCCACATTTATCTTGGGTTTCTATTTTATGGATTTATTTTATTTAACATCTGAAAGACATAAATGCATAAGTTTTAATCTAGAGATAGGCAATAATCAAAATACAGTGATGAACTCTAGGAAGAAATTAAAACTCATTAATCTAATCAGAAGGAATGTTACATCATTGCAATTATAAATGACATTATTTAAGTTTAGGACAGATTGAGATATTTACCTGTAGTACTAACATTAGAATAACTTTCATCGAAGAGGAACAAGAATGAAAAGAAAGTTGAATATTATACTCTATGTTAATTTTATCAGTAGAAAAGCACACAGTTAATTTAAAAGTGACACAAGCACACTCAAGAGCTTAGTATACGGATATGTGCTCTTCACTCTGAAATGGATCAAAATACAATGAATCAATAAATGGATAGATTGATAGATATATTATCTGAAATAAATTGTTAATTATGGAATCAAGGAAGAGGGTAGTAAGTACTCAAAGATATTTCTCATAATTTTTATTTGCTAATGTTCACAATAAAATGTTGAAATAAATTATGGAAAAAAGTAGAATGATGTTACCAGAAAGACAAGTCTCCTGTGGACATAGTATTTGTTGAAGCACATTAGGAAAGTAAGAGTTTTCTATGGTGGAATTGTGTGCCACCCTTTGAACTTTGGATTGTGCTTGATAATCTATAAGGAAATACTAATTTGTTATGCTCAAATCAAGCGAATTGATTGATTTAATCTTTTCAACAGTATATTTTCCTATATTCAGATTGTACTTCTCATATGTAAATCCTAAAGCCATAATGAAAACAGATATACATTTCAGGGTTAGTGGGACCAGGTATGTAAGGGATGTAGTCCAATAAATAGGAAACTTAAAGATAATGTTTAGGTATCATGTGGAAACAGGACAGGGAATTCTGTAAACACCTAGTGTGTGTATCTTAAGTGCACATTTCTAGGAAAAAAAAACCCATCGTATGCTGCAGTCCAGGTAAGAAGAGAAATTCATAAAGAATATCAATAATCTGCTGAAAACAGATATATCCCCAAGGGTACTGGTGCATATCTGCGTCCATTTACCACAAAATAGCTCAGTGTTGTTTTATTTGGTGGGGTAGAGTGGTATCAAAAATAAAATGATTCCACAAAAATAAAATTTCACAGTTTAAACGCACTTTAAAAAATGAAAGTGAATGATTGATGAGAGGTACTATTTATTTCCTAGCATTGAGGCTGGGTTGTTGAAAATTCCACGTAGCCTGACCCAAAGTTTAAAATCACCAAGGCAATTCTCATTTTCATTCATTCTGGTCTCTCAAGGTAATCTTTCTTCTCTTTTTCTGAATGGATCAGATAAGTCAGACCACCCCAGTGAAGTCTAATTAGGGATGCACTTTTATATTTATCTAGGGAAAAATGTGTTCTGAGCTAATGAGGCAATGCAGGAAAAATAGACCTAGCTGCAAGCAATCTTCATGAGAAGAGAAAATTTCGCAGTCTAATTCAAAGACTGCATTGTGCATGCTGGTATTCTCAAGAAAGGCTTTGTCTCTTCAACTTCTCACACTTAAACCAAATTTAACTTAGGGTAAAAGTGAGAACTTTAAAAGGCTACTTTAAATCTCTATGGTAAGAAAGAAACAGGCTTTCTTAAAAAGCCAGGAGTATTATTTCTTCAGAAACAAAATTCTTCATAATATTCAAATATCATTAGATTATACAGCACACAAAAATAAAATCCTGTTAAAAAACGAAGACATCATTCTTAGTGTTTTTGTATACAGGGAAAAGAAGTTTTTGTAAAGATTGAATACTGCCTCAGATTATAATATTTTAAATTATATTAACTAGGTCAGATTATTTTGTGTGATATTTGATGCTCTGAAACACTGATTTACTTGCAGAATCTTGGGAGATTGATTTATAAACAACCAAACCCCTGTGCTCCTCCTGGAGGTGACTGTGAGGTACAGGCTCTTTCTGTCCCCATACTTCCTGTGAAATCACCACAGGTGTCCTGGTGCCCAGTGCTTGGAGTACCAAACCTCCCTTTCTCTGAATTGGAGATTTTTCTACCAGTGATTCCTTGAGTCACTAAAATGTATTTTTCCCACATGTGAGTCTGTTTCAATGTCTGGTAAAGATAGGGATGATTTATGAGTTTTTATCACCACCCAGACTCCTTTAGTTGATCTTTTGTCTGTGATTTTCATTGTCTTAATGTGTGAACTGAAACACATTTGTTTTCTTCTATTTAACTGGTTGTTAGGATGCAGTCATGCTGGTCTTATGAAATTTAAAATTATGATTATACAGTGTATAATATGATTTTGCTTTTAGATATTTATATCTATGTATTTCAATTTGTATGTATTTTGCATAGTTATAGCTGTTCTATTGCTTCATTTTGCACCTTATCAAAGAGATACTTATTTTTACAAAGAATCAGTTTAGAATTTGACTTTTTTCCTTTTATTAATTTCACTGACTTCTGGTTTTATCTTTGTTTTGTTTTTTTCTTCTTTGTTTTTTTGAGACAGGGTCTGGTTCTATAATTCAGTCTGTTCTTGAACTCCTTATATAATACAGGCTGGCCTTAAACACATATTAAGCCTCAGCCTCAGAAATTCTGAGATTACAGGTGTACACCAAGATACTAGGCTTGATTTTATTTTTATTTTTTATTTTTATTATGTTTTAATGGGTTTTCTCTGTTGCTCTAATTTCCAAGTTCTTTTTTAAATGCTCAATTCATTTGTTATCTTTTTGGATATTTTAAACATAATTATGATTATTGTGTCCATGTAAGCAGGGTAGCTATGTCTCAAAGAATGAAGCAAACAATACTTTTAAATATCAAATAATTTTGAACATTTGTTATTTTTAAAAATTCTTTATGAGGTCTGGGGATTTGGCTCAGTGGTTCTGCTGCCTGTCTCACAAGCTCAAGGGCCCGACTTCAATCCCTGGTACAAAAAAAAGAAACAAGAAAAATTCTTATGATCTTTGTGATTTATATTCTAACCAATGCCATGTTTTAAAGCTATCATTTAAATATTAGTTTCTCACCTTGCAATTTAGGTGCCAAGGGGAATCTATAGAATAATCAAGAATTTAAAGATCCTTTTACAAGTGATTATATATTTTATTTTGAAACTTTTCATTGTAGGTATTTCTCTGTCCTTTTTTTGTAATTTTAATTAGAAAATATTTTGCACTTATCTATCTAGGATAATCATTCTCTACTAATTTTAAGAATTCTTCCTATTTTAATAAGTATTCTGTGTCTTCTAGTCACTTTTTCTGGCATTTCTACTCTTAATCATTTATATAATCTGTGTGATTTCCTATAGTTCCTATAACTGATCACACCACAATGTGGGAAGCTTAAAAACAACACAGCTTAAGTATGCTGTAGTTCTGGAGGTCAAATTCTCAAATATATTTCTGGGCCCAAATCAAAGTGTCATCAGAATATTCCTCTCGGGGGCTAAACCCCTTCCTTCCTGTCCAGCTTCGTTCCTTGCAAACCTTGTCTGCTGGGCACTTCTTCAAAGCTAGCAAGCAGCATGTCCTCTGCTTTTCTCTGCAGAATGGACCCACCCAGATGATGTAGAGTAACCTCTCCATCTCAAGACTGCTCATTTAGTCACACCTGCTAAGGTTGTTTTTGTTGTTGTTGTTGTTGTTGTTGTTGCTGTTGTTGTTGTTTTCCTACCACAATTGCTTAGCATTTTCTTCTGTTTGTCAGATCTATCTTCTAAATTCTGGGAGACTCCCTTATTTTTCAAACTCACTAAAATGTGTTCTTTGACTACCTTCATTTTCCAATCATTTTATTAAATATATTAGTGAACATTCAAAAATTTACAATATCCCCATTTAATTCATTTTATGGCTACCAATTTTTTTTCCATTTGACTCTTTTAAACATATTTACTAAGCATACTTTATTGTTCTCTGTGTTTTACTAACTCAACTATATTTTATATATTTTACTTGGATTATTGCATTCTATTCATAAATATCTTGTTGTAAACTACTAACTCATTACTTCCTGGGGACAGCAGCTACTCTTTCTGAAAACACGTACTGGGAAATTTCTAAATGTCAAGCCTCATGTTGTGTATTTCCTAGTAACTTGTGTAAGACTGAGTAGGATATAATTCACAGTGGAAGCCTCTAGGCCTCACAAAGTAAATTAAAATACTTCACTTTCTGCTTCCTCTTGAAAGGAAACTTGGAAAGAGGAATGCTATCTTAACAAGTCAAACTCTGAAGGGGAAATATAAGAATTAAAGGAAAAAAACGAAAAATTAGGCTTTTCCAAATGGGAAGGGGAACGAGTTGAAAGGAGTAGGGAGGGATGGGAGGGGTAGGGAAAAAAGTTAAGATGTGCAATGTATATGAACCAATTCTCCCCAGTGAATATAATTACTAGGTACACTTAACGCATACTAATAAAATTTTCAAAAAAGAATTACATACAACTTCTCAGTAATCACGCAGGGATAGACTAGAGTGCAATATTTAAAATTTAAAAGAAAAGAAACACAATTCTGTATCTTTACTAAATCATCCTTCAATAATGAAGAGGAAATAAAAATTTTCTCTGGAAAACAAAAATTGAAGTCGTGTGCTACTAACAGAAGTGTCTTACAAAAATGTTCAAGGAAGCTTTTTAAAAGAAATATGAAATAGGTGAAAAACTAATATGTACTTACTGAGAAGAGCACTGAAGGAATAAGTGATGGTAAAATAAAACCTTTTCTTTATTGATGTAACACAAGTTTGTTCTAAATAATATAACATCCATATATATGATTATGTATGCTTATGTGTGTGTGTGTATATATATTATATATATTATACGTAAGTGCTTCTGTATAGTTATATATAGTATAAGTAAAAGTAGCAACAATGATATAAGGTAAGAGAGGGAGAAATTAGTGCCATTTTGTTATACACAGTACTTAACAATATTCATGAATTGATATAGTATCATTGAAAATAGATTTGGATTATAAATGTGTGATGTAAACTAGATTTGTCATTGAAGCAAGTAGTAAAAAGAAGGAGAACTGATGGGAAAAAAGAAAAAAAACTTAAGTAAGTGACAATATTGTGGTCAAACCACAAAAGGTAGAAAAAGAGTGAAAGACAAAATAGACAGAAGGAAAGAGAAAGAGAAAAAGAAGACAGGAAGAGAAAGGGAGGGAGGCAGGACAGGAAAGGAAGGTGGGCAAAACAGGAAGGCAATGATCAGGAAACAGTAACACATATTGTAATGTTAATATGACATATCAACAATCAGTTAAAATGACAATGCTCTAAATGCGTTAACTAAAAGGCACTGTTATCGTAGGTCAGAAAACAAGATCTGTGTGTGTATATATATATATATTGTCTACAAAAATGTACATTAAAAACCCATATACATTAAAAGCAAATTGATGAAATAAGATAAACCATCCTAACACTTATCAAAATAAAATGGAAGTAGCTATTTCGACTTAAGGTAAAACTAACTTTGGGGCTGGGGATTTAGCTCAGTGGTACTGTGCCTGCCTCACAAGTACAAGGTCCTGAGTTTAATCCCTGGTACAAAAAAAAAAAAAAAAAAGATAAAACTGACTTCAAAGGAAGGATATCTATCCAAGGAAAGGAGAAATAGTACAAATAAATGGCTTAAGTCTTCAGGAAGATGTAAGAATCCTTAGCATGTATGAATTTAATTACAGAGCAACAAAATAGATAAGGCAAAAAATAAAACATTATGTAAGGTAAAATAGATAAATAAGCTATTTCAGATTTCTACATTCCTCTATCAGAAGTGGGTAGGGCCAGAAAACAAATCATGTACTATTCTAAAGTTTACATGGACTATTTAGCAAGACAGACCACATATTGTACCATAAAGCACAAAGTGCCCAATTTGTAAGAGTAGGAAACACAGTTTTTAATCTTAAACCACAATACAAATCAGTAATAGCTAGCAAGAAAATTCCAGAATACATGAAGAATAACAGCACATTTATAAATAAAATTTAAAAATCTCAAAGGATTAAAAAAACATTTTGAAAAAAGTGGAAGAGCAAATAAAACTGACAAAAATCTGTGAACTAAAACAAAAGCAGGGCTTATAAAGCATTTTATAGCTTTGAATTCATGGATTAAGAAAAAAGATCTAAAATAAGTTAAGATTCCACCTAAGAAACAAGAACAAGAAAACCAAATTAAATTTAAAAAATAGAAAGAAGGAAATAATAAAAATTACAAATGCTAGTTCTTTAGAAAATCAATAAAATCAATAGCCACACACATGGTTGCAGGGGGAGGCAGAGACAGAGACAAAGAATTTTAAAAATTTTAAAAATATGAGTGAGACTGGGATGGTGGTACGTAATTGTGATCTTAGTACTCTGAAGGTTAGAACAGATAGATTCCAAATTTGAGCCCACACAGGGGCTCAAATTTAATGACTTAACACGTGTATCAAAATACAAAGTAAAGGACTGGGACTGTAGTTCATTGCAAAGGGCCTGGGTTCAGAAAGTGAAGATACCACATTGTTTCAGGTCCTACGAGTATTAAAAGGATAGTAAAGGAACACACTTAACAACTCCACGGACACAAATGTGATAACCTGGAACTGATTTATGGAGATATACAATCTGCCAAAACTTAAACAAGAAGAAACAGTGTAATTTAACAACTCCTGCTCTATGAAGAAATTCTTTTGGTTCTATCTGGTAAAAATAGCCAACACTGTCACTGTCAGCTTCCTTAGGTTGTATAACAGTTTAAGTTCCTTAGGTGGAGGAGGAGGAGAGCTTCAGTCTGTACCTGTTTTCCTCACTCCAGGGGGTTCTGATTCTCTGGCATTACCCATTCCAATCCTCCTATTGTTGCTGATTCTAGTCCTAAGGATAAGGCCATGATAGTCTAAAGCAAAGCATAAACGAGGAAGGAGAATGAAATTGTCCTCCAGTTTGTTTTCCTGCTGTACTTTTAGTCACCATCTGTGTCTGCTGTAGCTGTCCCTCTGGACAATCACACAGCTCCAAAATAGTTTACAAACAGTCCGCAGTCTTCCCGAGAATATCTCAGGCTTCTTTTATTTGTTGTTTTAATTTCCTAAAATCCATGATTCTCTTTTATTTTTGTAGCTTCTCAATAACAAGGCATTAAATCTCCAAACTGAGGAGAAAATGAAACCTATTTGCAGAATAGAGTTTTTGTTAGCTTCAGATATTAGATCATTATCGGTGTCATTCTATCGTGGTACCCTGCTTTACACATCCCAGCTGCCTCAGTCTGTTTTCTGCTGCTGTAACAGAACAGACCCCCTACCCACTCCACCACTGTATATTGTACACATGCCCCCAGTAGTTGCTATGAAAGTAAACAAATTGCACTGATTTTTGTGAGAACCAACTTTTTTGCTGAAGTGATGGTGTCCTGTAAACCTGATGTCACTTTCTTTTATATCTGCATCAAAGGTTGTTGAAGAAAATTTAGCAATGCAAAAAGTATTAGGCTGAAGTGTAACAGTTTAGGAAACCTGTAAATGCAATATTGTTAAGTGGTATTGTTAATATTATAGATAAAAAGATCAGCCTTTATTAAAATGAGATATAAATTTACTGCTATGGCATGAATCTCCTCTTCCCCAACCAGCTCATGTGTGAAAACTTGAAGTCCAGCTGATGTGCTAGTGGGAGGTGGTGAAAACCTTCGTGGTGGGCCTGCTGGAGAAATTAGGTCACTGTTGGTATAGCTGAGACTCCAATTGCTTACTCCCTACTTTCTGGACACCTCAGGGTGAGCAGTGTTTCCCCTCCAGAGACTCCTTGGGGTATTCTGCTTACCCCAGACCCAAAGTGTATGCACAAAACAACCTTGTACTGCAACCTGAGCCAATAAATTATTCTCCTTTAAGATAAAAAAAAAAAGAATATTGGATTGGGTAATTCATAAAGAAAGACATTTACTTCTCACAATTCAAAAAAGCTGGGAAGTGTAAGATCGAAGGGCTACACCTAATGTGACCAGGGCCTTCTTATAACATGGCAGAGGATACTGTGAGGCAAGAGGGCAAGGGTGAGGGGAAATGGAGAGAATGCGCACTGGAGAGACTTTAGCTTTTACTACTCCCTCAGTAGCTTACACTCCCTCGGGAGACGACCCAGTTAATCCATTTACAAGGGTGTAGCCCTCATGACCAAGTCTTCTCTTACAGACGTCACCTTCCAATAGCATCACAGAGTAATTACATTTCAACACTAGTTTCTGAGGAGTCACTCACGTGAGATGAGCCTCCCTTGCAGCCAGACTAATTCAGCTATGTGACTCAGTGTGCCTAGAAAAATGGAAGAGGAAATACATTACTACACTCCTAGAAATTCTCCTAATTTTCTAACAGATAACCTGTTACTATTTCCTCTTCCCCGTGTTGTGAATGCAATGCCCAGAGAAATTTCATCCATTTTGTAATCAGGCAGGGAAAACCAAAAGTATGACAGTATCTAATCTTGGAATTGTTGACCTCTTGAATCAGGTCTGCATTTCCCCACCTCCCGATCTCTTTTGATGGAAGAAATTTTGTTACATTGATTGTGGACTTCTCTTACCTGAAACCCGAAATAGTCAGCTTCTTGTTTTATATAATAGCTTTGTAAGGGAAAGGAACTGATATTTAGTAAATAGGTCCGAGTTTCATTGCAATTGTGCCAGCAACTCTACAAAAATCCTTCTAGTTATCCACTTCACAGAAAGTCCATTTGAAATTTAAAAATTTCTATCTTTTTAATTAAAAAGCTGAGGTGAGGCTGAAGAGAGGGAAATAACCTTTCTAGAAGCTCAAATTTAAATATAGGTCACCTTTTCTATCATATTACCTACCCTATTTATACCCACGCATAATACTTCAGTGGATATATGTGTGTGGAGATTAATATATCTACAATGACACTTAACTTTCTTTTTTTCCTAGAGACTTGTTTTTGTTTATGTCATTCACTTTTGCCATTTAGAGCCCTAAATCCTTTTATTCTCAAGGATTCTACTATTAAGAGTACATGAGTCTGGCCGGGTGTGGTGGTGCACGCCTGTAATCCCAGCACTCCGCAGGCTGAGGCAGGAGGATCACTGGGAGTTTGAGACCAGCCTGGGCTACATAATGAGTTCCAGGTCAGTCTCAACTACATAGTTAGACCCTATCTCAAAAAATCAAAAAAAAAAAGAAAGGAGTACATGAGTCCAACCCCTTGAGTGGGTAGAATCTTAAATACTTCTCAGGAAACCATATTGAAATTTAGCCCAAAGATGGGGGGCCACAAGCAAAGCACTTGGTGATGGTTCTGAAAAGAAGAGGTTAAAATGTCCAAAGACAAACTGTCCCCTAAGCTATTCTAAGACATGCCCCAAGGATAATATTAGTCTTCTTAACATCTGTGAAGGAATTAAAGTTGAAACACAGGCCAATGACCTCATACCAAGGAAGAGAGATAGAATGTGCAGCCAAAGAAATTTATGCAGCAAAAAGGATGCTGTCATGCCTTTGTTTCAAATTCACTCTGTGTGTGTAAAAGAAGAAGGCTTTGTCATGGAAGCTGACAGGAGCAGTGGCAGATCTGAAGACAAAGTTATCCCGTAGCAAAAGCATTAGCCAAAGCACTCACAGTGTTACAGAGCTTTGAACTACAGGGAATAATGAGCCTGTGTCTCAATTTGTTTTGAACAAGAAGAACACTTAAAGATGTGGTAAATAGGCTTTGTTTTGAGTGTTTCAGCTTTGTTCCTAGATCAAATCGTGTAATTATTACTCTTCATAACATATTTTAATGCTTTTCTAATACGTTACAGAACATTCTTATTTTGCTGCAGAGGTTATTTTTGTTTATTGCTGCTTTAAACAATGAAGGTTGCAAACTTGACCACAAAAGACCTTAATAATTAACTCACAAGGAATCATAAAATTTTACCTCTGATAAGGACCACAGAGATCACAGAGTTCAGCATCAGTGCTTTAGAGATGAACAAATGGGATCTGGAAAGGGTAAGCGACTTTGTCCAAGGTCACAGTGTTGATGTGTGACTGTGCTGGGATTAGAACCAAGACCGCTTTAAACTGCTTCGCTGCAGTTTTATCACTCCACAAAGATTGTCTAGGACAAGACGCAAACAAGCACACTAAAAGGCCCAAACCTGAAAGACAACCCTAGATTCATTTTCCATATTTTTTCATATTAAAAAATTCACAAATCTTCCCCAAGTTTTAAAATTTGGGGTGATCAGCGTTGTGATGGGAAACATACAACACACGTGCGCGCACACACACACACACACACACACCTCTCTCATTTCTCAAATATGTGCCAGATGTTTTTGTAAGTTTACACATACACATCAATGTAGATCATAAAGGATATTTCAGTAGATTTACTTACCCAGGATTTTGTTTTATTAAAATACTTGTATTCTCTTTAAAGATTACAAACTATATAGATTTATATACATTATAAATAACATATACATATTTTAATACTTCCATTAAGGGAGAAGAGTAAATCATACCTGCTTTGCAATTGGAGTTTAGTATCTGTGCCAAATAAATACCCGAATTATCTTGCTGTTTCTTAGGTTGTCCTTTATCAATTTGTTTGCTGGCATAGTCACATAAAACATGAGTTTAAAAAGAATATTTTTTAAATCATTGACTAAATGTATCTATAAAATATTTTCCTCATGCCTTTATTCTTTATAATCTTTATTTTCAGTCTGCAAAGAGTTGCCTTTAGACTCTTTTGCTCAAGCCTCTGTTTTCTTTAAGCAAAGGTGGGGACCGACTGTGCACCTCCTCCCGGAGGGATTTCAGACACAAGACAACGTTTACCCACCCAGTTGAGGCACAATCAGGGCTCAGCAGTCCACTCTTCTCACTGGCGAATACTGATTGCCAGAGGATAGGGGTCCATTACTGCTAGTAAGAATAATAGCAAGAACTAGCATTTATGGGTTATTGTACATTAAAAAGAACTTCTCATGTGTTTTCTCCTTTAGTATTGACAGCAATTCCTTGAGGAATTGCTCTCATGTTCAGATTAAGAAAGTGTGATTATCTCATCATTTATTATTGTATGTATGAATAGCTTATATAAACTATTATTTATGATGTAGTTACTCCTATTGCTTTGCAGAATAATTGCAGCTAGAATTTACTGAGATCTTTCTATATATGTTGATTAAAAAAAAAATCAAGTTTCTGTATTTTTCGTATGAGCAAACAAACAGTAAATATAACTCCTTTGTCCAAGTTCGCCCAGCTTGTAAGTGGAGTTGTATTTGTATTCAGCTTCAATTTATAGCCATGGGTTAAAAGAGAAGGACAGGAAACAAGAACAACAACCAAAAATTAGAGTCATTGCTAATATAATTGTTTATTAATCACTGATTTTACCTCAGCAGTTTTCCTTCAGACAATGAATTTGGTAGGTTAAAGAACCTCTTTTTTTACTGTGTCAAGATGGAAGAATGCAAACAATTGCAAAATAGATATAAATATGTCACTGCAATTGAATGTTGAAATAGTTTCTTCTTGATAATCTAACATTCACTGACATGCCGTGGTGGGGGAGTGAGGTGCATTGTCTTCCCTGAGCTTCCTGTAAGATCCCTCTGCTCCTCAGTCTTGCTGGAATCCAACCTGAATAATCTGCCTCGACGTGTGTCCTTACCTCTTCTGTTATGTTTGGGCACAGGATAGCTACCACCGCATTTACTGTCCTCAGTGCCTCATTCTATCAAGGGTGGTCATATGTGTCCCTCTGTTCGTGGCCACCAGTCTACGGGCCCTCTGAGTTCTGGCAATTGTTCCTTCCTGATTTCCTCATACGTAAAATAAGGTCTCCTAACTGTTGCACGCCTAGGGACTGTACACAATTGCTCTGTGAGTTTCCTAAATGTTGCCTTTTGCAGACAGTCCCTTTGTAAAACTTCTCTTAGGCCTCCTATCCTTCAGGTCACAAACCTTCAAAGTAACTCATCTGCTCCAGAGTCCACAGGCTTTACATTGTGATATGAAATTGCCATGATCCAGCTTTTATTTGTTGATAATTTAGGCCTTCCCGTTTGACTTTTAAACATGATAAATGCAACCATCTGCAACAGGAAAGTGGCTCATGTTTAGCTTTCCAAATACTTTCTAATTAAGCATTTGCTGCTTTAGTCACTGTGTGGGATATTCCACTTTATTGTATTTAATTTAGGCCTGTCAAATTTCTCTGACAAAATCGGAAGTACTTTTCCAAGACTTAGTCGCCTACCCTACAACCATTTATGTCAGCATTCACGTTGTCTAGAGTGGAAAAAAAAAATTTAATAGTTACCACAGCATCATGGGTCACATCTACTTCTATGTTTATAGTTCCTCGACCTTGGTTTTACCTCTTCTAGTCTACTTTGTAAATCTGTACTTTTATTTGAAGCAGAAATTACACGTATCATGTAACAAAATCAGACTACCAATTTTTAAATATTGGTCAGCTGTTGTAATCACAGGGAGTTTTCCTTGGGTACTATGTCATGCTATTTAATACATAAATAAATAAATAATAGTTTCCCTTCGTTTTTTAGCATTTCTGCTATCTTTAACAAGAGACATATCCTACATTTTTTAATCAACCAGGATAAAAAGACACAAGTAATTTTAGTGCAGAGAATGATGCATGAAATGTCCAAGTAACAGGTAGAAAACAAGGTGAATCAAGGTCAGTTCTGCCACACATTTTATCTGAATATAATTCCCTTTTTGAGGATAGATTTAGAGGTATGGAATCTGCCTCCTTTGATGGGAACCACTAAAATAAATGTCACTGCCAACAGAATAGAACAGATTCTACCTCACTTGTCAGAAACAAGAACTTTAAATTGAGCTTGGCAATAAGTAAAAAAAAAAAATGGGAGACTCAAACAAGAACATTTTATAGACATATACTGCTTCAATAGTTAAAAAAGACTAGATCTCTTGAACTCCAATGTATGTCAGATTAAACTCTGTCAGATGTAAGATTAATCAATGATCAATTTCTGACCAATCTAGTGTCTTTACATAGAATGCCTGCATAGTAATCTGCATTTGTACACTGTTCATTGGTTTTCTGTTCTTTTGAGTTCCAAGTGCACTATTTCAGTTCTTACTCAAGTTCTTTTTCTAAGTTCTTTTTCTAGATTAAAGAAGCAACTGATACAAAGTTGATGAAGTCTCAGCAGTGTATGTACATGTATTTTTGTGTGTCCATCTGTGTGTGTCTCAGTTTTCTGAAACTCACATTTTCCTTCAGAGTCCAAAGCAAAGCAGATCATTTTAATGACCAAAAATGCTCTTTTGATTCTTAATGGAGACATAAGTTAAGCCTCTCTTACTGAGTAAATTCACATATTCTAGTCTTGGATCACAATGGTCATACCCACTATACTTTTTATAAATAATAATAACATATTTGAATCCTCGAGGTGTCATCTTCAAATTATGTGCACTCTGAGAAAATTAATAATATGCCATGTTAAATTTCTGAAGCATCAATAAAGTGTAGTAAAAATCATTTAAGTCTCTCCCTCAAAAGATCAGTGTTTTTAAATGAATTTAAAGAGGCAACATTCAATGAAACATATTTTAGTTTCAGATACATAACAGTAATTTAATAAATAGCATATTTAAATATATTATTAATAAATGTGTTTTCTGTTTTAGTTTCCATCTTTAAAATGATTGAATTTTATTTTTTCAAACCCATTCTAAAACAAAGATACTACAGCAATTAGTAAATAGCATTTTTTCAAAGTGAGTTAACAGAAGTAGCTTAAGAAAAATTAAGAAGTAAAAGATGTTAACCTTCAGGTTCTCTTATGACCCATTCTTTGTGTTGCTTTTGGCACTATTTTCCTAGCTTTATTGTGATTTAATTGACAAGTAAAAGTTGTTCATGTTTCTGGTCGACAACATGATGCTTTGACACATATACTCATGGTGAAATTATTAATTCAGTCTAATTTAGGTATTTATCACCTCACACACTTATCTCTCTGTGAGATGAGAACATATAATCAGTCCTCTTATCTATTTTCAGGTATATAATTTATTACAACTGACTATAACCATAACATGGTACGATATTCCTCAGAATTTTCTCCTCCTGTCTGGCTGAAACTGTGTACTTTTCGCCTATCATCTTCCCATCCCACTCCCTCAACTCCAGCCCCTGCCAGTCACACACCATTCTGTTATCTGCTTCTACAGTTCTACTTTTCAGATTTCTACCTATAACTATGATCACACGGTATTTACCCTTCTGTGCATTCCTTATTTCATTCATCATGTCAGCTAGACTTACTCATGGCACAATTTTCTTCTTTTGCCAGGCTGAGCAGTATTCTAGTGTGTGTATGAACTATATAATAAAATACACATAAGATAAATGCCTAATTTTTGTTAATCATTGATATGTTGACAAACACATAGATTGTTTCTACTTATTGGATTTTGTAAATAATTCTGCAGTGAACGTAAGAGTGTGAATACTTCTTTGATATATTGATTTCATGTTCTTTGGATCTATATCCAGAAGTAGGATAACTGGATCATGTGACAGTTCGAGTTTTAATCTTTGGAGGAAATGCCACACTATTTTTCATGCTGGTGATGCGAATTTATGTTCATACTAGCAAGTTACAATTATTACCATTTCTCTATATCCTTGGTTACTATTACCTTTATCTTTAGTCTTTTTAGTAACAGCCATTCTAACTGGAATGAGATAATATCCCATTACAATTTTAATTCACCTATCCTTAAATGATAAGCAATGTTAAGTGTTTTCTTCATGTATGAACTTGTCATTTATATGTACTTTTTTGAGATATTTTTATCAATTTTAATTGGTTTATTTGTTTCTTTGCTATGGAATTATGTGAGTCCTTTATATGCTATTGTTTTTCTCTCCTTATCAATGTGTAATGTGCATGTATTTTCTCTTATTTGATAGGTTGTCTCTTTGCTCTGTTGATTATTTCCTTTCTGTGCAGATGGTTGTTGTTGTTGTTGTTGTTGTTGTTGTTGCTGTTGTTGTTTGGTACCGGGGATCAAATTCAGGTCATCTCACTTGCCAGGCAGGTGCCAGAACCACTGAGCTAACCCCCAGCCCCAGATGCTTTTATTTTGATACCATCCTATTTGCCTTCGCTTGCCTTTGTTGCCTGTGATTTTGTGGATTTCTCCAAAAATAATTTTTGTCAAGATAAATCTCAAATCTTTCCATATGTTTTCTTCGGGTGGGTTTGTAATTTTAGGTCTGATAAAAAAATATAGTTACACATTTTGCAACTTTAAATTATAACCATTATGGAGTGAACAAAGTTTAAGAACCAAAAGGGAAAATATGTGTACTCACTTACCACTCAAACTGAACTTAAATAAAAATAAAATGCTACTTTATATTGAGGGAATCAGAAATAAAAACTGACATTCACATTCTGAGCACTAATAAATATCTACGTTGGTACATCAATCCTATCATGAGCATTAAAAATGAAGAGAGCTTGTCTCTTAGCTCTGTTGATGGTTTCTTTTACAGTACAGAAGCTTTTTAATAAGATGAGATCCCACTTGTTGATTCTTTCTGCTAGTTCCAGTTCTACTGCAGATTTGTTCAAAAAGTCTTTTCCTATGACAATGTCTTCAAGAGTTCTGCCTAACTTATATTCTGGCAAGTTTACTGTTTCTCTTTTAATGTTTAGATCCTTAATCCACTTTGATTTTAATTTAGTGCATGGTGAAAGATAAGGGTCCAGTTTTAATCTTTTGCAGGTTGAAATCCAGTTTTTCCAACACCATTTATTAAAGAGGCTATCTTTCCTCCACTGAGGATGGTCAGCTCCTTTGTCAAAGATGAGGTAGCTAAGAACATCTGGATTTGTTTTTGTGTTTCCAATCTGCTCCACTGATCCTCAGATGTTTCTTTGTCAGTACCATGCTGTTTTTATCACAGTGGCTTTGTAGTATAGGTTCAAATTGGGAATTGTTATACCCACTGCCATGTCTCTCTTGCCTAGAATAGCTTTCCTCTGGTTCAAAATGAATTTTTGGATTCTTTTTTCTAGTTCTGTGAAATATAGTGTTGGAATTTAGATTGGCATTACATTGAATCTGTATAGCAGTTTTGGTAGTATGGTCATTTTCACTATGCTGATTCTGCCTACCCAGGAGCAGGGGATATCTTTCCATTTTCATATATCCTCTTCAATCTCTTTTTTTCAGAGTGCTATAATTTTCAGCATAGAGGTCTTTTGCTTCTCTTGTTAGATTGATTCCTAGATATTTCATTGTTTTGGGTACTGTTGTGAAAGGAGTTGTTTCCCTAATTTCTCTCTCAGTGACTCTGTTATTTGCATACAAGAAGGCCATTGATTTGGGGGTGTTGACCTTGTATCCAGCTATTGCTAAAAGTGTCAATTAAGTCTAGAAGGCTTTTGGTAGAGTTTTTTGGGTCTTCAATGTAGAGTATCATATCATCAGCACATAATGACAATTTAACTTCTTCCTTTCCTATCTTTATTGCTCTAATTTCTTTCTCTTGTCTAACTGCTGTTGCTAATGTTTCCAGAACTATATCAAAAAGGAGTGGTGATAGCGAGCATCCTTGTCTTGTTCCTGATTTTAACATGAAGGTTTTCAGTTTCTAGCCATTTCATATGATGTTGGCTGTTGGTTTTTCATAGATAGCCTTTATTCAATTGAGATATAGACCATCTACTCCAAATCTTTGCATGGTTTTTATCATGAATGGCTGTTGAATTTTGTCAAATGCTTAAAAGCCATCAACAGAACTAAGAGACAACCTACAATGTAGCAAAAAGTTTTTACCAGCTGCTCCTCAGACAAAGGACTACTATTGAGAATATATAAAGAGCTCAAAACAATCAGGCCCCCTCAAATATAAAGACCCAGTTCATAAATGGGCATCTGAAATGAACAGGCATTTCTCAGACAAAGAAGTAAAAGCGGCAAGTAAATATATGAAAAAATGTTCCACATCGCTGGTCATTCAAGAGATGCAGATGAAAACAACACTGAGATTCCACCTCGCCCCACAAAGAATGGCTGCTATCAAAAAATCACTCAATAACAAATGTCAGTGGGGGTTGTGGGGTGAAAGGAACGCTTCTCCTTCGTTGGTGGGAGTGCAGACTGGTGCAATCACTATGGAAATCAATATGTATATACCTCAAAGAGCTGGGGCTAGAGGTTCCATTTGACCCAGCCATCTCTCTGCTGGGTATCTTTCCAAAAGAATAAAAGAATCATACTGCAGTGATATATGTGCACCAGTGTTTATAATGGCACAGTTTGCAATAGCTAAAACTTGGAAACAGCCTATTTGCGTATCAGTTGGAAACTGGATAAAGAAGATGTGGTTTTTCTATAAAATGGAATACTACTCAGCCTTAAAGAATGAGAAATTAGATTCATTCATAGGAAAATGGATACATATTGAGGATATACTCCTAAGTGAAATAAATAAGTCACACATGTGTAAATACTGAAGAAATTCTCTGGTGTGAAAAACTGTAATAGTACATAAGGTCCTAATGATATAATTGACCATGTGACATAGGAAGCAAAGGGCTAAAGGAGTAGGGAAAATAGGAAGGGTAGGAGAAAGGTAATAAGGGAAAAGAAAAAAATATGACAAAATGAAAAAATGGAAATAAAGTGTTTGTAAATGGGGAGAGGAAGAGGGGGTGAAGGGAGGGCACAGACAAGGGGGAAAAAATGAGAACCAAGACCTGTCATAAAGGTACAAGATCCTAATAATGAATACAATTGTACTGTATACCTAAAATGCACCAATAAACTCAATTTAAAAAAAAAAAGAATGGGATGTAAAGAAGAAAGCAAAAGAAAAATGAAGAGAGCACAGAACTACATTGTATAAAGAAATAATGAATTATTACAATGATTTTATAGGTGAAGGCAAAAAGACTGAGAATAAGTGACTAATATTTAAATCCAAGTCTGGTAGATGCCAAAGTTTGTGAACCTCTTTCATTGTATGTGGGATACTTGTCCATCCATTCATTCATTCTACAGGCAATCACTGGGTGATTACAAAGTTTAAGGCATCATTTGGGTGCTGGTAATACGGAAGGGAAAAGAGCATGGTTCTTCCTCTTTTGCAGATAATCATTTGGTTTGGGGAGAGCAATAACAATCCATGTGCAGATGCAATATTGGAATTAGTACCAGGATAAAAAAAAAAAAGATTGGTAGGAGGATATGGGATGCTGGGAGTTGATATCAATCAATAAATAATATCTTTTTGAAACATTTTAAAAACTTTTTTGCTATAAGAATTCAGAAATTTTTGGAGGTTAACAAGTGGATTGAAATTCACAGGGACTATGGGCTTCCTGGCATATACTGTCAACGATTCTTAATCACCTAAGAGGCCTATGACATTACCTTGCACATATAGACTGCTAGAAAACTTCAGGAAGTTAGATTATACTGCCTTTGTTTTGATAAGCCCTTTTAAGGAAGAGTATAATCAATTTATTAATGAGTAACTAATAAGCAAATACAGAACATTCTAGCAAATAGATTTTTACTTAGCATTGATATATTACTTTAGTTTTTTGATGAGAAGAGGGAACACATAATATAGATTGCTTTGAAGCTGCTTAAATACAACAGTGGATCTAGTAAGAGTGGGCAAGATCAGCCCAATACAACTGAAAGATGAAGACCAATATATCATTGAATGTATTTATATTTCTCCTTCAGTCTATTATTTTGATTTAGCCTCCACAAAGCTTTATATTTTAATGTCTCACTGTATTTTCAAAAGACCAACTCCGAATGGACATGCTTGGGTCTGCTATCTGGGCCTCTGGTTCAGTTACTGCAGTTATGGTATGGAGGGCTGAGTGTAGACACAGGTCCATCAGAGAGTGGTAGGTCGCTATTGCAGGTCCATCAGAGAGTGGTAGGTCGCTATGTTGTCTGTTTCCACCCACCACAATTTCTTTGTGTCTAGAAAAGTGTCAGGCACATTATGGGACATGCATGTGCTTTAAATAAATGAGTGTTTTTTTCAGGTCTCAGCAGAGCTGAAATTAATTAAAGCTTGTATGTACACTGTGACATAGAAAAGACATCATTTTCCTTTCCAAAGCTTCCGTGAATTAGGCAATCCTAGGAAAATTCTATGAAAATAAGCAAGAATCTTTTTTTTCACATCTCTGCAACTCATCTATAAAAGAAGTTAAAAATTTGGTATTTCCAAAAAATACTTGAAGTTCTAGAGGTTTCTATTTATCAGTTCTAGAGTTTTGTATATATCTAGAAGTTTCTATTTATCATTGATTTTATCAATGAATTCAACGTGTTTATTAGTAGCCTAAAAACAATGTAGACTAATGACTACTCATTTTAGAGGCACAGAAATCACTAGTGAATCAGGTTTATTGAAAATATATAGACAAAATATGCTTAAGCAGATAAACACAAACACACATGGTTTGGTGTTTGCTTACTTTTTGGAGATCAGCCTTAAAATTTTAATTCTACAAATGCATGAAAGCAACAATCTGTTATAATGCTGAACTCAATAGCCCAGACTCAGAAAAAAATACTATTATTAATCAATGTAGAGACAACTAAAAATCACTAAGGTAGCTGTGAAGAGGATTATATGTGTAATATCTACTTGTGGGACTTCTTAAAATATGCTTCATACTTATTTTGATATTACCTTTGTAAATAAAAAAACTTTATCTCTATTTACAAATGAAGAAATTGAGAGCCAGAGAACCTGACACCCTAAACTAAACATAAATACACATCTATGGTATCAAGGTTCAGAAGTTTGTCTAACTCTGAAGTTCATGTTCTTCCATTTACAGTCTACTAACAGTATATTTTTTAAATGAACCTTGAGATTTTTATGTATAAAATGCATACTAAAAGCATTACAGAATCCACTGGCTAATAGTTGGGGGGAAAAAAAGAATTCTGAAAAATTGAAACCAGATTATCCGTTTGGGAAAGAAATACTAACAGGCTAGCAGTGATATCAATTCTACAATTTAGGCATTCTTGGGAAACTAATGGAACTATTTTTATCAATGAAAAAAATGTGCTCCAAATGTTTACAGAAGACATCATCATATTACACAGCAACTTTAAAATATTTCTGACACCTGCAGACTATATTTAAATTCTTATGACAAATATTTTAGGTGATAAGCAATCCAATAATAACATAAACAGCTATGACTTCACCCAGGAAATTAATTCTTCAGAAAATTTGCTTAAGATAGTTCTTAATTGTTATAAGCTTAAATTCTCTTCTTCATATATAAAGGTGAAGAAATTGTTGTGTGGTTAAGGGCAGAGACTATGTCTTTTCCATTGTGAAAAAGAAAACTAGCCTGACACAGGTAGCACAAAGCAAATATTCATTAGATATAAACTTTTCCATTATATGAGATTGACTCAGACTGATTAAGTTACATTGCTCTACTCTGTCCCTGATGCATTTGGAGAACTGACTGGAGAAAACTACTGTACAGACTGTGTTCTTGGAGGAGCTGGATATTAAACCGTTGTAGTCGGGATTTAGTTACAGTTAGAAACCATACTAGCAATACTGCCGAAGACTTCAGGACAGTATCCCAATGAGCATAGGAGTGAAAATATCACAGGACACAGAGTCAGATAAAAGTGCAGCCCAATTTCAACACATCTCACTTATGTGACTTGTGTGAAAGTTAAACTAGATGATCAATAAAATGGTAATTCAGTTAAAAACATTTTACAAATGTGGGTCACTAATATTTTGGCCTTTTTTTTTCTAAAACCACATTTACGCTTGTCTTTCTTTTAACTTGGCAACGTGCTCTAAATTCTGTTACTGAATCTTTAGTTCTCTATGGATGAATCTTCTGGAAACTTTGAATGTATGTTTTTGCTTTTCTAATATAGACATTTTAGTTTTGTAAATCTTTTTTTTTATTAGTACATGCTTGCTGTATATATAATGATTACACTCATCACAGGGAGTAAATACAAGCTCATAATTCATCTTAATTTTTATTATTTCCTCTTTCTTTCTCCTCCCTCTCCCCTTCTTCTGTCTCTAGATCCCTTCCCATTTGCCAAAGAGCTATCTATCTGCTTGTTTCCTACTATCTATCTTTTATTTTGCTCTTTTAATTTTTTATTATTACGTTTGTAATATATAATGTTTACACTACTTGTGTGGAGTTGGTACATGTATATAACATACCTTAATTCCTTTTTTCATCTCCTTTCCTTCCTCTCTCCCTTCATCTCTTGAAATTATCTATATTTTGTGTATTGGTTTATCTGGATTCATGGCTAAATGATCTTCATTCAAATGATTCTGCCTTCTTACCTGTACATTCTAAAGCCCTCAAATTCACCTTTCCTTCTAAAAATTTGAGAAGACAAGGGTAAGATAAAGCAAGTTAACGCAAGTATTCTGAAGGCCTGAGTAAGTGTCATGTGACTTAAGGAAACCATTCCAATTCCCTTAACTTCCATTTATATTACATAACCTTAAATGATAGTTTACCCTAACTTACCCAATAGTTGCAAGGTTCAAATGTGATAAACTTCATAAATAATATGAACAATAACAGAGAAGTACAATAATACTATTGCTAAACAGGAGTTCACTATTTTAATTTTTTGGACATCAACAGCAGAACGTCAGGTAATTAATATTGCTACCGTGACTCTTATATTCTAGAGACATTGGCTATGTGTCTCTTCCTCCAGTGTCGCAGTAGAATTTAATTCCTTTAATATCTCTGAAAGTGTCTCTGTCACCTTACACTGAAAGTCTTACAAAGTGCCATATTAACTGCCAAGGAATGCTGGGAACTGAGACGACAATGGAGCGGTAGATGCCATGATTCTTGTTCTCATAAAGCAAAGGCACGCTCAAGAAGTGGCAACATTTTCTTTACTTTTCCACGCTTCTATATGATGTACATTGTTTGAAATATGAAGAAATTGAGTTACATTTGAAAAAAAAGTGGCATAAACCCAATAATAATAGACTCTAGTGAGACCTATTTCTGCTTTATCTTCTGAATATTTTCCTGAGGATAAAAAATGAGTACAACATCCAAATTTATCAAGCCCTGATTCAGAAAGCCTTAACTTCATAAACAATATCATGGGTAGCATCTGAATTGTGTAAATATTATCAAAAATGTCTGGAAATAGTCTAACAACAGAAAATGGAACTTTTCTGCACTTGCAAATGAGGAAAAAGGATTAACTGTGAACACTGATGTTGAAATAATTACTCCCATATTTGTTCATAGGGAGTAATATATGATTATATATACATACTCCTAAAACTGTTGGTTTCAATGTATAATGAAAATTCCTCCAACTTACCTTGATTTAGAAATAAACAAATTCGCTGGAAATTATGCTCTCTCAGGAACTTGAAGGTCAATGATGACATTAACGACATTCTATTGTATGTCAAACCCATATAAAAGCTGCAAACATCTGACAAAAGATTCTCATCACTAAATGGCAGAAATTATTGAAACCACAGGGCATATAAGCACTCTCTCTCTGGGAACCTTTATCAGGAAGCTGTTGGAGGTGAGCACTTTGGAGCAGCCTGTAGTTACCCCTCAATTCATGCTGGTCAGGTCTTTTACCAAGAGAGTTGTGCTTTCAGTATTTATGTAGTGCAGCAGGCAACTGTTTACCTCGGGGCATGAGAGGCAATCTGAGTGCTGCAAAATCTGTGTGCCAGAGCAGCTCTGTTGTCCACAGAAACAAAAGCTATTTTTGAGGGAGGGAGCTCTGTAAGGGGTGCAGCAGAAGATAATCCCACCAATTTTGGCCATTGCCCTATTTGAAGGTGTTTTGATGCATGAGTAACAGCCACTAAACCTGAACAGGATTATAATCGTTTTTAATTATTTAAAAACTTGCTTTTGAGAACTCTAATTTGTACACATAGTAATGTCATATTTTCTTTAAGTAAAGTACTCCTAATAAAACACGGAACTAGAAATCATTTACGTGCTGTTACTGCACAAAAATAGTATAAACATGTTAATGCTAATTCTAGTGTAAAACATAGGTGAAGGGTCTCAGAATGTGTCATTAAGAAAAAAGCTTTGTAAGCTGGGGTATTGGCCCAGTGGTTCTGTAGCCTATCTTGCAAGCACAAGGGCCTGAGTTTGACCTCCAGTACAAAAAAAAAAAAAAAAAAAAAAAAAAAAAAAAAAGAAAAAAAGAAAGAAAGCAAGCTTTGGACACAGATTGAGCCTGGACCACAATGCATGTTTGAAAAAGGCTTAAAATAGAATTTTACAAATGCCTCATGTATTTCAACATTAAAAATATAAATTAAATATGTAACATAACAGATTCTATTATTAATAAACATTTCTGGATATTAGAAGCCTGACCTTTCAGTGGCCTTATAATTAACTCACTTTTTGCCTAGAAAGCAGAGAAGAAGATGAATTATAAAAGGAGAGAATGACAATTCTAAGAATGTTGCAGCAATGATCTAGGAAATAGTAAAGAAAACAATGAGTAGGAGTGAAATACAACAGAAGAAAAAAAGGGAAGAGATTTTGCACTGATTAAGCACTCATTTGCGCTAAACTCAGTGCCAGAAATTCTATGTTATCTTGCGTATGTATTCTAATAGTGCTGTAGAAAATATTTAATTATCCCTACTTTAAAAACTGGGGGATAGTGAAGAACACTACGGACATAAAATTCGAGGTATCTGAATAAATATATGGGCAAAAGAAAGTACAATGTCAGAAGTACTTCTGATTTTCTGAGTCAGATTCTTTCTTTCTTCTTTTCATTAATATGATAAAAATACATAGGACATTGGTGCAGATTAAAAATATTTTATATTTTTTAAAATTAAATTACATCTTTCTCTGGGATAAAAATATATACAGATCATGTGATATGTTCTAGGTTTAATAGTGAGTTTAATGGATACTGGATTGTAAGAATTTTGGCTTACTCCTATTTCTTGAATATCTTTACAATAAGATTTAACTTTGCTTAATATTTAGCTTTGATATCTACAAAAGAAAGAGCAAATGTTTCTCTATTGCATCTAAAAGATATATCTATAGGAATAAATAAGGCCAAAAATTGAGCCTAGTTATTTTGTTCAGTGGATCCATCTGTGAGAGAAAGATTGTTAGATGCAAATCTAGGCTATGCCACTTAGCAGATCTGTGAGTGTAGACATGTTGTTTCATCTTTCTGCAACTCAATTTCCTTACTTCCAACCCGGGAATTTTATTATTTTCTTTTAGAACTGTAGTTAACAAGCCATATGATACAAAACAGTTTCAATCACCTTCTTAGTTGGGTGTTGCAGGGAAAATGATCGCAACAATCAAAAGCACAAAAGATACAGGGAATAACTGAAATATCATTTGCAGTAAGTGTCAGCTGAGTTCAGTACACATAAGTTGATAGCTATTATGTGAAACATAGCCTAGAAAATCAATATACAATAACAAATCAGATATCAAATCTGGCCTTAAGGAACTTGCTGTCTAATGGATACAAAGATACCTGTGCTATTTTAATGCAAGTGAGGAAAGTAATGGATAGGTTCGTATATAAGATATTAGGAGATGTCAAGGAAGGAGGTAGTCATGCTGACTCATGAGACTCCAAGAAATGAAAACTGACCTGAATTGAAAAGGATACAATTAAGAAAAACAAAAATTTTGAAAACTGACTGGCAGATACATCGATTTAAACATCACCCCAAAAGAGAACTGTAATAGCAAAGTGTTAAGAAATTGACATAACAGTAATTTGTGTAAATATTTAATACCAAAACAAAAAGATTGGATTTTAGCCTAAGTGGTAAGATACCACTGAGAGGCATTAAAAGGGAGAATGATACAGAAAATTTTCATTTTTGAAAGATTACTCTAAATACAAAAAAGGGGAATTAACGGGCTGATGAGGTAATACAAGAAAGACACAATGAAGGTAAAGTTACACTATTTGGCTATTTCACTATTTTAATCTAATAAGAATTAGAGCTAGCTTGAACTTGGTATTAAATGATTTCAGTGAAAAATAAAAGAAATAGATTTTAGAACAAATCAGAGGTGAGATCAAAGGGACTGGGTTGGATGTACAAGGTAAGTGTTCGGATTCAATGGTAACTGAGATCTGAGAACCAAGTGGATGGAGATGTAATGTAAAACTACCTAATGTGGGGAGGGGATTAGAAAGACGAAACTATGTGTTTTCTTCCAGAATATTCTGTTTACTATTAATATTTCTACAATATCTGCATGGAAATGTATAGCAAAAGTTAATTATCACTGGGAAAATTGGGATTAAAGGTCTCTCCATTCCAGTATTTACACACATCTTTCTCTGTCACACAAATTTGTCCCTGACATGTATATTGGCAAAGAGTTCACTGAATGAGGAGACTAAGATCTAAAGTGAGAAGAGTATAGGCTGTGAGAACATATGTAAGAAATCATTGCAGTGTAAGTGGTACACAGAAGAGAGCTCAAGGGAGAAACTCACAAGTAGAGGTTAGCGGGTAAGGTGATGACTGGTCCCAGAGAAGCAAAATAGGAGTTTCAAGAAAGCCAAAGAGCTTATATGTCCATCCAATACAATTTACAACTGTAAGTCTTTATTCAGGAGAATAAAAGTTAAAACGTGCCCATTGGTTGCTTACTCCTGCCAGGGCAGTTTTAGTTTGTTTGGCACAAAAAAAACAAAACAAAACGAACTGCTGTGAATTACATTGTAAATGGCAATGAGGTAGGGACAAGGAGGATACACTATCTTTTAGTGAAAAGAAGACAATAAGCTGTGACTATGAAAGGCTACAATGTCAAGATAGCCAAATTTAGGGACTGGGCAATCTGATGATCTTAGAAGAAAAACAAAAATCACACAATAGAATGCGGAAGTTTGAAATACTCAAGTGATTTCATCAAACAATAGAGCAAAGACAAAGTGGGAAGAGGAACTGAGTTTGAGAGAACCAGAACAGGTGAAAGAAAAAGGAGAGATACCTAACTTCTGAGAATACAAGAGACACGCAGAGAAAAGGTCCAATTCGAGTATGTGCTGCATAAAATCATGACTTTATCCATCTTACCAAATTATTTTCCTAATTATGTTATCTCACCAAATAGGTTAAGGAGTTTAAATAATGTAAAGCAAGGACTTTCAATTAATAAGATTATTAATATTGGTTTATAATTAAAATAGACAAGGAAAGTTGGTAGTAATTCCGAGACTTAGGAACAAGTTCCATTCTGGGGCAATCTTTGTAAGTCAGATTCATTCATCAGTGCGACAAAGTGAGACTTATTTACTACTGATGCAAATATATAATGCAAATGTATCTTTTACCTGTTTATTAGCACAAAGAAATGCAGCCATTTTAGAACACCCTCTGCTTTAAAAAGCCTGAGCTATTGGGAGTTTTTGAAGTGTCATCTGTTGTGTAGATACATTTGACATATATCAAAGAAGAAGTAACATAAAGGGTTTCTCAGACTAGAGGAAGTGTGATTTTTCCAGCCTAAAAGGAAGTGACGGAAACCACTGGAATGATTTATTGATAAGTGATGATGTGCAGTGTAGTTCAAAGTAAGACAGAGTAAGCTTTTAATAATAAAAAAACTTAAAATATTTTTCACTTATTTTTTCTATTTTACAGATTATTTTAGAGATATTATTAGAGAGAATTATTTTAGAGATGGATTTATCTGAAGCAAGGTATTTATAAAATGAAAACGTTGAAAGTGAGTCATACATTAGCTTGATTAGAAAAGCATGTTCTCCATTTGTGAATTTGGTGTCTTGGTAATGGGCCTGGTCTTGGCAGAGCTGCCTGAAAAAAAGAAAAAAAAAGATCATCTTCCTTGTATGGTATATTTTTGCTTTGACCTATGGGATAAAAAAGAAATCAAGTTCTTCAGTTCTATTTCTAAGATTATTTTCTGATTAATAAATAATATGTCTATGTATTAAGATTTTTATGCTATGGAACATTTAGGAAAAAGTATGTGCATAACAAGAGTGATTTTTCAACTTGTCCTCAGAGTTATTATAACTTATTTGCAAGGAAAATGTTTTCTAAATGTAAAATACTTAATTTAAATGCTTATTATGAACAAATTTATCTCTCTAGAAAGCCATGTACCTGCTAAATGGAGTTTCAAAATTCTTTGTAAAAAATTAAAAGCAATTCAAAGTGAAATCTATGATTTTCAGTAGATCATGCAATAAAATAGTCAAAACAGTAAAAGACAAAGTACCAAATGTCAAATGATTAAAACATGTAACAAAAATTATAGGGATAGAAAATATTTACATAAACTTATTCATTTAAGTTAATTTAAACTTATTAAAGGTTTTGGACTTAGCCTCTCCTTCAATCTTAGAAAATCACATTTTCTGGATACAGAGATATTCACTGGGTGACAGATTCCTCTCCAAACAGGACTTTTCAGTATTTGTTGGACACAGTCCAGTGAAAAATCAAAGAAAGGTTGATAGCAAGAGCAACTGCTCTGTCTTCTAAGGGACAAGGCAGTCAGACTGCACTTACCTGAACAAATACTTCACTACTTGATATCCAAATTGCTAAGTGTGACGGTTTGTCACAGATAGAAGTCTGGACATGATAAAATTACTGGCAAAAGGAAACCAGATAACCCATCATCATACTGAAAATCAAGTCAAATATATATATATCTAAAAATACATGAACACCCAGAAAATACTTAATTCAATCTTTTAGTCTTCAGTTCCTTTATTCTACATGTTACTTTATAATTCTTGCATTCCTAGACATATACTGTAAAGCATATTTATGTGTGTAACTTTAGGTATTTGTGCAGTGAAATAATTTATGTTTACTTCTTCTTAGAGCTACTCGAAATTAGACCAACTATCTAAATCAATTTTAACTGTATCTAAGACATATGTATTAAGTGTGTCTTCTCCTGGAAACCATCTCACAAAAATTCCAAACAAAAGTCACTCTAGGTCTTAATCTTATTATTCTGTACCACAATACTTTCAAAGTAATTCACAATACATTCAAATATAGGATCAAATATAACTAATTGGATAAATATAAGGAAACCAGCTAGCATGCAGAGCAAAGTTTATAGTAATTTATTTAAATGGGGTCTCAGCAAATTCAAATATAACTTAAAATGAGAAAAATCATATTTTCTTATTATTATTGGTATTTCATGAATAGATATGCTCATGTGTGTGTTTGTGTGTGCAGAAAATAAACATAGGTCAGAAAATCAGTCCTCCGTCACAATCAATACTTAGATCATGCTGAATATCAAGGGAATGCTGGTGTACTTCTCCAAGATTCCCTGTGGTACTAAATATATGGGTCTGAAAAGTAGTGTGGCCTGGGTATAACAAGAATTGGTGACACAAATTCTAAGATACCATCAGTAATATATTGAGGAATTTGGTACTGAGGCAAGTGTTGACCTTTAGAGAGGAGGTGATGGCATAGGATACAAAAGAGATTACCCAGGAAAAACAAAGTAAAATACAGAAAGATGTAACAACAACAACAAAAAGGATCACAAACTACAAAGAACTGATGCACAAACATACACACACATTAACCCACACAGTCTAACATACCAATCCTGATTCTGTTACAAACCTAAGAATAACCAACTACTTCAAGTTCCGGGTATATTCCCACCCTTTCTCCTATGCTACTCTTCCTATCTGAATCTTAGCTTCAGCCTCTTTCTTGCTTAAGTTTTCTTTAGATGATAACTCTTTTCTACCATGCACAAATTTATAATCCTGTATATGACCCGGATCATATTAACATTCACTTCTGCCATTTTAAATGTTGTTCCCATGGCTGCAGATAATTCATTGTTAAAAAAAGGGGGGGTGGAGTGGGATTCCATGAAAATATCCAGTGCTATTCTATGGAAGTACCAAGAAGCAATACAGTGTTGGAGCCAGAAGACTAGTTTTTTCAATTGGCTAACACCAGGCATGTCAGGTCCGCTTGCTTCAGACTCAACTTTTCATCCTATTTCAACGTCACGTTGCTGAAACAGGCTTATGCCAGTTTTTCTGTTCTGGTTGCTGAGCCAAAGGGACAGGAAATCATTACCAGGAAAACATTTCTAGCAAAGGTCACTTTAATAGAAAATTACATCAATCACCTTGAAGGAAAAAAATACATTTCAATTGATGCCATCCATCCATGGGATAACATCCATTTTATTTTCTGACTTGGATTTTTTAAAAGTTAGTGTAACTTTGGGGGAAAACACATTAAAAATTAACCAGGCCCTTCAACAGCAATTACAGTCTTTTAAAACAGAAAGATAATTATGAGCTGTTTCTGATCACAAGCTAAATGGTTATGTACTTAAAACAGTTGCGTTTTTCTGTATGTATATTTTTCCCACTGGTTTGTTAATAGGAGAAAATCATTCTGTGTAAGAGGATAAAGTGTTTATTTCTTATGCATATATACTTACATGGCTGAAATTTAGTAAATGCATATCATAAAGACAATGATAATTTTTGTCTATGTATTTTAGGTATATGCTATTTACACTGCCAAAAATGTCTATCTTACTTTGATTGCATGAAGAAGGAGCCAGAAGAAAAAAAAAATTTTCGGTACCAGGGATCAAACTCAGGCCCTTGCGCTTGCAAGGCAGGTGGCAGAACCACTGAGCTAAATCCCCGGCCCTCAGAAGAAAATTTTTAAAGAGTGCTTATAACTGACAAGAACAAATGCTTTGTTGCCATTGTTCACCTGTAAAAATGGCTATCTGAAATCAGCTGGCCTGAAATGTCTACTGTTGACACCTAACTCTTTTCTCCTTTCTTCCCACCTAATGTCTGATTCTATGCAGTGAATGAAATGTCTCAATAACCTCCTATTTAAAAGGTGTATAGGATATGTAAGACTGTTATGAGCTATATTTCATGTAGAGAAATATCTGTAAATGATTCTATCTGAATGATCAACTTTTACAGGTCCTGGATACTTCTGGCCTACAATCTACACACATTATCCCAGGTCTCTGATCTTCCCTTGTCTTTCCACACAAGTAAAGTACAAAACATAAATATCACAGCTGAGAAAGCATTTTTTTGAACTCTTACGTATGATGCATACACACCTTATTGAATTTGTTCCTAAACTGTAGCATCAGTAGTCCCTGAGAATACCTCAGGGTTCATTTGAGACTTACAGTAAGTCAAAAACTCTGGAATTGGAGCCCAGCAATCTGTATGCCCGCAAGCTGTGCAGGTGGTTTACACATACACTAGTTCTCAAAACTGTAGCTTAATGGAACCAAGTAAAGAATGGGTCCCACCTTCCTACTCTCTACCCTAGGCTCCTGGACCTGATATAAATGAAAAGAGTTGGCCAAATGTGCTGGAAGAAACCACAGAACTCAACAAAAAGTTCTATTTGGCAGAATCTGCTTTTATTTCCCAAGGCCAAAGTTGAGGAAAATCGGCATCCCAATGGTCATCAATTATTCCCCATCAGACCTGAAAGGGTTTTCTCCACAGTGTAAGTCTATCATGTACAGCAGTCTGGAAGGACATTAGTCATTATCATCTGGAAGGGACGTAAACAGAGCCAACTGGCAAGTTTGATCACAGTACTTTACACTGCTTCTTCAGAGACTTATCTGAAAAAGGCACGCTCGGCAGAGAGAAGTTAAGATGAGCCAGCTTGGGAAGTGTGTGCCACGGATGATCAGAGTCTCCATATTCTCATCGCAATGTCTTTCTTCTCTGTATTTTGTGACACAGGGATAAAACCAAAAAGGAAATGAAATGTATTCCATCATTATGAGGGATGAAGGCAATCATCAAAACTAAAAACCCTTAGAATTCAGTCTTTCTTAATCTCAACTGGTGCAGCTTTCTGAGAATTTCTCCCTTTCTGTAAACACACACACACACACACACACACACACACACACGAAGTCCCATTTCTAGTCTGTCTTATTCATGGAGATCCTTGCAGGTAAGAGCCCTGTTATTTCTTCAAGTTTTAGGAATTTTGTTCAAACTGTCTTCTCTTCAATATTTTCTTCCCTTCTGTATATTTAGATGCTTTACTAGTGTACATAAACCATTCTCTTGTGCTATTACTTTTAGATCAATGGTCAACATACCAAAAGTCTTACTGAAATAATAACCTGTCCTACAAAAGAAAAATTTCTATTTTGGTAATTTTTCCTATATTAGAAAAAAATGAAAAACATTGTTCACATGTCTTAGTGCCAAAGAGTTACTGTAATATGCCCTGTAGTGGGACTGTACTCCTTTCCCTAAGGATTTAGATGAATATGTTATTATATGAGTAGTATCATTCCTAAGGCTAACTTCTAACTTTAAATCTTTTACAAAAAATTGGGACTGCAGTAAAACATTTTACTTCCTAACAAAATGTAAATCCCATTTTGGAAGTCAAATTAGATGAGAGCCTTGTATTTCTCTTCACTTTTGGTCTGACCTACTATGACCTTTTTTTTTGACTACTGGGATGGGAAGAAATTATGAAAGTAGATTATGCTTATCATTGTGGTTTATATCTAGATGTCTCCCTAAAGACTCATGAGCTAATACATAGGGACTCAGGGAATTGATTAGATCATGGGGGTTCTATGTATATTGGTAGATTAGTCTACTGATGAGGTGTTCTGTGTGTGTGTGTGTGTGTGTGTGTGTGTGTGTGTGTGTTTGTAACGGGGATGGAACTCAGTTCCTTGAGTTGCGAGGCAGGTGGTGGAACCACTGAGCTAAATCCCCAGCCCTACTGATGAAGTTTGAACTAAATGTGTTAGGAATCAGGGTCTGGTCAGAAGATGTGTCACTGGGGGCCTGGCCTGAGGCCCTCTATCTTCCCTTTCTGCTTCCTGGATACCATGATGTCAGCAGCCTTTTCTCCACCATTCCCCTCTGCCTTGCACTTTTCCTTTGGAGACAGACCACCATGGCCAGACACATGATCCACAATAAACTGCTTCTCCCATAAGCAGTAGGTGTCTGGTATTTTGTCCCAGTGATGAGGAAAGTAACTAAGACAACTTCTGATCTCATTTTCAACCATCAGAGATCTCAAGACTTTGCAAATATGGTTCCTTTCAAATTTCTAAGCTCAGTCTCATTGTCCTCAATATCTAAGAGTATTGATTATTAAGGTGGATTATGTACTTTTCATTTTATTTCAAATGCTCCCAAATCCAAACACCTAAACCAGAGGTAGTACACAGTCTTTGTGAATACCAAATTTCTCTGCTGTGGAATAGCTAACTGAAGACCTTAATTCACACATATTTCAAGAATCCCCAGTATCATCTTCTTTATCTACCTGTTGACTTATGTATATAAGAGATATGTGGTTTGACTTCAAATAAAACTGTTTCTATGTTACAAATATGTTAGATTATGTCCTTTAAGCATTTTGGAGAAAGACTTACAAAAAAAATCTACACTGCATGTAAATACCATATTTTCTTCATATATTCATCTGTTAATGGGCAGTGGAGTACTACTCTGCCATAAAGAATGATCAACTTGAGAACTTTTCGGGTAAATGAATGCATCTTAAGATCATAATTTTAAGTGAAATAAATCATATACACAATTTTAATGATCACATTGTTTCTCTTGTGTGAGAAATTCAATGGATAAGTAAGGAGCGAAATGGAGGATAAATATTGAGAAGTAGGAAGAACTTGTTGAAATTGGAAAGGGAACAAGGGTGGATGGAGGGGGAAAATAAGGGAAAACTGTTTTTTTTAAATAATGGAAGAGAAAAAAGAAACAAAAATCTTGTATATGTGGAGGAAAAGAAGGACTGGGGGAGAAGGGAGGGACATGGGAAAAAAAGAATTAAGATATGTTATGTACAGGTGTAAATTCCCCATGATGAGTGTGATCATTATGTAAGGCAAACATATAGTAATGAAAAAAAAATTTTTTAATTCTCAAGTCATGTCAAAGAACCACAAGAATAACCCAGTGTTCTCCCTTACCAAGGAACAATGTTATCAATGTGACCCAAGAGAAGGCCTTAGCAGATTCCACTGTGCAGTGAGACTCCTTGCACCTTGATCCCAGCACAACACTGAAATGAAGCAGGGAACCCTCTCCTGTGGAAATATCTATAACCCTCCTACAGATGATGTGTGCTCTCTTCCTCTCTATCCAACCTTCCATAATTTGAGGCAAACAATATACCTTCTGTCACCGGAACATTCTTCTAGAGTCAGGGTACTTTGCACTGAATATCTCAGTCTTATTGCTAGTTCTTGAAAATTATATTTGGAAAAAGAAATTCTTCTGAAGAACACACTTTGTTTTCTTTTTCCTCTCTTTTATTTATTTTTCATTGTTTTGAGGGTCTCCCTATGTAGTCTGTGCTGTCCTTGATCTCACTAGACAATACAGACTGGCCTTGACCTCTCCAGTCCTCCTACCTCAGCCTCACAGTGAGGGGATACAAGCATGCCCCCCCCAGTCTGAGCTGGAGAACAGACTTTCTAAGTGTTGCCATATCCACAAATTTTAAAAACCTGAAAATAAAATCATAGGCTTACTCAATAACCCCAAAGTAGGAAATTGTGAGATATTCTTTTTCTATCTTATCCTCCTCCCTTCTACCATTTTGCAGTTAGCTATGCTCTCTTTTGTATTGCCTTGGGGTATGTGTGTGATAAATCAGAAGGTTAAGAGACATTTTAGTGTGCTTAGCGTTTGTTTCAATAAGGTTAGCACATAGCAAAAGTAGTATGAAAGTGGCTCATTGGTTAATAGTGGACTCCAGAGTCAGCACTTCTCTGTTCGAAGTCTCACTTTCTGATTGTATGACCTTGAGAAAATGATTGAGGTCTGTGCGCTACATAGAAATAATGAGAGTTTCCATCTCATAAAGTTGTTTTAAATATTCATTGAGATACTACACACAAAGTGATTCAAATATGCTCTCAGACCCTAATGGTAGTACTTGATACTAATTAGGTTCTCATGTCACGTGCCATTCTAAGATACGTTTACCCGTAGACGCGTATGATACACATAAGCACCCTACGCCATAGGTATATCATTACTACCACAACATCATCATCATCATCATCATCATCATCATCACCCTTAAAATGAGAAAACACCAGCATTCTGTGGTTGATTTGCTGTGAAGCTGATGCATTGGGCTGGGATCAGTCACGTTGATTCTGTGCCGTAGGTCGGGTACAGCACTGCTTTGTTTCCTCCTGCACTTTAGAGCAGTTGCTACTTCAATCCTATACTTCTCATGGTAAGTCATAAGAGCATACGATGGAAAGTCATACCTGAGTAGCATATTTATAGTCTGCTTGTGTCATTCTACCATCAAATCCAATAGAAGAAGTAAAAGAACAACAGCATATCACCATCAAGCCATATCAAGAGTGGGGAAGTGGAATTGTCAATGAAAGAAAATGACAATTGAAAGCATTAATCCAATCTACTGAATAGTCTGGCAGAAATTAGACATACCAAGAGATATTTTTAA
Source organism: Fukomys damarensis (assembly GCF_012274545.1). Taxonomy (NCBI): domain Eukaryota; kingdom Metazoa; phylum Chordata; class Mammalia; order Rodentia; family Bathyergidae; genus Fukomys; species Fukomys damarensis. Next base: position 38,321,510 of record NW_022900945.1, read on the forward strand.
CATGACACAATGGAATCATACTTAATGTGAGAGTTAGGATACAAAGCTAGGAAGGCAGAGGAAAATCGTCAATTGTTAAAATTTTCCAGAAGACACTTTGTTGATGACTGAGTTTTTTTATATGTTCAGTCAGGTTCCCTTTGGCGTCAGAACAGATCACTGCTTTATTCAGTGATCATCAAAGCAAGCAGATGCCTGGGAGTGTGGCTCTTGTTAGATGAACTCTACACAATGGTGAGATCTCACTATTTGAGAAGTAGAATTGTGAGAGATCAACCGAGGGAACCAAGAATAGAAGCTCATGCACATACAGAAAGTTGCTTTGTTTGGAATCAGGTATAACTAGGGACTGTAAAATCACCTCCTTTTAAAAATTTCTCTTTTCCTTTCCCTCCCTGGTCCCCAATTACATATATTTGGTCAAATTTGTATCATTAAGTGGATGTTTAATGGAACCACTAGGGGCATAAAGTGAAAAGACAAATAATTAAACTTGTCTGCAAACTCCTCCAAAAAGACAAAGAGCTGGCGAACGGCAATGATGCTGAGACACTGGGCTGACATCCACTACATGGATGATGATTAAGCTGAGACTTAAAAAGCATGGTTGGGATTTAAATAGAGATAGGAGAAACGGGTATTACAGGTGGAAAGAACAGTTTGAGCAAATGCACAGAGGCAGGAAAATTAAACAACTGAGACTAATCCCAATTCATAATAAGCTAAAGAATAAGAGCCAAGAATCAATTACCAGGGGGTTATTTTTACTGAAATATGTAATGTCATTCAGAGCTGATATTTACAATGGTAGAATGCTATTAGCGAAGGAATTTGTTTAAATAATCATAAGGCTAAATTCTCTTTAATCTTCAAAAATAGCAAATTTAACCATAGTTTGGGTATTAGTCTTAAAATAGCACGCCTATTTAGAAATAATACTTTGAATCATTATAAAAAGCTATCCGTGTGTAATTTACTTAAATTACAAGTACATTTATTGAAGAGATAACATTCCAATAATAAATTGACATTTTAGAAAAAAAGTCAAGTTTCAAAGAGTCAAGGAAACAATTGTTCCTCCATTCTAAACTGTGAGTTAATTTGAGGAGAAGTATACTTACTATTTTTATGATAGGACAAACATAAAGGCTTACTTCAGTGCATCACTGAAATTGAGGCCTACAAATAAAAGCCAATTTCTCTTCAAAATTTTCACCTTAGCAAAACAAAACAAGTAGGTATAACTTCATTTACTAAGTCTTTTGGGTGGATGAAAAATACACAAAGTTTAAAAACTGAATGTCTTCAAGCTTAAGGGTGGATACCATGGGCCATTAAAATCTTTCTAATTATTATAAATAAAATGCCACATAGAGATGTATAGCTGATAATGTATAGCTTGATAATGTAATGATAGCTTACCATACATATGTTTTCTTGATTTGTAGGGCCAATTAATGAATTAATAAATTTAATGAATTTCACTTTTCTAAATTTTCAAATCAAAAAAATAAAATTTGTTACTATCATCGCATTTTTACTAATTTTTATTAATCAGATAGTACAAGACAGATGTTGATTATAATTAACTAGTATTTACTGAACTTTCAATATCTATATGACAATATGAAAGTACTATTTCACAAGCAAGAATTTCTTCAATTCATGACTTTTTATCGATTCCTCGTTCAAAATCTCAATGTGTATTTATGATACCAAGTCATTTTGAAAATCAGCTGATCCTAATATGTAATTAATGTCATTTTTTTACATATTTCCAATTATTTTATATCTGTGGCATATATAAGTATTAAGTGCAGCACTTAAAATTTTAAAACATGAGAACCTGAGTCAAGAGGATCTGAAATTCAAACCCAGCATGGGAAATTTAGTAATTTAGGGAGATTATGTCTCAAAATAAAAAGTAAAAAACACTGGGGATGTAGATCAGAGTGATCATGTGACTACTCAGTGCTGAAATACAAGGATAGGCAACATAAGATCCAGAGTATACTTAAAAGGTCCTGAAAAAAAGACTAATAAACTAAATAACTATAAGGTAAAAAATGATATGGTAATTAATTTAGTTCAAAGTGTTAATATCAGACAAACCCTGGGAGTCAAAATAGGTGTCATTAAAGGAGTCAATACATAAACTAGAAATGATCTTTCTAGGTTGAGAAGAAGTAGGCAAAGATACAGCTTCGGTGTGCTAATAGATCTTACTATAGATTTACTTAAGTAAAATTTGCTCCTGTCCTCAGCCCCAAGTACCATATTCATTACATCTTTTCACAATTTTCCACCCTTCACGATATCTCAGCATGAAATGATAAAGTTATGTTATAAAGTTCCAACCATGAAGACAAGGAAAAGTTCACATTAGATGTGAAAATAATCTGCCCTAGTAAGGTTTGGGGAATTTCTACATGGAATATTTTTTCCTTAACAAGTGGGTGACGGTTCTGAATTTATAGTTAGATTAAACACAAGAAAATCATTTGAGATGAACAAATATAGCATTAATTACATGTGCTCCCCTCTTATTTTGAAGGTTCTTCTATAATCTCAGATTGGGGTTAATTACTGATGATTTCTTCTTTTGTATTCATAATTTTTCTCTGGCAGTTTCACACTGTTATTATTGGGACTTTCCTTTGTCCTGTTTAATTAAATGCTGAAAGGCTTCCAGTTGATTTTGTAGTCTGCTGAGTTAGCTTGATAATTTGCAATCTAAATAAAGTGTTCAGAATTGACTCAACTCTCAAGACCCACTCTATTGCAGGCAATGTATATGAAATGATTCTGATGGTGTTATTTATATTTGATTAAAACGCATACTGGTTTATAATAAACTTTGCTATCCATCAAATAGCATGAAGGATTATGATATTTTGGTTTAGGTTTCTGTGCTTTCTCTATAACTTGGTAAGCATTGAAAACTAATTGCCATTGTTACACCAAGTTACCCATGTTAAAGAATTTTTTTAAAAAATATCACTTCTTCGTCCACAGTGATAGACCCAAACCAGCAGGAGGTTGTAGTTGTGATGCCGCTGGGAAAGGCTCTGTGTCACCACAGAGTCAATGGCCTCTGCGACATGACAATTGGTGTGAGAATGCATGCACTAAAAAGGCAGCTTAAAACAGACACATTTCTTCAAGGATAGCAGGAGAGGTACTTCTTTAAGCAATACACCTTCTTATATGTGCTTGTTTTATTGCAAAAGATAACCAAAACCCTAGCATAAAATTATTTGAAATTTGAAAGCCAATCACCATAGCATCCAAAGAATAAATAAAATAAAATATACACCTGGAAGTACTGTTACTTTCTGACCACTTCAGTATTTATAAAGGACTGCTAAACCCTAATTAAAATAATACAATGAAACCCACAATCCCTACTTTTGTTCAGAAGAGGCGTGTCAGAATAGTTAGAATTTATATTTTCCTACAAATATTCTCTACAGATTAGGCACACTGCTCTTCCTCTCCACAAACCTTTTTAATTCATAGACACTTTCTCTTAGAGCTGCTTTATTAGGGTGAGAGGGCTTCTGTAGCACAACTGCTACTGTATACTGAGCCTGTTATGCAGGAAAACAGGCAGGAAGTCAAAAGGGGATTGACTATTGGGTTACATGGAAATCACCAGTCTTTTAAGTAGAGATTATCATCTCCAAATTTCTTTAACATAGTTATACTCAGGTCTTTGAGAAATTGTATAGTACACTGTTGATTCTTATGCAGGTTAAACATTTTTATTGAATACCACCTATGAAACATTTATTGAGTACTTAGTTTCTCTGATCCCAGGTGCACAGGCATTGTGAGATAAGGCAACGTAAAACTTGGTTCCTGCCTTGAAACAGTTTATAGTTGAGGGAGAGAACAGAATTAAAACCAGAACAATGACAAAAATAAAATATATGTATTTGATTTAATTTCATAGAAAACTGTATGTTGGCAACAAATAATAAGAGCCACTAAGAGCTAAAACCACCAAAAAGGATAACTTTGTAACCAGTACGACAAAATAGAACTTTAAATGTCATATTTGCTTTATAGAGATAAACCACTTCCCCAAACTTCCTCCTAAGCACATAACAAATACCCACTCTCTGTTCAGTCCAAAAGAAGTGACAGAATATGCAGATGTCCTGGCCCCAGGAGGCCCAGAAACTGCCTTCCTTTCAACAGGCAAAAGAGAACAAAGAGCTGAAGAGGCTCGAAGTGATAAAGCAAGTGTGGTGATCTGCATTATCTCTCTGAGCCTCCCTCTCTCCTCTGTGCCTTAGTATAAAAGATTCTTGTCCACCTGTACACGCAGAGAGGGTGATGTAAGGCAAATGCTCCCCCTATCTCCTCAGAGATAGCTTTGAACAAATACTTTTTCCTTTTTACCGAAAACAAACGGCATCCTTTGATTTGGTCAGTGGCAAGCAAATGAAGCTGAGCACGTGACCTTTAGTGGCTGGCAAAAACATCGTACAAACCAATGCGTTGTTGTTGGTTCCAGTAGTATCAGTATCACTGGGAGCTTGTTCTGAATACAGAATCCCAGGCTGTGCACTGGATTTACTACATCAAAAAACAGATCGTTCACGTAGTTCGGGTAACTTACATACACAACAGAGTTTGCAAATGCTGGACTGAAGAAAGATGGAAATCCTATCATATTTTTCATGGATATTCCCTTTAGGCCAGGGTCCCAGAATCTATACATGAACAATAAACATGTTAATTAAAATGGTATAACGCATTGCTAAGCACCTAAAACACAGAGGAAATCAAGGATACATCAAAATAAGGTGATCTATACTTTTAAAATATCCAGAAAATTCTCACTAGGGGTATGAAAAGAATAATCTTTATATTAATCAGAATAATTTCTATTTATCTTGAGAATATCCATTAACTAATCAGCTGAGAGATTTAAAGATTTTATTCATTAATCTCTGTTAAAATTATTAATTATTTAAGTCATTTTTGGTATGTGTATAAAAGGCAGATTGTGAATATGTGATTTCAGAACATAAAACAGATCTTAAAATATTTTCAAAACTTAAAATACTTTGCTTTCATCTAATTATTCTTTATTGATAGGAATCAATAAAAATCATTTTTATATTCAACTCTCAAAAGAATATTAAGAAAAAACATGACATTCCTTACTATGCCCCTGTATTGATTAAATGAAAAGTGAGAACTTTATTACATAAGGACTATAATCAAACAGGCTTTTCAAAACATGGCTGTCTAATTTTTATTGTCAAGTTTTTCTAACTGGGCATAACTTTGTAATTTTTTAAAGGTTGAAAATTCTGAGACAAAAATCAATAAAAACCACCAAATTTGCTCTGTGAAAACACGTCGAGTCTCTAAATTCTGTTGTGAGCTAGGATGATGCTGACTTAGATCAATGTTTCTCAACCATGACAACTGTAGACTTTACAAAATGCCAACGGCCAGGCTTCCTTAGTCCTTCTCTATTAGAATTTCTGAGTATGAGTACTTCATTCCCTGTTAGATGAAGGATATAAGGTTATCATATTGTGCCTTTTACTTTTTTAAAAATAGTTATATTTCTCCTTATAAACATCATAGTTTGACATCAGTTCACACTTCACAGTATTGGTACAAGCTATACAAGTACATGGGCAAGAAATAAATATTCCATTATAATGTAATTTGAAATTAATACACTTGACTTGTGTATACTCTTAAGACAAAGTGGACATAGGGCTTTTAGATCATTGTTAAACTATAACTCTGAACACTAACTCATTCTGTAATTTTAATATAAATATAGAGTTGAGGAAGGTAGATGTTGGGTGCACAAACCAATTTAAATGCCTTCTTTCTTTCTTTCTTTTTTTCTTTGCAGTACCAAGGATCAAATTCAGGACCTTGTTCTTACAAGGCAGGAACAACGCCACTGAGCTAAATCCACAGCCCTATAATTATAAATTTTCAAATGTTATATTCAATCTATTTTCAGTGTGAAGCCATAAATACACCTACAGACATATAATATATAATATTGATAATTAATAATATAAAACATACATTATCTACCTAAAATTTCAATCATTTTTAGTGCAAGTTTTAAAAAATGAGTGGAGTGAATCACTCACTATAAGATGTATAAAATAATAGTAAGTAAAGGTCTTCAACATGATCTGATTTAGTTTCATAATTTTAATCTTGATTATGTGAATAAGAGTCATCATTAAAAACATTAATTGCTATGACAATTTATTAGTTCATGCTACTCGATTAGTTTTTAAGAAAACAATAGTCATATGTTAGAGAACAAGTTCACACATATTTAATAAAGATGTCAGTTATCAGATTTAAACACCCCACTGACACAAGCTCTGAAAGCCACCAGTCAGGACACTTGTAGCTAGTGATGTGGTCAGTTGTCCAGCTCTCCTTTTCCTCCTAGCTCAACAGTCCTGCTCACTCACCCTTAAGAATTCCAGCCATTGCTGCAAACTAAATAGATTTGGAGAGAAATGTAAACCTCCCACACAAGTGAAATTTTATATTAATGATTGAAGGTATATTCTGAAGTGGAAGATGACTCTCCTTTTCCTCCATTGGAATGTCATTTCTCTTCTGACCTTTTCCTTACTGTGTTTCATAATCATTAGGCTATCATATATCAGCTATCTCCCTGCTGTTGACCTTCGGTCCTCCTCATAGCCATTTACCCTCCTGAGGCCAGGTCTACCTTTTAATTCTAAGCCACCAGAGATTCTTGGCACAGCTTCCATTCACACACCTGCTGGTACCTCTTCTAAAAATTGCCCCAACTCTAAACTTGACTCTCTAAATGACTTTTGCTTCTTAGCACCAAAGAATATCCACATTAGCTCCTAGTGTAGTACTACTGTGTAGTACATATTACTTTAGGCATTATCTGTGGATCTTCCAGGCCATGATCTACAATCTGAGATACAAGGCTGAGCACAAGGTGTCCACACTTCTAAGTACACCATGGTTTAGCCGGGAAGCATCATCTAGGCAGTCGCTGAACTGTTGAATGTGAAGTAAAAGGAAGCTGTACTAAATACCTGGGACCGCAAAGTAGAGGATGACTAGAGAGGAGGAACGGGGGGCTACTTTCCAAGACCTGACATTTCAGATTAGTCTAAATGGACAATGCCAGGTCTAACAGCAGAAAAAGTTTGGGGCAGGGTAGCATGTATTTTAAAATGCATTTTATGCGAAGGTAATTGTATTTAGAAGGCCCAAATGACTACTGATTCCACCTTAACTATATAAAACCTGTTATGGCTTATATCTAGATGTCCCTTCAAAGCCTCATGCACTCATAGATGGAACTTTTGGGAAATGAATGGATCATAGATGTGTGTCATTGAGTTAGTCCACTGATGAATTTATTGCTTGGTGTGATGTTGGGAAGTGAACCTCGCTAGGAAGAGGCAGGTCACTGGGAGTGGCCTGGAATGAGAGCTATCCCTCATTCTGCTTTGCTTCCTACCTGTCTTGCCATAAGCTCTTTCTCCTCTATCATGCCCCTCTGCTATAGCACCCTGCCTTGGAACCAGCCAACAACTGCCTAAAACCTCTGCAAATGGTGAGCTTAAATAAACTTTTCCTCTTTTACTTCTAAGTGCCCATTATTTTGTCTCAGCAACAACAACAAAAAAAATATGACAGGGGAAGGGAAATTATGAAACATTTAGAGATAACTGGCCACTAGTTCTGAAATAGCACTGACTCCAAGGGATTCAAAATGTCATTACATCCCTCCAATACCAATAGGGGCCTATGGAGGTCAGGAGATCAACAGTTTTAGCAAAGGTCTGACTCACAGCAGGTCCAGGATAAATCTCTGGACACATCCTGCAATTATTTCCCCAGGTCCAGGATGCACAACTGTAACAGATAGACTTAGTACTTGGCAGAATCCTTGCATTGGTTCCCTAACCTGTAGTGTGAAGGTTATTATGGTTGGAAAGCCCCAGTAGAAGACATTAGAGTTGGCTTTACATGGGAAAACAAAATAAAAACCAAAACAATATCTCATCCCTGGAAAGACTGCAGAAATTAGGGCCAATCAAGGACTAGAAAGATGCAGTAGAGGTAGTTCTCACCACATTCCTATTTAATTCTATTTGGCCTGTGTAGAAGACTTTTGGGTCTTGCAGAATCATTATGGTTTTACCAAAAGTTGAATCGAGTGATGACTGCAATTGCAGCTGCTTTACCAGATGTGATTTTCTGAAAGCCAAGGGAGTACAGAATGGGGAGCAGAAGAAGATAGGTATAAATACCAGCCATGAACCTGTGATCTTTTACAGAAATGAGGGCTGTAATTGTAATTATTCTTCTTAATGTTTCCTTTGTAACATTATGTTGATAGAATATTGGTTCTTAAGTGTTGTCAGAACTATATACAATGTTTAAGTTGTAAAATGTTGGTGTAAAAATCACCCAAAGAAATTGGTTCTTTCATGTTGTTAAAGCTCTATTATGTTTAAATTATTAAATTTTAGGTGTAAACATCACTCAAAGAAAAACTGTGCCTTCTATTCTTAAGAAGGAATTAGTGCATTTTCATTTGTATGCAGAATAGTTGTATCAGGTTAGGTGTAATTATTAACTTTTCTTTGTATCTGGAGACTAGGAATGGCTTACGGAAACATTTCTGGGTGTCAAACTGATAAGGGATGGATGGTGATGATTAACTATTTTATCAACTTGAGTAAGAAACTCCCAGCTGATTGGCTTAGAAAAGCAACTGGTGCACTTACTGAAGAGTGAAGACCCACCCTGAGTGTGTGTTACACCAAACAGTAAGTGTGTAGATTGAGTGGAATAAAAAGGGAAAACTCTTGCTTCTGTTTCTTCAGAACAGTTTCATTTTCCACCATTGCCTTGGACATCTGTCTCCCGGTTTCCTGCACTGATTTTCCAGTGTTACAGCACAGATTCTTTACCCTCCAGCACAGACCCCTAAGCTTCCCAATATGGACTTTCAGGGGACTCTATAATGAGCTCCAGGTCTTAGAATTTTGACTGGATCCTTCAGATCTCTAGCATCCAGGCAACTCTTTTATAATCTTTCTCACCTAATTCTGCAGGTGGCCATTTTAAGACTACCTTATAAATGCATATCTTATATTGTCTGTTCTCCTATGAGTGCTGATTGATATAAGTTTTATTTGCATATTTTCTCCATTCTTTTTAAAATTTCTATTTCCTAATTATCTCTAGCACAGTTTAAAACATGAATACCTAATTCTAGCCCCAATTCACTGAATTCACTCTCCATGAAAATAACATACCTAAGGGCCAGGGATTTAGCTCAGTGGTTCCGCTGTCTGCCTCGCAAGTGCAAGGCCCCAAGTTCGATCCCCAGTACCAATAATAAATAAATAACATACCTAAGCAAAGCATAATCTCCAAATGAATAACTTAATAGATTATATACCAATAAGTACCACAGTTAAATCTTTGAGAAACAAAAATAAAAGAATGTCAAAAATGAAAGAACATAGAACACATCCTAGATGGATCAAATACTCAAATATAATAATGAAAACTCTAGAAATATAGGCTTAGATACAATGTGGGGATTTTTAAAATCTTGCTATAGGAATAGTTTAAATATGACAGCAACATCAGAAAGTACAAAGTTTAACCAATTTGATTTAGTTAAAAAAAGAAACAGATTTTGGCAAATGACAATGGAAACAAAAAACACCACTATAAATTTGACACTTAAAATCTACTTTATACTCTTTTTTCTTCTATCTCTGCGATGAAATACTAGAGATCAGGTGTCCCCATTAGTGACAAAAGTGACAGCTCTGGTGTGAGTATGTGGTGGGGATCCCTTTGGCTTCTTTGAGGCCCAGCCAGTGGAGACCCTAAGGAGACGGGAGTGGCATCAGGGTGAGTCTGTTCCTTGCTTTTGCCTTGGTGCTTTCCTAGAATTTACGGTGCCTCTTACTAAATATTCACATTCTTCTTAAAAAAAACAGTCTTCCTCCCCTTTTCTCTTTGTGTACTGGTAGACAACTCCAATTTAGTACGTGATTTCCTGTAGTTCCCTTCCCCCACTTTCTGAAACAAGGTCCTGTGAGTTTCCTAAGTGTCTGTTTTCTCAAATGACCCCAATTTTTGCTGACTATCTTTTCTGTTGTGACCCTGAGATGTACATTAGAGAACTGCAGGGACCATAAAGATTAATATTGAGAATGTATATCATAAGTAAATAAGTGATGTGAATAATAGTTGTATTTGTTGACAGTTTATTTCTTGCTACTCATTGAAAAACATATTGTGAGAACTATGACAATAAGAACAAAGACAATTGATGAATTGTCAAAGCAATCATACAAAGACAATTTTGCAAATAAGTAAACTAAATCTCAGAGAGATGAAACAACTTGTGCAGGGTCACATGATCAGGAATGGAGTTATTATATAGATCTCATCTGACTACAAATTCATAGTCTTAACTATGCTGCTATCCTCAGAAGGGTGAAAAGAGTGATTTGACTAACAGTCGCAATAAACTAGTGCCTAAAACATTTATCATATGCCAGGACATTTTCTAAGATTTTATTTATATTCACTCATCTAATCTTCAGAAAGACTTTAATAAGGTGAAAGGGCTAGGCAGCATACTCAGGCTCTTATATATAAAAAATTCTTTCAAAACTAGATACAATGATTTGAGAAGCAGCGACCTTTACCTTTGTAATTTTTCTCAGTAATGGGAGCAAAAAAGGTAGAGTTCTACAAAATAAATATAAGTAAATATGCTAATGTATCAAGTTTTAAAAGAATTGATAAACATTGATAAATGCTTTTGTGTTTAGTATTGACCACAATCATCAAAATCATCAATTTTTTGAGATAGTATCTCACTATGTAGCTGGAAATCATCTCAAAACTCCCAGCAAACTCCTGAATCAGCTTCCCAAATGCCGGAATCATAGGCATGCATCACTAAGACTGGCAATATTATAAAAAAACAGTACTTTGGATGAGGCAGAGGAAGTTGGGCAGTGTCATAGGCTCTGGGTGGAAGTGTAAAGTAGAACATTCCTTGAGAACATCGTCAAATATTCTGTCAGACAAACTATGAAATCAAGCAGTAAAACTGAAATTAAATTCCCCAAATATTCTTATTAGCAGGGAGATGTGTCAGTATTAGATTTTTTCCTATTTAAATTAAATCTAGCTAAATTTTCACATGGCATAAAGTACAGATATAAGATGTTTACTGAACTGTGAACAGTTAGTACTTTTGTGTACGGCCAGTGGTGACCATTGCGGGACCCGTGTTAAGGTAAAATGCGTTTCAGCCATCTGTAGGAGGAATGTTAATTTCCACTGGTCCACTGAGCCAGATGCCTGCCTGGCACCTGCCTGAAGTTGCCGGTTATACTTCAACTATTTTCAATCAGAAAATAGAAATTTTGAAATAAATGATAGCATACTCTATTAATTTGTCATACTCAATACACAATTAAGTTCATGGTTTAACTATCTGATTCTAATCTGCAGTAATAAATACAATTGACTTTGACTCTTTTGTCAAAGTTAGGCCACATGATTAATTACCTAAACTATTTTCCACCAATATTCTTAGCTCTATTCTTACATAAGATCCTCCCAGGAATTCTCTAGTGCTTGATCAATTTCCAAATTCCTAGCCTTCAGTCCTGCATCCAGCATAATGAGCTCTTTAGGAGACTATCATACAGTTTTGTGGGTGGTTTCTAAACTCAGTGTGTCCAAATTCAAACACTACTTCTTTTTTTTTTTGCTCATGTTCAGATCTGTCTCTCACTTACTTAAAAAAATAATTCCAAAACATTCACCACTGTGTTCAGACATTCTATCCCATATTCCTCACTCATGTTTGTACACTTAATTAAGAAAATTAAAAGCATCAACACAAAATACCTCAGACTAGAAGTATCTTACTGTCATCTATATTGTGTATTTTTAAGTCAACTTTCATTTGGGGTTTTAATCACCCCCACTTCTGCTTCTTTTGAGACTTTTCTCCATCTTCTTTACAGTCTCAAGATATTCCTCTCTATTACTTCTTCTCCTTGAAATGTCTTTCAGCCCATCTTCCCACATACGTGAAGCACTATACTCATTTTTCCTTATCTTCTACTCACTTGCCACTACACTCAGCTGTCTTCACTTTTCTGAAACTACTTGACCAAAGTGATAAGAGCCCAGGCCATCTGTTTTTCTAAATCCAAAGGATATTTCTTGTACTTCCTTACTTACTATCTACTGCTTTGATGTATTTTTGCACAGTTTTCTTTTTGAAAAAAAAAATTTGGTAAATCCATTATTAATCTGGTGTATTCTCTATGTCTTTTCTGATTATCCACTGAATTTCATTAGATAGCTGTCCTTTTCAGATATTCTAAGTTCATTAGCTTTATATTCCCCCCAATATATTTCCCTGAAAATTACATAATCACTTCCTATGGCAACATTTGCCAAATCATTTTCTGTATTCTCAGTTGAGGGAATTGATTAATATTTAACTAGGTTCTGTCTCTTAAAATTTCCATATCACCTCTCAACATCATCACATTAGAGACCAAGTTTCAACATGTGAACTATTGTAGGGCACACACGTATCTAAACTGTAGGAAGGAGGAAATTGGAAAACGTGACAAGGAGAATGAAAGACAATGGGATACACGTGAAACTATATCAAATAGTATTGTAAGCAATTAAAATATCAGGAAACAACATGAATCACAAAAGTTACCAAAACTTGCAGTATTTAAAGAACCTTAGAGAAAAACGTGGCTGAAGAAAGTAGGAATGAATGCTACTTTAAGTCAAATAATAATACTGATGTGAACATTGGATTTTGAAATCTTGAAAGTCATTCATGACCTGCACAAGGATGATATCAGTGAACTAGTGAGGGCACTGACCCTATTACAGAAAGTGAGAGGACAAGCTGAGAGGAAATGGAATCTGCAACTGCAGCTGACACTTTTAAAAAGTTGTGTAACCAGAGGTAGGAAAACAAAGTTAAGTAACAACCAGAAGAGGAAGTGAGTTAAAGAGATACTAAAGTGAGTTAAAGAGTATTTGTGATTGGGTTTGCTTTTATTTTGAAGGTGAAACTACTTCATATTTTTTGTAGATTTCTGAAAGGCAACATTGTCAAGTCTTTACCCTTGGAACATGAAAGCTTTTCTACATCTCTTCGCTCCGTTTCCCAACAATTATTAGAAGCTACCAGATTTAATTCTAGTATCTTTGATCTAGCTCCTTCTCTCCATCTTTGTTACTACTGTTTTGTTTCAGACATTTACTTAGATCATTGTTTGTGCTTTTTTCCTCAATCCTTCTTGCTAATTATCATTTTCATTAGACCATGTTTTCAGTACATAATCATTATATTCATCATGGGGAGTTGATATATGTACATATCTTAATGTTTTTCAAATTCATTAAATTGAAACCAGAGTCAAATCAAACTGATAAAATTTCAACTATTTTAATACATTCAGTGAGAGAACTCTTGCCACTGAGAATAGAATTAATTTAAGGCATTGCCACTTTGGATAAGAACTGTTATCAAATTACTTAGCCATCTCATTTCTTACTTTAATTTTTTCCTGAATACATTTATTGTTTTAATCTGAGGTATGCCTCTGACAGACCTATTTCCTATTCTTTTAAATATATTAATTTGAGTCATTTGTAGGAAAATAGATGCAACTTCAGACCATAAATTTAAGTGAAATAAATCAAATATAAAAGATTAAATATCTCATAGTTTCTCTATTAGAAACCCAAAGTATAAATAACTTAAAGAGCAAAATAAAAGATAGATAATAGAAAACAGAAAGTCTTTTGCATATGAGAAGAGAACCAGGATATGTAGGGAGAGGGGAGAGAAGAGAGGGGAAGAGGAAATAAAAATAATTTGTTTTATGTACATGTACCCGCTACCTATAATGAATGTAATCATTGTGTACTGCAAATGTATACTAACAAAATTAAAAGCTTAAAAATATTATTTAAAATTCTAATATTATAGAATGTCGTGTCCATGGCAACTTCAATGTGTATATATGCATGTATAATTTTTTCATTGGATCTAAATGAGACTGCATGAACATTTGTCTCTATCACTCTTGTGAGGCCCTTTAGCATCCCCCTTTATATGACTCATTTGTGTGCTTCTGCTGTAGATTTAGCTCATGCCATGGAGGCAGTGACGTAAGGGACTGAATTCTAGCTCACTATGCAGACCTTCAGTGACTCTTACATTTTATAAATGTCCTTTCCCAAATGGAGCTTTGGGACAATTTATTATAGCGGAAAAAATATATTTCAGACTTGAAGACAAAAGAAATAGCTTTAAAATCCCAGAAATAATATACATTGGCTTCCTGCCCCCTAATTCACCTAGGCTCTCTGAGCCAGTTTCTTCAACTATAAAAAAATCACTGTAAAACACAGTAAAAATAATTACTGTATGGTGTTATAAATATTTACATATGTCTTGAAAAATAAAATGCATACTATTTATAAAACTATATACATATGTTAATGCCTAGAAAACTATTAAATGGTCCATGAATGATGACTCTTTTATCAACAAATTTTTTATCTGTTTACTCCATAGAGGTTTATTATGTGCAAATTATGACACAGACACGGTTCTAGGCTTTAGAATCTAGCAAGAGGCAACACAAATATGATTCTCAACTGTCACAGCCTTTATAGTCTCTAATGGGGAAGACCAAGGGTTAGCAATTACCCAATCTGTTACTTAATTTCAATTGTGAAAAGTACAACCAAGAAGCATAGTGTTATATAAAAGCATCAAACTTCCGCTCATAGATTTTTTTTTCATTGCCTCCCTGAAATGTTCTTTGAGTACCATTTAGGCATTAGCTCAAGAATATTGCTTTTGACTCCAAAATAATCCATTAGTGATCAATATACATTAAATACCCAATAAAGAATAGAACTGGTTCGATGTTCCAGGATTTGCTTAGAGGAATAACATAGTTGTGGGTTGTCAAGGAGCTGATTAATGGAAAGTAGCATAGCAAATGGGTAAATGAAAAATAAAAATGATGGAAACAGGGATTTAAAGGAGAACATTCACAGTTTGAAGATGGTTTCTGAATTAGATCTTTCAGAATGAATAAAAGTTTGAAGCAAGTGCTCATCCCAAAATCTTAACTTTCACTAATACTACACATTTTAAATTTCAAAAATCTTCTCTCCTATCCAACATACTCTACATTACATATTTGTCACTCAGATTGTTGAAAAGATTTCCATGTGGCTTTGTCCTCCAATCCTTTCTGCTTTGTAAGGTGAGCTTTGTAAAAACACAACTAGGATCTTAGTGCATTCTTGCATTCAATCTTTCATCAATTTATAAGCTTTTGAATAAAGCCTAGCATTCTTGACATAGCATTTGAGCTCCTTTATGATTCCAGTGCCATGGTCTAACACACTGCATGCTAAAATCTGATCATTGCAATGTATGAATTCTCACTGTCCCTATTCTATCATACCAGTGGGCTTCTATCTATTCTCCTACATTGTATTTTCACAAATCTTATTGTGCTTCCACATTCAGATCACATGCACTCTTTTATGGGGAGACTTTCCTGACTGTTCCAGTTTCTAAAAGGAGTGTTCATCTGCTGCCATAAAACTATCAGTCTACCTATACCTTAACAGCTGTTGCCTCTATCACCTTTACTGTCACTGCACCCAATTAGATTTGTACCAAAAAGGCTGTTTGTATTTATCTTCCCAATGCCTAAAAGATTTCCCAGCATTATATGCACAAAAATGCTTACATGAATAAATAAATGATTTATTGAAATCAAAGAGGTAGTCTAAGTATTAAAGTCGTAGTATTAAACTAAGTGATGTGGCTGAAGACATTATTTGAATAATATATATGTGTGTATATGCATGTGTGTGTGTACACACACATATATGTTGGCAAGGGCAGAAATTTTCTAAAGCACAGCAAGAGACAAAAGTAGGGAGAATCTGGATCAGGACCATTAGGTGGAACTCACTGGGAGCACAAAAAATCCCTTTTTTGGGCCATCTAATCCAGTAGCCACTGAGACTACTGGGCATGGAATGTGATTACTATGGTTGAGGAATTAAATTTTAAATTGTAGTCTATTTTAATTTATTTACTCTGAGATTTAAATGTTAATCGTGTGTGCTGAACAGGGAAACGGAACATTATTAGAACCTCTATAGTGAGTCCTAGTCTCCTGTGAGCCCCGACAGCTCAAGGAGAAATAATTAATATATACAGACAGAAATAAGACTAGAAGAGAAGCTGAGCAGCTTTTGTCTGATCCTTGCTGCTCTGGACAACAAAGCCCCACCGAACTGGAGTTTGCCACACCTTTATTCAGAGCATAAGCAAAACAAAAGTAGCAATCGACTCAGAGGGCGTGGTGATGATCCTAGAACAATCAGGAGTGGTGCAGATGAAGATTTGGTTTCTCCCCGGATGTCATCAACTGATGTAGTAGTGCCCTGGAGCATCACCGTATCTGGGGACCTGTAGACTGCAAAGCCAGGCCCTAATGATTTGATTATTATACGATACGTGTCTTCCTCCATTCCGATAAATAACTTCCTTCTTCCCCTTAGTTTCCACTTCCTACCTCTTGTGTCATTAGTCATGAGACCTGCGCACGAACAAGGCTTGGCTGCATAGAAAATAAATGTCCAAGAGTGGCCCGAGTGGCTGCCAATGAAGCTGACGCAATCCCCGACCCGCCTACAGCAGTCACCCAACATATAACCAAGCCCCTTCCTGTTTCCTCTTTCTCTTGTTCTCTTTTCCCCCGAGGAGAGGAGGCCATCTTGCCACCTCGGCTCCTTAATAAAGATCTCTCATAGGAGCTCTGTCGGTGTGCAGTGGTCCTTGGCAGGCGCCAGTTTCTTTCAATTATGAAATTATTTTTTCCCAAAATCATATAGAATGACTCCTGACAATCATGGAGTCTATAATGTTGAATAGCAAAAAAAAAAAAAAAACACAAATTTTCAGAAATCCCTGAATGTCAAGGTAATGTGGTAGTGCTTTCTGTAGGCGATACAAGAAATTAAAGTGTTCTAGGAAGTAAATGAATATAATCCAGTGTCCCAATGACTTGTGAAAGCTAAATGCTTAAAAGCAATGATATAATGGTATGAAAATTATATATTGTAATTGGTACTCTGGTTTATTCATTTCAGAAATTTTACTTGTCTCTCACTGTAACTGTGTAAAGAGGTGAAGATAATGGACAATAATTTTTTATCTAACTTACTAATGTAAAGTGATAATGTATTTTTGGAAATATACTAATAGAATTGTATCAAAAAGCTTGAATGTCAACTGTTTTAATTATCTTATTAATTGCATACTAAAATGTACTATGTGTAATTTTGAAAATATTTGGACTTTTATTGATATATTTCATATAATAGATAAATAATATGCTCAGCAGTTTTTATCTGCATCCAAATAAATTTTGATATTTTGCAGCTACAAGGCAGTAGGTTGAGCATAAGGTAATCATATACCTTTTATTTCTGGGGATCGTCCCAATTACACTTGATGCAAATATTAATAGATTTCTTACTTTCACTTTCTTTGTCAACAGTCTATATTTGAATGATAAATCATGCAGTAACTGTGCATGCTTAGTACGAAATGCTGCATACTTTCCATTCCTTTTAGAAAATATGAACATTTATACTAAACATGTCCAATAACCTGCTTTTTATATTACTTTCTCTTCCAACAAAAACTTGAACAGAGAACATGAGCTTTTTGGGAAGCAAGGTAAACAGCATTTGAAGGCTGAGGCAAAAGTACTCAGAACCCATTTGAAATGCTGATGATCAACTGTGAAATCAACATCTAAAATCTGTAGAGACAATTGTATATTCCTCATATGGTTTGTCAAGATTACATTTAAATGATGTATAAAACACTCAGCTTAGTTCTTGTCAGAGCTTGATTAGTGATTGCCAGTTGTTTTAATTCTTTCTGATATATAAATTTTTCATCTTTAATTGAGTTTATTGGTACATTTTAGGGATACAGTACAGTTACATTCATTGTTGGGATCTTGTACCTCTACATGGCAGGTCTTGGTTCTCATTTTTCCCCTTGTCCCTGCCCTCCCCTCACCCCCTCCTCCCCTCCCCATCTACAAACACTTTATTTTCATCTTTTCATTATCTCACATTTTTTTCTTTTCCCTTATTACCCTTCCCCTACTCATCCCACCTTCCCTACACCTTTAGCTCCTTTCTTCCCTTTTCGAAATGTGAGTAATCTTATTCGGATCTTACGTATTATTGCAGATTATTCTTTCTGATATTTTGACGTTCACTACTTTTTTTTCTTAAACAAATTTTTTATTAAGTTTATTAGTGCAATTTAGATATACATAATGATCACATTCATCATAGGGACTTTGTCCTTGTACATGTAATATCTTGATTCCTCTTCCTTTCCCATTTCCTTCCCTTCTCTTTGACCTTTCTTCCTCTCCTTATTTACCAAGCTATATTTCCATTTTATCCTTCTTTTCTCATGCTTTTCTTTTTTCTTCCTTCCTTTGCCCCAACCTCCTCGCTAGTCCCCTTTCCTTTTGAACAGTTTCTTTCTATTTCACAATATCTATTATACATGCTTGTTTTTTATTTTCACTTTCATTTTCTCACACCAGAGAGACATAATAACCAAGTGTGCCAGATTTATTTCACTTAAGAGTGTGGTCTCAGGGTGCATCCACTTACCTAGAAATTTGTCAAATGCATTCTCCTTTATGGCTGAGTAGTACTCAACTGTATTAAAAAAACATGCTTTTTATTCATTCATCAGTTGATGGGCATTTTGGATGTTTCCAAAGTGTGCTTCTATAAACATGGGAGTGCATATATCACAGTGGTGCAATACTTCTAATTCTTTCAGAAGATACCCTGAAGGTGGAACAGCTGGGTAAAATGGAACCTCTAATCCTAGTTTTCTGAAGAATCTTCACACTGATTTTCACAGTGGTTGTACTACATTTTCTACCAAGAGTGGAGAAGGGTTCCTTTTTCCACACAGCTCCACCATCATTTGTTAGTGGTTAATTTTTTGATAATACCCATTCTCTGTAGAGCAAGATGGAATCTTCAGTGTTATTCTAATTTGTATCTCTTGAATAACAGTGAAGTTCAACCAAACTTCCATCACAAGAGAAATACTACAAAGAATCAACAACTGGGATCTCATCTTATTAAAAAGCTTTTTTCACAGCAAAAGAAATCCTGACAGAGTGAAAAGACAATACACAGGGTGGGAAAATTTTTTTCATCAGTTGTTCCTCAGACAAACAACTATTATTTAGAATTGAAAAATGTCGGAGTCCCCAAATTTAAAAACCCAATCTGAAAATGGGCAACTGAGATAAATACACATTTCTCGGATGAAGAAACACAAACAGCAAATAAATATGAAAAATGTTCAGTACTGCTGTTGATCTCATTCTAGAGTGAGGTTTGTCAAGCAAGCCCAACATTAGGTAGCTCAAGTGGTCTCAATCTTAAACAGGACATGCAAGGCACCATGAGACTGATTTTCTGCCTCCTATTTTGAATATTTTTTAACAGACAAGGCAGATACAAAGCCACATTAACCTGAATAGACCTCAGGAATAGGAAGCAGTATTTCTGTAGATTCTACTACTTCTCAAGGAGGAATCTCTGCATTTATGTGTATTTCTATAGTTCTTCCCATTTTACTGCCTATTTGCATACTCAAAGCAGATTTGCTCAAATCATTTTGAATTACGGAAGCATTAAAACTTAGACTAAGTGTCCTAGTTATTTTATTTAGAAATTATTCCTGCCTCACAAATCGTGATAAACATAATGTTTAGAAAAGTACTGTTTCATAGTGTTTACAAAAATAGTAACATCAATAATTGAGCTAAAGATAATGATAGAAGGATTTTATTGGAGAAGTGTGGACAAATATATGAGAAAAAGAATAAAATAACCTCAGGATAATATATATATATAGATTTTAAAGGGAATTAATGAATTTGAGGGAAAAAGGAATAAAAATGTAAGAAATTTCAAGAAAAATGAAAGTTAAAATAATTTTAAAGTTAAAAGACCTAGAACCACATGAGGCTTTGGGAGGACATCTAGATAAAAGTCACAACAGTTGAAATTCTTGAAATTTTGCTCAAATATCTTCTAGTAGCTTTTGACTGAAAATCAGATCATCTAAAATATCACATGACAAAAGTTAGGAAATTCAATTAGAATTGTTATGAATTACCTAAAAGTCATGCCTGCCAATCTATGTTTACCAAGATGGGTATAGATTTACAATGATGGTACCAATGACTAATATGTTGTTTTTTGTTTGTTTGTGTCTGTTTGTCCATTTGTTTTGGTTTTTTGAGACAGGGTCTCACTATGTTGTTGAGACTGACCTGGAAATCACTATGTAGCCCAGGCTGGTCTCAAATTCACAGGGATCCTCCTGCCTCAGCCTCCCGAGAGCTGTAATTACATGCATGCACCACCACACCCAGCTGCAAAGGCTAATGTTTATTGAGTATTTTCTATCAGCCAAATACTGACCTGATGTTTTTCATACACTATCATATGCAATGTTTTTAGTAACCTTGTGTATAGATGGCATTATTATTATTATTGTTACCATTATGCAGATGGTATCTTTTGTCCATGATACCTTTACCACAATCCCATGAAGTAAGCAATAAGGCACTGGACATTAAATTAATTCCAAAAGGTTAAGTACTTCCTAATAGTAGAACTAGAAATTGAAACTACATATTTCTGATACACAAAGAGCCATGTTTCTACTAATATCCTTCATCTCAAATATCTGGAGGCCCAACTTTTTTGATGTTAATCAACTTATGTCATAATCACTCAGACTGAATAAAACCATTTCCACTATGTTATTCATTCATTTTACTGTGGGTCCATGAGATTTCCAATCTGTGAGAAATAATTTGGTCATTTTTTTTAATCCAGAAGCTTGCCAACAATTACAATAGAGTCTTTGAGACTTCTCAAAAATTTAAAGCAATATAATTTTTAATGACATTTATGTTATAAAATTACATGAGTTTTTTTGCAAATCAATCAAAATGTACAATAGAAACAAAGCCTAATTTATGGAATCATTAGCTGTATTTGTGAATATAACGATCATCACTTATCAGTTCTACTAATTTCTTCAAGGATCTGATCTGGGACTTGGGGAAAGAAAGTAACTTACATCTAGTCATAACAAAATGTTTGTCAGCCATACATATACGTTTTGTTTAATCTTATCAAATACTACATAAGATGTGCAATTACTTCATTTTTTACAAGTAAGGAAACAAGATTCAGGGTTTCAAAAACTTTTCTGAGTATATATGTTAAACACATTTAAAGACTAAAGCTTGAAGTTAGATTTCTATGACTGAATCTGTAATTTTATTTGCTCACATCTACTACATTCAATCATCCAGAAATATCAGTAATTTTTATTGAAGACTTTATATAACAAGATGACAGAACAAACTCAAAAATTAAATAGTGTGTATTATTAATTTAAGTTACAAAATTTTATTCTAATTTTGAATATTCAGCAAACTACAATCAAGGTTGATTTTAATGAGAATTTTAAAAATATAAAACAACATCACCCTTTTCATTATTTCATCTTGTTTGGAAAATATAGCTATTATTTATGACGTGTTATTTATGCTAAGATATAAAGAAATTGTTGCTGTTATTTAAAATGAATTAACATAGGGCTGGGATTTAGCTTAGTGGTACTGTGCTTGCCTTGCAAGTGCAAGGTCCTGAGTTTGATCCCTGGTATGGAAAATAATTAATTAATTTATTTATTTATAATAAAATGAATTAATATTTTAATCTCCAATGGAGAAAATATTGCTTACATTTTCCACAAAGCATTTTAGTATTCTCAAGAATTTTTAAAAGTTTAGAGGAACCCTAAGACTAAACATTTTAAAACTGTACTTTTAAGCCAGTATTAGTGTCTTCTAAATTTATAAACTCAATGGAAAAAGTGTAGCTCATTACCAACCTACCTACAGAAATCAGCCAAAGCCTAGGGGCTGGCTTTCTAAATCCAAGGGACTGATATCAGAAAATAAAAGCCCAATCTGAGTTCACAACTCGCACATGTGTTTGATATAATAGATACTCATTTTTGTTAACAAATATTTATAATACATCTGAGAGACCCTACAGAGTCGGAGTTTAGTGTGATCAACTTGGCTCCCACAGTCTTAGAGCTTATGATTTAAGAAGAGATAGCGATTTAAAACTAATCACACATCTAATAGTTGTTATAATTTCATTAACTATTACAAAAGATACCTAAAATTCCAGGCATGGAGAGGCAGATGAAGTAGGATCATGAATCCAGGCCAGCTGAATCTATACAAACAGTTTATTGCTGGTCTGGCTTGCATAAAAAGGCCCTGTTTTAAAAGAAACCACACACAAAGTACACACACACACACACACACACACACACACACACCTCTAAAATATTATAACATCCTACAAAGCATATATAAATGAATCTATTGACAAGTGCCTTCCTCTATGAGACAACACACCTCTAATATTATAACATCCTACAAAGCATATATAAATGAATCTATTGACAAGTGCCTTCCTCTATGAGACAAAAGAAAGAGCTTAGGCTCTTTGAATAAAGATTGAATTCTCACTGATCTGTACTCATTCTATATAGCACAAAATTATTATTCTCATAGTTATTGGATTCATAATTCTTTGACCAATGTCAATTTTCTTCAGTCTCCCTTTTCCAGGAGATAAATGACTTTTTTGTTAAAGCAGAATTCTCTGAATCTACACAGTGTCTGACACGTGGTGAGACACAGTCAATGCTCAATGATACATTTGTCAAGTAAATGAATGGAAAGGATGTCTACCCAGAAGGCTTAGTAGAGATTTCTACAAGGCCTAAAGGTATGTTGAACTTCTTTCAAATATGTAAAGCTGATATTCAAAAGGCAAAACAAGGCTAAGGATTTTTAAATTACAATTAATTTTTGCTAAGCAAGACTCTATTATAGTATATTTATTATAGTATTATAATAAGACTATTATAGTATATTTATATGCAAAATATGCACATTCAAAAAACTGTATTTTCTGAAGGTTGTAACATCTGTTGGTAAACAAAATAAGATCCTCAACTCATGAAGGTTACATTCCAGCAGTCATACAAAGATAAAACAATTCATAGCATACACAATTAAAATTGCAATATATTTGAAAAAGTTCAAAACAAAATATATATGACAACACTGTTAAAGGAATGTAATACTTTGCTTGAGATGCTATAACAAAACACTTTAGACTGGATGGCTTGAACAACTAGTTTTCACACAGATTTAAAGACTGGGAAGTCTAAGATCTACAGACCATTGATTTCTTTCAGAGTAAGAAGCCTTTTTCCTGACTTTCAGACACCTATCTCTTGCATTATTTCCATGGAGACAAAATGATTTCTCTTTTTATAAAGTCATTAATTCAAGTATGAGGGCTCCACCTTGGGGGTTCATTAAAACATTAATTACCTAACAAAAGACTCATCACCAAATACCATCAAAATGGGCATTAAGACTTCTCAGGTGAATTTTGGTGAGGGGACATTATCCACTGCATATAAAGAACAAAAGACATAATTTATACCTTAAGATAAGAAAATTATTACATTTTAGTTGAGAGAGGACCCTTATCTTAACACTACATAATTACCAAAACAAGCATTTGAATTAGACAACAAATTGAGCAGAGTCATTTAGAGTTATCCCAGGGATATGTTGAGGAGAAAGTTGAATAAGTAAAGCTAAGATAATTTAAGAAAAAAATTAAAATTTAGAAAATATTAACATCTGGCAAATTGGTAAGATATATAACATTGAGAACATTAGAATCTATATTTTTCCCAAATTAAACTATGGCAGTCATACTACAGTAGCAGAAAAATGTGAAGAATGGCTTACTTTACCCATTTCTTTTGCTAAATTTTATAGATGGCTGACAAATTTATTTTTTCTGCTGCTTTTGATGATATCTGTCTCAATCTGGAAAAAAATACTTATGAAGACAAGCTCACTCTTCCAGCACTAATGGCTTTTGAGATTCTAATTTGATGGGATATAGATAGAGTTTGTGAAGATTGGTGAGTTAACCAATTGTAATAGTTAGAAAACAAATTAAAAGTATAAGTTGTTATAAACATGGGTGCACATACTTCTCTGTGATACGATTCTTTTAGTTCTCTTGGAAAGGTACCCAGCAGAGGGATGGTTGGGTCAAATGGAACCTCCAGTCCAAGCTCTCTGAGGTATCTCCATATTGATTTCCATAGTGCTTGCACCAGTCTGCACTCCCACCAACAATGGAGAAGGGTTCCTTTCTCCCCACAACCCTGCCAACATTTGCTATTGTGTGATTTCTTGAATGCAGCCATTCTTTGTGGGGTGAGGTGGAATCTCAGTGTTGTTTTCATCTGCATCTCTCGAATGACCAGTGATGTGGAACATTTTTTCAAATATTTTCTTGCTGCTTTTACTTCTTTGTCTGAGAAATATCTGTTCATTTCGGATGCCCATTTTTGAATTGGGTCTTTATATTTGGGGGGGACTGATTGTTTTGAGTTCTTTATATATCCTTGATAATAGTCCTCTGTCTGAGGAACAGCTGATAAAAATTTTTTCCCACATTGTAGATTGTCTCTTAGTTCTGCTGATGGTTTCTTTTGAAGTACAGAAGCTTTTTAATAAGATGAGATCCCAGTTGTTGATTCTTTCTGCTAGTTCCCGTGCTACTGAGGATTTGCTCATGAAGTCTTTTCCTATGCCAATTTCTTCCAGAGTTCGGCCTAATTTACCTTCCAGCAAGTTTAATGTTTCTGTTTTAATATTTAGATCTTTAATCCATTTGGATTTTAATTTAGTGCATGGCGAAAGATAAGGGTCTAATTTTAATCTGTGGCAGGTTGACATCCAGTTTTTCCAACACCATTTATTAAAGAGGCTATCTTTCCTCCACTGAGGATGGTCAGCTCCTTTGTCAAAAATGAGGTAGCTGAGTACATCTGGATTTGTTTTTGTGTCTTCCAGTCTGTTCCACTGATCCTCAGGCCTGTTTCTTTGCCAGTACCATGCTGTTTTTATCACAGTGGCTTTGTAGTAGAGTTTCAAATTGGGAAATGTTATACTCGCTGCCATGTGTCTGTTGCCTAAGATAGCTTTTGCTATTCTAGGTCTCTTATGGTTCCAAATGAATTTTTGGATTCTTTTTTCTAGTTCTGTGAAATATAATGTTGGAATTTCAATTGGCATTGCATTGAATGTATACAGCAGTTTTGGTAGTATGGCCATTTTCACTATGTTGATTCTTCCTACCCAGGAGAAGGGGAGATCTTTCCATTTTTTTATATCCTCTTCAATTTCTTTTTTCAGAGTGCTATAATGTTCAGTGTAGAGATCTTTTGCTTCTTTTGTTAGATTGATGCCTAGATACTTCATTGTTTTGGATGCTATTGTAAAAGGAATTTTTTCTCTTATTTTTCTCTCAGTGAGTCTGTTATTTGTGTATAAGAAGGCTATTGATTTTTGGGTGTTCACCTTGTATCCAGATACTCTACTGAATCTGTCAATTAAGTCTAGAAGTCATTTGGTGGAGTCTTTTGGGTCTTCAATGTAGAAAGAGTATCATATCATCAGCAAATAATGACAGTTTAACTTCTTCCTTTCTTATCTTTATTGCTTTAATTTCTTTCTCTTGTCTAATTGCTGTGGCTAATGTTTCCAGAACTATATTGAAGAGGAGTGGTGATAGTGGGCATAATTGTGTTGTTCCTGATTTTAATGTGAAGGTTTTCAGTATTTGACCATTTAATATGATGTTGGCTGTTGGTTTTTCACAGATAGCCTTTATTAAGTTGAGGTAATGATCATCTATTCCAATTTTTTGCAGGGTTTTTATCATGAATGGGTGTTGAATTTTTATCAAATGCT
>NW_022900945.1:38348168-38376196 GCF_012274545.1 Fukomys damarensis
TGTAACTGTACTGTATCCCTAAAATGTACCAATAAACTCAATTAAAGCTGAAAAAAAAATATAATTAGTAAAAAAAAAAAAAGTATAAGTTGTTGACTAAAAATAACTGCTGCAGATACCCAATTCCACAGTGAGTGGGATTGGGTAAAGCATGGTTCTTCCTGGGAATAAAGAACTTTCTGAGATAAGTTGCAAGATGTTTCTAGAAAAAATAATTTGAAGAATTAATCCATTATTTGCTGATAGCAAATGTTCTTTTTCACTTATTCAGACTTTTAACATGCAGGCAGAATGAAATAAATGAAAGAAAATAGTTAGCATGCATTGATTAATGCTCAAAAGAAATGTGTTTTTGAAAGAAAATGTAAACCTTTGATTGGGGTGATTTTACTATGATCTCAGTAGTAGTTTGAATGATTACACAACATGAAAACTGAAGCAAAATCCTGTTAAAAAGATGAGCAAGCACAGGAAGTATTCATGCTGCAAGTTGTAAGTTAATAAGCAATGGGTCCTTACAATTTATTCCTAAGCCACTAGATAGGAGACAAGAGGCCACCATAGAAAACACCAGTCTTGAGTTCTCATTTATTGTTAGCTTGTAATACTTAAATGATGAACAGTTTTATATGGTTGCTTGAAGAACTGAAGCAAAATAACTAAATTACATCAAAGGCATGCTTAATATTGTCCTGATCCATAAAACTAACTCTGGGCTATTTTAATACAAAGAACTATAAACTAGTAAATTCTAACTGCTGAATTTTCCTTTTGGCAGACAAATACCAGAACAGAAGCAACTGAGGAAGGAAAGAAAACTAGAAGACCCAACTCAATGCAATAGAACAATGCAAACAGGCAAGAAAAGATGGATCTGTCAACAAATTTAAAGTATAAACAAAAAAGAAACTAAAGAAACAGAAAATTTATGAAAGTGGCAAGTAATTGGTGGCTTAAGAATTGAAGTGAACATGGCATTATGATCTAAGTGATGAAGAGAGAGAAAAGCAGAAATAAATAGGGAAAGAGTGAGAAGGACATAAACTAACAGATTCTACAAAAGTAATCTTCTGGATTGATAAATTTTAACTTACTTTCTGCAAGAGGAAGAATTAATGATCTGAACAAAATTCCACTTGCACAGGTTTTTGTGGCTCTAATCTTTGCATGCAGAGTTGAAATGGTTCATGCATTATTTCCTAAGATGACCCACAGTGGCAATAGTACGTTATCAAGTGAACATTGCATTCAAAAATCAAAGAGTATGTTAAGAGTCATGTCCACAATTCCTGCTTGTCTGTATGTGATCAGTAGTTTGATCAAGGTGCTGGGAAGTTTCTGTTAGTATACTTTTAGGTTATTTAGTGGTAATTCTTGTCCTAGCACTACTCTAAGATTTAGTACCTTCATGGAGCTGTTTCTATGCATGTGTGCAAAGGTTAGTAATTTATAACAGTATTGTTTTATTAGAATAAAAATTTTATATAGAATTTTCAACATAATCATAAGGCTTCAAGAGATTCATGTTTAAGAAGACAGTACTCATAAGGCCAAACATCCTGTAAATGGAAATAAAGGAATATTGTAATATCCCAGAAATTCTTTTTTTTTTTTTTTTTTTTTTTGTGGTATGGGGATCAAACTTGGGTCCTTGTGCTTTCGAGGCTGGTGGCAGAACCACTGAGCCAAATCCCTGGCCTGATCCCGGAAATTCTTCAAAATGAATCCTCTTAATTTTATTTATTATAATATGGAAATGCAATAGATAATTTAAAACCGGACATAAAATACAATTCCTTTCTTGCTGTGGTTACCTTCATTATTATAGAACCTTTGAGTGTTATTAAGAGTTGGTAGCAAATTTAATTAGATTGACCTCGAATTTTTACTCACATTTGTTGCATCCCCAGGACAATCTCCCTATCCAGATGAAAATAATAACATTTTCCAAGAGCAAGAATGGAAAGAAAAATCACTGCTCTTTTCAGAGCATGAAAGTCTGTAGTGTGGCCAGAAGAGGATGTCCTATGTTGACTGTTATTCTTTTGGCCATTTGTGATGTTTCCATTGTATAACATGTGGCTGAGAAGGGTTTTTTTTGCTGCTTTTAGATGATTTCTGTCTTGACCAGAGGGGTGGGAAAGTACTTATGAAGACAAACTCACTCTTCCAGCACTAATGGCTTTTGAGGTTCTAATTTGATGGGATATAGATAGAGTTTGTGAAGATTGGTAAGTTAACCAATTGTAATAGTTAGAAAACAAATTAGAAGTATAAATTGTTCACTAAAAATAACTGCTGCGGATACCCAATCCCACAGTGAGTGGGAATGGGTAAAGCATGGTTCTTCCTGGGAATAAAGAACTTTCTGAGATAAATTGCAAGTAATAAAAGAAGAAAGCCATATTCTTAACTGATGAATGGAAATCCCGAAGGAGGAAAATGTTCACTTGTATTTCTGTCCTTTTGGATGAGGCTGACTTCCACGATGTTGGTTTTATTCTGTGAGCTGCTTCCTTGCTGCTCAAATTTTTCTGGTTGGAGAAGATGATAATAAAAATTTCACAACCATTTTAACTATTTTACTGAACACCTCACTAATCAGTTCTAGTCATCTTTTAATTCTTACATCATTTGTATTTGAGCTTTTTAAGAAAGTTAATAAAATATACATAACCAAAACAGAGAGAAATTTTCAATCATACTGCAGGGGTGTTCACTAGCACCCTGATATACTTTGTCTCTCTTCCTTTTTACATGAAAAAATTTAACAGTATCTTATATATCATATCTGTGAGGTAAGCATAATTCTGAGATGACTGTCAACGAATCATACTCACAAATAAAGCCTTATTTTTGAGTCCAGGCTGAAGTGGTGTCTTACTTCTAGAGAACAATATTTGGCTATCATCAGCAAGTATATCTTTCCTTAGAATGGTTGCAGAATAAAATTCCAGATAACATTTTAAATGAATGGACTATTAATGTATAAAGAACAATGTTCCTTCCATCCATTGGCTCCATTTTAAATATTGCTTAAAAGGTTCTGTTTTAAACAGAAATGACACATTTCAAAATTATTTCATTATGAATTTAATTAACATACATTAAATCCAGGGCATGGATGGATGACTATACTAGGTAGTAGGGAAAATAGAAATGAAAGGTTTTGAACTTCTTTTCTTTAAATCTAATGTAGAAGATAAGCAAGTAACTCAAACTTACAAAAGTAACTCAAAATTACAAGAGTACAAGGAATTCTCATAACACTATTAGGAATGTGCTATATAAGAAAAGCAGGATTTTTATTTTTTTAAAAGTAGTAAAAATTTATCAAGGGAAAGAAATCTTCTGTCTAAGAGTGACAAAGGGGGACTGGAAAGTGGGTTGCCTGATTACCCCACTTTCGAAGATGTTTTATGCAGCAAAGCCATGTGGTGAGGTGGGTAAAAAGTGGTACAAAACTGTAAGGCTCAATGGCAAATTACAAGGTGGAAATGAGGTGGGGCAAAACCATGACCAACCAATAAGATTACAAGTACAGTCACCCAGGTAATATTAATTAAGTGGGGGTCAAATGGGGGAGCAAATCACATAGCAAGCATACAGGGATTTTCAGTACGGTTTGGGGTCAGGGATATTTCTTCAAAAGGCTGGGTTAAGACCTTGCCCCCTACCCCCAGGTGACTGAAACCTATTTAGAATATCAGAAACTGCTACTTGTCTTCAGGGGAAGCACAAAGGTATAGCAGTTTCTCTCCTTTTACAATTCAGGCCTTCGGTGAATGTGTCTTGATTGTCCTCCATGTTGGCTCCTGGCTGTGTTGCCTCCTTGAGGGTGGCCCTGTCCAACTGCCTGCAAGATATCTAATTAACTTACCTATCTGTAATATTACCCTCTTTGAGGAAGTACCCCTAACTTCTGCGAGGGGACAAAGGGTGAAGACAGCTCTGGCTACTTCCAGCTGAAGAGGGTCAGCATTTAGAGTTAGTCTACAGAGGGTCTATCTGAAGGCCTTCAGTGGGTGCCTGGTATTGTCATCTTGGTAACTGCACAGCTTTTAATTCTGGAGGCGACAAAGCCAAAGAAACAGTTAAGAATTTATTGGCCAAATTATAAGGTCAGAAGGATTTCTGTGAATATAGCCCACAAAGGAGAAGGAGAAGGTCCAGGGGACTTCAGAGTCCAACACAGAAGTTATATTTATTGTATAGTTTAGCAGTTATGAGCTGTTTACAAGGTCAATCTGGTGGATCCCAGTAAAAGAAGTCTAGCACATTTGCCACTGGTTCCATTTGTATGACTGCTTGGAGTTTGGCAGCCTCTAGGCAAGAATAGACAAAACTTTTAAGAAATTAGAGTGTGCATAATCTAAAAAATAATGATAGCAGCACTGTGCTTTTGCAATGAGCCCCACCCTCTGCAAAGCATTTTACATTCACTGTGTCATTGTGCTCTCCTCCTGCCCCTGAAAGAAGCTGTAATCAATCTGTAGTACACAACAAATGACCATGCTGAGATTTTATTCATATTTTCCTACTTCAAGACTCTGAACATACCAACCATATCAATGGCTCACAAACATGAATGTAAACAATTACTTCTTGAATAAAAATGAGGATATTAGAAACTTTTTCTCTACAGAATCTAAGATGAAGCTCAGAAATCTCTCTATCTATCGCTGAAATACGCATACACACATGATCCTCCGGCAGTTCTGATCCAGAGCATCCGATACCACATTTACATGGCATGCCACTGTACAGTTGTCTCTCACATCCACGGAGGATTGGTTCCAGGACACATGACAGTGATCAAAATCTTCAAACACTCTCACAAAAAGGTTTAGTCTTAGTAAATAACCTATGCACAGCCTCTTATATATTTTGAATGATCTCTAAATTACTTATACTATCAAATGCAGTGTAAGTGCAATACACATTTTATTAGGTCATGTTGATTAGGGCATAATAATGAGCAAAACTCTTGTACATATTCAGTACAGGAACTTGTACATAGTTTCAATCCTTGGTTGGCATGAATACAAAGTACTAATTGAAATATGAACTTCTCTTTGGGAGAAGTAAACAGGAATGCTTCTCCAAGAAGGAACACTTGTTATTCTACAAATCAGGTACAAAAAGGAAAGAGAGAAGATGAAAGTACCTAGGATGCAATCAAACTAAAATTTTAAAAGTATAGATTGGAGGATGAAGGGTACATTCTGAGTGAATGTACCTGAGACTCCAGGTAGGCATGCTGGTTTAATGAGTTGCATAGCAGAGACAAGTACAAACTTGATTATGAAAAGTATAGACTTGATTATGACTTTTTATCCTAAGAGGTTTCTTCTTAATGATTAAAGGTTGATCCTCAGTGTCTTTTTAAGAGATTTGATGATAGAACAATTTGTCTAACTGTTAATTGCCTCACTTTCCTTACTTATTATTTGAGACAGTAATCCTATCTACTAGAATTATTATTTAGATAAAATAATATAGAAAGCACTCTAGATAGTGCCTAGCATATAGGTGAATGGTAAACTTAACTTTATCTATTTTATGCTAAACTCAGTATTCTGTCCCTGATTATCTTTATGCCATCTCTCTCAAGTACCTGTCTTCCTGCTATTATTTTTTCTTCTTGTTATTAGTATTTATTGGGTTTTGTTGTTATATTTCTCTGGTAGCTTTTTAGTGGGTGGATTCAAGAGACAGAATTCTGAAAACCAGAGCAGTTATTAGACAGTTCGATGTGTGCTGAGTGTATAGATTTTCGTAAGGTATAAAGAAGCAGGAACAGAATTGAGAAATACTTAAAAGTTTCAGAATTTATGATTAAATGGATGCTGAGAGAGGGAGAAAAAAGATAACTCCTACACAACTGATTTAGGCAACTAGAGGCACCATTAGTAAAATTTCATTTCCTTTTTTTTCATTTTGTCATATTTTTTTCCTTTCCCTCATTACCTTTCCCATACCTTTCCCACTTTCCCTATACTTTTAGCCCTTTTCTTCCTCTTTCACATGGTCAATTATCTCATTAGGATCTTATGTATGATTATAGTTTTTCACACCAGAGAAGCTATTTGATATTCACATGTGCAACTTATTTATTTCACTTAGGAAGATATCCTCAATGTGTATCCATTTTCCTAAGAATGAATCTAATTTCTCATTCTTTAAGGCTGAGTAGTATTCCATTTTATAGAAAAACCACTTCTTCTTATCCAGTTTGCAACTGATGGGCAAATGGTCTTTTTCCAAGTTTGAGCTACTACAAACTGTGCCACTATAAACATAAGTACACATACATCACTGTGGTATGATCCTTTTAATTCTTTTGGAAAGATACCCAACAGAGGGATGGCTGGGTCAAATGGAACCTCTAGTCCCAGCTCTTTGAGGTGTCTCCATATTGATTTCCATAGTGGTTGCACCAGTCTGCACTCCCACCAACAATGGAGAAGGGTTCCTTTCTCCCCACAACCCTGCCAACATTTGTTATTGGTTGATTTCTTGATAGCAGCCATTCTATGTGGGGCAAAGTGGAATCTCAGTGTTGTTTTCATCTGCATCTCTCAAATGACCAGTGATGTGGAACATTTTTTCATATATTTTCTTGGTGCTTTTACTTCTTTGTCTGAGAAATGTCTGTTCATTTCAGATGCTCACTTGTGAATCAGGTCTTTATATTTGGTGGGGGGGCTGACTGTTTGAGTTCTTTATATATTCTAGATAATAGTCCTTTGTCTGAGTAGCAGATGGTAGAAACTTTTCCCCACATTGTAGGTTGTCTCTTAGTTTTGTTGATGGTTTCTTTTGCAGTGCAGATGTTTTTTTTAATAAGATGAGATTCCAGTTGTTGATTCTTTCTGCTAGTTCCCCTGCTACTGAGCATTTGTTCATAAAGTCTTTTCCTATGCCAATGTCTTCAAGAGTTCTGCTTAACTTATCTTCCAGCAAGTTTAGTGTTTCCGTTTTAATATTTAGATCTTTAGTCCACTTTGATTTTAGTTTAGTGGAAGAATAAGGGTTTGGTTTTAATCTTTGGCAGGTTGAGACCCAGTTTTTCCAACACCATTTATTAAAGAGGCCATCCTTCCTCCAGTGGGGACGGTTAGCTCCTTTATCAAAGATGAGGTACCTGAGTACATCCAGAGTTGTTTTTGTGTCTTCCAATCTGTTCCAATGATCCTCAGGGCTATTTCTTTGCCAGTACCATGCTGTTTTTATCACAGTGGCTTTTTAGTATAGCTTCAAATTGGGAATTGTTATACCCACTGCCATGTGTTGGTTGCCTAGGATGGCTTTTGCTATTTTAGGTCTCTTATGGTTCCAAATGAATTTTTGGATTCTTTTTACTAGTTCTGTGAAGTATAGTGTTGGAATTTCAATTGGCATTGCATTGAATCTGTATGGCAGTTTTGCTAGCATGGCCATGTTCACTATGTTGATTCTTCCTACCCAGGAGCAGGGGATATCTTCCCATTTTCTTACATCCTCTTCAATCTCTTTTTTCAGAGTACTATAGTTTTCAGTGTAGAGGTCTTTTGCTTCTTTTGCTAGATTGATTCCTAGATACTTCATTTTTTGGATGCTATTATAAAAGTAATTATTTCCCTAATTTCTTTTTCAGTGAGTCTGTTATTTGTGCACAAGAAGGCTATTGATTTTTGGTTGTTGATCTTGTATCCAGGTGTTCTACTAAAAGTGTCAATTAAGTCTAGAAGTCTTTTGGTAGAGTTTTTTTGGGTAATCAATGTAGAGTATCATATCATCAGCAAATAATGACAGTTTAACTTCTTCCTTTCCTATCTTTATTGCTTTAATTTCTTTCTCTTGTCTAACTGCTATGGCTAATGTTTCCAAAACTGTATCAAAGAGGAGTGGTGATAGTGGTCATCTTTGTCTTGTTCCTGATTTTTACATGAAGGTTTTCAGTTTTTGTCCATTTAATAGGATGTTGGCTATTGGATTTTCATAGATAGCCTTTATTAAGTTGAGATATAGACCATCTATTCCAATATTTTGTGGGGTTTTTATCATGAATGGGTGTTGAATTTTGTCAAATGCTTTTTCTGCATGTTGAACCATCCTTGCATCCCTGGAATAAATCCGACTTGGTCAGGATGTATGATCTTCTTGATGATCCTCTGTATTCTGTGTGCTAGTATCTTATTAAGGATTTTTGCATGTATATTCATTAAGGAGATTGGCCTGTATTTCTCTTTTTTAGTTATGTCTTTCCCTGGTTTGGGAATCAAAGTGATACTTGCTTCCAGGAATGAATTTGGAAGCATTGCCTCCCTTTCAATTTCATTGAAAAATCTGAAAAGTAATGGCAGTAGTTCTTCTTTAAATGTCTAGTAAAATTCAACAGTGAATCCATCAGGGCCTGGGCTTTTCTTTGTTGGTAAATTTTTAACTACATTTTCAATTTCACTGATTGTAATTGGGGTGTTTAAAATATTTTTATCTTCTTTTTCACCTTTGATAATTCACAAGTATCTAGAAATCTGTCCATTTCTTCTGTGTTTACCATTTTTTTAGAGTGCAGGTTCTCAAAGTAGGTATTGACTATCCTCTGGATTTCTGTTGGATCTGTTGTGACTTCATCTTTTTCATTCCTAATTGCATAGATCTGAGCCTTTTCTTTCCTTTTTTTGATAATGTTAGCTCAGGATTTATCAATTTTATTTATTCTTTCAAAAAACCAACTCTTCAATTCATTTATTTTTTGTATCATTTTCTTAGTTTCCATTGCATTGATTTCTGCTCTAATCTTTATAATTTCCTCTCTTGTTTAAGCTTTGGGTTTTTCTTGCTCTTGTTTTTCTAGGACCCTAAGATTCATCATTAGGTTGTTTATTTGAGCTCTCCCTGTTTTCCTAGTGTAGGCATTCACTACTATGAATTTTCCACGTAGAACTGCTTTCATTGCATCCTATAGATTCCTGTATGTTGTACTGGTATTTTCATTTATTTGTAGAAACTGTTTCATTTCTTCTTTAATTTCCTCTGTGATCCATTGATTGTTCAGGAGAGTGTTGTTCAATTTCCATATGTTTGTGAAGTTCCTAAAGTTTCTTGAGCTGTTCATCTCCAGCTTTATTGCACTGTGATCTGATAATATACAGGGAATAACTTCGATTCTTTTGCATTTATTCAAAGCTGTTCTGTGAGTTAGTATGTGATCTATCTTGGAGAATGACCCACTTGAAGCTGAAAAAAATGTATAGTCTGATTTTGTGGGGTGGAACACTCTGTAGACATCTATTAAGTCCATGCATTCAAAAGCTTGGTTCAGTTCTAGTATTGCATTGTTGATTTTTTACCTAGATGATCTGTCTGTTTGTGAAAGTGGGGTATTTAGATCCCCCACTACAATTGTATTAGTGCTTGTTTGGTTTTTTATGTTTCTTAATGTTTCTTTTATATAGTTTGGGGCATTAATATTTGGTGCAAAGGTGTTTATGATGGTTATCTTTTCCTTTTGAATGGTTCCCCTTACAAGGATGAAGTGGCCTTCTTTGTCTCTTTCAATCAGGTTTCGTTTGAAATTTACTTTGCAAATAAAATTGCTACCCCTGCTTTTTTCTGGGCTCCTGTTGCATGGAGAATTGTTTTCCATCCTTTCACTTTCAGTTTATGGACTTCTTTTTGCACTAGGTGTGTTTCTTGTATCCAACATATTACTAGATTCTGCTTCTTAATCCATTCTGCCAGTCTATTTTTCTTGATTGCTGAATTGAGGCCATTGACATTGATGGTTATAACTGATATGTACTGACTTATTATTGTCATGTTATTGGCCTTTTGTTGAGTTTTTTTACTTTTTCACCTTCTCCTTTTTAGTTTCTTGCCTTGCCTATTTGATTTGTTCTGTTGGGCCTCATGGTTCTGTTACCTTCACTGTCTTTTTCTAGGATATTGTTTAGAATTCCTTGTACTGCTGGTTTGGTATTCATGAAGTTTCTCAGGTGTTCTTTGTCATGGAAGTATCCTATTTCCCCATCCATTTTGAAAGAGAGTTTTGCAGGATACATCAATCTAGGTTGGAGGTTGTTTGCTTTTAGTACTTGAAATACCTCACTCCAGGCTCTCCTTTACCTAAGTGTTTGTGTTGAAAAGTCTGCTGTTATTCTGAACGGCTTTCATTTGCATGTGATTTATTTCTTTTCTCTTACTGCTTTTAGTATTTTGTTCTTCTGTTGGGTTTCTGGGATCTTGATTATTATATATCTAGGTGTAGATTTTTTTGATTGTAGCTAGTTGGAGTCCTATATGCCTCACTTATCTGTATGTCAAATTCTTCCCTTCTGCTTGGCAAGTTTTCTGTCATTAATTCTGTGAACAGCTTTTTTAAGTCATTTGCATTTTCTCCTACTACTTCATGTATTTCTATTAGTCTTATGTTATTCTTCTTTGCATCATGTAGGAGTTGTTGGATAAATTTCTCATGATGCCCTACTGTTTTTAAGAGACCTCTCTTTTCACAGTCACTGACTGCAATCTTATCATCTATATCTGAGATTCTATCTTCGTCTTCTTTTATTCTGTTGTATACACTTTCAATGGAATTTTTAATCTCATGGATATCTGTTTGAATCTGTTTTATGGATTCCATTTCTTTCCTATGTTGGGCATTTATTGTTTCCATTTCTTTCTTATGCTGGGCCTTCATAGTTTCTATTGTGGTCCTCAGCTCATCTATTTTTTTGTCAGTTTCTGTTCTAGAGTCTTGAATCATGACTTTCATTTTGCTCACCATCTTTATGTTATCTGGGAAATTATTTGTCTTTTGAATTTTTCTAGAGCCTGACTGATCTGTTTTGTTACTTCCTGGGCTTCCTGTGCTTTGAGCTCAGGGTGTCCTGGTGGTTCACTGTCAGACTTTTCATCCTCATTTGCCCTACTGTTTGCTATTGGTGAACTGGAAGTCTGTCTTTGTGTCTTGCTGAAGTGTTTTCTCATTTTTATTTCTGGTGTTGGGTTGTCCTTTGTTTACGTTTTGGTTATTAAATCTTCCTGATATAGTTGCGCTTTAGGTTTTGGGTCTCTAATGACTCATAGACATTCTCATTTTCATCATATCAGAGAAAACAGCTCATTAAGTCAATCGCAACCCTTTATCCCAATTGATGCAATCAGCAACACAATATGATCAAGCACAACTTGTTAAGTGACGACTTATGGTAGTCATTAGTCTATCACCTTTAAACCATGTGGATTAAATTAAAATCAAGAAGCAGTCTAAAATATGTTTGCAATCAATAAACTTTTCAATATAGCATATTTACCATTTAGGATGGGGGCTTAGACAGAGTTAGGATGAGAGGAGTAGATAAGTAAAAGATTTGGAGAAGGTTTCAAGTGAAACCAGAGGATGTAGAATGACCACACAATCTTTATTTTTTTAATGAGTTTATTGATACATTCTAGGTATACAATACAGTTACATTTATTACTGGGATCTTGTACCTTCACATGACAGGTCTTGGTTCTCATTTTTTTCCCTTGTCCCTGCCCTCCCTTCACCCCCTCCTCCCTTCCCCTTTTAACTACACAATCTTTAGGAAACTATTAAATTCAAAAGGAATAGACAGAGTGGAAGTATAAGGACAAGAATACATACCCTTATCAGTAATAGGGGCTCACTTTCCCTTGAAACTATTGACCCTTGAGTAAGGTACAATGACAGAAGAAAAGAACATAAAGAAAAGAGAAGATATGATAAAAGAAGAAATCTGAGTTAGGGCAGGAGCAGAAACAGAAAGGGAGATGAGGGATAATATGGTGGATCAAGAGATTGAATTGGAGAAAGGTGACAGAAAAAAGAAATAATTTGAAGGGCCTCTTTCAGACTATATCTCTGCTGTCATAATATACAACATGCACTGCCATGTGCAGAGCCAAGTCCCCTGATCTCAGATTGCTGATGGCAGAACCCCACGACACAGACTGACCTCAGGCTGCAAGGCCCAGATTCAGTTCCCTGACCTCCTGAAGGGTTGAACTCCACACAGTTCTATTACAGGTTTCCCCCACCCTTTCTTTAAAGATGTTCAAAGTGGAGCTCAGAAAAATACCATTTAGGACCACCTCTGCCTCTGCAGAGTGGGTCCAAAAACTGGCATAATCAGGAGGTCTGAGAGCACGGGGGGGTGTGGTTCAGGGGTGCCTGCGTGGATACCTTCCTGGTGCTGGAGCAATTGTGGAGGGGCTGGCAGGGGAGTGCACCTACATGATGTATCTTGTTTCTTATTTTTTTTCCCTATTCTCCTGTCTTTCCTTCAATCTCTTCACCCCTTCCTACTTACAAAGACTTTGTTTCCATTTTTTCCTTTTCTCATATTTTTTCTTTCCCTTCTTTCCTTTCCCCTACTCCTCCCACTTCCCTACCCCTTTAGACCTTTTCTTCCTATTTCACAGATTAATTATACATTTTGATCCTTATTTACACTTTAATTTCTTATACCAGAGAAAGTATTTGTTATTTTACCATGCACTAAACTAAAATTAAACTGGATTAAACATCTAAATATTAAAACAGATACAGTAAACTCACTGGAATAAGTTAGGCAGAACACTTGAAGACATTAGCACAGGAAAAGACTCAGTAGCATGGGAACCAGCACAAAGAATCTGCAAGTGGGATCTCATCTTAGTAAAATGCTTCTGTACTGCAAGAGAAACCAAGAGAGCTAAGAGACAACCTACAATGTGGGAAAAAATTTTTATCAGCTCTTCCTCCAAGGATATCTTGATTTATATCAACCCACATAAAGCCTTATTAAAATCACCTAGGGTAGAATGTCAACTGGAATAAGCTTTCTAACAAGTTTGCTCCCACCTTCTATCAGTTTCTGTTTCATCAAACAAGGCATGTGTTTCTGTCATTGCCCAATTACCACCATAAACCACAGAAAGTATGTTCCCACTAGTTACAGTGCCAAGTCAGAAATTCCCTGACAATGAAACTAGTGAAAGTGTCCATTATGCATGCACTGATGGTACACTTTGTACCTACCCCAAAGCCCAGCTACAAAATGCAAAGCATTTGTCATCATGAAGTCAAATTGTTAGAGAATAGAGTTGACTTTTGACAAGTCTCTGTGCAGGAATAGCAAATTATGGTAGCATATTTTTAGAAAAAGTGACCC
Source organism: Fukomys damarensis (assembly GCF_012274545.1). NCBI lineage: Eukaryota > Metazoa > Chordata > Mammalia > Rodentia > Bathyergidae > Fukomys > Fukomys damarensis. The sequence goes on from NW_022900945.1 coordinate 38,361,335, forward strand.
TTAGAGATAAATACCTAATTTAATATATATTAATAAGTAAGGAGAAGTCCCTGGCTCCATATAAACCTTACTCCAACAACTTTTCTCAGTACATCTCATTAGTTGTCCCTGAACATTTGTAGCCACTGGCTTCAGGTTTATACAAAAACACCAGGAAAGTCAGTTTGAGTACAAAACCAATATGTGAGCCAATACGCATTTTAGAAAATCAGTATTTGGAAAGAGAATAGTTTTCAGAAAGGTAACTTTTTGACACAGTGATCATCTGGTGGGTTACTGCTGGCAAGAAATGAACTGGAGTAGTGATGGTGAATAGTTTGGATACCCAAAGAATAAATGCATACACAGTGTATTGATTTACCAGAATACAGACATTTCATTCTACAGCATAAAACATTCAAAGGTTTACCTTTATAAAAAACAATGAAACTTGTCTGGTATAGTGTCATCTACCTGTAATCCCAGCCCTGTGGAAGGTGAGGCAAGAGGAATTGAAATTTGATACTCATTTGAAAAATTGAGTGAGGCTATGTCTCAAAATAAATAACAAAAAAGGGATGGAAGTGTAGGTCATTGTGAAGGGTTCAGTCCCCACTACTGCTAAAATAAATAACTAAATAAATAAATAGACTTCAACCATATTGACTTCATAGTCATGAATATAATAATGAACACAATAGTTTAAAATTATCCTCTTCAAGAAAAGTTACAGTCCAGCCAGGAGCCATACAAACTAAAATGTTTGCTGTACTATATCGTTCTGAGTGCTGTGGAAAAGAATAAAGCTATTGGAGAGGGTAATTACCTTGGTGGAATGATATTTTAAATAAGGTAGTCAGGGAAGAACTTAAGTTACTTGTGAGCAAGGCCATAGAAGATGAAGAAGGAATTCATGCCGAGGTCTACAGAAAGAGAGTTCCAGGCAAAAGAACATGCAAATGCAAAGCTTCACATTGAGATGTTTGGATGCAAGGAATCCTAGTATTATTAGAACAAAATGAGAATAGGTGGAGAAGCAGAAGATGAGACCACAGAAGAAGGATAGACCCCTGGTTTTTTCCATGTTACAATAAACAATAAAAGAGGCTTTAAAAAAAAACGTGTCCGTTAAATATATTACATGCATGGCCGGGGATTTAGCTCAGTGGTTCCACTGCCTGCCTTTCAAGCATAAGGACCTGAGTTCAATACCTGGTACCAAAAACATATATTATATGTATTAATGTGGATGGTGGCAACAAATCATCTTTGCTCAAAAATAAAAAGTAAAAAAGGCGGGCAATAGTTTGGACAATGCTGATAAACCATTACAAGCATTTTATTTTACAGAGAACAATAACTTCAGAAGAATAATATGATATGAGGTTTATTTTTACTGAAGGACTACAATGCAAGCAGCAATAGTTATAGCAACAGGCAATATTTTGGGGAGAGTTGTAAAAATAAGAAGAATCAGTTGGCTCCTGGATGCATTTTACTTACTTATTTTACTGACAAATACGAGGATGTTGGAAAAAGAGAACTGGAGCACTCAAAGGTCAAATTGTCATTCACCAAGATGGAAAAGATAGTGAGAGGAACAAGTTTCAAAGAACAGGCTCGAATTGGTTTTTCAACTATGACTTGTGGGATATCCAAAAGAAATCTAAGTGAAAATGTTCAGTTGACAGTTGGCTGTAGTTTTATGTTATGGATAAATAGACAAAAACTGAAGAGTTAAACTTAGAAGCTGTCATGTTTGATGCCCAATATGGTATAAAATGTTCATACATGCTTATTTAAATATAAGTTTAGAATAAAATTAAAAACTCATTGAGTCCCCTCAGTCCCTTTCCAAGTGCTCCTCATGGCTAGTGGCACATACACCTAGTGGTATCCTATCCAACAACTACCAGCGAGTATCTTTTTCTCACAACACTACAAAAAACTCCAGAATCTTTCCAATTTTATTCTTAAAAATCTATCTATTTCAATGTCTTCCCTTTTCCCTTCACTTTTTAAAAATATTTATTTATCTATTTATTTATTTAGGTTTTTTTGAGACAGTGTCTCACTACGTAGTTGAGACTGACCTGGAACTCACTGTGTAGACCAGGCTGGTCTCAAACTGACAGTGATCCTCCTGCCTCAGCCTCCTGAGTGCTGGGATTACAGGCATGTGCCACTATGCCTGGCTTCACTTTTTATTTTTGAACTTCTTTTACTATTACTTCCATCAGTTTCCTCCTAACTGATCTTTCCAGCTCAGGTCTGTGTTGCTCATATTCATCCTCCACATTTCTAAAACAAAGATCTAATTCGTTCTCCAGTTCAAGAGTGACTAATATCTTCATTTCAGCCTGGAAATTAAAGACCAAACATGAAATTATGACTTATCAAACTTCCACCTTCCCTGCAACCATCTGTCCTTTCCATAATGATCCAACAATAGCTCTTCCCGGGTGATCCTCTATCATCTTCTCTTTTTTCTAACCTCATTTTTTTTTTTTTTAGCTCTTTCTGATCCCTATTTCTGAGATGAATATTCAGCCTTTGGTACAATAACTTGTACTTATTTACAAGCCAGGACTCCAGGTCTACCTATTCTAGAGTCACGTTTCTCACAACTGTTTGGGGTTTGTACTCTCCCTTACTATCTATCATGACAGCTAACACTTGTTACTGAAATTATCTGTTCACACGTCTTGACAATGGAGATCAGATACTATGATTTCTATGCTTTCTACTTATAAGGATGACTGTACTGTCTAGCACACAGCACAAAAGGCAAGCACTGTCTGCTCTTATTGAAATATAATGAAAATGACAAAATGAGATTTTGCAGTTCCTTGGGATACACAAAAAGTACATGGTTTGATCAAAATATATGGTCAATATTTTAAATTTGAAAAATGTATCACAGTAAGATACATTGCCAGTAAGCATCCTTAAAATATTATTCTTCTTTGGAACACACTTATCCTATTGCTCTATTTACTTACTTATTTATTTATTTATTTATTTATCTATCTATTTATTTATTTATTTTTGGCTTTTTGAGACAGGGTCTCACTATGTATTTGAGACTGACCTGGAACTCACTATGTAGCCCAAGCTTGTCTCAAACTCAGAGATCCTCTTGCCTCAGCCTCCTGAATGCTGGGATTACAGGCCACGACATCCAGCTTGCTCTTGCCCCTTAATGAAGCAGTTCTAGAAGTCCCCTTCTCTGTCTTAGCAGGATATAATAAACAATATGAGTGAGTGCTGAAAAATTTTGAGACAGGGTCTCACTGTATTTGAGACTGACCTGTAACTCACTATGTAGCCCAAGCTTGTCTCAAACTCAGAGATCCTCTTGCCTCAGCCTCCTGAATGCTGGGATTACAGGCCACGACATCCAGCTTGCTCTTGCCCCTTAATGAAGCAGTTCTAGAAGTCCCCTTCTCTGTCTTAGCAGGATATAATAAACAATATGAGTGAGTGCTGCAGTGGAATGCCGTTACATGGGAGGCAGGCTCATAAAAACAGTAGGTTGTGTCCTCAACCAAGTTTTTCACCAGATCTGGCACCACGAGTGCAACTTTTTCCCCAAAGTCAAAATATTTGTGGAAGCTGAACTGTTAAAACCAATTCAGGATATCAGTGCAGTCACTACAACGCAACTAAGGAAAGGCAACTTCCACAACAGCTTTAGAAAGCGGCAGGGATATTTGGAGCAGAATTAATTAGCGTTTGTTTTACTGTGATCGTCTTTTGGATTCGAATACTCATCATATTTTTCATCCACGCTTAGCATTATGCTTGCTCCAGCTATTAAGTAGCCTTCCAACTCTCTAAACTTTCTCAGTCCTGATTCGTCAGTGCCCACCTTAAGTCATTTTCTCTGGAGCTTTTGTGCCTTCACTCCAGCCTATTTCATTTCTTCAAATAGAACAGTAAGAACTGTTTTATGTCTCTGATATGGCACTTTCAACGCTGTGCAGTCGCGTCTCTTTAGCTCTTTTGAATAAATTTTATGTGTTCAACACTTAGTAAACATGTTGAATATATTTCTTAATTATCATATTGGTTTACCAAAATGTGTGAAGTGATGCTGTTATATAAACCACGTGACTGCAGATAAAAATAGTGCAGCAGGGTATTTAAATGTAAATTATATTAAAACTTGTTTAAATCTGTATGAAGGAAGGAGGGAAGGGAGCAAAAGGATGCTTGAGGAGATAAAATGAGTGATGAGGAATTTTTTTAAACATTGGCTAATAGAAAGATTGTTACAGGTTTGTTTTTTAACAACGTACCTAAATGGAAAAAAGTACCTCAACACCACCATACTGAACAAATGAAAGTAATTTGGGCAGGGCCTCAAAACCACGTGGCCCAGGCAAACAGCATGAAATTAATACAAGAACATATTTTCCAGCAGAGGGATAAAGAAGAGAGTATTCAGCTTTCAAGCACCTTTCACAAGGCTCATCCAAGTGCTACTGTGATTCTCCATTATTTATTTATTGATCTAATATTTCCATTTTCAGGATATCTGCCTTTAAAAAAGCAAGCAGTCGTGAAGATTTTTGTCTTTGTTGTTTGCTTTAAATAAAATGTGATGTTGTATCATCAAACAATTGTTTAAATCTGAAGTGACCTTTCAAATTAATTTAACTTTACAGGTGAAGAGACTAATGCTGGGAGAGATCAAATTGATGTTTGAGTCAGAAAGGAGATTTCAAATTTTCTGGCCATCACCCTGGACCCTGTTTGGCTCTTCACTGTCCGCCGATCTAGTCTTTCATTCTCCTTTCTTAACAGTGCTTTGCTTACATGGATATTTGATATGACAGACAAAGATAAAAATATATATATATTTCCCCAGCTACATATTACAGTGGCACTTTGATTATGAGGTTAAGATTTATCCCTGAGTAGAAACAAAGCTGATACAATATTTAATTTAGAAATAATATGAATCACAAACCCAATTCTTTTCTCCTCATAGGAGTCTGAAACCATCCTGTACTTATTAAATAAAAAGAAATGGAATGATAAGGTTTCTTGCAGTAAATTGTTGCAAGACCAGCGCAATGCTTAGGAAAAGCTGCAAATACTTTACTCTCCTGTAGCCAGATTAACAACTGCCACACACAGATCTGGGTTTCTTAATGCCCATTTTCTCATAGACAGACCAATTGCATTAGAGTTGTTTTCTAAGAAAAAAAAAATGTTCTGACACAATCATTACTGTTTAGTCACATGCATGCACGTATGCACAGGTACACAAAGTGTAAAAAGGGTAGAAACTGTGCAAAATAATACAATAATTTCTTCCTCCAAGAAACTATCAGAAACATTTATGGTCATATTGAGAACATTAAGAGGTACATAATGAGCATTTACCTTGAGTGAAACTGAAATAATTATTACTTTCCAAATAAAAACATTTGAACAAATAGCAAAATACTTGGGTAGGAATATCTTTAAGAAATATACTCTAAATACTTTAAATACATGACAACTTGGTCATAGATCTGAATTAAAATTGTTAAAACTGTTTCTGGTTTCCAAAGATACCTAATTATAGTGTGCCTAATAATTTTTTTCTTTCAACTTTGTGTAGATACCTTTGTTCCAAGATTCAAGTCTCAAAAAGCTATTTGAATACACTTTATCTTATAAAAATGTTATTTAAAACAAATTGTGTTGTTTCACATATGTATAATAAGGAGTATTAAAAAGAAATTTATGTGAGAAATTCTTGGATCTTGTTTCTTCTGGAGTCTGATAATATAAAGTCGTAAAGGGGTTGAAAATTACAGGTCTCATAGCTAATATACATTATAATAAGTTTTAGTGTTTATGCATGCATCTGTGTGTGTGTGTGTGTGTGTGTCCATGTGTGTGGTACTAGATATTCAATACAGAGCCTTGAAAGTGCTCCACACTTGATCTCTATCCCTAACATTTTTTTTGTGTGTGTGTGTTTTGAGATAAAGTCATATTAAATTGGTCTGGCTGGCCTTGAACTTGAAGTCTTTCTGCCTTAGCCCCCTCTAGTAGCTGGTATTACAGCCACTGTAGATTTTTAGTATTTGAATTTTACATCATGAACATTGTAAATGTGGTTATCTTTGATTCCCACCTGGTTGAAAGGATATGTTCAGTTCCAGGTTGCATTTACTATCTGTGTTCCCAGGGCAGCTAACTAATATATTTTATAACAAATCTGAACTATATAAAGAAGCAGAAGGGTGAGCATAGCTTTCCTGTGCTTCTCTATACTCCTCTGAAATGCGTCCTCCAGTTCAGAGCTCTGAGTCAATGTGGAGAGAGCAGACTTCCGGGTCAGGGATGACGGGATAGTGGGCTCCTTGACTTTGATCTTCAGAGCCATATCGGCCACATCAACTTACTTTTTGTTAACCTCACGACAAAGCCTGGCCTGCAATACCCAGTGCTTGCAATCCTTGCTCTGCTTTCACAGAGAAAATATCCCCTTCTTTCTGTTTGCCTAATGCATACACATTTTTCATGGTTTCCAGATAGCGTTGGAAAGCAGGCCAATCACAAACGTTAGCACCACCTCCAAAGTTAAGTTCTTGTATCGTTTTAGGAAAACAAAAAAGTATTAACAGTGGTTTCCTAATCCTTTATCAACCCTATTCCTTTCCTTCAGAAAGGTGACAGTGGGGAAAAAGAAAGCAAGCCAGCCTTCTGGTCTTCAATGTGAATTATGTAAGGGCAGCCTTATGTAAAGGTCTATTTTAAAAAAATGTAATCAGGTTTTGGCAACTATTAAAAGAATACCAGTTTGTACCAAACATTACTGATCTTTTAAAAAGTAAAATCTCTTTTGTAATAACCTTATTGGCATATTAGTTATGTAATTTAACAATATTAAGTAATTTATATTAGCCAGTTCTAAAGAAACTCCAAATGAAAGTATGCAGATAATATTTGGCAAGCAATTTTGAATTATTTTACTATGATTATTAAAAAATTTTGTAAGAGACTATTATAAACTTCCAAAGAATATTTTAAATTTAAAATAAATATTATTCTTCCAAATGCCAAATTGTAAATAATATGACAGTCACTTCAACATATTTTTCTTATCAAAAGAAAATATTTATAAATCATTTTTAATATCTCCTGTCCACTGTAATGACGTTCTAAGGAACAAAGTATTCAGTTTATTACAGAAGGATATTATTAATTTGAAGAGACTGTAAATCTATATTTGATTCTCTGAACTTGATGGATTAACCCAGCTTTATAACCCAACATATCCAGTCACCACCTAAACATATTCAACTTTTTCTACCTAGCAAAACCATTTCTCTGACATACGTTCTGATCCCCAGAAGTCTGAATTTTGTTCCAAGTTGTTTCATCACTAATATTATTCTCAAAGTCATCACAGAGCAGTAAAACCTAGATCTGAAGACAGGATATAACAAGCGTGCATAAGTGATGCCCCTGGTTCATTAACGGGCATCAGGAGAAGAAATAGTGTCAGGCAAAAGAGATTTGAAAGGTAAGGTATAAAAAGGGGAAACCCCATAGAAGTAAAAAATGATACTTTGTAGAAGAGAAGATAAAATGTAGACTTGATTTAGGTTATGAAGGGTCTTTTTTTGAGTTACCGACCTTGGCATTTTCCAAGTAAAATAGAATGAGTTAAGGAAGTCTTTAAATAGAGAAAAAGGTGAATGCGAGTATATTTTAGAAAGAGAATGCAATAGCAGTATAGGGAATAGATTTAAGCAAGATTAAGATTTAATTTAGTCTGGAATGATATGGGGAATAAATTGGATCTGGGTAAATCTAAAGACTAGTGATAACTGCCTGATGAGTGACTGAATTCAGGGAGAGATAGCGAGTGCACAGACAGAACACATCCCAAAAGTGTAGCACTATTGTGATGGACATGACAAGCAAGGCTATAAAGAGAAATTAATTCAGATGATTCTCAAGTCACTGACTTTTCTTTTGTTTGTTTGGTGCTGGGGATCGAACTCGGGTCCTTGTGCTTGCAAGGCAGGTGGCAGGACACTGAGCTAAATCCCCAGCCCTCAAGTCACTGACTTGAAAAAACGATAAGGATGGTGCCACTCTTCATAAGGTAATGACTTAAAGAAGAAGATTCTGCAAGAGAAAATGATGAGTTTAGATAAAATACACATTGTGAAATAACAATTGATAATTTAGACATCTTCTAACATGTACTGTGCTAACCCATTTTTATTCAACTGTTTTTTTCTTCACCAAAAATATGAAAAATATTATAATTATAATAATAAAATAAGTGGTTATTATTATAATTTCATTCTATAAACAAGAACTTTTACAAGAAAGTAGTAACTACTTCACAGTTACTAAAATATAGGTAAATTTCATTTCCAATAGACTGCGTCCAGTAGACATACATGATTGAAGTAAAGAAATAGAATATTTATGTATAGAACCTGCTAGCCCTGTAGGTGACATCATGAAAGCAAACATTTCACAAAATAATGGGCAGAAGGAGAAAAGAAGAACAAAAACAAACGCCTGGGGGGACAACAGTTTTCTAAGGATGAGGAAAAAAAGCAAACTATGCAAAAAGTCAGTAACTCAACATAGAAGAAAATATTATGAAGAAGGATGGAATACTTTAAGTTGAAAGTGGGCCTATTGGACAAGAGTAAAACTGGGAATATGTCTTGCAGATTTAGCAGCTAGCAGGTGAGGTGCGACCTGGAGCAAAGTGTAGCAATTGTTTAATAATTAAAATAAAAAACTGTGTGGCAACAGGATTACACAGTAAAGGGAGGTAGAAAACGCAAAATACTTTTCAAAGTGGCTTTGTGGTGAATGCAGAGGGAAAAGTAGCAAGATTGGGGAGTACAAGGGCTTACTGTCATCTCTGTATATAGTCATATAGTATAAAATGACAACTGCTTGAATGAAGCTCTTGATGATATGGATTTTAAGCAGAAGCAAACTGAGAAGTTTGTACAAAAACAAGGATTCCTCTTCCTTGAAATAGAGGGAAGGTTCTTTTCTCCCAAGACCCAGTTCTACCATTTAGGTTTTCTATTTAACATGGGGGTATAGGGTGAACAAAGTGGTTTATCAAAAATTTGCAATATTTCTTCCCAAATTTAGTGTCCAAATTATGACTAAAATTTGAAAATCAGATTCCTTCCATTTTTTTAAATCATTGATAATAATCATTATACCCCTTTTATCGGGGGTATAGATGTGTAAGACATAATACATTCAATTCTTTAATCAAAAGTAATTCTGGATATTTCACTTTGTTTCTTTTTTGTTTTTAAAACATAAGCAACTCTGCATAAACCACAAATTGCCTCACACAAGGATAGGATGTATTTTAGACAGGCTTTTTCACTTCACATTTTCTTCTGCCTCACAATTCTAGATTAGATTTATTTCTACTCCCATTACTGTAGCTGTATTGACTCTGGACTATATTTCTAATTCTCAGTTGTCTTAGTCTGCTTGAATTGCCACAATATCATAGACGAGGAGGCTTAAATAACAAGAATTTATTTCTTACAGTTCTAGAGGCTGGATGTCTGTATTTGTCAGTTTCCTATCACTGGTATAAAGTATTAGACAGCCACAACTTAAAAGAGGGGAGTTTATTTTGCTCACAGTTTCAGCAGAATCATCCGGCAGTTGACTGGCTCCAAGGCAGAAATTACCATGGCAGAGGAAAGCTATGTACTGCACAGCAGGCAGGAGCAGAGAGAAAAGAGAGGAACAGCAATGAGAATATATCCTTCCAAGCGATCCCCTCAGTTACCCACCCTTTAAGGCCACGCCCCAGGTCTGAATGTGAGATTCTGGAGCAACATTTTAGATATAAACCTTAACATCCCATTCCTAGCCACCAAAAGGCCCATCTCATTTTACAAGATGACCTTAGTACATCTCTTAGAGATGCCAGTCTTAAAAGCTCCAGCAGTGCTGAAAATTCTAAGTTCAAAGTCTCCTCAGACTCAAGACAAACTTTTAGCTGTGAATTCCTATAATCCAAAGGAATGTTAAACACTTCCAACATACAACAGGTAACATTCCCGTGTCACAAGGAAACAATTGGGGAATAGAAAAACCAGACCAAAGAAAAATCAAAACCCAGGAAGGCAAACAGTAAACACTGTGGCTGCTTTGGCAGCCTTGCCATATATGAGTTGTAGTGTTGTGTTCAGTGGCGGGGAGGGGGTCATAGGAGTTTCCCCAAAATGATCCCCTGCCTCTCTTCATGTTCTTGTCCTGATTCTAGCGAAGGGTGAGGAAGTGGGGCTCCTAGAGGAAAATGGGGGAGTCCACACTGACATGGTATGAAGCAAAAGTTTGCTTAAAGTGTGGCAGGTACAGAATAAGCAGAAGAACTATCTTAGCTGCACAGCGAGCGACAGGACAAAAGGCATCGTGCTGGGAACGCCTAAGGAGTCTGAGGTGACTTTGTGTGTACAGGGGTAAGCTGGTTCCTCAAAATAACTGTTTCGCTCATGGGTGCAGTCTAGGCCAACCAGGGCTCTAGCCTCTGTTTCAGGGAAGGGGACTGGGTCTGCTGGGGACTTTTTCAGCATGTAGTGAATGTGACTAACACTTTTACAGGAGTGCATGCAGTGCATCTCTCAGGCATGTGGTACGGTACATTTCTCAAGCACATGCTACACAGATAAGCATGTGATGATTTTACAGTCCTCAGCCATAGATAAACGTGATGATTCTACCATCTTCAGCCACAGATAAGCATGTGATGATTTTTCAGTGTCAGCCATCTGCATCTTGTCCTGTGTGAGGTTTTTTGTTTTGTTTTGCTTCTGTTTTCCTTTGCCTATGCCCCTCCAACCTACCGCCACAGTAGCCCACATGGTCTCTCTTGATCTGGCTCTACTCACTATCTGTCACTTCAAGCATGGCCCTGGACCTTTTGTTTCACTCTCACATCTTCACACATGGCTTTCATGGGCTCCTGGAAGACACTGTGACTCTGAGGCACATTTTTGCCTGGACTCCTAGGCCTTCTTTTGAAATCTGGATGGAAACCTCAGTTTGCCACCCTTGACCTTGCAATAAATGGATTTTTAAAAAATTGGTACAAGTTTGCAATACATAATAAATGCATTCATTGTGAGGATACACACACACACACACACACTCTCTCTCTCACAGACAAAACAGACAAATTCATCAGAAGCACACAACTGAGGATGTAGAAACCACCACAGGCACTATTAGCTGTCTGATCTCAACAAGGAGTCCAAAAACATGCTGTAGAAGAAAGCCTCCTTTACAAACAGTATTGGCAAAACTATTTATCCACATGTAGAAGAATGGATCTAGAACAAAATCTCTCACCCTATTCTATATTCAAATCAAAATGGATCAAAGACCTAAACATAAAAACATAAACACAAACTCTGCTAGAAGAGGAAATGTGTAAATTACATACTTGAAGACCTAGGGATAGGCAAGGATTTTCTGAAAAAAACGACAAACAAAACAAAACTCCAATTGCACAGTAAATAACAGCAACAATCAACAAGTGGTATTACAGTGAGTTCCCAACTTACAAATGAGTTACCTTCCAGGTAACTTCCAGGAGCATGTTCAGAAGTCATATTTGTTAATAAGTCCAACAAACTGAGTCGTATAAACCTTTGACACAAGTGTTTAATGTAGAGCATTAAAAAAAAAAAGCACAAAAATACTGTAAAGACACTGATTTTACTTGGATAGTTACCTTAAAATGGTGAGGTAGGCATGTGAGCTACTTCCTCCATTTGTTTGCATCTACAAATAGAAGTGTGTTCATATTTGGGAAAGTTCACAACTTGAATGTTTGTAAGTCGGGGCCTTACTGCAAATCAAATTAAAAAGCTTCTTCACTGGAAAAAAAAAAAAAACTACCAAAAGAGTGAACAAACAACCTAGTGAATGGGAAAAAAATTTTGCCAGCTATTCCACAGAAAACTAATATCCAGAATATATAAAGCACTCAAAAAACTAGACTCCCCAAATAAGAGACCCCATCAAAATATGGGCAATTGACATGTAGAGACACGTCCCAAAAAGAGAAGTACAAATGACCAATAGGTACATGAAAAAAAGGTTCATTATTGTTGTCCATTAGAGAAATGTGAATCAAAGCAAAAAATGATGATTATCAGGAACTAAAAAAAGCCAAAAAACCAAAATGCTGGTGGTTATCCTTCTACATTGTTGGTGTAAATATAAACTAGTCCAACCTCTATGGAAGTTAGTATGAATATTCCTCAAAAATCTAAAATTAGAAATTCCATTTGAACGAGCCGTATCTCTTCTGGGTATCTTCCCAAAAGACCTGCTGATTTCTGAGATGCTCTCAAGGCATCTTTCTTCACATCCCTATACAAAGCTCTTGAGTTCTTTTTAATGCTACTGTTTTCATCAGCCATGCTCTCTCCTTTGTCCCACATTTGCAGGTGTTCCTGCCTTTTTAAACTGCAAATTTTTCAAATGAGTCAGTTCTGTGGTTTGTTTTTATTCTCACTGTAAATCTAGCTAAAAGATAAGAGCAGTATTCGGGCCACAGCTGAAATGTTAGGCTGCCTTAACATTTTCTCTGCCAGATAAATTAGTCTGCCACCCTTAATTTCAGCATCTTGCAAAGTCTCAGGGCAGAGGCAAAATGCAGGCAAGCTTTTGCCAGAGCATAACACACATGGCCTCTAGTCCAGTTTCCAATTTAGACTTTGTTCCCAACTAAAATCTCCTGAGCTATACTTTTACTGTTTCACTCCTATCAGCATTCTGGTCGTCTGAGTTCTGACTAGTAAGGCAAAGCAAGCACTGATCACGGCATTCTAGGGCTTCCCTAGCTCAAATCTCTAAACCTTTCCCAACTCCTCCTGAAAACCAGTTCGAAAAACTTCTGAACCGCTTGGCCAGGTACAGTCACAGCAATGATCTTACTCTCAGTATAAATTTTCTGGGACAAGATTTGCCGGGAAAAAATACCTGACACTTGTGACTTTAAAGCATGAAGGGTTTATTTTGGTTCACAGTTTCAGTGGATTATTTTAGTGGCTATTTGGTTGCTTCCAAAGTAGACGTCATGGTGAAGGAAAATCACACCCTCAGGTACTTACCACAACAAACCAAGCACCACCTCTGAACATGAGACTTTCGGGCAGCATTTTAGATCTAAGTTAAAATAGTTGAGATTGTGTTACTGGGAGGATCAGGGTCTGATTAAAGCTCTCTCCTTGGTTTCCAGGTGGCTGCTTTTTGTCTGCCTCATGTGGTAGAGAGGGTAAGGGAAAGACTTAAGAGATAAAAGTGGTAAAATCTTATTTGATCTTCTAGGTAGTCTACTATGGTATTTATGTCTTGTGCCCTTTTCATTTATTGACCTTTCAGTTTCCAATGTCAGCCTTTGCTCTGGGAATCACCTCACAACGTGTTAACCTTATTGCTCATATTCCGATCTGTGTCTGTTAATCACGATATGTCCATTTCATTGGCTTAGACCACACCCAGATCAGCAAAGCACTCTCCTGCATGCATCTGGTGAGTCCTAGAAAGGTGACCTTGTGTACTAAACAGTTCCTCGCCAGTTCCTCTTTGGCATTGCTCCCCTGTTCTGCTCCTCAGCCACCATGATTTAAGCAGCTTTGGTCTGTCACAGTGTTTCTGCCTTGGAGCCAGCCAGCCACAGACTGAATCCTCTGAGACCAGGAGATGAATTAAATCTCTTCTCTTTTAAGTTGCAGCTGTCAACTATTCTATCTCAGCAACAGGAAATCTAATACAGTACCCTACGTACACACAAGCCACTCAGACCTGATTAGTTTTTCAAAGTAGTGATATTCTTGCAAAACTTCTAGTGTTTGAGTTCCTGTTTTCTCCGCCTGAGATCTTTCCTCTCTCTCAATTGGGGAACATCTTCTGGTAATCTTTCATTTATTAGACATTTTCTCATTTATCACAGCACAACCAGTAAAAATCTCTTCAATCATCTTATTGTTGCAGTTGTAACATTCTTTCCCTTTATTCTAGTACCAGTCAAAAATATATTTCTATTTATTAAATATGAATTTATTAAAGGCAAAAATTATATCCCATTCTCTCCTACACTCCTAGGTTTTATATCCTATTTGGTACATAGGAGATGCTCAATACATGCATGTCCAGTAAACTATTGAATGGAAATTTATTTTCAAGCTTTCAATTCCTAAATTACTCATTATATTATTCATTAACTCATTGATCTTCAACCAAAAGTTAATTGATATTTCCTATGTTCCAAGCATCATTCTTTGTCTTTTTGATAAAAGTATAGCAGAAAAATATGGCCTGGAGTTAGAGAAGCTGAAATGACTTCTGGTGTCTTCCGTGTATTAGCATAAATACTAGATATTAAGAAAATAAGATTTTACCACTTTTTTCTCTATTTCCCCCTTCTTACCCTCTATACCACATGAAAACACAGGGCAAAGCAGCCACTGCAAACCAGGAAGAGAGCTTTCATCAGACCCTGATGCTCCCAGTATCCTGATTTCAGATTTTGTTTTGACTTAGCTCTAAAATATCCCCCAATACAAAACCAGAGACTGTAGTCCTTCCTGCTTCAGTTTCATTATCCCTCAAAAAACAGGATTGTAATGATTCCCATGTCATGTGTTAAAAAGATAAATATGGTGAATCAATTAATATGTAGGTACTATTTTGGTATACACTATAAATGCTTGGAAAAAAATATTTCTATTCCTTTTTCTATCTCTTCTTGCCATTATTAAATGAATAAAAATCATTGTTTTATATGGTCTGTCCTCAGTAAGTACCTAATATCCCTTAATATTGGCATTGTTTCATTTGCATATATAT